>NC_138774.1:147705955-148305955 GCF_965119305.1 Pelophylax lessonae
CGTTCCACCATCCCACTAACCTGTGGTCTATAAGGTGTGTGCAACTGTTGCTTCAGACCTAAGATACCCACTACTTCTGCCATTAGTACCCACTACTTCTGCCATTAGTTTGTTATCAAAGTGTGGACCTCTGTCTGAAGAGATCACAGCTCCTAAACCAAACCTGGGAATCAATTCTCTAGTAAGACACTTAACTACTGTTCTGGCATCATTCTTCGCAAACTAAAAGATACCTGAATCGGCCACAAGGGGGCATATCTGAGAAGTCAATCTGCACAATTTGAAACGGCTCCTCAGTATGCGGAATGTGTTTCATAGGAGTAGGCACTGGCTTACCTATGTTATGCATTTGACATACAGCACATTCATTAACCTGTTTAGCAGCATATGTGTAAAAACCTGGTGCCCACCACTGTTTGTTCACAACCCGACACATCCCTCCTGTTGAGACATGACAATTGTGATCCCTGTGATTGGTCACAGGGATCACATTTTACAGGGCCAATCACAGCAGATATGTACCATGTGATACCTGTGGCCAATGACAGCTATCACAATAGTATACAATGGCACGTGAAGGGATGCAATTCACGAAGTAAAAATGATTGCTTACACAGTGATCATCACTGTAATAAGCAATCATAGTAACAAAAGCAATACAGTGTCAAAAAAATGGTAACACAAGAAAAAAAGAAAAAGTATTAAAAAATGTTTTAAAAATTGTAAATAAATTATACTTTTTTACATACTGTCACCAGTCTGTGTCCCTGATCACTTCCACACCTGGTAACGCTGTACTGTTCTGATGAAAGTATATGAAAAAAACAAATTTTATTTAGTTTCTTCATTTTCCAAAAAATTGTGAAAAAAATTACTACTTCAAAAACTCACCATGCCTCTTACTAAATACCTTTGACTATCTACTTTCCAAAAAGTGGTAATTTGGTGGTATTTGTACTGTTCTGACATTTTAGGGCCTCAAGAACTGAGATAGGCAATCAGTATATCATGACAAATTAAGAAGAAAGTTTATTTGTTTGAAAAATCTTATAACAGAAACTAAGAAAAACTTGGATTTTTTTAAACAAATTCTGTATTTCTTTGTTTATCTAAAAAAAACTGTGGTGATTGAATACCACCAAAAGAAAGCTCTATCTGTCTTAAAAAAAAAAAAAAAAAAGATAAAACGTGAATTAAGGTACAATGTTGCATGACGGAGTAATTGTCATTCAAGGTGTGACAGTGCTGAGAACTAAAAGGTGGCCTGGGCAGGAAGGAGGCGAAAGTGTCCAGTATTAAAGGGGTTAAGTGCAGAGATTCATAACCCTTTAAAGGGCTGGCAGAAGTTGATGGTAAGAGGTTAAGCTTGAAGTTTACTTTTCATTGATTATGCATCAGTAATATTGCATTCAAGGCAGTGCATTTGACAGCTGTCCTATACAGTTTAGAAATTGGTTTGGATCTGGCTGTCCAGTATGTTAATTTGTATATTTAGAAGTACTTTCCATTTGGCATTTAAATTAATGGCACAATAATGCTCTAATGCAGTGTTTCTAAACCCTTTTCACAGTCATGGCACCCTTTAAAATGATGCACAATCTCGAGGCACCCCATTCTAAAATGTAAAAAATTTAACTAATAGTTTTACATATTACAGCAGCATCCAAACATGTAGGACACCCAACAAGTGGGGATTCATTTTTACAAACCAAGTATGCTTTTGCACACTGACTAGTATTCCAGCATTTCTTCTGCCTCCTTTTCTCTCCCTAATGCAGCTAGCATAGTCCCAGTGCTGACAGAGAGACGTGGGGGGAGAAGGGGGAAAAAAAAAATAAGGATGCAATGTAGGTGCCTGATGTCCTCATTTTCAACCGATGACATCAGCAGCTATTAGGACACTGGCGGCTGGCCAGGACAGTGCCCATAGTTGTAATGTTGCACAATGAAAACGTGTGAGTGTGACTTTGTTTAACAAGAAGGCAGGCTTGATCCACCCACTGGCTTGCACACAATTTTTGGGCGTTTGTTGGCCATTTTTAGGCATTTTGCCAAAGTACCCCTGAAGAACCGAGAAGGAGTTGAAAATTGCTGCTATAACACACATAATGTGTGTTATTGTACATGGCGGTAATGCACGTGGAAAAGTGTGATTTGGCCCTAAACCTTCATTAATACAAAAAGCTTATAGAATATTTACCTCCTCTATCCTCCTTCTTAACAGCATTGCAGATAAAAATGTATAAAAATAGGCAAGTTCTCAGGCTCGTCCCCTTGGGCGGCTGTAAAAGCAGGCGATTGGGCCATAGTTTTACGACATCCTCGCCTGCACACCTGAACAAGGAGATGCAGCCACTCAAGGCAGGAAACATGCTGCAATGCTTTGCTATGCATCTGTAACAAAAATTAAATGGCATGTTGCATTCAGCAGGCAGTACCATTGCCACACATAACCCATTCAAGTAAATGGCACCATACTGCAACCACCCTGCCAACACGTACAATGCACAGAGTTGCGGCACAGACTCGACATTTTCAGGGTTAAAATAGATTCTAAGGAAGCAATATAAAGCCTCCTCTTTGCCAATCTATTGCTCTTTAAAAAGCACTCCACTGCAGTTAGGTCGCTTTTCAGAGGGGCAAATCCAGGGCTGCTGCTGGCTACCTGACAAGGATCCCCTCCCTGAAGATCAAATTATATTTTCTCTAAAATGCCACAGTCACAATGCTATGCTTTGCAGTCATGGCAGAATTTAAACCCTCACTACCACTGCCTTCTGGCACCAGTTTTTCTTTTGTTTTACTTTTTTTAAATTACTGAATAGCAATTTTGCATTGCAAAACCGCACTGCAACAGTGAGCCAAGTGTTTAATTTGCAGTTGCAGAGCAACCCCATCAAACTCAATGGTGATTTTGACAGGTGGTGCTGCCTGTCAAACTCTGTAGTTTGCATTATAAATGCAGCAGCTGGGAAGTAAAGCATTGCAGCCATGCCATGTATACAGCCCTGTCTAACTGTATTGTTAGAATTTCGGTGCACAGCATGGCTCAGCAGCCCATGTGAAAAAGTCCTTAGGCCGCATTCACACTTGGCATTTCCTGAACATGTGACAAAGTGCAGAGGATACAAACATTTTGCAGCACATTTCAGAAATTGTTAATGGCACCCAAAACACAGTTAGCAGACCTGTGTTTTGTCATATGGCAAACGTGCAAAGCTGCACACTTAAAATGTTCTAGAGCTTCTATGGTGCATTGGCACACGTAAGTCAGCCTATTCATGTAAAAAACAAAAAGCGCGAGCAGCAACGTGTGTTCCCGCTACGCAAAGTATGAATGCAGCCTTAGAGTGGCATATAGAAATGGCTGGGCAAGTGGGAGAGGTATATTCACTGGTTCCTAGCTCCAGCACTGCAGTGGCAGCTGGTGTCTACCTGAAGTTTTAGGCTGGCTCCTGGCACATTAAACCCCCTCTCCAAATCCTGAACTTCCTGCAGTTTCACTCCAGCACCAACTCCCTCCCACCTACCCACACTCACCCCCTCCTGCAGAAGTACTACTCTGTTCAATCCTTGCAGCCAGCACTGGAGTTTACAGTGCACACAGAACATGATGTGGAGATAGGCAGAGCAGAGGTCAGAAGTCAGGGAAGAGGTACAGCAGGCAGAGAACTTCATTCTTCCCCACTCTTTTATACTGGCATGAGATAGCACTGCCAACCGCGTGGGGGAGGGGGGGATGGTTGGACAGTTGTCAATATATACAAATCATTTCCGTGCAGAGCAGCCGGAGGGTGTAAACCAGTAGCGCTGCAGGGGGATCTACAAGAGTTACGAGGAAGTATACCTGCTCGGCATGTGCCTGGGCCCCCTTTTTGAATTTATGGGGCACGGGCTCAGTACAGAAGGGCCACCTGTACTGCCTTATGAGCGGCCCTGGGCCAACCCATAAGTAGTATACTCTCTGATCCTTATAAGTACAAGTCATTTATAACATACAGCTGCATTTCTATACAGTATTACTAGTCTGTGAGGTACTTCATATATATAGAGAGAAAATCTCTCCTCAAAGCACATAAATTGTCAGGTTTTCATTATCTGATTGAGTTTACACAACTACAGGTGAGCTTTGAGAAGAGTATGTGTATTGCTAATTAATTAAAGATATGTTTATTCAAAATGCATTGTACACCATCATATTAAACCTCAGCCCTTGAGCAGACCATAATGAGCAGATGTTTACAGGATACCTTCTGACTGCTCTTCTTGTAAAACAAATCCAGATTCACAGCATGATCATGTTCTATGGACTGTATTCTGTGTGGTCTTTATTTCTGTCTGATATTTAGTAAACCTGTTATTCCAGTATACCTATTAAACAAGATGCAAGCTTTAAGAATTCGTTCTTGCACTTGCACACCCCTTTAAGTGCATGTATAGCCCATTTTTTTTTTTTTTTTTTTACTTTTGGACAGAATAGACAGTTTTAATTTGTAAATTTTTTTTTTTTTGCTGTCTGTGTCCCCCTAGGCAGATTTTTCCTTCACTTGCTGTCCTGGAAACACAACAAGAAATAAAAGAAAATCTCCCCAAAGTGAAGGGAATTCCCTCTTAAACAGATGTCACCGAACAAGATGTCCCCATTAAATGATTTACCCTAACCTCTTTCTAATCTAACAACGCCAACATTTTGGACTTGTCCTTACTGCCTGTCTACATGAAAATGGTCACCAATACAAATAGAGTGGTAAATCTCCTTGTATGGAGACAGCCAAAACATCTTGACAGAGGATCTAACACTGCCCCATCCAAAACTAAAAAAGTATTGCTTTTACATGCCCTTTAAATAGAAGCTATATTCTTTGTAAATGTCCCCTAGATCAAATGATTGTAAACCATCCTGTCAATATGTCCTAGTGACTGAAATCAAAAGACTCCCAAGAGCAATGATTGATAGGTAGAAAACATGTAATCTAAGCTGTCTGGATTGAAAACTAGAAAGCAGCAGGTTAAATTCATAATAAATAAGTACATTTTTGCTCATGAAAAAAAATGTTATTTGGTAATGTGTTATACTGATTTATGTTAAGTGTGGTTTACTATCATAGATTCGCTTTAATATATCTATTTGAGCACCTCAAATAAAGTTGGGGTGGTCTATTATGCAAATATTTATTTCCAAGAAAAAGGTCATGCATCAGCCCTTACCTCCCCTCCCACCTTCCTGACTTTTGAGCAAAATGACTTATCAGTGAGGTTGCCCATCACCAAGGGACCAAAAGAAAAGTGGGAGAAGGTATACAGTCAGGTCCATAAATATTGGGACATCGACACAATTCTAATCTTTTTGGCTCTGTACACCACCACAATGGATTTGAAATGAAACAAATAAGATGTGCTTTAACTGCAAACTTTCAGCTTTAATTTGAGGGTATTTACATAGAGGGGTGTTTGTTGTATAGATTTAGTAATGTACCAACATCCCTGTCAAACTATTCAAGAAAAAAGGGTATTTACATCCAAATCAGGTGAAAGGTGCAGTAATTACAACAGTTTGTATATGTGCCTCCCATTTTTTAAGGGACCAAAATTAATGGGACAATTGGCTGCTCAGCTGTTCCATGACCAGGTGTGTGTGTTATTCCCTCATTATCCCATTTACAAGGAGCAGATAAAAGGTCCAGAGTTCATTTCAAATGTGCTATGATGAGACCAACATCAACTTGTACCAGAGTGATGGGAAGAGAAGAGTATGGAGAAGGAAAGAACTGCTCATGATCCAAAGCATACCACCTCATCAGTGAAGCATGGTGGTGGTAGTGGCATGGTGTGGGCATGTATGGCTGCCAATGGAACTGGTTTTCTTGTGTTTATTGATGATGTGACTGCTGCCAAAAGCAGCAGGATGAATTCTGAAGTGTTTCGGGCAATATTATCTGCTCATATTCAGCCAAATGCTTCAGAACTCACTGGACGGAGCTTCACAGTGCAGATGGACAATGACCTGAAGCATACTGCGAAAGCATGGCCAAGTCAATCACCTGACCTGAACCTGATTGAGAATGCATTTCACTTGCTGAAGACAAAACTGAAGAGAAAATTCCCCAAGAACAAGCAGGAACTGAAGACAGTTGCAGTAGAGGCCTGGCAGAACATCACCAGGGATGAAACCCAGCGCCTGGTGATGTCTATGCGTTCCAGACTTCAGGCTGTAATTGACTGCAAAGGATTTGCAACCAAGTATTAAAAAGTGAAAGTTTGATTTATGATTTTTAATCTGTCCCATTACTTTTGGTCCCTTAAAAAGTGGGAGGCACATATACAAACTGTTGTCATTTCTACACCGTTCACCTGATTTGGATGTAAATACCCTCAAATTAAAGCTGAAAGTCTGCAGTTAAAGCACATCTTGTTTGTTTCATTTCAAATCCATTGTGGTGGTGTATAGAGCCAAAAAGATCCGAATTGTGTCGATGTCCAAATATTTATGGACCTGACTGTAGATTAGCCAGACCTCACTTTTCTCCACTGAAGGTTTTGCAAAACACTTCAACATAATCAGAGAGAAACAACACATAATTAGTCGCTTGCATTCAAAGCCTGAAATAGGTTCTTATATGAGATTTGAGGGTCCCCCAGTTTACATTCTGTTCTTCTGATAAAGTTGATACCAAAGGTGGTTTTCCTCTGCAATACAGAGAATGAGGAGGTAGAACAGAAAGCTATTAAAGAAAGCTGAGAGTATAGAGGCTGTTGTTGCTGACATCTCTTTCTGTAAATACTAGCTGCTTAGCTGTCATACTAATTCAGTTGTCGCTGTTTTTTTTTTTTAAGCAACTTCCTTGGGATGAGATTACAGTTCTGTCTTCACTCTGACTTTCCTGATCTGCATGCTTGTTACAAGTCAATGGAGCCAGACATTCAAGCAACTATCATTTTCAGAGGGAGGTCAGTGAAGGCAGCCTCCATATTTCTCCTAGTACAGGACTCTGTCTCTGCGGAAGGAGGACAAATTGCTGCAGGTATGCACTTTCATTATTAATGTTAGAATCTGAGAAAGAGATACAGGTTGATGCATAGATGACATTGGAATGTGTGTCAAAAATGGGCGGAACTAAATTTCACTAAATATTGGGTATAGGTTGTTACCCTGTCACCACAGGGTCACATTTACTGAGTGAACTACTAAATCTAAAAACTATCTAAAAGACTAAAAACTACTAAAATCTCTAAAACAAGAGGAAATATACTTACCTTTATGGCAACCCATGTAATTATAAAAATGACACTTCTCTGCTACCCAGCCTCTTTAAGTATTTAATGGCTGCTGAGATTTCTCAGCCTGACTCATATAACTTTTAGTGTCATATAAGCCATTGGGCAGAATATAGCAGTTGGCAGTAAAATGCGGGGGGTAAATAATCAATACCTGAAAGTGTAGCAAACATTCAGCAGATTTATAAATAAAATATTTAAATATACATGCCTTTCTTTACACAAAATATAGACAGAGAGCTAACATTTTGTTCAAGCCTCCCTTATAGTGGAACTGAACTGTAGCACCTCAAACTGAAAATGCTATTTCATTCATTTTTTTATATTCAAAGCAAACTCACCCAGCCATCCATGTCTCAATGCTTTATTTTGTTAAGAATTAATCTGCCCTTAACTTAGGCACGCAGGCAGGAATATGTGCCTAGCTGAGAAAGCCCCTCTTCCTCCTCCTTCAGATGAAGGAAAAAAAATGCCCATTGTGACTCCTAGGGTGTATGACATCTATTTGGCCTAGAACAGAAACCGGGAAGAGACTGAGGAAATGTAAAAAAAAAGTTTAAAACAAGTAAATACCTTTAAAAAAATATAATATGACTCTGGTCCCAACCATGCTGAATATAGCAAAAGGAACCATACCAAAAAAGTGGAGAGAAAAGGAGAGCCCGAAAATAAAGGAATGGTGTAAAAAGATAAATAACAACTTTAATATGGAATATGTATGTAATACACAAGAGGAGATCCCAAGAAATATGAAAAGAAAATGGGGGAAATGGATAGAATTTAAAAAATCAACTAAATATATTGAATTAAATAGTTAAGCATATCTACCATGGGGAGGCACTGTAGAATGGAAACTGCTGGCAAGAAGGGGAGGAATCCTGGGAGGGGGGGGAGGGTGGAAAAGGGAAATATGTATGATATTTAATATATGAATTACTGTATTTCTTTTTTTTTTTTTTCGCATAACTTTATTATGTAAGGTGTGAATCTAAATCAAAATTGGTGGAATACTGTTGTATATTGAAATTTTATATGCAAATAAAAACAAAGTAAAAAAAAAAAAAAAAACAAGTAAATATAGTATACCTTCCCTATCTATTTACTAATGCTAGCAGCATTAGGATTAACATAGATACTGTAAATCCCTGACAACTCTGGCCTCACCATAGGACCTCTTCATTCCAAGCTAGCCTTGTTAGCCAATGACTTTTTGCTTTATAAGTAAGACCTCTTACTTCCCTGCCATCAATAATGCAGGAATGTCAACGTTTCAGTAATTCAAGATAATTTGTACCAAGTCTGAATTTTTAAACATCTCACTACCACCTCTTCAATTCCACCAACTATAAGAACATTTTCTGTTTAAAATTTGTTCTACTTCACTCCTTTACCTAAGAATTTCCCTTTCCTCAGATGCCTCACAGTTATTCTCATTACATTTCCTACCGCTCCTCAACAAAACCCATCTAGACCTAAAAGCCTACTCTTCCAAATACTTTTTGTGGTTGGGTAGGATTAATGTCCTAAAAATTGATATCTTTCCTTGCTTTCTATATATATTTCAGACACTCCTGGTGAACCTTCCCACCACCTACTATTGGAAAAAATCCAGCAAATATTCTATGCATTTATTTGGAATAACACTTACCTCTAACCTTGCTATAAATTATCAATGCTTCCAAAGCTACAAGGGGGAGCTGGATTCCTAATACCTCTGTTTACCATAAGGCTGCCGTAATAACTGGAATACTTGACTGGTTTTACCATCCATCCACTCAGTTATGGCAGGAGTCCAGATCTCTCCTGTTCTTTGGAGCCATGCCCCCCATCCCCGAGCTAACCAAGCATACTCTTTTTGTTTGGGACCATCTTATGCTAGAACTGCAGATCTCAAAATATTTAGGCCCTAACTAAGACTAACTTTTTTACACAACCCTGTAGGGAAACTATAGCCTCTCAATTTGCTTTATACAGCCAATGGAATAACAGTGATCATCACAAGCTATTGCATATTTTGCAATCCTCTCTATCTATTTATCTATCCATCTTAATCTCTGACACAACAGGCTTAAAAACTCCATTAAGTACTGTATTTACTAACAAGTGTCTTCTGCCAACCTACTACCTTCGAGAAACTCTCCTTCGAACAACACCCCCAACCCATTGTGTTTCTCTCATATATTAGATTCTCTCTTCCTTAACACTTCAGGATCTCCCCCCTACACTTCTGCATGGAAAAGAGAACTCTAGATTGTAATCTAATCAAAGGACTGGAGCAATTGCTTCACATTGACTCATAAGCGCTTAGTAGCCACAAGGATATAAGAAAAGGGGTTCAAACTCCTTACTAGGTGGTACAGATGCCCCCCAGCATATATTCCCCTCCTACTGTGATACATGTTGGAGATGTCAAGCCTCTAAAAGGACCATGACCCACATGTGATGGGTTTGCTTCCCATATCACAGCATTTTTTACAATAATTTGTAATATTTAATGTAAAATAATGGCAACACAAATACCTCTCTCCCCTAGGGTTGCCCTTTGCTCCATGATCCCAGACTCCATCTCAATGACTAAAAAATGTCCTACCTCATTTTGTCACTGCCGCAAGCTCAGTCATGCCCAGATACTGGAAATCAATGGGTCTATGGACTAGATACTATCTGGGACTGGGAGCACCTGCTGTCACAAGAAAACTGATAGGTAAGTCCACAAGACATTGGTTTATTGTAAATTTTTTGATTCCAGTCTGCTTTTCATAACTGGATTACCAAGTAGCATGTAGCATTTTGTCTAATGCATATGCATCAGAGCTGCATTGCCTTAGTGTATTGTGGTGCCACTCAAAATTAATCACAACTCCCTAACACACATAACAACACATTGCATCGCAATGTTCAGTCTTAAAACTTCTGGGAACTTAGTAACCAGTAACTGTTGGGACAATAAACACCTTGTTTGGCAATGTGTAAGGTATATTAAAGCTAATAGAGCAGTGAGGTAAAACATATTTAGTGAACAGTATAACAAAATAGGTTCAGAGGTTAGGACTATGTAATGTAAAACACAGAATATACAGTAGAGGAGTCTGTCCTGGCATTCAAGGTAAGTGGAAAAAAGGATGCCACAGTGGTCAATGGGAGGAACAGATGAAAAATTATCTACTGTTAGGGGCCAATGGGGGACAGCTTGGCCCTACAACCTCCCATTCACTTCTATGTTGGAACATGCCCTGGACTGAGAGATTCTGATTGAACACCAGGACAGTCGCGTGGGATCCAAAACACTTGGGGGCATTCACTTCATTCTTGCATCAGTTTGTTCCTCTTCCCCCAGAGACAAAGTCTCAATAAAGTACATCCTATTCCAAGCGCAAACATACAATATATTGCAGCCTATCAGTCCCTAGATGTGATGGTTGCATTTATTTATTCTTTACCATTATTTTCACCTTTTGATCCTGCCATTATTACACTTCTTGAACTAGACTGGCAACACTTCTACTGTATCTATGGAGGAGCAGACTATCACTCTAAGTGCCGGTTCACACTGATGCGCTTGTACTGCGAATGCGTTGCGTTCTAAAAAGTCTCCAATCGCATGCACTTAAAAAATACATTGCATTCGTGACGGTCGTTCACATCTATGCGTTGCGATCTAGATGCGAATGTGATGCGATGAAAAAAAGGGTCTTGTGCGAGTTTACAGTGCTGCGTTGCGAATTTAGTCTCCATAGACATCAATGTAAATCGCTCTGAACTCGCATGTACAGTTCAGATATGTGCGAATATGTGTATAGTTTGTCCCGACAGCTACACCCCCCTATTTCCTGTCCCGAGCCTGCATGTGACATCCACAAACATCTTCATCAACAAACAACATGGCACCCAAACGTGTTGGGATCGACAATGAGGAGCTGATCAGGCTTGTCCGTTCCAGGCCATATATATGGGACAGCCGTACTGCAGAGTACAAAAACAACGCTATGAAGAAAAGAGGGTGGGAAGAAATTTGTGCAAGCCTGTATGAGGACTGGAGTGGATTCACAACTCAAGAGCGCAAAAAGAAAGGTATGTGTATATATTCTCCTATGGGGGGGCCATGTTTTAAGGGGATCTATGTGGGGGGGCCAAGTTTTAAGGGGATCTATGTGGGGGGGCCATGTTTTAAGGGGATCTATGTGGGGGGGCCAAGTTTTAAATGGGGATCTATGTGGGGGGGCCAAGTTTTAAATGGGGATCTATGTGGGGGGGCCAAGTTTTAAATGGGGATCTATGTGGGGGGGCCAAGTTTTAAATGGGGATCTATGTGGGGGGGCCAAGTTTTAAATGGGGATCTATGTGGGGGGGCCAAGTTTTAAATGGGGATCTATGTGGGGGGGCCAAGTTTTAAATGGGGATCTATGTGGGGGGGCCAAGTTTTAAATGGGGATCTATGTGGGGGGGCCAAGTTTTAAATGGGGATCTATGTGGGGGGGCCATGTTTTAAGGGGATCTATGTGGGGGGGCCAAGTTTTAAATGGGGATCTATGGGGGGCCCTGTGGAAGACAATGCATGCTCAGTATGTAACCACAGACGAAAAGAAATGCATTACGCAATGTTGAACATTTGAACAATAGTGTATTTATTGAAACAAAGTACAGTAAAAATTAATTAATACTCTTTATTGTATGGAATCAAGCTGCCATGGCACTTGACCAGCAGGACTCATAAAGTAGTCAGTGAAATTCTCCCTGATGTTGGCCCCTCTGTAGTTTCCCCTGGTGTGGATCCACTCTGCGCCTTCCATATCATCCATCAGGGAGTCCTCGAAGAGGTATCCATCTTGCGATCTAACAAAGTTGTGGAGTACACAGGCAGCTTTGACGGCAATTATGGCGTTATCCGTGGTTAGAGTCAGTGGCGTGTGTAGAAAGCGCCACTTATTTGCCAGAATACCAAAACTGCACTCCACAACTCTGCGTGCTCTTGTGAGCCTGTAGTTAAACACTCTCTTTTCAACAGTCAGTGAGCGATTAGCATACGGGCGAAGCAGGTGTTCCGAAAGTGCAAAAGCCTCATCACCAACAAAAACAAATGGGAGGCTTTGCTGAGATGTTCCAGGCAGTGGTCGTTCATGTGGGAGGTCCAGGCTTTTTTCACGCAGCATTTTTCCAAAACTGGAGTGGGAAAAAATACTGGAGTCGGAACTGCTCCCATATGAACCAACATCTATGTAGGTGAATGAGTAGTTTGCATCCGCCACTGCCAGCAAAACCAAAGAAAAATATTTTTTGTAATTGAAATATTTGGTGCCGCTACCAACTGGTCTCACAATCCTAATGTGCTTGCCATCTATAGCACCGACACAGTTAGGGAAATTGCAGCGTTGCCAAAAAAGATCAGCTACAGAGATCCACTCCTCTTTGGTTGGTTTTCTCATCACCACATCTCTTAGGACCTCCCAGATGGCAATACAGGTATCACGAACAATTGTGCTCACAGTGGATTTCCCCAATTTGAACTCGTAATGCAGGCTTGCAAAAGAATTACCAGTTCCAAGGTACCTGAAATAAAAAACAGAAAGTTATTATTAGTCATGTTTTTCTCTTACAGAATTACTAATACGAACAAGATGGCGTAGCCTCAAGGATACCCTGCAAAGGTACAAGAGACTAGAACGTGAGGCGAGAAGTGGATCCGGTGCCCCCCCCTAAGCGTCCCTATGCCTTTGCCAGATGTCTGGATTTTCTGCTACCGGTTCTAGAAATGCGGAAGTAAGTTTATTGTCACTAAACTTTCACTATTAACCCATCCTTCCTTCCCCCTCCCTCTTCACCCCACCCCCAACCCCCTCACCTTCCAATCCCCACCTATCATTCAAATTATATATTGGAGCGGATGATGAAAAGTTGTTTCATGTTTGTCATTGCAGCACACAAGCAAGTTGGGAGGAGGTGGAGAATGTGCAGGAGGAAGGGGAGGAGGAGGAGCATGCAGCTCAAGTTGATGAGGAAGAAGGCGTCGCATTTGCATGTTCGAATAGTAGTTCAAATATTCCTAACGTTGAGTCACAGAGTTTGGATGAGTCAGGATCCGCTCAAGAACCAGAACAGGAGTTTGAGGAAACGGACGTTTCCACGCCTTCCACCAGGCCTCAAAGTCGAGGCTCTACATCCCACAGGAGGAGAGTCAGCAGGGCAACTGCTGAGGCGGAAGACGAGCAGACAAAGCACTTACTGGACATTATGTCAGGCATCAGCCAGCAACTAGATGCACATAAATGTCCTCACACATTATTTGCTCATAGCTTGGTACCTTTTCTCAAAGAGGTCCCGTCTGAAAGGTATTTCGACATGAGAATGGCGGTACAAAACTGTATACATTCGTTCTCTGTACCACGACAGTTACCGCAAGACACTCCATGGTCCCCTCATTTCACACCCAGTCATTCTGCCATTCCAACAAACCCTTATCCGTCAAGTTTTGACCAATATCGGAGCATCCATGAGACCCCTAGATCCCAAATCCCATATCCTATTCCTTCCCCAATTCCCTCTGTAATCCCCCCCCACACTAGAACACCGGATGTCTCCACTTCTTCCCATTTCCCCCCCTCCAGCAGACCACCACCACCACCATCACAATCTAGTGCATTTTCCCCAAAAATACCTCCACCCTAACCACAATATAGGCCCCCAAGTGGACCGTCACATAGAACTCCATCCCCGCTTGTGCCATGGCTATATCCCAACACCTTGGATCATACACCCTCAGGCTCTTCAACACCACTTGATCTGGAGAGTTCACCAAATTTTTTGGATCTATAGTACACTTGCCACTGTATTGCCACGTTGACCTAAGTTGTCTTTTTTGACCTAATGTTTATGGATTTTGTTCCTTTGTTCTTGTTACATGCAACAAAATAAAAAAAAAATAAAAACTTTTTTTGAAGTCAACTTTGCCATCATATCTGTCTGCATTCACTGTATTGCTAACTATGGAGAAAAAAAATACATGACTTTTCACAAAATATATCACACTTACCGTAATGTAACAAGCAATCTTTCAGCAGGCACAACACTATTCCGGAAGGTGGTGTTCTGACGCTCCAAACGTGAAAAGAGCAGCCCAAGTAATTCGTCAAAACTAAAAAAAAACATAACACACGTAAGTGGCAAGCAAAAGGGGGGCGTGGGGAGCTTCAGGAATGATTCTGGGGTAGATATAGGTAAAAAGAGAGAGAGGAAAAAGAGAGATGGGGAAAAAGAGATATAGAGGGAAGCAGCAAAAAGAGAGAAGAAGAAGGAGAGACTCCCTCTCACATACTGACCTATTAACAGACATCCGAGTATAGTTGAAAAACTTCTCTTCATGTTGCCGGAGATCATGATAGAGGACATTGAACTGACCTCTCTCTTCCCTGTTTTAAATTATGGGATGAACCCAATACCTTCGTCTTCTCATCATCATCATCCTCATCCTCCTCCTCCTCCTGTCCTTATTGATCAAGACTGCAGCAGTGGCAGTAGCAACTGCTGCCATGACCAAAGGCAAATGAAACATAGTGGCAATACACCAAAATACAGCACACTCTCCACAACGTAATCTCCAAACAAAACCACAGCTCACACTCTGGGTGTACTCTGCTCATAAAGACCAGGAAGTCCACCGGAAGTTAACACCCATTTCATTTGGATTGGCTGGAGCAAAAATCGCACCTGAGCTAATTAACATGATTATACGCAATGCGATTCGCATTGCAATCGCGCTGTACTATGGAAAAAACGCAAGGTAAACTTGCACCGCAAATTCGCATTACAATCGCAAGCGCATCAGTGTGAACCGGCACTTAAACATGAAGTGTGTTAGGACTACAGAAAACCTATCCTGATATCCATAGCATAGGAGAAGTTGTTGCATAAACAACTGATAAGAGTGCAGCAAAGACAGAGAGCAGTGGAAGTGGTCAGCAAACAAATGTTTTCGCACGATTAACAGGTATTTTTGTACTTATCAGATATAACAAAGCACTTTTTCAAAGGTATATTTAGCAGACCAAAAAGGAAACAATTAAGATAAGTTTATTGTTAAGGTTTGCATACAATTTGAAGTGGCATTAAACTCAAAAGCAAAAATGTATCATATTGCAACTTACCAAATTAGATGTGGTGGCTCAATTCGTTTTCTTTTTTAGGCTTTATTTCTTGTGTTTTCCCCTGACGATCTAGCCAGTAAGTCTGTAGTTTTTCAACAGAACAAGCTGACCAGAAGATGTAGCAGTTAGGGGTTTGAGACAAATCATTTACCACTGAAAAGGGTGCTTAAAATGGTCAGTTTTTATTCATTTACGTGAAACATTTATCCCAAAAGGAGTTTGGCCCCAAGTTTTTAGTCTATCTACATCTGCTAATCCATCTAACACCCCCTCCCCCTCAAACGGACAATGCTGCTGTCCAATGGTGTCTTTGTTGCTCCTTCATCCAGAGTGTGGGCGCCCCAATACAAAAGGCTAGATCACTGGCTAGAAAAAAAGCCTTATAAAAACAATGCAGCCACCACATCTAATGATTGGTGCAATATATTACATTTTTGGTTTCGTTTTTTTTTCTAACAGCCATGGAGATAATTAATATAGGCAGAAAAGAAACAGCCTAAAGAGGTTAAATATGTATAATATTTACTATGTGATTTTTCACCCAGCGCAAAGATTTCAGTCTTAACTGCAATAACTATAAAATGGATAATAAATAATGAACATAATGAAGTGACAAAAATTGGTAGCTTTCTTTGCAGATGTCTGCCCGGGAAAAAATTTGTAGCTGGAGCAGAAAATTGTTTAGAAAAGTAGCAATCTGCCAAAGAAAGGGAAATGATCCTTTCACTGCATAGGTATTCTACTGTAAAAAAAGAAAAGACTAAGAGCTGGAAGTAGAAAATTACAGCCTGTAACGTTGCTTAGCAATCTTGTGGAGAAGGGCAACTATCAAATCTTTTGATTTTAAAGGACCAGTGAACCTAAAACTAAAAATGTATTCAGTGTGGGAAAGCTACTACAACTGATCATTCTCCAAGCTATTATTTTCTTTAAGTGCACAACTGTGAGCAATGGATAAAGCAGCAGGATAAGGCAAGTTCTGTGTTACAGGAGTTACTATAATCCTAGCGATTTGGGTAAGCATAGGGTTAGCTTAGTGATAGGATCCGAGTGTTAAAGGTTTAGTTAAAGGTCCATTTCAAATTGTGCATTACAGAAATACAGGTTTAACTTTGTGTTACTGCAATGCACAGTTGAATTAGAATGGCACCTCAATACACAACTGCAGGAGCAGACAACACCTGTGCTACATCTGCACTTTGTTAAAAAAAGATAATTATGTTTTTAGGCCATTTACACTGGAAATCCGAAACATCCTGAGAAAAGAGGGCCATGGTGTTATGCCTAAGTTTAGAGTTTAAGGTGGTGGGATTCAGGTTAAGCGAGAAGGTAAACCTGGAACTTTGGACAAAAAAAAAAAATATCATTTAGATGGTGCAGACTGACATTAGCAAGCTTTAGCATTTTTTTCTACCCCTATAACAGTATTTTGCCTGTTGATCTTGCCAGATCTACTATTTTATATAGTTGCATAGGAGACGGTCATCTGTCATCCTTATTCCCACTGCAGTAATTTGCTAAGTCACTAGCCTGGAACTAGGGCTGGTGCAAGAATTTTTCACATCCTAGATGAAACCTCATTTTGCCACCCCCTTGGCCCCTCACCTGACTCCACCCCCTTTGCCGTGCCCATGTATACGGTGGAGATTTTTGCAGCACCTCTCCATCTATTTCTTCAGCCGTGGTCCACAGGCCTGCACATGGACCTGGCCTGAAGATAAATATTGGCAATACAGCACCCCTTTACAATACAGTGCCTGCTTTACATCACAGACCTCTTTGCATCCAAGTCCCCCAATTTACATATCAGCCCCCTTTACATCTATGCCCTCTTTCCCCCTTCACATCACAGACCTTCCCCCTTTACATCAGTGTCCTTAGCCCCTCTTCCTTGGATCCAAGTCCCCTTCGCATCCCCTTTTCTTTGCACCTTAGTCCCCTTCACAGCCCCCCTTTGTACCCCAGTCCCCTTTACAACCCCCCTTTACTTGTACCCCAGTCCCTTTTACAGCCCCTCCTTACTTGCACCCCAGTCCACTTCCCAGCTGTCCCTATTACTTGCCCTACAGAACCCTTGAAAACCCCACTCCTTGTATCCCAGTCCCATTTACAGCCCTCCTTCCTCGCACCCCCAGTCCCCTCCATAGCCCCCCTCCTTGCATCCCAGCCCCTCCTTTCATGTATTCCAGTCCTTTCCACAGCCCCCATCCTTGTATCCCAGTCCTCTCCACAGATCCACCCCCGCGAATCCCCGTCCCTTCCACAGCCCCCCTTCTTGTATCCCAGTCCACTCCGCAGACCTCCCCCAAATCCCAGTCCCTTCCACAGCCCCCCTCCTTGTATCTCAGTCCCCTCCACAGTCCCCCCCCCCGCATCCCATTCCCTCCTTCCAAGTATCCTAGTCCCCTCCACAGCCTCCCTCCATGTAATCTCCCCCCTCCCCCTTACTTGCACCTCACTCCCTTTCACAGTCCCCACCTTTCTGGTATCCTAGTCCCCTTTGCAGCTGCCTTCCTTCTTTACAGCCCAGTCCCCTTTATATGAATGCTCTCTCACTTACCTTACATAGCAGGTGGAAGACAGAGGATGCGGCATTTTCGAGCAGAGGGCAGGAACTGTCCAACTTTCCATTTACCAGGCAGATGATTGGTTGCTAGGACCACCCCTAGCTACAAATCACAGGCTTTTTAACTTGAAAAGTTGGACAGTTCTCCCCTTCTGGTCGGACATTCTGTCTTCTACCTGCTGCGTAAGGAAGAAATCAGCGGTGGTTGAAGGAGGAGTCACAAGAGTGAGGAGAGGACACCCAGGCAGTCTGCCATTTACTAATACCTGTATACAGCACTTGTCACCTTATAATCCCCCCCCGCCCCCACACACACACACACACACTCTCACATTTCCAGTAGCGATACTCTGCAGCCAGCACTGGAACTAGCAGTGCAGGGAGTTCAGTCTGCACTGCAATGCCTCACGTACCTGAGCAGTAGAAGGCGGGCCAGGCGCAATCATCCTGGAAGCAGCACACCTTCTTCCCTGCTCTGGGTGGAAGTAGGGGCAGGGGAGGGAGTTCTCTGTGTCTTCTAATGGCGCTTTTCCACTGCATGGAACCGTACCGGTTCGGCACGCTTTTGTGCTTTTCCACTGCTGGTACCGCATGGTATAGGGTCGGAACGGTTCGGTACGGTACGGTATAGGTTTGCTTTTCCACTGCATGGAACCAAACGGTATGGTACGGTACGGCTCTGAAAAAACAGTACCTACTCGATTGTGGTTCCAACAGGTACCAAACTGGTCTTACTAGCCACTGATTGGTCAGAGAATCCCACCCACCCCGTTGTTATCCCACCCACTTAACTTTAGTACTACTTTAGTGGAAAAGCAAACCTATACCGTACCGTACCGAACCGTTCCGACACTATACCATGCGGTACCAGCAGTGGAAAAGCAAACCGGGCCAAGCAGGGCCGAGTAGAGCCGAGCTGGTACGAGCCGGTACTTGCAGTGGAAAAGTGCCATTAGGCAGTCAGCCTGGCAGCACAGCTGAAGTGCTCACTCCTCACTGCCACATGCAGCCAGCGACACGCCAGCGTGGCATTCCTGACTGATGTGTGCCCTAGGCTGACGCCTACCCTGCCTATAGGTAGCGCCGGCCCTGCTTGGAACAGGTATGTGCATACCAGGAGTTCTGTTACTTCATCTTCATGGACTTCCTTCAAAATAAGACTATATTGCTAAACACCTGGATGTCTATTTATAAAACATATGTTGCATGAAAGTCAGAAGCATTTGTGCAAGCTGAACAAAATGTTGCTGTATTTTTTCCAAGAGATTAATTCAGCAGCTCTGTCTAGTGGCCAAAATGCAGTAAAATGTATGAAAAAATGTAAAAAAAAAATGTAAAAAGTATATATAAAAAAATAAATAAAAATCTAACTTGTGAGCATCCTTATACACACACACACACACAGATATATACTGTATATATATATATATATATATATATATATATATATATTCTTTTTTTTTTTTTAAATATACAGAATCATATTTCCAAAGAAAGTTATTTTGTATGGATGATTATTTCTGTACACATACTTTACTAAATAGGGAAAATTGCATAAAAAAAACACTTATATTAATATAAATAAGCATACATTAATATAAAAATACAGAAATACAGTAGGTACTAATTGTAGAAATAATTTTCCGCACAGAATAATATATATATATATATGTATATATATATATATATATATATATATTTATTTATATGTTGATAGATTTGCTAGATTTTTATTTATTTTTTATTTCTGGTTTTTGTTTATATTTATGTATTGATTGTTTTGGATTAAATATATTTTTATATATAAATTTTAAATTTCTTTTTAATTTTTCCATACATGTTTATGCACAAACGTGCAGATATATTTCTTTGCTAAATTCCCTTGTTTTTCAATGTAATTTCTAGTTGTATATTTTAGACATAGACATTCTTGAATAGAGCAAGCTTTTTGCTTTGGCAATCCCACCCCCTGGAGGATGTCACCACCCTTTTTGTATCTATTTAAAGTGATTGTAAAGTCTTGTTTAAAAAAAAAAAAAACAAACAAGTCATTCTTACCACCCCTGTGCAGTTGGATTTGCACAGGGCATCCTGGATCTTCCTCTTCTCGGATCCCTCTTCGGTGCTTCTGGCCCCTCCCTCCTATCGAGTGCTTCCACAACAAGCAGTTTGCTATGGGGGCTGCAGCTCCGTGTGTCCATTCAGACATGGAGCTGCCACTCGGCCCAGCCCCCTCTCACTCCTAAATGCTAATTGACTTTGATTGACAGCCTCAGATTCCAGTGGCACCACGGCTGTGTCTCACCCAATCAGGAGGGAGAGTCCCAGATGGCCGAGGGACTCGTAGACTTCGCTGGAAAGAGAGGGGACTCAGGTAAGTTTTAGGGATTTTTGAGGCGGCTGCTGCACCCAGAAGGTTTTTTATCTTAATGCACAAAAACCTTCTGACTTTAAAACTCCTTTAAACCTATCACAAATATGGCATCACCACAGCCTGAAGAAGTAGCACATGATCCACGAACCCAGAACACCACATCTGGGAAGTGACGTCATACCTGCTGAGCTGTGCGTCCTGGAAGTGCCTGAAATCACCGTCAAACCAGGCTGCAAAGCCCCAGACCCAGTTCAGTTGGATTCACTCCCACAGGTGTTCATCTTTTTAGTCCTACCCAGAGGATGAATTCATCTCTACATCCCTGATGTGCCCATTATGTTTTCCCTTTTGTGAGTAACATTCTTTGGTTTCATTTTTTATTAAAGTTCATAAATCTACACTTAGTGGGCGCTTGTGTTTTATTCAAGTGCTTTCCCAAGAGTTGCCTTCTTGCTCTACACACTGCTGCCAGCCTGTTCAGCTTTTTATGGACTATTTATGGACATTTATAAACTTTATTTATATGTTCTAATTGTTGTTGTTGTTCCCACATTTAGCCCCTTGCCTTGTGCTCTAAGACCCCAATCCATTGCATATATTTGCACCGACTTTATGTTTCCTTAGTATATCAATATACAATCTGCATTGTATTCCTTTAGTAATTGATATACAAGTTCCACATTGGCAAATTTCTAAAACATAACAATGGGTGCATCCTATATCTTGGCACATTTTGTGAATGTTGCTTCACTCCTTTATGAGTGGATGCCACTGATGTAAAACCCGTAAATCAAAAAACAAATTTACAAAGTATATTCAAGCACTCCCTAAAAAAAGAGGGGAGCACTGTATCTATGCATACTGATGTCCTTATTAGAACAATACTTACAAATCAGCTTGAAAATTTATCTAAAATAGCACCCCCAAATGGCAGCACAAGGAGCAGCACATAAATATGCATAGATTCCATCTATGCTTAAATATGTACTGCTCCTTGGTTTTCCTATCTGGGCCATTGTTTCCTTCCACAACTTCTTAGTCAGACACCTTTAAATTCTTCGACCATAATAAAAGTAAAAAGATCAGGTCTGAGCATGTAGGCCCTTTACAAAATAATCTAGAGTGAGTGACTGAGGACAAAGTGAAGGCACATTTATTAAATACCTTTTTCAGCTCTGTGCATACAAAGGAGCATGGGGGAGCTCATGTCCATAATGGGGATGGTATTGACACAGCCCCAAATGATCCACAATGGCTCAAAAGTGATATGGTCCAGAAATATTTAGACAGAATAAAAGTGAAAAAAACACCTGGACCAGATGACATACACCCACGGATCCTAAGAGAATTGAGCTCTGTCATTTCAAAGACATTGTTTCTAATTTTTAGGGACTCGTTATTGACTGGAATAGTACCACTGGATTGGTGTAAAGCGAATGTGGTGTCTATATTTAAAAAGGGATCAAGGTCTTTACAAAGTAACTATAGATCTGTTAGTTTAACTTCTATAGTTGGGATGATACTGGAGTGTTTAATAAAAGACAGCATAGATGAGTTCTTGCGAGAAAGAAATATTTTTAGCAACAGAAAGAATGGATTCATGAAAGACAGAAGTTGTCTGACAGAGGGGTGGCTGTGGACGTAGTATACTTTGATTTTGCAAAAGCGTTTGACACAGTTCCCCACACACAGCTAAGGTGTAAGGTAAAGCCTTCAAGCTTGGAAAATCAGTTTGTAAATGGATAGAAAACTGGCTAAAAGACCAAATTCAGAGAGTAATGGTTAATGATTCATACTTTGAATGGTCTAGGGTTGGTAGTGGTGTACCTCAAGGTTCAGTTTTGGAACCCTGGGATTAAAAGTACCATTTCAGTCTTTGCAGATGACACCAAGCTATGCAGTGGAATAACTTATTTACAGGATGTCTCCAACTTACAAGCTCACCTCAATGCCCTGTTTGATTGGGTAAATATATGGCAATTGAGGTTTAAAGTTGATAAATGTAAACCTATGCTCTTGAGGGCTAAGAATATGCATGCATCTTACATACTAGGATGAGTACAACTGGGGTAAATAATAGCGGAGAAGGATCTGGGTGTTCTGGTAGATCAATAATTGGCAGTGCCAAGCAGCGGTTTCCAAAGTGAGCAAAATCCTTTCTTGTATTAAGAGAGATATAGACTCCAGAGAGATATCAGTTTATTCCTGTACATATCATTAGTAAGACCTCAGCTGGAATATGCAGTTTTTTTTTTTTTTCGTTTTGGGCACTAGTTCACAAAAAGGATATCGGGGAACTGGAGGAAGTGCAGAGAAGGGCAACCAAACCGATAAAAGGCATGGAGGAGCTCAGCTATGAAGAAAGATTAAATTAACTGAATTAATTCTCTCTTGAGAAAAGGAGATTAAAGCGGAGTTCCGGGCACAAAAAAGATTTTTTTTTTGTGCCCCTCCGCTAGGTATGCCTCACCTGAAAAGGAATTGGATAGTTATTTTTTTTTTTTTTTGTTTACTCACCTTTTTATTGAAGATCGTAAATACTCACCTATGACAGCTTCCTCCTCCAGCGCCGAGGCTCACCCCGTCACTTCCTGCCTCGCGATGATTCCTGGGAGCTAAACGTCATAGCTCCCAGGAATCAATGCGCCGCACCGGCCCGCTCGTCATTTCCGGGCGACGCCGCATTCCCCTGCTAAACAGCTTCTGGGCATGCCCAGAAGCTGTTTAGGAATGCGGCGCCGCACTGGAAGTGACGAGAGGGGCCGGTGCAGTGCATTCTGGGACACGAAGACGCGGAAGAAGACAGAGAAGAGGACCGCGCCGGCTTCAGCTGCCCACAACCGAGATGGAAACGCTGTGGAAGAAAATTTCTAAGTAAGTATTTCTTCTTACAGGTAAGTGCGAACCGGGACAGATCAGAGGCTAGCCATTGTGGAATGTGCTAGCCCTGACTGTCCCGGGGGTATGTTCAGAAAAAAATTGTTTCTCTGCCCGGAACTCCGCTTTAAGGGGGTATATGATCAACATGTAAAAATAAATAAGTGGTCCATATAGCAAACTTGGTGTTGAGTTCTTCACTTTAGGGTCATCACAGAGGACAAGGGAGCGCTCTTTACATCTAGAGGAAAAAAAATAAGAGTGTTATTAAGCCCACAGCAGTAAAATCAGTCTGTATATGCAGTAAAGCATGCTTGTTATACTCACTTTGGAACCTAAGGGGTTAATCCCCTGCACTGTGTAAAAAGGCTGTTTGATCCTGTATGTAGAGATCCTCCTCTTCTTGCATTGTCCCCATAACATGTCTGGATAAGACAGAGCTACTGGAGTCAGGCTGCACATGCTCAGTTTGGTGTGTGTTGCTTGGGTGTGCTTTTGGGTATTGTGAGTTTTTTTTTTCCTTGGGAGAGTGCATGTGATCAGCACAGGGCCAATAAGCACTGTCCAGACAGAGGGTCAGGGATCCTGCACCTGATAGGACAGCCAGTGCAGTATGAAAACTCTTCCTTTAAGCTTTAACCAGGCGCTGATAGAAGTCACAAGACTGCTACAGTAAATACTGCTGATGAGAAAAGGTATTCAACAGTTTATATTTACTAAAATAATTGGATTTCCATGTTCTGCGTACTGTGGAGGAGCAGATATAGTGAATGCAGGCTCCTGGGTTTAGTAAAACTTTAATCTCCAAATACGGAAAGGTTTCTTCACGGGAAGAGCTATGAAAATGTGGAATAGACTCCCACAAGAGCTGGTTCTGTCCAGCGCTGAAGAAGAT
Organism: Pelophylax lessonae; assembly: GCF_965119305.1. NCBI lineage: Eukaryota > Metazoa > Chordata > Amphibia > Anura > Ranidae > Pelophylax > Pelophylax lessonae. The sequence continues at coordinate 147,730,081 of NC_138774.1, forward strand.
TGCTTTAAAAAGGCCTACATTTTTTCCAAAATGTACATAATATAACTGGATAGTAATATAGGTTAAATTAATTTTAACTAATTATAGGTAAAGGGAATATCCATTTACCTCTTTGGGGATCAAGAAGGATTTTCTTTCCCTGCTGGAACAAATTAGATCATGCTATGCTGGGTTTTTTTTACCTTCCTCTGGATCAACTGGGTATAGGATTGTGTATTTTTTTTTCTCTCCCTTTTATTGGTTGAACTAGATGGTGTCAGCAACCTCCCATCTCCTCTCTCCAACAACCACGATATAACATTGTAAAGGCACATTAACACATATGGCAATATACATACTAACTTGTTATGGTACAACTAGTATTCACCTAAATTAACTAAACCTGTCACTATCAGAATACCAAAGGATAATGTCTGGCTTCCATTGCTTCCTCCTTCATAGCATTATCCTGGGTATTTGCAATTTGGATATAATCACTGCATTTTTCTCTAAAGCTCATGTACAGTACACTTTAAACAACATTTTCCAATTTTGCAAAAGTAATTGCATCACTGCCTTGATTTATTTTTCCTATTATTGATTGTGATACATTAATGTTTATAGCATATCATCTTTCAATTTTATATTTCAGACCTCTGTGATCTTTTATTAGTCAAGTGTTTTTCACAAAGCAGCATTTCTCTATAAAATATAATTTTATTTTTAACTAAGCCTGGCAGATTTTCAAGGGCATGAAGTCTAAAATATATTTAAATTAAACCTGAGTACCTACAAGGACAGCCACCTAATTAGCAAAAGCATCCACTAGGATGACAATTTCACACAATTTAAGCATTCTTCATCCAGAGAACGTAAAGCAGTTTATACAAAATATAAACACGGTCATTTCATCAGTCGGTAGGGAGATGTTAAAATGAACAGCAACATTAATATGAACAAGTCTATTTTTGTTTTAGCCAAGCACCATGAATAGAAACTACATTTTGGGTCAATTTTATTACAGATGCTTTTTTTAAAGTTTTGCACATGGGCCTATGGGTTAGCAAAAGAAATAGCACAACAAACGATGCTTGGTTTAAAGCTCTCATTATCTGGTTAAATTCATCTACTGAGCCTCTAATTCATCGCTGCTATAACTCACTGGAGGACATTGGAAACTGAAATAACTGAATATGTGAAAAAGAAGACTAGGGCTCCATCTGCTAGCTGTATAGAAAACTGCATAGCATCAATATGCAAAAACTGGTTACCTTCCCCACCTATAACTGGTCCTGATAGTAAGGAGCACTGGAAGGGCAAACGCAGATCAAAAAAGCAAGGGGATTTCCAGTCACTACCTACCAACCAGCCAGCGACCAACCAAATTAAGCTGTCTAACAGTATGCATTAACCACTCTGCAACCGCTCACAGTAATACTACTGCGGCAGAGTGGTTCGTTATCGTCCAGCCACGTAGTATTAACGTGACTGGACACTCCCCCTTCTGGGCGGCGCTTGCGCGCCGCCGGAGGCTCGCTCCCGCTGTTTTCATTCACAGCGGGAGTCGGGCCAGGGGAGGAGCAGCGGCGATCGCCGCTGCTCTTACCCGATCGTCGGGGATCGAGTCTGGAGATCCGCCCGCTGTGTGTAAACACAGCGGGCGGATCTCCATAGTGACAGGGAGTGACAGATCGGACTGTTCAGCATAGCTGGACATCCGATCTGTCCATGAATCACATAGTCACCTCCCCCCCTACACGTCAGTAAGCACCAGGCATACATTAACCCCTCCCTCTCCAATAAAATTAACCCCTTCCCTGCCAGTGTCATTTTTACAGTAACAGTGCATATATATAGCACTGATTACTGCAGTAATGTCACTGGTACCCCCAAAAGTGTCAAAAATGTCAGTCAGGGGTCCGGTCTGTCCGCCGCAATGTCGCAGTCCCGCAAAAAAAATCGCAGATCGCCGCCATTACGCGTTAAAAAAAAAACACCAAAAATGACAGAAATCTTTCCCTTTGTTAGTAAACGCAATAACTTTTGCGCAAACCAATCAAAATACGCTTATTGCGATTTTTTTACCAAACATAGGTAGCAGAAAACAAATTGGCCAAAAACTTTTAAAAAAATTGGTTTTTACATCTTTTTTGGGGGGAATTTCATATAAAAAAATGTGAAAAATATTGTTATTTTTTCAAAATAAACGCTCTTTTTTTGTTTATAGCGCAAAAAGTAAAAATCGCACAGGTGATCAAATACCACCAAAAGAAAGCTCTGTTTGTGGGAAAAAAAGGACGTAAATTTCGTTTGAAGACGGCGTCGCACGACCGCGCAATTGTCAGTTGAAGTCGCACAGCGCCGAATCGCAAAAAGTGGCCTGGACGGAAGACAGCAAAATCCTCCAGTTGTAAAGTGGTTAAAAACAGGGGTTTAGTTGCACACATTTGCAACGCACCCTGATATCTGCAGTCCCTAACTCTACCTTTAAAGAGTCTCCACAGTGAGAGCACATGTATTCTAATGGATAGATGGAGGAAAGGTGACTGGAGGGAGCCCACACCTCCTTAAAGGTGCAGGGTCACACTGAACACCCAGCATATTGCACAATGGAAGCAAATGTGTCAGTGCGTTGCCTAACCAATATAAACAATAATAAACAATAATAATGTATAAGATTAGGGATGGGCCGAACACCCCCCTGTTCAGTTTGCACCAGAACATCTCAAACTGGCAAACTCTATTAAAGTTTATAGGACACAAACATGAAAAATCAAAAGTCCTAATTACAAAGGCATATATGCAAGTTATTGCCATAAAAAGTGTATGGGGACCTAGGCACTGCCCCGGAGGACATGTATCAATGCAAAACCTTTTTATAAAAAAAGATTGTCTTTAAAGGAGCAGTGATTTTAACCACTTAAGCCCCGGAAGATTTTACCCCCTTCCTGACCAGGGGGTATTTTGCGATTCGGCACTGCGTGACTTTAACGGACAATTGCGCAGTCGTGCGACGCTGTACCTAAACAAATTTGACGTCCTTTTTTTCCCACAAACAGAGCTTTCTTTTGGTGGTATTTGATCACCTGTGCGATTTTTTGATCACGCGCTATAAACAAAAAAAGAGCGTCAATTTTTGCAAAAATAACAATATTTTTCACATTTTTTTATATGAAATTCCCCCAAAAAAAAAAGTAAAAATCAAAATTTTTTAAAATTTTCGGCCAATTTGTTTTATGCTACATATGTTTGGTAAAAAAAAATCGCAAAAAGCGTATTTTGATTGGTTTGCGCAAAAGTTATCGCGTTTACTAACAAAGGGAAAGATTTTTGTCATTTTTGTTGTTTTTTTTTTTTAACGCGTAATGGCGGCGATCTGCCATTTTTTTTTGCGGTACTGCGACATTGGGGCGGACAGATCGGACCCTTGACTGATATTTGTGACACTTTTGGGGTTACCAGTGACATTTCTACAGTAATCAGTGCTATACATATGCACTGTTACTGTAAAAATACACTGGTTGTGAAGGGGTTAACTTTATTTGGAAGGGAGGGGCTGTGTGTGTCCCTAGGGGCGTGCTTTCTACTGTGATTGGCTGTGGCTTGAGCTGTAAGGACACTGATCAACGGATCTACATACTAGATCCGTTTGATCAGTGTCTTTACAGCGAGGAGAATGACAGGCAGCTTGTTTACACAAGCTGCCTGACATTCTCCCTCTCCCCCGCCGATCGCCGAGTGACCGGCAGACATCGGGTCCGCTGGTCACACGCGCGGGGGGGGTCCGTGACCACGCGGGAGCGGGAGCGCGCCTCCGGGGGCGCGCGCTCGCTCCCTAGACCCTCACAAGCTAGTGACGTAGCCCTACGTCACTTTGCCTGTGAGGGGCTGACTGCCGACGTAGATCGGCGTTAGGCAGTCGGCAAGTGGTTAATGATGCTTAAAGTGAAAAAATAACAATGAAAAATTCCTTTAACTATCGTGCCTGTGGGTCCCCTTAGTCTGCCTGTAAAGTGGCGCCTCAGTACGATGTATAGAGCATGCTGCAGCAATACTGACATTTCTAAAGGAAATACAGATAAGAAAAAGCAAAATAAGCGGGGTAGGGTTCCACCCCCAGTCCATACCAGGTCCATCGGGTCTAGTATGGATTTTAAGGGGAACCCCATGCCAAAATTAAAAACAAAAAGGCGTGGGGTCCCCCCAAAAACCCATACCAGACCTTTATCCGAGCATGCAGCCTGGCAGGTCAGGAAAGGGGGGATGAGCGATCGACCCCCCTGAACCGTACCAAGCCACATGTCCTTAGCTTGGGGAGGTGGGTGCTTTGGGCCATGATGGGGACAAGGGCCTCTTCCTGACAACCCTGGGCTTTGATTGTTTGGGTCTGCAGGTGGGGGGCTTATCGGAATCTGGAAGAATCCCACAGATCCCAGCCCCCCCCCATGTGAATGGGTATCGAGTACATTGTACACTTTTTGACACTTTTTTGGTGAATGGGTAGGGGTGCAATGTACCCAATACTCATTAACATAAGGTAGGGGCTGTCATCTGGGGGACCCCTTGTTAAAAAAGGATTCCAGATTCCGATAAGCCCCCCACCCGCAGACCCCGACAACCACAGCCCAGGGCTGTCGGGAAGAGGCCCTTGTCCCCATCAACATGGAGACAAGGTGCTTTCGGGGGCACCCCAAACCCCCCTTCCCATGTTGAGGATAAGCAGTCTGGTATGGTTTAGGAGGACCTGCCAGGATAAGGGTCTAATATGGATTTTGGGGAGGACCCCACGCGTTTTTTTTTTTTTATTACGGCACGGCGTTCCCTTTAAAATCTATACCAGACCCAAAGGAACTAGTATATATTTTGGGGGGACCCCACACCATTTGTTTTCTTAATTCTGTCATGGGGTTCCCCTTAAAAGCCATACCATACCCAAAGGGCTGTTTTCACCCCAATTTTTTTTTATTTACTTTTTTTTTTTTTTACAGATATTTTTTTAAATTCAGCTCTCAGCAGGTAAGCCTTAACAATCTATTGACTGTGCGTTCGACGGGGGAACATCCTGCTAAGTGCCAAGAAAGTTCAGGTGTTAGGTGAGTACCTGAATGGGCGATGTTCAGGCCAAACTTATGCTTGGCCCAAACTGTTCACCCATTCCTAGTGGTGCTTGAACACTATAACCCCTCACAGTTACTCTTTCTAAGTGCAGGAATGAACCCTGCTGTTAAAAATTAGAAAAACAAATTAAAATGACATGCACCTGTCAAGCAGGTGCAGAAAAATTGGGCCTTGAGTGTTGGTGAAGCCTGAACACTGTAACCTGTTTCATTGTTTTTATTTTTGCGGGGGGGGGGGGGTTTATAAATTTTTATTATAGAGTGTGGGAAGGGAATATGGTGCTTGAGTGCAATACTTTTGTGCTTGGTGCACTATAAACCGTTTTTTTGCAAGTTTTTTTTTTTTTAATAAAAAAAAAATTAGGAAACCTCCCAAAAAAGGGACCACTGCTGACACAGAGGAGAAATGCCTGCAATGCAGAATGGAGGAACAACAATTATGCCCTAGATATTTTAAGTGTTGCTGTAGGGAAAAAAAAATTGGGGTTTATTCATTTTTTCAACATGGTCTTGAATGAATTTGTTAGGAATAATTACTTTTTTGTGTGTACAAATGAACAAATCTTGGTTGCAACCAATGGCCCACATTTGTGGGAATATATAGTATAGTGCTCCATAGAAAATGTTGTTTCTGAAAGGAAAGTAAAGGTTGTCTGACAAATCTTTTGGGTTATACTCATTTATGCTGAGCACTAAATAAATATATATATATATATATATCTGTTGACGCAGAAAGAGGAACACCTGTGACGCATAAGGGGGAACAGCAATTATGCCCTTAATATTATTAGTGCTGCTGCGCCAAAAAAAAGAAAACCACTGTTGATGCAAAAAAGAGGAACACCTATGATGTAGAAGAGGGGACAGCAGTTTTGCCCTAAATATTATTAGTGCTGTTGCGCCACAAAACAAAAAAACACAACTGACGTAGAAGGAATAACACCTGCGATACAGGGGAGACAGCAATTATACCCTAAATATTATTAGTGCTGCTGCACCAGAAAACAACATCTAAAAAAAGAAAACCACTGCTGACGCAGAAGGAAAAGCACCTGCGACACAGATGGGGGTATAGGGTGAAAATAGATATTTCTGTAATTTTGTCACGTGATTAATAGCTCTTGAATCAGCACACCATGCCTGCAAAGGTGAGGTGCTACTTTTGGATTAAACAAAAAATATTCATTTTATAAAGTAAAATCAGTTTCTTCACGCATTTGTAAATTTCAAAAGCCAGTGTAAAGAAATAGTAGTGGCAAAAAGCACTTGCGGGTTTAACTAATCATTTTTTTGCATATTTCTCCTTTAAGGGGGTATGGCAAGGGTTTGTCCTATGTCTACATACTTTTTCTAATAGGTGTCCCTCGTTCCCATCTCAAAAAGTTAGGAGGTATGTCTGAAGGGTGTTCTGGCCTGAACTAATTTATGCATTTTCACATACCTTCTCTTATTAACAGCATTTCCATCTTGGATTTCCAAAACTGGTAGTTCTGGTTTGTTGGATTTACAATTGAAAGCTTTGCTGCAGCAGGGTTACTAAACACGTCTTCTAGTCTTTCTTATTTCCTTTAGTCTTCTTTCTTTTGCAGTATCTTATCTGCTGTAGCAGGCTTTGTCTGGGTATCTGGGTTCTCAACCCTCTGGGTAAGTGTCTGGGCTATGCCCGGGCCCATAACCTGTTGGAAATTCTGCATATAGCCCTACAGAACAGACAGTGCACAGTCCACATGGGCTTTGCTCCTTAACTGCAGACAGGAATCAGGAACTTTTATTTTACAGAGAAAATACATAGAGTTTAGCCATAGATGCAGCTACTAACTTATTAACACTACCATCTACTGGCTGAATAATACAACCCCTGGCAAAAACGATGGAATCACCACTCTTGGAAAATTTTTATTCAATGGTTTCATTGTGTAGAAAAAAAACGAATTACAGATATCCATACTTTTGCCAGGGGTTGTATATCTTTACTGAATACTGATATTGATGTAGTTGTTGCACAAAATACAATTCCGTTTTCCAACACCTACCAAATAAATTCAACCTCCCCAAGTTAAATATCAGCATTGATGAGTCCCTTATATACTTCACAGACAGACTAAAAGTGGTTCTAAAGGCAGAACATATTTTACCTTATTGCATTCCCTGCTTTAGGCCCCCTCACTCCTCCTTATACTTACTTGAGTCCTATCTCGATCCAGGGCTGTGCCTGTCTGCAGCAGAGCTGGTCTTTCTCTCCTCACAGGATAGACAGGCAGCAGCGGGAGCCATTTGCTGTCAATCAAATTCTGTGAGCAGAGAACGGGGCAGGGCCGAGCTGCACTGTGTGTGTCTTTAGGCTCACACAGCCTAGCTTAGAATTGACCCCACAGGTGTGCCCCCAAAAGAAGTGGCCTCATATGGTAGCACACTGAGAAAAGGAAGCACCTGTAGTACTAGTGGGGTACCCCATAAGAGGATTGAAGTACCACAGTGCACAAAGCAGGTAAGTAAAGCATGTTTGTTTTGTATTTTTTAAAAAAAATTGAGCCTTTACAAACGCTTTATGTAATGAGGAATTTTCGGTAACTAATGTTTATGTCTTTTCATCTATTACTCAGCTACAGTACCTGCAAATTCAGGATGGTGTTGGTCTGGTCAAAAAACCTCTCTGCATCAAATAATATAATCTAAGTATGGGAGATACAGATTTTAAACAACAAAATTATTAAGCTTTACCTGATAACTTGAAGATTAAAGTACTCGTAATTTATAAATCTGCAGTAAAATCTGACTCCTTCTTAAAACATGAAGAAGAGATCATCACAGTCATAATTTGCCAGCAAGGCCCTTCGCCTGAAAGGTAAAAACCTACACCTGCCCTCTGAATAAAGGACTGCTTCCATCACTACCATACCTCACTACAATATTGGTGAAGTTATGGTAAAGGTGTTTCTCCTGTGCCTGACTAGCTGCCATTTGCCTGAATGTGATCTCCTGTGCAACAACCCTTTGCCTATTTTCACAACCATGTTTCTCCCTGCTGCTTAGATGGATTCCTGTTTGTTTTTTGTTTTTTCGTGATACACAAGATATCAGGTACAAAATCAGTGCAAGAATTAAAAAAAGTCTCCTGAATGTGGTTTCCCCATACTCAGGAGTAGCAGAATGTGTTATGGGGTATAATTTTAAAGCGTAACTCCACTTTTGTTGAGAAAAAAACATTCCCCTCTGGGTAATCTCTGTACATTACAAGGATTTTAACAAACTTTGTTGCATATTCCTACCTTTTGATATTCTGAAGAAATCATTGTTTGTTCCTCTGTGCCTCTGTGCTGAGTGGGTCAAATGGGAGTGGTTTCATAATTATCTGTCAGCTGTGGCAGCTGCAGAGCTCTAATGAGGAAAGCTGCTGGGCCTGCATTTCTTTAGACGTGTTCCTATTGGGAGTATCTCAGCATAAATGACATTTTTGTTTCAGGGGATGCCTAAAATCTGACTTACATCTTAAGCAGTCTTCTGGGAAAATTGGTGAGACAATCACACAAGCAAGAAATTATGTTTCTGGGGTGTGGTCAGTGCACATTCTGTGTACAGAACAGCTCCAGGTAGCCATATTGAATTGCAATTTCAGAAAATACAACAGCTGCAGATTGAAAAGGAAAGGTAATTTTTAATAACATTCAATTACAATATGATTTGTGTCGCAATTGTATATGCTATATTATTTTTTCTTTATTTGCAATTTTTTTTCACCACGAAAGTGGAGTTACCCTTTAACCGCTTGCCGACCGCCGCAAGTACATTTACTGCAGCAGTCAGCCCCTCCTGGGCAAATCGACGTAGTACTACGTCGATCTCCCAGGAGCCTGTAGGGGGCGAGCGCGCGCCGCTAGAGGCGAGCGCGCGCCGCTAGAGGCGAGCGCGCGCCGCTAGAGGCGCGCTCCCACCCCTGCTCGTTCACGGGCATCCCCGCGCGAGTGACCAGCGGCTCAGATGTCCGCCGGCCACTCACGATCTCCCACTGGAGAGGGAGAAAGGCAGGCAGGCTAATGTAAACAAAGCTGCCTGTCATTCTCCCTGGTGTAACAGCAGAGACTATACGATCCTGCTATGTAGGATCGTATGTCTCTGTGGTTACATCAAAAGCCACACTCCTTTACAGTTAGAAGCACGCCCCTAGGGACACACTTAACCCCTGGATCTCTAATAAAGTTAACCCCATCCCTGCCAGTGTCATTTTTACAGTAACAGTGCATATGTATAGCACTGATTACTGTAGTAATGTCACTGGTACCCCCAAAAGTGTCAAAAATGTTAGTTAGGGGTCTGATCTGTCCGCCGCAATGTCACAGTCAAAAGAAATCGCAGATCGCCGCCATTACTAGTAAAAAAAAAAACAATAAAAATGACATAAATCTTTCCCTTAGTTAGTAAACGCAATAACTTTTGCGCAAACCAATCAAAATACGCTTATTGCGATTTTGTTTTCCAAAAATATGTAGCAGAAAACAAATTGGCCTAAAATGTTAAAAAGTTTTGATTTTTAAATTTTTTTGGGGGGGGGGGGGGATTTCATATAAAAAAATGTGAAAAATATTGTTATTTTTTTCAAAATTGACGCTCTTTTTTTATTTATATTTTTTATATTGAAACCCAAAATGGTTGCATACACACACAGACCTGGGATCGTTAGGAGTAGTGCCCAAAGGTTTCGGTTTCTTTCCTTGGAACCCCCTTCCTGTTTTGTATTTGGCCCTTTATAAGCCAAAAATCTGAATTGTTGTGGGCATTTAATTACAAAACTTTAAGGGATCTACTTGCTGTCTCTGGCTCAGTACTAAACATCACTCCTTTAGTATCCATCAACATGGCCCTTTCTGGAGGATATACACTCTTGTAGCCCTTGTTGAGTGGGTGACCACTTTGGGTCATATATCTCTCCCCCTGCGGGTGGTCCATTGAGGTGGACTTTCCCCAATTGGTGCTTGTCCTGAATGGTCTTCTGGGTTGAATCTGTACCATCTTGTCTGCATCGTGTATTCCGCATTCAGCTACGATTTTGATCTGCACTTGTTCTGAAGAAGCTGCTTAGGATAAATCGGTCAATTTAAAGCGTAGTTATACATACCGTATATTGATTTTATCTTGATGTGGTTTTTAAACATATTTGTAATAAATATGTAAATTTATATAGATATTTATAAATTTGTATTTCTTTTTTTTTTCTTTTCATTTTTTTGTTTGAGTTTCTTTGGGTTTCAATATAACTTACTTGGTTTATCTTATACCCCTACAAAGTCTCTAGTGCCCATATTCTACATTTTTCTATAAGTTTGGGATGTTGGTGCTTCGAGGATTTACCCTTTTAATGTAATCTATAACTTAGTGTAAACATTTTTTTTATTTATTTCTTTCTTAATTTTCCCACAATTTGTGGCAAACAATCTTTGAGTACCTGTTTTCCTAAATGGGGTCATTTTGTGGTTGTTTCTACTGTCCTGCTGCTCCAGGACCTTCAAAAAATGTGATAGGTAGTCAAGAAATAAAATGCAAATCTTCTGCCCCTTGAAATCTGAAGGATTATACTTTGGGTCCAATTCATTTATGTATATCCATTCTTGTAAGGAGTGGCAGAATAAGTTTTAGGGTGTTATTGTAAGCATGTTGTGTGTTTGAAATATCTTGTAAAAATAAAATTCCACTTTTCAAAAATATGTTATTATTTAGAACTTCAAAAAATGTGCCATGCCTCTTACTAAATACTTTGGAGTATTTACTTTATAAAAAGAGGTCATTTTGGGGATGTTTTTACTGTCCCAACATTTAGGGCCCAAAGAAAGACAATAGGAAGTCAGAATATCAGGGTTGTTACATTTAAATATATTTACCGTAGTTTGTAGATGCCAAACTTTTTCTACAATCTAAAAAATATGCATGAATTAATTTGTTTTGTTTTTTTTGTTTTTTTGTTTATTTTTTCTCTTTCCAAAGAAATGTAACATAATGCATTTGACCTAAATGTATGATGAAATATTTATTTGCAATGTTTTAAAACAGAATATTTAAAAAAAAATGTGGTCTTTTTTTCCCTCCTACTCTATATTGTATTACAAAGTATATTTAAGAATACTTCATTGTCATGAACACAGTAACAAAATTCATAGAAAACAATTACTTGAATAAACATGCAAAGAAAAATGTTAGCTATTATTTTACAGATGAATAATCATAACATAATTACAACTTTCTCCTTACAGTGGCATAACTTCCCCATTTGTGTGATACATCAGATTTGTCTTCACATCAAAAGTAATCCTTTTAACAGAAGTTGCTTTGCACTGTTTATTAGGCAAGCCCATGACTTCTTCCAGGAGCATGAATTCATCAAGCTGCCATAACACTTGAGGTGCCCTAAATAGCTCTTGAACAGGACCAGTCACTTATGAGCATTTGTAGTAATTTGAACGTTCACTCTTGATTTGTTATTACAATGCTGTCTTGTTTCTTAGCAATTACTAGGTCTTTGACTACTTACTTGCGTCCTCTCCCTTTTAGAGCAGAAATGTCAACCTGAGTGTCTGGTTAAAAGGATGTCCCATGTCCTGTCTGAGCTAAGTGGTGATTTCAAACATCTATAAAACTGTCATAAAACAAAAGAGCTGCTTGAAATACAAGATAGGAAACTAAAGGCTTTGTTAACCAATAATTCTATCATTCTCTAGCAGCCCTAAGAGTGTGACAGTGATCAGCCCTGACCTCAGGCAGTAGACAGGTCACATCTAAGGGCCTTTTAGCCTGACATTTCTGTGCTAATGGTGAGATAATAAAACTAAATAACAGCACGTGTATCCCTGAGAGGTAAGGCTGGTCACACATTATACTATTTTCTTATTCAATTTCCTTTACATTTACCTTCAACCATGAAGTGCAGTGCAATGGCCCGCCTGATTGCAAACAATTTGAAAGTGTTTAGGTTTGACCTTATATTATATGGTTTTGCTATATCTAAAGAAAAAATTGTGCAAGAAAACTGTATAATCGCCAGCCTTATGGTCAAGACCATATTCTCATAATAAACGAAAGTGTTACTAAACTTACAACAGTAAAATCAGTGTGTATATGCAGTAAAGCATGCTTGTTATACTCACTGTGGAATCTAAGGGGTTAATCAACTGTATTGTGTATAAATGTTGTGTGATCCAGTCTCCCTGATCCTCCTCTTCTTTAACTGACTCCAACCCATCTCGTGATAGAACAGAACATTAGGAGTCAGGCTGCACATGCTCAGCTTGCTGTATTGGATACAGAGAAAGGAGAGAAACAGGAGGTTGGTTTCCCAACAACCATGTCTCCAAACAAAATTGGAACAGGACTTTCTAGGCACTTGGAACACATACAGTAGGTATACACAAAGAGTATAAAAATATATAGATTTTAATAAACATCTGATTGAATTAAAATACAAGAGAGATATATATCCGTAAAATGCTAACAACAAAAAGACAGATAGATATAGCCAATCGTGGCTAGAAATCTGTGACACGCAGTAGATATTGTATACATTCAAAAAACATAACAGCATAAGACTTTCCAGAAATGGAGTATTAACAGTCCTCTACATACATGTTTCGCAGGTAATAACCCACTTCTTCAGGAGGATGATTGGTACGGTCACTCTAAAAAATGTAATAGCACAGTATAAGAACAAAAACAGTCCAATAATATACATATAAAGTACATAATAAGTCTCATGGACCAAAAATATGTAGGAGAATATATACATAAAAAAACTTGTGCATATATATATATATATATATATATATATATACACACACAGTATTTCACAAAAGTGAGTACACCCCTCACATTTTTGTAAATATTTTATTATATCTTTTCATTTGACAACACTGAAGAAATTACACTTTGCTGCAATGTAAAGTAGTGAGTGTACAGCTTGTATAACAGTGTAAATTTGCTGTCCCCTCAAAATAACTCAACACACAGCCATTAATGTCTAAGCCGCTGGCAACAAAAGTGAGTACACCCCTAAGTGAAATTTTCCAAATCGGGCCCAAAGTGTCAGTATTTTGGGTAGCCACCATTATTTTCCAGCACTGCCTTAACCCTCTCGGGGAAATAAAGTTCACCAGAGCTTCACAGGTTGCCACTGGAGTCCTCTTCCACTCCTCCATGAAGGCATCTTGGAGCTAGTGGATGTTAGAGACCTTGCCCTCCTCCACCTTCTGTTTGAGGATGCCCCACAGATGCTCAATAGGGTTTAGGTCTGGAGACATGCTTGGCCAGTCCATCACCTTTACCCTCAGCTTCTTTAGCAAGGCAGTAGTCATCTTGGAGGTGTGTTTGGGGTAGTTATTATATTGGAATACTGCCCTGTGGCCCAGTCTCCAAAGGGATGGAATTATGCTCTGCTTCAGTATGTCACAGTACATCTTGGCATTCAACATGTTCCCTCAATGAACTGTAGCTCCCCAGTGTCGGCAGCACTCATGCAGCCCCAGACCATGACACTCCCACAACCATGCTTGACTGTAGGCAAGACACACTTGTCTTTGTACTCCTCACCTGGTTGCCAACACACACACTTGACACCATCTAAACCAAATAAGTTTATCTTGGTCTCATCAGGCCACAGGACATGGTTCAGTAATCCATGTCCTTAGTCTGCTTGTCTTCATCAAACTGTTTGTGGGCTTTCTTGTGCTTCATCTTTAGAAGAGGCTTCTTTCTGGGACAAAAGCTATTCAGACCAATTTGATGCAGTGTGCGGCGTATGGTCTGAGCACTGACAGGCTGACCCCCCACCCTTTCAACCTCTGCAGCAATGCTGGCTGCACTCATATATCTATTTTCCAAAAGACAACCTGTGAATATGACGCTGAGCACATGCACTTAACTTCTTTGGTCGACCATGGCGAGGCCTGTTCTGAGTGGAACCTGTCCTGGTAAATCGCTGAATGACCTTGGCCACCATGCTGCAGCTCAGTTTCAGGTTCTTGGAAATCTTCTTATAGCCCAGGCCATCTTTATGTAGAGCAACAATTCTTTTTTTCAGACCCTCAGAGAGTTCTTTGCCATGAGGGGACATGTTGAACTTCCAGTGACCAGTATGAGAGAGTGAGAGGGATAACACCAAATTTAACACACCTGCTCCCCATTCACATCTGAGAGTTTGTAACACTAATGAGTCACATGACACCTGGGAGGGAAAATGGTTAATTTGACCCAATTTGGACATTTTCACTTAGGGGTGTACTCACTTTTGTTGTCAGCGGTTTAGTCGTTAATGGCTGTGCTTTGAGTTATTTTTAGGGGACAGAAAATGTACACTGTTATACAAGCTGTACACTCACTACTTTACAGTATAGCAAAGTGTCATTTCTTCAGTGTTGTCACATGAAAAGATATAACAAAATATTTACAAAAATGTGAGGGGTGTACTCACTTTTGTGAGATACTATATATATATATATTGCTTTTTGGTTAGAATGTCATGGCTTCCAGGTGTGTCTGCTGAGAGGGGAGTCTACCCACTGGCTCTGTGAGAGGCTTCTCATAGGGCGATGGAGGAAACCCAATCAGGGACACATTCAGGCTTGTAACTACCCCAGCAGGTAGATTCTGCTGCAAAGGATTCTGGGAGTGGGTAAAAGCCTGAGGTGCATGCGTGACTCTTGGAAGCAGAGTCCCAGGAGGGAGAGGACGGCTGTCTCTACCCCTGTCAGAGGAAGTGGATGTTTCGGGTGCTGCCTGAGAATCCAGAGAGTGCTGAGTTGAGCTGAAGGGAATCCCGTGTGCCGAGAACCAGCGGAGAGCGAGAGGGGTCCAGTCTCAGGAAAGCCTACACAGGTCGTGAGTACTGAGGATTGCCCCTGGGGGTCTGCCTAGTGTCAGAGGGGACCAGTCCAGAGAAGGTTCTAGGATCCAAGTATGAGCTAGATGTAAAGGGGGTACCTGGTCAGAGGACCCTAAAGTGATAGAGAGGGTACCTAGGTTGAGAACCCTGAAGTGATAAAGGGGGCACCTGTAGTTTGGGCCCTGAAGAGTCAGTGGACACTATATATACCATAAATAGAGAGAGCACAGAGAGAATATACTCCAGCTCACCAGTGGGGGCACAACAGGCGTCGACCACAGCGGGATGGCCCCGCCAGGTCCAGCACTCCCCCGGTGGACACCAGAGACTCAAAGATTAGTAGCCTAGATGATAAAAATTCATATGGTGATATGTCAAAAGAGAAGAAATGTGCGCCAAAGCATGCCTGGTGTACCACTAACCTTCTACTGACCAAAGAATTACAAGGCAGGGTGGAGGTTAAAACAACATATTTTGTCCCTTGCGGGGACGATATGTGTATCCTTATGTTAAGAGGAGTAGGGAGTGGCTAGTATTCCATTTCCAGAGGTAGGGGTAGAGAATAGCCAAGTGTAATGTATAGGTCCCCAATTCAATCTATAATTCCATAAACAATAAATCGATTTGAAGGACAAGAAACAGGAATAAGTACTGTCACAAAGTGTCAGAGAAAGATATATAGGTATAAAGTAAATTACCTGCATGATAGATCCACACAAATGTTTTCTGCCCTGGCTTGGAAAGAAATGACACATAAGCAGGCAGTACGCCTGCTTATGTAATTCCCAACCCGGCAGCGTATGTCGCGCCAACTGACTTCAGCGCACAGGGAGCTGCCAGGTCTGATGTGCCGTATCGCGCATGCACGGAGATCACGCATGCGCATACTGGCCGCGGTCCAGACTGGAGCACAGCGCACCTAAGTGAGGAATGGCAGAAGCTCCAACCCCGCCCGACACATCACATGTCCGCCGAGGGAAGATAGAGGCAAGGCCTCCCACGGCAGACAGAAAGCCAAGACCCATGGTGTGCTGGAGAGTCTCCCAAAAATTACAAACAAAGATATACAAAGAATTTCAGAATATGAAGCAGAAAATATACAAGTAAAGTAAAAAATAATCATAAATACATTCAGACAAGCAGTAAGAACACAAGCACTGATATAAAAGTATAATAACTGGTTACAGAAGATATCCTATATTTTTGAAAAGTACATATGAATTATCAAATTAACCTCAGACTAACCCATGGAATGTTACCTGGGTATAAGCATTGGGTAGGAGAACCAGAATGACAGAGAGGGCACAGTAGGGAATTGGGTAGTTGTTGGGCCATTACAGAACCAAAGATAGCAACAAAAGTGAGTATAAGAGAATATCCCAGCCCTTTAACACTTTAGAGTCACCAAAAGGGGTTGGGGGGGGGCAATTAAAGAAACAGTTTGTAAGTTAAAACCTCATTGAGGCCTGGTGGAACAGTAGCATTAAGCCTTTCAATCCACATAGTCTTGCGTTGTAACACGATCTTGTCCCAGTCTCCCCCTCTAGGGTCCCGGGGGATCACTTCCAATGCAAAGAACTTGGCTACTTCAAAGTTGAACTTGTGGTACAACCCTATGTGGTAGCCTATTGTGGTAAATTTACCACTCTTAGAATAATAAAGATGGTCACCAATACGTTGGTGAAATTCACAAATGGTTTTGCCAACGTAAAATGCTTTGCATTCACATGTCATCAAGTAGATTACACCCATGGTGTTACAGTCGGCCTGTGTACGGGATAAAAAAAGTTCTCCGTTAGGCAATTTAAAAGTGGTACCCTCTAGAATCCAGGGACAATGAGGGCATTGACCACATTTGAATGTGCCACGTCTACCAGGCTGTTCATTATACTCAGTGGTATAGTTGCTCTTAGTTAAGCGGCCCCGCAGGGACACGGCTCTGCGAAAAAACAGTAAAAAAAAAGGAAATCTGATTTTGATCATAATGAAAAGTGAAGCGCAGGTTGAGATCATTGTTGTTAAAGAGTTGAACAAATTCAATCAGAATTCCTTCAGGACCAGTCCATGCCAACAACAGATCATCAATATACCTATACCAAAATAGTATATATTGAAGTGTATAGATGTCATCAGAGAAGATGGACCTCTCCCATCTACCCAAGTGTATGTTGGCATAGGACGGTGCACATGCTGTACCATGGCCACACCCTGCACTTGTAAATAATGTTGTTCCATGAATACAAAGTACACTGAACAAAATTATAAACACAACATTTTTGTTTTTGTCTCCATTTTTTCATGAGCAGAACTCAAAGATCTAAGACTTTTTCTATGTACAGAAAAGGCCCATTTCTCTCAAATATTGTTCACAAATCTGTCTAAATCTGTGTCAGTGAGCACGTCTCCTTTGCTGAGATAATCCATCCACCTCACAGGTGTGGCATTTCAAGATGCTAATTAGACAGCATGATTATTGCACAGGTGTGCCTTAGGCTGGCCACAATAAAAGGCCACTGTAAAATGTGCATCTTTATCACACAGCACAATGCCACAGATGTCCCAAGTTCATGAAATTGGCAAGTTGACTGCAGGAATGTCCACCAGAGCTGTTGCAGCGAATTGAATATTCCTTTTTCTTCCATAAGCCGTTTCAGAGAATTTGGCAGTACATCCAACCAGCCTCACAACCGCAGACCATGTGTAACCACAACAGTCCAGGACCTCTACATTCAGCATCTTCACCTCCAAGATCGTCTGAGACCAGCAAACCCGACAGCTGCTGCAACAATCAGCTTGCATAACCAAAGAATTTCTGCACAAACTGTCAGAAACCGTATCAGGGAAGCTCATCTGCATGCTCGTCGTCCTCATCGGGGTCAGAGAACAGTCAATATACGATCCAAGGTCATAAACAGGGGGATCCAAATACCAGTGCAGGACATACAGACAAAGAGCTTGAGCATGTATTCCACAAACTATCACAAGTATGAGACTGCCAACAGTATCTACCACTTTAAGAAATGGGGTAAAATACCGCTCAGCGTTTTTCAAAATGTTTTTTTGGATTCACCAAACAAAAGCTCCTATAATACTGAATGCGGTGTTTGGACATGTTTTGCAATATTTTACCGTATAAACCAATGCAGTTATTTATCGCAGGTGCCGTCATATCTGACGGGCAGTGCTGATATTCTGGGGCACACTTCTCAGGGCCCATAAGTGAGCAATAGCAGAGAAGAGCTCAGCAGAAGAAAAGCCAAACATTCTGGATCTGGTGAAGCACATGGTAAGCCTTTCAACAGCCTCGATTGTCTTAGTAGCTAATGCACTTTAATGTTTGGCTTGCTGCACAAATGTACTGTGCTGGTTCGTGCTGGTTTGCCCAAAAATGCCCAGTGTGAATATTCCTGTGCCTTTCTTCCCCATTTGTTTGGACCTGTCAAGCATGTCCCAACATGTTTGCTGTGCATTTTTTTGTTTTTTTTCCTTTTCTATAGTATGAAAGCATGGAGCACAAGTCACCTGCTGCATCCTTAAAGCATCCATAGTCCAATGTAAATATGCCTTTAGTATTCATACCTACACATGCATATGTTCAGAATTTGGTACTAACGTGTTTTTATTGTGTCCAATAAATGCTACATTCCAAATTGAGCCAGGAGAAAGACAGGGAAACAAGAAAGTGAGTTATGGAGGTAAGTCATGATAGCCTTCTTTCAATCCTAAATTGGATTTCTTTAAATGCTCTCACATGTGCAACCTGCCTAGTTTGATACAAACATGTGCCTAGTGTTGTTTGAAGGAATTTCATGTTTAAATAAGCATCTTCATTTTCTTTGCTTTGTAGACACCCAAAATATTCGGCACAGAAAATACCAAGGAGAAAAGCACCTCTAAATGGCTAGTTCCCAAAGTAAGTGCCATACTGCATTTTTGTGAAGGTATTTACTCCTGTCCAATCATATTTGACATACTTCTCCATCTAACTGTGCATAACTTTGTGATTCTATTGTAGTTGAAGGATGCATTATCCAAAAAAAGCAGGAAGGATGGACTTGTTAAAACCAGCAAAGTTTATGGTAAACAATAGGCGGTATTTTTACATGTCAAATGTAAAGAGAATTATTCAGTAACTTAGAAGCATCTTTGTGTATTTCATTGTGCCCCAAAGACAACCCAGAAGCAAGCCATCATGGAATCCACAGGTCACCCAGCATGTCTCGCTCATCTGGAAGAAACAATCTGGAAGCATGGTTAGTCTAAACCTCTAATCATGCTAAAGTCAAACAAGCAAATCATGTTCTTAATGTCCTGTATATCTCTCAGCAGATCTGTCATTCACTAATTTCCACCATCTTGGCAAGTGCCGAAGAAGAGTCCCAAAGGCCCACTACTCAAGAGAGAAGAAAACGCTATTTAACTCTGAATCATGTCAACTACATAGATAGCAGTACAGAAGTGGATGATGAGGGTGCAGACCAAACCTACATGCCCTGTGTGGAGGAACCCTCAACTGACAACAGTGAGTCTTGCATGAAGACTGAGAAAGAAACAGGGCCACAGATATGAAGGGGAACCCAGCCCTCCCTTGCCGGGCCCAGATGTAATCTCAGCAGGGGGGGCCGGAGGTAGAGTAGGAGGGAACTCCCAAATCCTGTCCACCAACTAAATTGAGCTATTTCGAAAAAAAATGTCTTCGGGCTCCCTGTGTTTAGTGGGAGCGGGGGACAGTAAGCAGACTATTTTATCACTTTCGGGTTAAGGCGAATTAATCAACCACAGTGCGCTACACAGTTGAAGCCCGGCCTCTTCAATATGAATACACCGCAACCGGCCAGGAGCGCTGAGACAGATTAATCCACCTAAACCCGAAAGTGATAAACACAGGAGATGTTATTTTCTAAATAGCTGCACAGCTGGGGATTATATAATTGGTGGACAGGATTTGGTACACTAGTGTTGCCCTGTGAAGAGTAAACCACAGTGGATTTTTCAGAGGGTGTTTGACAGGCGGTAAGGAAGCATTATATTGTCTCCTCACCATCTGATTTAATACCTAAAAACCTGCACCACCTCACTGCAACTGCATTCGTTGTACATGGTTGTACATGGTTGTGAGGCATCCCCAAGTGGGATGCATTTGGCCACTGAACGTGATGGGGGGATATTTTTGTATACCCCATTTGTATATTTGCCATTACCCTCTCCTAACCACTGCATTCTGTACATTACATATCCCAGGCCCCTACATTCTATGTATTACCCACTAATGACCTCTGCACTCTTTATATTAAACACTCCAGACCCCTGCACTATGTACGCTCTCCTGACCCCTGCACTCTGTACATTACATATTCTTGACACCTGCATTTTGTAAATTATATACATACACCTGATAGATACCCTCCCACTGTTAGTGCAATTTTGCCACATCCGTATTTTTCCAAGGCACACAGTCCACACTGCCACCTTTTTCTCTGCTTGCTGCCAGTGGGCTAGGGAGAGTGGTGGCTGGGCTCAGGCCTCGGGACCTGTCATATTGAGGGGCCCTGTCAGGTAGGCTGTACGGGGCTTTATGATTTCTAACAGCGCCCTGCCAAGAAAAGCAGACTGTAATGTCTCGGCTGTGTGTTGCTTGAGGTACACAGCTTCACATCAATTAATAACCAAATCTCAATGAAAGAAGCGCTGGTTTCTTTGATGCAACCTTTACTGAGATATAATCCATACATGTGCCTTTACATATGAATAAGCAGATATGTGGTGGACATGAGAGGACATAAAAGTATGTGGTAAAACTGTAAAACAAACATATGAAAGACAGGTATAAGTATGGCTATTCAACATCATGCATTATACATAGTTATGCAAAAGATAGGGACTAACTAACATGTGCTTACTACATACTGGAACACATATTATCTATACAAAGGTCTAACATCCCTCTATACAGGCTGAACTAGCAAATCCTTTACTTACAGGCTTTTGGTGTTCATCACATTTGCAATAGATTAGCTTGAGAGGTCCTATGTCTGTTCCCTATGGTGGCTCACGCTGGAATGGATAGACAAGTTTAGACTTGCCCAAAGCAGAAGGGAGAAGACTCGCCCCTAGGCTACAAGATAATGGAGGGTCTTAAAGGGACAGACACTGCTGAGTGCCAGGTACAAGATATACAGTGCAAAGGCAGCACACAAACATCATGAAAGTTCCAGTGACAGCAGTGTCAAGCAAATAGCCAATACCCCTAACAAGATGTTGAATGTTCAGATGATGGACAACGAACAAAGTTCACATATGCAGAGAATGTGGCATTAGTCAAGAATTTGGCTCCTGTGTATGACAAGTTGTTGGGTCTCCACATGCTTAAGAGTGATCAGGCTTGGAAGAAAAAGCAATATAAACTAATTACAAGAGCTGTAAATACAGTGGCACCCTGTAGATAAGAAAATATGAAAAAGAAATACCAACACATCAAGGGCAACATCAATAAGAAAATTGCCTTGATCAGGAAGGAAAAGTTAGTCTGTGTGTACTAATATTAGAAAGCATGACTACAAATGTCTTGAATTATTCTCAAGTAAATGGCACTTTATCTTTTCTACAGTAAATCTTAGATGTCTAACTTGTTTGCTTTATTGCTTATCTCTTTTCTGGTAACAGATTACAAGCTTCTTTTGAGAATTTGGATTATGAAAAAAACACTGGTGCTTTACATCCATGAAGAGACAGTTATAGGGCTGGCCAAAAGTTTCTATACCGTGTGCAACAAGAGAAGTACATTGTATTCGCAAATATTTTAGATATTAAATATGCATGTTCAATGTTGATGCTGGGTTCTTCCTTGCAGCCCTATTGTATACTGGCAGGAGGAACTCCCCTCTTGTTCAGAATACAATGGAAAACTTATCCCAGAGGTGAACAAGAAGCATCTTTAGCCAGCGCTGGATCTTTCCTGGACGTGGATGAGTTTTCAAGAAGGGGAGGACATTGGTCAACTTTGTCTAATCAGTATCTGTTCTTTTTGCAGATGACTCCACAGAGGAAGGAAACATCCTACAATTTTCTGTCAAACCAGATCTAGGCCTCTCTGCATCTGACAAGAATGATGACATCAGCCAATCTCAAGAACAGCAGCCTAATATCAGTGTTGAGATAGTCAACCTCCTGCCACTGTCTTCAATTTCCCAAATCAAAGAAACCAATTTAAGACAAAGTTCAGCAGATGTTAACACCAATTTGGGTTCCCTAACTCCACCAATCGACATACAATGTGCACATTCTATATGTCGCATACGCAGTTTTGAACAAATTGTTTTTGAGCAACAGTAGAGTGAGAAGTTCCATTAGGCACAGCTAGAACATCATGAAATGTTAGAGGGTCGTTTAAAGGCCATTGAAGATAAAATGAAGGGCATGAAGGCATATATGCAGGAATTATTTACAAGTACTACAGAGTATCGCCAAAAGAAACTTGACTAAAGCCCCGTACACACGTACCGATTGTCGGCCTTAAATATTTGGCCAACGACCGATCGGCCGATTGTAGGCTTGTTAGTATGATGCTTCCAACAGCCGACAGCGCATTTTCGGCCGAACAGAATCTGTCGTGCAGGCATTAAAACGTTTGTTGGCCAACACCAGAATGGCCGATTGTTCGCCAGTCAGTACAGATTTCGGCCGACAGACAGCAGATTTGCAAGACTGGGCATGCTCAGAAAAGAAAAAAGACAAGGAAAGTTAACCATCACATGACATCACTTCTGCAGTCGGCTGTTGTTGGCCGACAAAATTCGTGTGCAGTCTTTTGCAGTTTTCAACAGACACGACAGCCCTGGACAAAAGACGGCCGATCGTTCGGCCGACGATCGGTACGTGTGTACGGGGCTTTACTCAGACAGTGTCTTAACAAGTCTTCTGGAGTTACTCCACTGGCTGATTTTGCCTCTCCCTCTTCTGTTGCCTTTTTATACACTTAATCTCGAGCCACCATTTCTTTGCCTAATGTGTCTTTTTTAAATGTGAATTTTGAATTACAACAGGGACTAAAAATCCAAAATAACAAAACAAAATTTTGGACTAAATTCTAATTTGAAACAAATTCAAATCAAATTCAAAAGGTTTTCAAATTGGATTTGAATTTTCAAATGCAACAAGATAGAAAATAATGGAAAATAAAAGAAAAAAAAAAAAGAATAAAACCATTTCCTAAAACTTGAAAAGAATGAATAGATTAATTCAAATTCAATAGAATAGAAAATAGAAGAATATAACCATCTTACGTAATTTGAATAGAATAGAAAATAATAGAATAAAATAGAAAAAAAGAATAGAATAAAATTTAAAAAAATAACCATTTTCCCGAAATTCGAATATAATAAATTTGAATTTGAATAGAATAGAAGAGATTAAAATAAAAAAGAATAGAATAAAATAGAAAAGAATATAACAGAATAGGAAATAAAAGCATAGAATAGAATGGAATAGAATATAACCATCTTCCAAATTTCAAATAATAAATTTGAACAGAATTAGATTCGAATTCACATTCCATTGAAATCTTCCAAGTTTAGCTCAACCGAATTTGGAAATTTTGAATCGAACTTAAATAAACAAAACAAATTCTGAAAACGAAATAAATTAATTTAAAGAATTTAACTAAACTAATTTATGTAAATAATGAATCAAAGCTGAATTAAACAATTTTTCTTTCTGTACATGTCTACATTAGATGAATTGGTGCCATTTTTTAAACATTTCCATGCCCTGCCCGTTGAAGTGTGATTACCAAAGCCATCACTTCCAACATTACCACATACCTGCCTGGACCACGACTTAATTACCACATGCATTAATATAAAGGGTAACTCCACTTTTGTGGAGAAAAAATAGCAAATAAAAAAAATAATATAGCGTACACAATTGTGACACAAGTCATATTGTAACTGAATGTTTATAAAAATTTCCTTTCCTTTTCAATCTGCAGCCACTGTAATTTTCTGAAAATGCAATGCAATATGGCTACCCAGGGTTTTCTGTACACAGAATGTATACAGAACGCCCCCCAGAAACATAATTTCTTGCTTGTGTGATTGGATGACAGATTTTCTGAGAAGTCTGCACCAAGATATAAGTCAGATTTCAGGCATCCCCTGCAACAAAAATTTTATTTTTGGTGAGATACTCCCAGTAGGAAGCCACTCCTATTAGTCTCACTTTCCCACATGTATACAGACAAAAACACAGGGATTTCTTCAGAATAACAAAAGTTAGGAATCTGCAGCAAAGTTTGTTAAAATCCTTGCAATGTTTAGAGAACACCCAGAGGGGAATGTTTTTTTCCCAACAAAAGTAGAGTTATGCTTGATTATTTCATTGCATGAATTGAGTTTAATGTCTTTTCATGCGGTATTTACTGAGCGTTTGCAGCGTTTTTCAGTAAATATAGCAAAACGGTATAGTAAATTAACAGTTTCAGGATTCCATGCATTATTTAGGGAAAATATCTCCAGACACCTAAATATCGCATTCAAGATGCTTTTGTGAATGGAGCCCAATGTCTTTTCTTGTATATATATTTTATATATCTATACCTAAATTTGAAATAAAAAAAGTACTTTTGAGACATATACTAACTGTTCACGAAAGAGTCAATGACTGGTATTTAGGTCCATATCATTTCTATAGAGCAGCAGAGATATTGTTCAGCTCATAAAGTACATCTTTTTTTTACAATTTATGCATTGCAATCCCCTTTTTGTTTAGCAAATTTGTATATACAGGTATGTGTGTGTATGAAAAAGCTGTGTTACCACAAACAATATTTTATAGGACACCATCAAACTGTCACCACGGCACACCAAGGCTGATTTACAAAAACTGGAGAGTGCAAAATCTGGTGCAGCTGTGCATGGTAGCCATTCAATTTTTAACTTTAGCTTGTTCCATTAGGTTTTGACGGAAAAAAAAAAAATTGAAAGCAGATTGGTTTCTGTGCAGAGCTGTACCAGACTTTACACTCTCTAGTTTTAGCAAATCAACCCCTTTGTGTGTTTCACTTTCTTCAGCTCACAGGAAACTGTCTAGTCATTCTAGTCATCTCCTGCTTGTGACATCTGTATTTTTCATAGTATAAATGTTCCTAGTGTAGCACCCTCCTAGTCAGTTGCTAGGTAAAAGCATTGGGTTGCTTTCCTGCTTATCAGGGAGCAGGATTTCTAGTTAGGCCGGTTACATGTGTCCAGGTGTGATTCACTTGGTCTGGGGGAGTGTCCCCACTGTATCCAATAGGGGAGCCTATTGCACAGTGGAGGAAACATAGCCAGTGACACACAGGCTTTGTGGCAGTCCGAGTGAGAGGGCACAACAGTGGTGCATCCTGGGATTGACCATAAAAGCCAAGGGCACATGTGACAGGGTGTATTTGGATGGGAAGCCAAGTCCCAGAAGGAGGAAATGGCTGTGTCTCCTTCTGCAGCTGGGAAAGGTGGTCACAGGCAGTCAGCCTGGTGAACCTGAAAGTGTTGCTGAATGCAGAAGTCCAGTGGATACTGACAAGAGTAGTTTGGAGCCAACGGTGACTCTGGAAAAACAGTGTCCGTGAGTACAGAGGAACTTGCCCAGGAGTCTGCCAGGAAGGGGTCCACTCCAGAAGGTAGGGTCAGCAGACAGGTATCATCACACCAGCATTGAGAATAAAGAGGGTGCCAGTTTAAGAACCTTGAAGAGAGTAAGTTAAACAAGCTTTTCTAAACATCTTCACCTTAGTGGCAGGGTGAAGCAGCGGCCCTGCCGCACACACTACAGCTAGTTGTCCCGAAGATTGTGCATAGTTCCTAGTTGGATTATCCCACTTATCCCTTCTCCTATCCCAGTTAGAAATAAAATACGCAAAAACCAAATCCCCTGGACTGTTTACTGACTGAGCCAAGGACTTAAAGTAATAAGGAATTACAAGTCATTGCTATGGGTAACCCAGGGGAACCCGCTTTCAGCAGCTCCCATGGGAGTAGTGCTACACTAGCAAGGTCTTTCAATTTCTTTATTTTGAATATTAGATCCCTTACAAGTGATAGGATGAACAAAATCTTATATCTCAGCTCAGGAGGCTTCTTATTTCATGCCCTTTTTAACCATTGCTATTACTGCTTTTACTATGAATTAGTGAAGTATACTAAGCTTTGTAACCCTAAATAATGCTTTGTCTTTTTTATTTTATGCATTGCTTATCTAGTAATTCTCATAGCAAATGTTTCCAAATTCAGTGGTGATTCATTAGCCAATTATAGATCTTTACTGAATAGCAATATTCTCAAAACAGCAAACTGCATCTAAAATAAGTAACATTTAATTGAATCCCTAGCTTATTTCTCTGTATCAAGAAAAAAAGCCAAGTGATACATACATATACGCATGAGAAAAATATTGTAATTGGCAATAATGGAATTCCATCACTACCAAAGATAAAAATTTCACCAGAATGGACACATTGGGGTTGATTTACTAAAACTGGAGCATGCAAAATCTGGTGCAGCTCTCCACAGAAACGAATCAGCTTCCAGGTTTTTGTCAAAGCTTAAAGTGGTTGTGCAGGCACAAGGTTTTTTATCTTAATGCATCCTATGCATTAAGTTACAAAGCCTTCTGTGTGCAGCAGCCCCCCTCAGCCTCCCTAATACTTACCTGAGCCCATCTCGATCCAGCGATGTTGCACGAGAGACTCGGCTGTACAGGACTCTCCCTCCTGATTGACTGATACACCATTGGCTCTTGCGGCTTTCAATCAAACTCAGTAAGCCAATGAGGAGAAAGAGGGGGTGGGGCTGGCCGCGGCTCCATGTCTGAATGGATACACAGAGCTGCAGCTGCGCTCGGGTGCCCCATAGCAAGCTGCTTGCTGTGGGGGCACTCAGCAGGAGGGAGGGGCCTGGAGCATCGTACAGGGAACCGAAAAGAGGAGGATTTGAGCTGCTCTGTGCAAAATCATTGCACAGAGCAGGTAAGTATGACATGTATTTTTATTTTGAAAGAATTCAAAATGAGAATTTACAATCACTTTAATTGAACAAGCTGGAGTTAGAACCTGATTGGCTACCAAGCAGAGCTGCACCAGATTTTGCTCTCTCAAGTTTTCGTAAATCAACCTCATTGGGCAATTGCTATTCCAGAAAGATATTAAGACAAAGGACCTCATTCTGAAAAGTCAATTAAAGTGGAATTAAATTGAATGTATGCACCTTGTCCCATATGCATGTATGCAATATACTTCTTGTGTACCATTATAATCTTTCAAAGCCATTCAAATCTTGAGATTCTGCTATTTATTTTGGTTGGTGACATCACCTGCAAATGAGCACTTTATCCTACATCCATGCCACACTATCCACAGAGTACCTTGTCATGGTGATGTAATCCTCTGGCTCCAGCATGGGCACTTGTTCTCTTGTGTATGAAGATAGTGCCTTTATTTTTGATGACATCTTACTTTGGACTGCGCAGGCGCAAGATAGTAGGATGGTGCCTATGAAGGGTGGAAGATCAGAAGAAGAAAACGGGACATTTTCAAACATGGTGTAGCTTCAGTGGAAGCAGGGGTAAAACCATGGGTAGTAGAAAACAAAGAGGGTATAACAGTAAAACTACATATTCTACATAACTGGGGGAAATGTCCTATTTTTTAAAGATTATGGTCACAAGTTTATAGAATCATACATATTTTTCTTCAGCAATCGCTCCCTATCAACCGATCTGAGACTCCTAAATCTGAAGCCTTTATATATCTCCAAACACCAGTTTACACTTATGACTGTTTTGACATCTACAAACATACAATAAACTATCCAACACTGCACATGACAGAGGTCAAATGTTGGCTGCACTGGACACTGATTAATGAGAAGCTGTCGGCAATGATGACTTTGATCGCCATGTCTTCAAACTATGAAGAAAACCATTCATCACCTCTACTACACATAGCTGCTGAGAGTTCTCTCTGGCCAAAACCCCAGCCCATCTTCAACTTTCCCCTCCCCATCCCCACCTTACCCTCTCACAGTTCATTCAGAAAGTATTCACAGTGCTTCACCTTTTCCACATTTCGTTGTGTTACAGCCTTATTCCAAAATTGAATCAATTCATTATTTTCTTCAATATTCTACAAAAAAACACCTCGTAATGACAATGTGAAAGGAGTTTGTTTAAAATCTTTGCAAATTTATTAAAAAAAAGAAAAGAAAAAAAGTACATGTACATAAGTATTCACAGCCTTTGCCAAGACACTCAAAAATGAGCTCAGGTGTATCCTGTTTCCACTGTTCATCCTTGAGATGTTTCTACAACTTGATTGGTGATAAATTCAGTTGATTGGACATGATTTGTAAAGGCACACCTATCTATATATGGTCCCACAGTTAACAGTGCATGTCAGAGCACAAACCAAGCCATGAAGTCCAAGGATTTGTCTTTAGACCTCCGGGACAGGCAGTGGCCTACATTATCTGTAAATACAATGAGTTTGGAACCACCAGGATTCCTCCTAGAGCAGGCCGTCTTGCAAAAATGAGCAATCGGGGGAGAAGGGCCTTAGTCAGGGAGGTGACCAAGAACCTGATGGTCACTCTTACAGAGCTCCAGCATCCACTATCTCTTCAGCACTCCTCCAAACAAGCCTGTATAGTAGAGTGGCTAGACAGAAGCCACTCCTCAGTAAAAGGCACATGACAGACAACCTGGAGTTTGCCAAAAGCCACCTGAAGGACTCTCAGACCGTGAGAAATGAAATTCTCTGGTCTGCTGAAACAAAGATTTAATTATTTGGCCTGAATGGCAAGTGTCATGTCTGGAGGAAACCAGGCACTGCTCATCACCTGCCCAATACCATCCCTAAAGTGAAGCATGGTGGTGGCAGCATCATGCTGTGGGGATGTTTTTCCAGTGGTAGCAACTGGGAGACTAGTCAGGATCAAGGGAAAAGATGTATGCAGCAAAGTACAGAGACATCCTTGATTAAAACCTGCTCCAGAGTGCTCTGGACATCAGACTGGGGCGAAGGTTCTTCCAACAGGACAATGACCCCAAGCACACAGCCAAGATAACAAAGGAATGGCTATGGGACAACTCTGTGAATGACCTAGAGTGGCCCAGCCAGAGCCCAGACTTAAACCCGATTGGACATCTCTGGAGAGATCTGAAAATGGCTGTGCACTGACACTCCCCATCCAACCTGATAGAACATGAGAGGTCCTGCAAAGAAGATTGGGAGAAACTGACCAAAAAAGGTGTGCCAGGTTTGTATCATCAAATTAAAAAAGACTTAAACTTAAAAAAAAAAAAGACTTAAAGCTGTGATTGGTGCCAAAGGTTCTTCAACAAAGTATTGACCAAAGACTGTGAATACTTATATACATGTGATTTTTTTCATTTTTTATTTTTAATAAATTTGCAAAGGTTTCAAACAAACTTCTATCATATTGTCATTATGGGATATTGTTTGTAGAATTTTGAGGAAAATAATGAATTTAATCCTTTTTGGAATAAGGCTGTAACATAACAAAATGTGGAAAAAATGAAGCGCTGTGAATACTTTCTGGATGCACTGCATATCTGGATCTTTGTTCATTCTACCCTTTCTATCTTTATTAACTGGTTATATTTTACGACATTGCGTATTACACTATCTGAAGCTTTCACAAATTTATTGCCTATGTTTACTCTGTCCAAAAGTCTATACATTCAACCTTTGTACCTTTTGAAAACTTTTACTAAAGAAAATTGAATAAGAGTCCTTATTAGTCGCACAGGGAGCTTTCTTAAAGGGGCTGTGTGTCTTTCTGGAGTTGATCTGCAAGGATGCATTCTTTTGTATATAAGGTCAATGTTGCCCACAGCTACCAGTTATATTCAGATTTTAAAGTTGATTTCCAGGTATCATTTAACTTCAAAAATAATGTTTGGACCAAGCTAGTCCAAACAAACTATTTACCTTACTAAAATCTGCAGCAGCTGGGAGCGCTGTATAAACTGTATGTAGCTTCAGTATATACTAATGCATTCTGACAGTGAGACTAGACCTTTCCATCCTTCACCCAGGACAAAATCAATTCAGGCTGAGCACTGCTCAGCCATTCAGAGGAAGCTTTGTGATTTATGATTAAATTGGCTGAAGCACATCTCATAAAAGAGAACCTGTCATCTAAAAATCATCACATGGGGACTTTTTGTCCCCTATGTGATGAAAAAAAAAAAAAGTAAGCAAAAAATGTTTTTTTTTTTTTTTTTATTTATTTGCACAAAAATAAAGTTACACGCAAGTACATAAAATCCTCCCCCCAAAAAACTTTTTAGGACCCCCCCCCACCCTTTTTTATACACTTGTACGAATGTAAACACATGCATTGGGGGCAACTACGTGTGAAAATGTCTATTGTGATACTCACTACATATCGATGCGCACACCGGAGTGAGAGCAATATTTCTAGCACAAGACCTCCTCTGTAATATTGATAATACTGATGAGAATACTGATGACCTATACTGAAGTTTGTCGCCATTTCATGGGCACACACAAATTTAAGATTTGACATGTTGTGTATCTATTTATTGTTATTTTATATTTTACCAAAAATGTGGGTAGTTTATTGTGTTTACATGCCCTAAAATTCTTTTTAGTGTGTTTTTAACTAAAATTTTGTGTTTCCCACTCCTTAGCAGTAATATTGTGTTACATAAAAAAATTGAAACCATCACTTTTTTATTCTCTAGGGTGTCTGCTTTCAGAAAATATATAATGTTTGGGGGTTTGTGTAATCTTCAGGCCTAAAATGATTATTTAAACGTGTGCAAAAAAATGCAAAAACAGCTTTTTCTTACAAAGAAAAGCATCCAACCCAGCTAAATTTTGCAAAAACACACCTAAAGTCTTCCAAAAGCATGTGGGAAAATGT
The DNA here is from genome assembly GCF_965119305.1 of Pelophylax lessonae. NCBI lineage: Eukaryota > Metazoa > Chordata > Amphibia > Anura > Ranidae > Pelophylax > Pelophylax lessonae. The sequence goes on from NC_138774.1 coordinate 147,760,977, forward strand.
GTTATGGTCTGATGAAACCAAGTTTGCACTTTTTGGCCATAATTCCAAAAGATATGTTTGTCAAAAAAACACTACACATCACCAAAAGAACACCATACCCACAGTGAAGCATGGTGGTGGCAGCATCATGCTCTGGGGCTGTTTTTCTTCAGCTGGAACAGGGGCTTTAGTCAGGGTAGAGGAAATTATGAACAGTTCCAAATATCAGTCAATATTGGCACAAAACCTTCAGGCTTCTGCTAGAAAGCTGAACATGAAGAGGAACTTCATCTTTCAACATGACAATGACCGAAAGCATACATCCAAATCATGTAGGAATGGCTTCACCAGAAGGAGCTTAAAGTTTTGGAATGGACCATGCCAGAGCCCAGACCTGAATCTGATTGAAAATCTGTTGGGTGATCTGAAGAGGGCTGGAGATGACCTCGTAATCTGACAGATTTTCAATCTTTTTGCAAAGAAGAGTGGGCAAATATTGTCAAGTCAAGATATGCCATGCTGATAGACTCATACCCAAAAGGACGGAGTGCTGTAATAAAATCAAAAGGTGCTTCAACAAAGTATTAGTTTAAGGGTGTGCACACTTTTGCAACCATATTATTTTAGTTTTTTGTTTTTACTTCCCTCCACTTAAAAGATTTTATCATGTTGTTCAACTGAGTTGTACAGTTTATAGGTCACATTAAAGGTAGAAAAAAGGTCTGAAATTATTTTTCATCTCATTTTTTTTTACAATACAGAAACTTGACATTTTAACAGGGGTGTGTAGACTTTTTATATCCACTGTACATGTTAAGGCAGGCGTACCAATACTTTTGGTAATATAGTGTATGTGTAAGCATTTAAAACAGGGTTACATAGCATGTCTTAGCTGTGCAAATGGGAAGCAGAAAGAAAACAAGATGCAGATTTTGCCCTGTATAATCTGTGCTGTCCATATGATTTAGTCGAGAGGGTACAACCGGACACGCCATTATGTTTGTATCAAACACTGGACTTCAGACTGGCTGTTTCTCATTGCACAGAAACATTGCAAAACTGTATATTATAACCTTGCCATTTGTTAGCAATCACCACATCAGCTTGGAGCTTACATTTGTCTTGGGATTTGGACGGTGGGGATGAACACTAAAGTGTATGAGAAAAACACCGGTGCACTTTACACTTTTCCCTAATACAGAAATCTGCAAAGAGTTGGGGACCCTGAACATTCAAATGTAGCAACTCTGACAGTCTGTCATAATAACTAATCAGTAAACTGCATGTCTAGGTGATCTTGTTGTAGAGAACGATTACCTTTGAAAGCTAGAGCAAAAGAGATACTTAGCTAATGTAAGTATATATCCATGGACAAAAATAGATATTGTTCTTGGTTATGATTCATATTCAGCTACATATAGAATCTTTGTGCCAAGAAATATCAAACCCATAGTGGATATATTAAGAAGTCAATGAGTCAAGCTGGCTTTGTAAGAAAAAAAATAAAATAATAAAAGGTTTGCTAACGTGAGCATGGCACCTAGTGGCAGATATTGAATATTACACATAGTTATTAAGCTTGAAATGTAAACGTACAGTTCATATTGCCAAATAGTTGGTCTAAAGCTGTGATTTTATATTTCACTGTTGAAGGTAACATCAGGATCATTCTAAATATAAATCATAGTCAGCAAGAGTTCCTAAACAACCCTCAAGGGGTAATATTCTTTTACCAATAAATCATAATTTATTAAAAAGTAAGACATAGATGTAATATTGAAGAAAGATGAAGATTTATATTTGCATAGAAAGGTATACTGGTGATTGTGCTAATTGTTTTTTTTACTAATATTAATTTAAAGTAGAACTATAAACAACATTTTTTTTTCCTTTTTTTTATCTTGGATAAAGTAAGGGAGAGCTATAACCCGTCAGATTTTTTTTCTTTGCCATCTATGTACCATTGGGGAGACTGACCTTCACTTCCAAGCCCATAGCCAAAACAGGAAGTGAGAAAAAATCTCTACAAATTAGGGGAATCTTTTGGGATCTCCAGGTTTACCAGAAATATAGTGTCGCTTTGGAAGATTTCTCCTCTTTTAATTTTCTAGTGACGACCCAAAATTTGGGATTTAAATTTTTCTTTTCCTTTCACTTTCAGTGATGGTAAACAAGACAAATAAACAGGACGAATCTCCCTTTTGGGGATACGGATGGCAATTTACACGCTATCCCACACCCGCAACCACGTTCACAAGTGTGAACCTAGCTGTATGTATGTCCTATTATACAGCAACGGTATTGTTTTTTACAATTTTGTATAGTTTTTTTTTTTGCAAATTATCCTAAGGACTAAAAAAAAACAACTCCTCAGAAATAATGAAGGAATGGAATTCACAACACCAAGAATTAATCTACAGCCATGCATCCAGAGCAAAATAAAACTGGATGGAGGATAGACACCAAAGCTTTCAAACAATCAGAAAATTGGTCTAATGTCTCCTATCCCACAGCACATGTATGATGTAGCTAGTACTCCAGCACCACTGAACAGCTGTTTCATTGTCCCAGTTAACTTGGCTATCCAAATCTCATAAAGGCTGAGAGCCTCATACACACAATCAGATTATTGGACTAATTTCCGTCCATTTTTTGCAGGAAGGCAAGTCTCATATCGGCAGATAGCTGCCATAACCCCGGTATTTTTTTAAACAGCGGGCGGTCCGCTTTAACAAAGGATGGTCCCAGTGGCGGATTCACTGCTGGATCACCTTTATGGGCGGCGGGAGAGGTTCCCCCCACCCCTCCTGCCGCTTTCCGGTCATTTTCCCTGCTTACCAGAGCCGTCGGTAGTAGGGAAAACAATCCGGTCCACTGTCCTCTCAGGCACGAAGTCGAGTGAGGGCAAGATGGCCTCCACTCGACTGTATGGCCTTGGAGGACCGGAGCGACGCCATACGTGGCTTCCTAGCTACTGCCCTAAAGAGCCCATTTTTTTTATCATGAAAAAAAAATTACTTTTTTTTTTTTTTTTTTAGTGTAGAGATCTTTTTTACCCCCAAATCTCACATTAACCTCCCTGGCGGTATGATTGTTTCTGTTTCTGTTGCCAGGAAAGGGCACTGGGGGGCAAACTAATGTCAATTTATTTTATTTAGTAATGTAATCCAATAGGATTACAGTATATCAGTGTGTTTGTGTGTTTTACTATGTAAATGGTGTTCAAATGTGAGATATTGCAGCAATCGTTAGAGTGATAGCAATAATTTGAGCCCTAGACCTCCTCTGTAACTCTAAACTGGTAACCTGTGGAAATGTTTAAATTGTGTCCCCTATGGGAATTTTTACGTACCCATGTTTATTGTCATTCCACGAGCGTGCACAATTTTGAAACATGATATGTTGGGTATCTATTTACTCAGCGTAACATTATCTTTCACATTATAGAAAAAATTGTGCTAACTTTACTGTTTTATTATTTTGTTTTTCCAAAAAGTGTATTTTTAAAAAAAAATAAATTGAGTTTTTAAGACTGCTGTGCAAATACGGTGTGATAAAAAAATATTGCAACAATCTCCATTTCTTTCTCTAGGATCTCTGCTAAAAAAAATATATATATAATGTTATGGGGTTCTAAGTAATTTTCTAGCAAAAAAAAAAAAAAAATGATTTTAACTTGTAAACAAGTGTCAGAAATAAGTCTGGTCCTTAAGTGGTTAAAAGAAAATTGGACGTTGTGTTCATGTACAATAAAAATTGTATAGTCTGCACATCCAGTTTTTGTCATCCAAAAATTTGTAATCTGCTGTCGAAAGCACTATACTAACGATCCGAAAATCAGCAAATCGTTAGTCATACGAAATTTTACTTCCGATTTTCTTATTGTGTGTACGGGCCTTTAGTCCAACACTCAACAGATATGCCTGCTTGGATCTACAGGCTATGCCACAAGGAAAAAGCCACTATATATATAAAAGAAGGGAAAAGGAACTAGCTTAATGTTTGTTATTGGACATTTATTTATTTAAATAGGGCGGCACAGTGGTGTAGTGGTTAGCACTTTCACCTAGCAGTAAGAGGGTCATTGGTTCGAATCCCAACCTGCCTGGAGTTTGCATGTTCTCCCTGTGCCTGCGTGGGTTTCCTCTGGGTACTCCTGTTTTCTCCCACCTCCAAAGACATGCTGATAGGTTAATTGGATCCTGTATAAAATATAAAAAAAAAATTGGCCCTACTGTGTATTATGCGAGTTAGGGACCTTAGTTTGTAAGCTCCTTGAGGGCAGGGACTAATGTGAATGTACAATGTATATGTAAAGCGCTGCGTAAATTGACAGCGCTATATAAGTACCTGAAATAAATAAATGAGAAAGTCTAACTTTCTCTCTTTCTTTCTTTCTTTCTTTCTTTCTTTCTTTCTTTCTTTCTTTCTTTCTTTCTTTCTTTCTTTCTTTCTTTCTTTCTTTCTTTCTTTCTTAACAGGTTTCAAATTATCAAGAGAACCAGATGTTCCCTTGAACCATTAGACTGTTTTTTAAAATTCTGTGATAAATATATATCTCATACCTTCTCATTGGCTGGAAGCCAGTTTTAAACTACACAAACAAAAGTTTTCAGGTGTTCTGGTTTCCCTAGATACAGAGATTCGACAGCATACTGCACAGTTGGAATCTATGTTATTTAAGCAACTGTGTTCTGTTAAAAGCTTTTAATACATAATGAAAATGCATGAAAAATTCATATGTGACAAGACAGTTTAGTATACATGTAAAAAGTGGAAATCTTTATGTTATGTAACTTACCAAAAGCATTATCCACTTACCAAAGTAAGGGGTAAATGGCAGAGGCTGTCAAAGAAATTCCACAATATCATGCTTACAAAGAATGTGTCATGAAGCCCAACACATGAGTTACAATCAGTCCCCAATTGCGGCATACTAGTTTAAGGCCAAGAATATCACTTGATTTCTGATGGATCCCTGAAATGTGTAATGATATTGTAATGACATTCATTTGGGTATAGTAGTGTATAGAGTATTTGTTAGTCAAAGTATCACAGTGCAGAAAACTGAAAAATTGACTGGACAGGAGGGGGGTTTAACATGCTTGTTCACATAGTTACATAGTTACATAGTAGGTGAGGTTGAATAAAGACAACAGTCCATCCAGTTCAACCCGTGTAGGTGTGTGTGGCTGTAATCATCTCACATAGCCCTTAATGTTCTGATCCTTGAGATGTAAGTCTAAGAGTCTTTTGAAGGCCACCATACTACCCGCAGAAACCACCTCTTGTGGTCGAGAATTCCACAATCTTGTAGCCCTAACAGTAAAGAACCCTCCTCGTTGCCTGAGGTTAAAACGCTTCTCCTCTAATCGCATTGTATGTCCTCGAGTCCTCATGCAATCCCTTCGAATGAACAGCTTTTTTTCTAAGCTGGGATCCCCATTAAGATATTTATAAATTGCTATCATGTCCCCCCTCAGGCGTCTCTTCTCCAGAGAGAATAAATCGAGCGATTGCAGACGCTCTTCATAGTTAAGGTCCTCCAATCCCCTAATCAGTTTAGTTGTCCTTCTCTGGACCCTCTCCAGCTCCAACACATCCTCCTGAGGACTGGCGACCAGAACTGGACAGGATACTCCAGATGCGGTCGGACCAGAGTTTTATAAAGTGGAAGGATTATAGTCTTATCTCTGGAATGCTTCATGCTGTGCAGTTATTGCCCTGGTCAATTTTGTGTCATCTGCAAAAACTGATATCGAACTATTGATCCCGTCCTCAATGCTGTTTATGAATAAATTGAACAAGGTTGGTCCCAGGACTGAGCCTTGGGGGACCCCGCTTACCACCTCAGACCAGTCTGAGTATGCGCAGTTTATTACCACCCTTTGGACACTGCCTTTTAGCCAGTTCCATATCCAAGAGCAAACCCTGCTGTCGATACCTGCAGACCTTATTTTATAAATTAAGCGCTTGTGGGGAACTGTATCAAACGCCTTAGTGAAATCCTAGTACACCACATCCACTGGTCTGCCCCTATCTAGCTCACAGCTCACCTCCTCGTAGAATGCTAAGAGATTGGTTTGACAAGAACGCCCATTTGTAAACCCGTGCTGATTACTGCTGATGATGTTGTTGTCATTAGCAAACTCTACGATATAGTCCCTTATCATCCCCTCCAGTAGTTTACATATTATTGATGTCAAATTGACAGGCCTATAATTTCTTGGGATATGCCTCTGGCCCTTTTTGAATATCGGAATCACGTTAGCTTTCTTCCAATCCCCTGGTACATCTCCTGTCCTAATACTGTCAGCAAAGATCAGGAACAGTGGTCTGTTTTAAAGTAGTTAAAGAGTAATTTCTTTTGTTGGGGAAAAAAACATTCCCCTCTGGGTGATATATGTACATTGCAAGGATGTCAATAAACTCTGTTGTAGATTCCTACCGTGTGTAATGTATAGGAGTGGTTTTATAATTATCAATCACCTGCTGCACCTGCAGGGCTCCAATTGGGAAATTTGCATGGTCCCTTTAGATGTGATTTCCCTTTGGGTGTAGTTCACCAAAAATTACATTTTTGTTACAGGGGATGCCAAAAATCTGACTTGTATCTTAGTGCAGACTTCTGGGAAAACCAGTAAGCCAATAACTCAAGCAGGAAACAACATTTTCAGTGTACAGAATGCCTCCAGGTTGCCATATTGCATTGCATTTTACAGAAAATTCCAGCACTGCAGACTGAAAAGAAAAGATATTTTTTAATAACATTCAATTACAATTTGAATTGAGTCACAATTGTATATGCTATATTATTGTTTTATTTTTATTTACTATTTTTTTTTCCCCACAAAAGTTGAGTTACTCTTTAAAAAGCAATTTTAGAGAACAAGTGGAAACCATTTAGAAAAATGCTAGAACTCGCATGAGATGTTAAAATCTGACTATACAATCTTCTTAAAGTGAATCTTCAGCCTAAAATCGAGAGTGCCTCCTGCCCACCCCTCCTCCGCTCCACTACCTGTATGCTAAAGTCAGAACCTTTAATATAAAATGAGTTTTGTATAATCAACTGCAGTTTGATTTCCCAGAACTACTCAGGTGTAAGGTAGGTGGGTTTGCTTTCCAAAGCTGAAGTCCCTTTCACACGGGCTTTCTGATCAGGTCCGCCTGTCAGTTTTTCAGGCAGACCCAATCGGATGCTCCATGTACCTCTGCGGAGCAGCGGTGACATGTCGGATAGGATCGGATCGGATGAAAACAGACAGGCGGTCCATTTTCATCCAATCTCCCCATAGAGGAGAGCGGGGATCTGACGGCTCCTTCTCTGAAAAGTAAGCAGAGATGGACCTGTCATCTGCCTGCTCAGCGGGGATCATTGGATCAATCCCCGCTGAGAAAAACAGAGTCCGCAGGGCGCACCGCCCGTGTGAAAGGACCCTAAGTGGCGTTTCACATATATGTGTAGCACCCTACAGGTAGGTGCTAGGTAAATGTAAAGTGGGCCTTGTCTGCCAAACAGCAGGGCTGTGATTTATTTAGTCAGGGTCTCAGGGCTTCCAGATGTGCCTGCTGAGGGGAGAAGTGTCCCCACTGGCTCCTGTGAGAGGCTTCTCATAGGGCAGTGTGGGAAGCCCAATCAGGGGACACATCCAGGCTTGTAACTACCCCAGAAGGCAGATTATGCTGCAAAGGATTCTGGGAGTGGGTATAAATTTGGGGGAAGTGCATGACGGGGTGTCTTTGGCGGGAGCAGAGTCCCAGGAGGGAGAGTGCGGCTGTCTCTCCTCCTGCCAGAGGAAGTAGATGTCTCGGGGTGTCGCCTGAGGATCCAGAGAGTGTTGAGCTGAGCTGAGGGGATCCGGTGTGCCGAGAGCCTGCGGAGAGCGAGAGCGGGGTCCAGTCCCAGGAAAGCCTACACAGGTCATGAGTACTGCGGATTGCCCCTGGGGGGTCTGCCAGAGTCAGAAGGGACCACTCCGGAAGAGGTTCTGGGATCCAGTGCCAGCTAGCTGAAAGGGGGTACCTGGGTAGAGGACCCTGAAGTTACAGAGGGGGTGCATAGTAAGTGAACCCCGAAGAGTTCAAGGTTAAAGGGGGCACCTGCATATGGGCCCTGAATTGGACAGAGTGTGACAGTTGAGAGTTGCAGCTTTACAGAAATCTACAACGTACTACCTCAAGCCAGTGCAAGGCAGAAGGGGAGTGTTCAGTGACTTTGCAGTACAGCAATGTCAGTAATTCTACAATTCACAGTCTTGGGTCTTCTGGACTTATTGTCGAGGATCCAGCTCTTCTATCAAGCTACAGTGTGTTCTCAGTGTTAGTGAGCGTTGACTGGCGTCGGCTGGCGTCAAGGAAGCGCCAACGGGCATTTTTCTAGGATTAATTCCCAAGTGTAATTAGTTAAGCCTAAAGGAGTATCCCACTCATTGCCTTCTCCCATCCCCTTTTCTACAATAAAAAACACAAAACCAAGATGCCGGAGTCGTCAATGTCTCAGTTCTCACACCCAGGGTCGCAGCTCACATGGGCTGGAGAGGTAACCGGTAACAATGGCAGACCCACATCAGGCCACAGGCCTGGAAAACGTGCTACATATGTGATGCGGGAACCCTGCGAATCCCCTGCGGGTTCCTGCATCGCATTCAAATCGCAGGCAGTTCACATTTCCATATGCGTATCGCTGGAGGTGTCAATACAAAGTTAACGACACCCCAGATAAGTTCACATACCACAGTGCAAACTGTCATTTCGAACATGAATCTGATTGCATAGGTGTGAACCACCATGTGATCCGATTCTTCTGCAGACCCAGAAAAGGGTCCTGTGCGTGTTGTGTTCGAATGTGATGTGAATTCAGCCATACAATCTGTATGGCTGAATTTGCATTGCACAGACATCGTATGTGATTTTCAGAGCGGTGCACTCCGAATTACATGCGATGTCTGCCATCGCACTAATGTGAACCGGGACTTACTCTCTTTCTGACTGATGTGTCACAATGCAAAGAGACTGTATTTGATGCATATGGGAATATCTCGCATTTGTTACAGGTGAGCTAAAGGCTTTCCAGATTAGCAGATTACTGACAATGGAAGGTGGACTGAACAGGTGCACTACAGATGCATGAAAATCGAAAGCATTGAGCAGGTCAGCTGTATTTTCTGTATTCATTTCAAAGTATAATTTTTCAATTTTGACTACAGTGTAACCCAAACCTGAAGCAATAAAAAAGTAAGCATACTGTTTATCCACAGGCCATCTGCATCTCCCTCTACTCAAGAAGAAATTACAGTTTTGGGTGAAATTTTTCTGTTATACTACAACACATGAAATGAGTGTATATTCCTTCTACTACAAGAATAACATTATGATATAAGTGAAAATTCGCAGTAGAAATTTAATGTACTGCTCCTGCATTTTACATGATAAATTATAGTGTTGAAAAAGTTCATTTTTAGTCTACAACTGTAATTACTGGACAAGCAATTGGCAGTTTGACAAAGCTTAATGTCTCTGACATGCTATATAATTTGGATTGGCTCTCATTTGCATGTGAAATTCTGTGTGTTCTTTGCCATCTGGAATTCAGTTTCTATAATTCACAAACCAGAAACTTCTCGCATTGCTACTATACAACCCGTCTACTGCCAGGAAGGGCTAAAATGTGCTGCTATACGAAGTTTGTTGACTGTCCCTTAGAGAAGAAAGCAAACCTTGTAAATGTGACAAAAATACATTTTAGGTTTGCTAATTAGTATTATAATTTAAGAAGAATTTTAACCACTTTACCACCGGAGGATTTTGCTGTCTTACGTCTGGGCCACTTTTTGCAATTCGGCACTGTGCGATTTTAACTGACAATTGCGCGGTCATGCAACGCCGTACCCAAATGAAATTTCCGTCCTTTTTTTCCTACAAATAGAGCTTTCTTTTTGTGGTATTTGATCACCTGTTTCGATTTTTACTTTTTGCGCTATAAACAAAAAAGAGTGACAATTTTGAAAAAATAACAATATTTTTCACATTTTTTTTTATATGAAATTCCCCCCCAAAAAAATGTAAAAATCTAAATTTTTTATCATTTTAGGCCAATTTGTTTTCTGCTACATATTTTTGGTAAAAAAAAAAGCAATAAGTGTATTTTTATTTGATTTGCGCAAAAGTTATTGCGTTTACTAACTAAGGGAAAGATTTCTGTCGTTTTTGGTGTTTTTTTTTAACGAGTAATGGCGGCAATCTGCGATTTCTTTTGCGGGACTGCGACATTGCGGCGGACAGATCGGACCCTTGACTGACATTTTTGACACTTTTGGGGGTACCAGTGACATTACTACAGTGATCAGTGCTATAAATATACACTGTTACTGTAAAAATGACACTGGCAGGGAAGGGGTTCATTTTATTGGAGAGGGAGGGGTTAATGTATGCCTGGTGCTTACTGACATGTGTGGGGGGAGGTGACTGAGTGACACAGGGACAGATCGCAGGTTCAGCTATGCTGAACCCTGCAATCTGACACTGCCTGTCACTTAGGAGATCCGCCTGCTTTGTTTACACAAGCAGGCGAATCTCCAGACTCGATTCCCCGACGATCGGGGAAGAGCAGCGGCGATCACCGCCGCTCCTCCCCTGGCCTGACTCTCGCTGTGACTGAATACAGCAGGAGCGAGCCTCTGGCGGCGTGCGCGAGCCTCTGGCGGCGTGCGCGAGCCTCTGGCGGCGCGCGCGCGCCGCCGAGAGGGGGGAATGTCTGGCGACGTAGGTCTACGTTGCCAGACGTTATCAAACCACTTTGCTGCAGTAGAGCTCCAGTGAGCAGCGGTAAAGTGGTTAAACTTTCAGGATGGTTTAGAACATATCCAGGTAATACTGTATATCCAGCCACATTTTTTAATTACACATGTGGCCTTACACAAAGCAGATACTTTGATTTTGGTTCTAAACAAGGAGTCATATTCAACCAAAAATAAAAACATTCTCACAGCTGCATTTGATCTATTCTAGAGCAGTGGTTTCCAAACTGTGGCCCTTTGCTGGTCTTTATCTGGCCCTTGGGGCGCCATTACTCCCACTAACACCAATGATGGGGCACCATTCCTCCCATCAACACCAATGATGGGGCACCATTCCCCCCACAGACACAAATAATAGAGCACTATTCCTCCCACTGACACCAATGATGGGGCACCATTCCCCCCACAGACACAAATAATAGAGCACTATTCCTCCCTTAACCACTTTACCACCAGAGGATTTTCCTGCTTTACGAACAGGCCACTTTTTGCAACTTGGCACTGCACGACTTTAACTGACAATTGCGCGGTCATGCAGCGCTGTACCCAAGCGAAATTTAGTCCTTTTTTTCCCACAAACAGAGCTTCCTTTTGGTGGTATTTGATCACCTCTGAGCTTTTCATTTTTTGCGATATTAATAAAAAAAAGCGAAAGTTTTGCGAAAAAATTGACATTTTCTACTTTGACAGTTAAAAAATATCCAATATATAAAATTTTTGTCATATATTTAGGCCAAAATGTATTTAGCTACATGTCTTTGACAAAAAAATCATCAATGAGCGTATTTTTAACCGCTTTAAGACCGGAAGATTTTACCCCATTCCTGACCAGGCTATATTTTGCGATTCGGCACTGTGTTACTTTAACGAACAATTGCGCGGTCGTGCGACGCTGTACCCAAATTAAATTTATGTCCTTTTTTTCCCCACAAAAAAAGCTTTATTTTGGTGGTATTTGATCACCTGTGCAATTTTTATTTTTTTAAAAAAAGAGCGACAATTTTGAAAAAAAAAATACAATATTTTTTACATTCTGATATATAAGATTCCCAAAAAAAAATAAAAATCAAATTTTTTTAACATTTTAGGCCAATTTGGTTTCTGCTACATATAAAAAAAAAAAAAAAAATCACAATAAGCGTATTTTCACAGGACACAATTAACATAACAAACATCATCCCTTCTTAAAAATATAAGTGTATTGTACTTATTGGAAGAGCATTCGATTTAAAGCGGAATTCCACCCTGGGAATACTTTTTTTTAATAAAAATACCCCCGGGACAGTCAGGGCTAGTACATTCCACAATGGCTAGCCTCTGATATGTCCCGGGTTGCACTTACCTTTTAGGAGAAATACTTACCTTGAAAAAGTATTGTCCAGCGCTGCCATCTCAGGTGTGGGCAGCTTGAAGCCAGCGCGATCCTCTTCTGCGTCCTCTTCCGTCTTCTTCGGTCCCATGATGCACTGCACCGGCCCCGCTGTCACTTCCGGTGCGCGCGTCATCCCTCCACAGCTTCTGGGCATGCCCAGAAGTTGTTTAGAAGGGAATGACACGCGCGCACCGGAACTGACGTCGGGGCCAGTGCAGGCGCATTGATTCCTGGGAGCGATGACGTTCAGCTCCCAGGAATCATTGCAAAGCCAGGAAGTGACGAATCGCCATGGCCGCCGAGGGGAGAAGGAAGGAAGTAAGGTAAGTATATTTTCTTCTATACGAGGTAAGTAAAAAAAAAAAAAATTGCGATTATCCATTTGTTTTTCAGGTGACCTGGAGCGAGACGATGGAGGTAAGTATAAATTTAGGGTGGAACTCCACTTTAATAGAGTTGGTGCTCTAGCCAAAAGTGGAATTCCAGCTCCCAGTCCCAAAGAAAAGTAAATGTCTAAGTTAGTGAGTAACTTAAACCTCATAAATCATTTGTTGGAGGGAATGCTATGTAATACGTGCCTCCTTTATAAATTAGAAGACATCCAATCATGCCTTGTGATCCCAGAGCCTGCAAAGAGTAAAAAAGCTGCCAAGGTATTCTGGAAACAAGACACTTCATAAGGGCTGCATTGCTGCAGGCTCGATAGAACAGGTCTTGCTGGAAGTCCATTTATCAGAGATGAGGTCTGTTTATATGTTGCTTGCCATACCCAGTGGGAAACCTGCCAAGAACCTATCAGCAAAGACTTAAAACCAATATCATCAGTTAGAGCAAAACAATTTCCACCAACAAAAGACGACAGCCTAATTGCTTAATGTGACAGTTTATTAATGGTGCTAGTCGCACAGTCTTATAATAGATGGTGGTAACCTTTCAGCATGTTATCTGTGTGCTATTGGATGGCATTAGTTACTTCACCTGACAAGCAGTAGCAAACACCGGAGTGTCCATTTCAGTGACAATTATCCAGCCTTCTGCGTGGAATGGCTAAATATAGAGACATATAGATACATATGCTCTCCTATAGGTGATCTCCAGTGACAAGAACATTTCTGAATTCTACATTATTCTTTACACTTTAACTCATTCTTTACAACATTAATTTAGGTAGGTGTTATGAATTCATTATAATGAATACTGCTTTTTCTTGACCTAATGTAGGATGATCTATCTAATTAGTTTAAAGCAGGTTCAGGGAGTCTTGTTATATACCATGGGTTTTCTTTATATAGAATGATATTACAAAAATAAATGAACAGCCACCAGATCCTTTCCTGACCTGCCAGATCAGTAAATTGTCTGTATGTAAATAGAAGATGCTTAAAGGCAACTTGTACAAGATACAATAAAATACTCTTTATTTACAGATGACTTTTATTGACTGAAACTGATTAACTTTTTTAATCTGTAACTCAACATAAAAAATGCAGGGGGCAATAGAGGTCCTTGTTGAATAGTAGGGGCAAGGGATAAAATCTGAAGCAAACAGAAGCAGAGAATGCTTTTCTACGTAAAAAAAAAAACAAACAAAAAAAAAACCAAGAAAACTACTTTAGACTTAAAGTAAATAGTGGCCCCATTTGGTGCAATACTCTTTCCCCCGCATAATTCTCCAACAACTATTAACTTGAAAAAGCCACAAAAAATGGTAGATATGGTGTTACAAAATAAACTCACAGACATACAAGGCAGTATTCTATAGCAGTTGGTCAAAATTTGCAGGCTCTCTTTATTAGCAGGCACAATAAATAAAGTCTTTACCTCCTTTGCACTTCTCTCCTATTCTTACCTGCCTCTATGTAAAACCATAAAATGTATGTAAATACCAGTGTTCAAGTACTGTATGAGACCGATAGAGAAAACAGGCTAAAAGGGCTTTACAGGCAGTTCTGGAGTTACAACAAACATCCGACTTACAAACAACTCATACTTAAAACAGTGGGAGACAACAGGAAATGAGAGGAAATCTACACCTAGGAAGGCAAATTCACTCCTGTAAGAGTTATCATGGGATCCACAACAACCCAGAATTTTCAAAATCCGGGACAGAAACTACAGTAAAATCTTCTGAACAGGGGCACAGACAGCAAAACAAATTTTACAGGGGGGATAATCCTTCCCTATGCTATCGAGTGGAGCTGGGCTGCAGAGGATCCAGTGCGCTGACCAGTGGAGCTGTTGGGCAGAGGACTTTGGGAAAAACATTATAGTGAGTACCATGGGGTCTGCCTAGGGGTCTGCCTAAGAGAGGGGACCACTCCAGAGAAGTCAGGGGATCAAGGAGCTAGCTCACTCAGAGTGTTACAGTAAAGGGGGTGCTGTGTAGTGAACCCTGAAGATTAGGAACAAAGGGGGTGCCAGGAATGGGCCCTGAAGTTGTTCAGCAGTACAGTTCAGTTGCTTCAGAGTGCAGATTACCTCAGAGAATTAATTCCGTTCTGCGTCACAGCTAGAGACAGACTGAAACCAGCGGCCTAGCCGTGACTAGCTCAATTTCAGTGTTACCCAGCGTTACTCAGGGTTAACCAGCATTTACTCAAGTCCTCCCTGCCTATTGTGCATAGTTTTGTTCAGCTGGAGTATCCCTCTCATCCCTTCTCCTATTCAAGTTCCTAATAAGACATAAAAACCAAAGAAACTGGACTGATTCTTGTCTGGGGTAAAAACACTTGAAAAATGCCAGATCATTCTACTGTTGCTAATGGTAACCCAGAGGGACCCGTAACCAGCAGCTCCCTTGGGAGTAGTGCTACACATATATATATATATATATATATATATATATATATATATATGATATTGCTTTACCTACCAAGTGATGCAATGTAATGCATAGCTGGTATACAGTATATCTGTAGTTTGGCTTTGGAGAGCCGAATATAGGATAAAGAAAACAGAGTTGTTATTTTTATAACAACCTTATAATTGGCCTCCAGTGTGTTCTAAATTTCAGTACAGTGTGTATAAAATCAACCTAATGTGTATAATCTTCTCAGTGTGTATTACCATGGTAAAACATTGCATTTGTGTAATATTTGTTGTTATACTGTACAGTATATGTACAATTAGTAGTTGCATTTTAATTTTACCTGCATGCATAGTAATAACTATTAAATGTGTTGTATTACTTCTGTTTTTCAACAGCAAGTTTTTGGGTCATCTTATACCCAGAAGAGTTTGCTGCAATGATCTGGAGCTGATCTGTAAAATGAATCTAAAGAATAAAGCAGAAGCATATACTCTTAATATTATTAATGTTAAGAAAATATTTGAAACAATCTGAAATACTGTAGCTGCTATGGGTGAACAAGGTATTTATTGTATAATGTTTGATAAATTCACAGTTTTACATTTTGAAAATTTTGAGAGATGTCAAATCTTGCCACTTTTCTGTACTCATCCTTTCTCAAGACACATGGTACCGTATATCCACAGTTTATTTAGAATGTTGTGTGTGCACTATGTATCTAGAATGTTGTGTGTGCACTATATATGTAGAATGTTCTGTGTTTGCACTATGTATCTAGAATGTTGTGTGTGCACTATATATGTAGAATGTTCTGTGTTTGCACTATGTATCTTGAATGTTCTGTGTGCAATATGTATGTAGAATATTATATGTGCACTTTATATGTAGAATGTTCAGACATGCCCGGCGCTAGGAGGAAAGAACTAAGCATACATGACTGGGTGAAAGGGGAACCGAGCCGTAAGGGTTAAGTGGGAGAAAAAGTAGGTGGTCTATGCGGGCACTTACCTTATTGGTCAGTGGTATGGGTAGGGGGTGGAGTGGTTTGAAGTATAGCTTCAGGGTAGGAGGGGTCAGGTCAATCTTGGAGGAGAAAGCGTGGAAGAACATCCTGTGTAGCCGGCTGCTGCGTCTCTGCAAATAGAGAGGAAGATGAGTGAGTTGGAGGGCCTGCTGTCACGGCTCAGGGACTTAGCTGCGGTGCATGGCTCGGACTGGGTTCAGGGACAGGTTGCCAGCACCTTGCAGGGGGCTGGGGAAGGCCCCTCGCAAATGAGGCCTGCCTCCACAAGTGCTCGGAGGTCCAGGCCTCTGGAGCGCTTTAGTCCTGATCGCGCCCCCAGGGCTCAGCGTCGCTATAGGAGCCCCAATAGGGACCATCCAGGCCCCCCCGCGAACCGTGTGCCTGCTTCTGCAGCTGGGAGCGCTGGGAAGAATCCCCTTCCTGGACGGAGCCCACAGGAGGGGGGGCACTCATCTCACTACAGCCCGGGTCCCCTCCTCCATCATCGTTCCTCAGGACAGTGTGGCGGATGTCACCGGCGATGTTCCGGTCGGTGCACCTGCTCGGCGTGGGAGAGATGTGGCTGCGGGTGCTGGCCTGATGCCTGGTGCAGCCGGCGGCCCCATCCTGGACCGTGCGGGACATCGGGTGAGCAGGGGGGGGCGATCGGGTGCCCTGCGGCCTGCTGTGAGAGCCTCCAGGCCTGCTCCTAGGCCTGGGAGAGCGGAGGATGCGGAGGAGAGCGAGGCGTGCTCTCATGACGTCACCGGGAGGCGCGGCTTCAACTTAAAGAGCCCACGGCTGCAGCAGCAGCTTTCTGCACCCAGACTGAATTCCAAGCTGTCTGCGAAGAGGATGTCGGGCCAGAGAGGGGGACGGTCTGCATCGGCGGAGGTTCCAGTCCACAGTCCAGAGGTCGTCCGTTCGGAAAGAGAGGTCAGCAGCTCGGAAGACATAGAAGTGGCGGATGCGGTTCCTGACACAGCGGGGGATGCCGGAGTGGCGGCTGGGGGGCCTTCCAGCCCTGGGCAGCCTGGTGAGTACTCTGTGTCCATGTTGTCTTCCTCTGTGGTGTCTGATGTCCTGTTAAGACCGAGGGTTGGGGGTTTGGAGCGGCGGGGTGCTGCGGGGGAATCTGGGGGGGACGGTTCCGCTCGCGTGGATTTGGATGTATTAGGGAGCCTGCAGGACATGCTTATGAGGCTGGAGGCGAGTGCTGCGTTGGCCCCTCGGGGTCAAGGGGTGGCGGTCGGGGGCTCCCGGTCGGCCCCGGTAGGGACAGTGGTGGCAAGAGCCCAGGTTGGGCTGACTGTGGTGGGCACGCAGACGGAGGAGGCATCGCTGGCTCCGGTTCCGGCTGCTGCGGACAAGCCCGCGGAGGGGACCAAGGACGGTGACAAGGTAAGACTGGCGGACTCGGCGAAGTGCGAGGTGTACGTCTGCTTCGAAGGACCATTGGGGGCTCACGACAAGATCTGGAAAGGTGAATATGTAGAAATTTTTTCCCTTCTCCCATTGGAGAAATTTAACTTGGACAGGGTGAAGCCAGATGAGAGCAAGAAGGAGGAGGAGGAGAAGCGGCGGTATCGCCTGATCCCTTGTACATTTGCCAACTGGTTGCAAGCTTTTGCGATTCTGGCAAGCGTCATTGGGGAGAAGGCGCCCAAGAATTGTTCGGCGCTGTTCTGTTACCTCGATGCGATTGGTGAGGCTCACAGAGTGTACGGTGGGGTGGCGTGGTTGCGTTACGATGAGCAATTTCGTCAGCGTAAGGTGGTCAGGCCATCCATCCGCTGGGATCATAAGGATATTAGCCTTTGGATGAAGTTGATGACTTCGGCCAGGGCGGGGAATCTGTTTTTTCCAGGGGGGGGGCGGCGGTACCTCGACCTCTGGATCATCGGCCGATAAGAAGAAGGGGGTCTGTTGGCAGTTCAACGATGGCACGTGTAAGTTTGGCAGCTCCTGTCGTTTCAAACACGAGTGTTCAGGATGTGGCGGCAGTCATTCCCTGTCCCGGTGTTTTAAGCGAGGAAAAGGGCGCAGTGGGGAAGTCGCTGGCAAGAGGGATGACTCCGGTGAGGGTGGCAAGGATGGCCCGGTTCCTAAATAGGTACCCCGATCGCGCGGCGGCTGGCCGCCTGGAAGCGGGTTTTCGGGAGAGTTTTATCATTCCGTGCACGTTGAGTGGGATTCCGCCTTTAGCGGGTAATTTGCGTTCTGCGCGTCTTCACCCAGAGGTGGTGGCCGAGAAGCTGGCTAAGGAAGTGGCGTTGGCTAGGATGAGTGGGCCTTTCTCTTCCCCCCCGCTACCGGGGCTGGTCGTTTCCCCTTTGGGGGTGGTCCCCAAGAAGGAGCCGGGCAAATTTCGCCTGATTCACCATCTTTCGTATCTGTGGGGTGGATCCATTAACGATGGTATTAACCCGCGGGCGTGTGCGGTTACCTATACGTCGTTTGATGCGGCCATTTCTTGGGTTCGGAAGTATAGCAGGGGCGCGCTGTTGGCTAAGGCTGACGTGGAAGCGTACTTTCGCTTGCTACCGGTCCATCCCAATAGTATGCATTTATTGGGGTGCCGTTGGAAGGGGTCCTATTTTGTGGATCGCTGCCTACCGATGGGCTGTTCTATATCGTGTGCCTTGTTTGAAACCTTTTCTTCCTTTTTGGAGTGGGTGGTCCGGGATGTGTCGGGTGTCAGCTCCATCATCCATTATTTGGATGACTTTTTGTGCATAGGGCCCCCGGGCTCGGGGACCTGTGCGGTTCTCCTGGGGATGCTACAGCACATCGCGGAATGTTTTGGGGTTCCCTTGGCTCCTGACAAGACAGTAGGTCCGGTGATGGAATTGGTTTTCCTGGGCATCACGATAGATTCGCTGGCCATGGAATGCAGATTGCCGTTGGACAAGTTGGTGCTTCTGAGGGAGGAGGTTAGGAATGCGAGTGGACATCGCAGGATCACGCTGCGGGAGTTACAGTCGTTGCTTGGTAAGTTGAACTTTGCCTGTCGGATAATTCCCATGGGGCGCATTTTTTGTTGCGGATTGGCTGCGTCTATGGCTGAGCTCTGCAAGTTGGGAGGTGTATGACCGGACTTGGGTGGAATGGCGTTCCTTTCTGGAGGAGGTAGGGGGGCGGGACTCGGGTGGGGATGCTCTAGTGCTTTACTTTGTCTGCTGGAATTTCGTGCATGGTGTTTCTGCAGCGGCAATGGATAGAAAACTGGCGGGCCTGGCGTTTTGGTTTAAGTTGGAGGGGGGGTGTATTTCACCAAGGCTTTTCCGGTTCGGCAAGCCGTGAAGGGTTATCGTAAGGACAATCGGAGCCGTGATTCGCGGCGTCCGGTGTCTTTTTCGCTATTGGGTGCCGTTTTGGGGAGGCTGAGCACGATTTTTTCGTCACCTTATGAACGATTGCTGTTCAGGGCGGCCTTCTTTTTGGCTTTCTTTGGGGCTTTCCGGATTGGCGAACTGGTTAGTCCATCGACGCGGGTGGCTGGAGGGCTTTTGCTGGGGGACGTCGTACGCACGGATACCTCGGTTCGGATCCGTCTCAGGAGGTCTAAGACAGACCAAACGGGCAGAGCTAAGTGGGTGGAGTTGTTTCGGGGCAACAGTGCTGATCTCTGCCCGGTGGTGTCGTTGGATCGTTTCCTTCAGGTTCGGCCTCCGGTCCGTGGCGCATTGTTGCTTCACTTGGACGGTTCTTGTCCGTCCAGGTTTCAATTTGTGGCCGTTTTCAGGAAGTGCTTGCTGGCCGAGGGTTATAACCCGGTGGAATATGCGTCACATTCCTTTCGTATTGGGGCGGCCATGGAGGCGGCCCGTTGGGGTTTGGGAGAGGAAGTGGTCAGGCGTATTAAGATAGGGGAGTCTAGTAGATTCCGATCTTACGTCAGGCCCCACCTTGTTTAGGTGCCCCGGTTTTTCCGTGTTTGTTTCTTCATATTTTTCTTTGTTCTTGTTTTTTGTATGTGTGGTCAGGGTGGAGGGTGCACTGTGTTTGTTTTCTTTTGCAGGTATCCGGCAGTGCCTGATATGGCTCCTTGGGCATTCCTATGTCTTCTGGGGGGCCAGGCGGGCGGAGGTTAGACCTAACAGCAGGCAAGTGGGCTTACCCAGGGAGGATGGTAAGGTGAGGTGGATTGGAGTGCCAGGCATGCTGTGGAGCCGGGTGGTGTCGGAGATTCACCGATTTGCTAGGTTAGACAGGGCCCCCGATGTCCTCGTGTTGCATGTGGGTGGGAATGATTTGGGCCTCCGCTCTATGCGGGAGTTGAAACGGGATGTGAAGTTTGATTTTTTTTGAGACTTCGGACTTCCTTTCCGGATATGCTCCTCGTGTGGTCTGACATAGTGGCCCGTACTTCGTGGCGGACAGCTCGGTCAGTCGATAATCTTATTATCCCGGGTAACTATAGGCCGGTCAGCCTAACATCAGTAGTCTGCAAAATTTTGGAGGGGATGATAAGGGACCACATACAAGACTTTAGTAATGAAAACGGTATTATAAGTAGTAATCAGCATGGATTCATGAAAAATCGTTCATGCCAAACCAATCTATTAACCTTCTACGATGAAGTGAGCTGCCACTTAGATAAAGGTAAGCCTGTGGATGTGGTGTATCTGGACTTTGCAAAGGCCTTTGACACCGTTCCCCACAAACGCTTACTGTACAAACTAAGGAAGATAGGTATGGACCATAAGGTGAGTACCTTGATAGAGAACTGGCTCCAGGGGAGAGTCCAGAGGGTGGTGATTAATGGGGAGTACTCTGATTGGGCGGGTGTGGAAAGTGGGGTCCCCCAGGGTTCTGTCCTGGGACCAATCCTGTTTAATTTATTCATAAATGATCTAGAGGAGGGGATATCTAGTACAATCTCAGTATTTGCAGATGATACTAAATTAGGCATGCCAATATCTTCTATGCAGGATGTGGAAATCTTGCAAGCAGACCTGAACAAAATAACGGGGTGGGCAACTACATGGCAGATGAGATTTAATGTAGAAAAATGTAAAGTAATGCACTTGGGGGCCAGAAACCAGAAAGCAAGCTACTCACAAGGGGGGGAACCTCTGGGTGAGTCTAGGATGGAAAGGGACCTGGGGGTACTGGTAGACAACAGGCTTGGCAGTGGCATGCAATGCCAAGCCGCTGCAAGCAAAGCCAACAGAATACTGGGTTGTATAAAAAAGGGGATTCACTCCAGAAATAAAGAGATTATTCTTCCACTCTACAAGACTCTGGTCCGGCCACATCTGGAGTATGCTGTCCAGTTCTGGGCACCGGTCCTCAGGAAGGATGTGCTGGAACTGGAGAAAGTCCAGAGAAGGGCAACAAAAATAATTAGGGGAATGGAGGACATCAGCTATGAGGAAAGACTACAAGCACTGAACCTATTCTCTCTGGAGAAGAGACGATTGAGGGGGGATATGATATCAATGTACAAATACTGTACTGGCGACCCTAGCATAAGGAACAAACTATTCAGAGAAAGGAGATACAATAAGACACGTGGCCACTCACTAAAACTTGAGGAAAGGCGGTTTAACCTTAAAGTGCGTAAGGGGTTCTTCACTGTAAGAGCTGTAAGGATGTGGAATTCTCTTCCGCAAGCAGTCGTATCAGCGGGGAGCATTGATAGTTTCAAAAAACTATTGGATGGACACCTTAAAGACCACAACATACAGGGGTATACAATGTACGGTTAAAAACAAACACACACACACATCATAGGTTGAACTGGATGGACTTGTGTCTTTTTTCAGCCTCACTAACTATGTAACTATGTTATTAGGGCCCGCATCAAGGTGAACAAGGAGGTGGGGAGGTTTGTCAGCAGGAACGGGGGTATGGTGGTGCAGCACTTGGAGCTGGAAAGCGATACGTGGCAGTTCCTTTGCAGGGATGGGGTGCATCTCAAGGCCATAGGCACTGATTTGTGATTTTTGGGTTTGCAAGACGGGATTCACCGGGCTTTTCACTTGTGGAGGGGTGCACAAGTGTAAGGTGTCACACTTGTGGCGCTGTGGCGGTTTGGGGTCCTTGACAGGGGTCTATCAAACTGGTTTTTGGGCAAAATGTTGGGGACCCATCTGAGGTATGGCGTCCTCTAATTGGTACAGGTGGGTGTCTGAGGTCGGCTGTGTTAGTCTCTGAGGCGGTGCTTAGCGGCTGGGGACGTGACTAAGCCAAATGGTGACACAGACACAAAAGTTGGTTAATATGGTACTGTCAAGGACCTACAAACAAGATTTATCTGAGTTATTGTTATATTCAGTATTAAAATATTTGTTATTTAATAATAGGCCATGTCGGCCATTTTATCTCCAAGTATGAGTAGCGTGTTTATTTAATAGAGTGGGAAGTTTGGTAGTGGGTATGGGGAACAGTAGGTTACAACTCGTGGTACAACACGGAAGCTCTGATCTACCCAGATCATGTGTTTGCACTATGTGTGAAGAATGTTCTGTGTGTGTGTGCACTATGTACTCTAATCGAGAGTGGGTGACTGGGGACAAAGAGAAGGCAAATGTATTAAATACCTTCTTCAGCTCTGTGTATACAAAGGAGCATGGGGAAGCTCAAGTCAATAATGGGGATAATATTGACACAGCCCCAGATGAACCATTATGGCTCAAAATTGATATGGTCTAGAAATATTTAGACAGCATAAACGTGAATAAAGCTCCAGGACCCGATGGCATCCACCCACAGATCCTAAAAGAATTGAGCGCTGTAATTTCAAAGCCGTTGTTTCTACTTTTTAGGGGCTCTTTAATGACTGGCATAGTACTGGATTGGCATAAGGCCAACAAGGTGTCTATATTTAAAAAGGGATCAAAGTTTTTACCAAGTAACTATAGACCTGTT
Organism: Pelophylax lessonae; assembly: GCF_965119305.1. Taxonomy (NCBI): domain Eukaryota; kingdom Metazoa; phylum Chordata; class Amphibia; order Anura; family Ranidae; genus Pelophylax; species Pelophylax lessonae. Next base: position 147,783,815 of record NC_138774.1, read on the forward strand.
AGTTTAACTTCTATAGTTGGGAAGATATTGGAGAGTTTAATAAAAGACCACATAGATGAGTTCTTGCTAGAAAAAAATATTTTATGTAACAGACAGCATGGATTTATGACAGACAGAAGTTGTCAGACAAATCTGATTTTGTTTTATGCGGAGATAAGTAAAACCTTAGACAAAGGTGTGGCTGTGGATATGGTATACTTAGATATTGCAAAAGTGTTTGATACAGTTTTTCACACACAGCCAATGTGTAAGGTAAAGCCTACAGGTCTGGAAAAATCAGTTTGTAAATGGATAGAAAACTGTCTAAAAGACCAAATTCAGAGAGTAGTGGTTAAGGATTCATACACTGAATGGTCTAAGGTTATCAGTGGTGTACCTCAAAGTTCAGTGTTGGGACCCTTACTTTAATTTTTTTTTATAAACGATATAGGGTCTGGGATTGAATGTACAATTTCAGTCTTTGCAGATGACACCAAGCTATGCAGTGGAGAAACGTCTCTAGAGGATGTCTCCAACTTACAAGCTGACCTCAATGCACTGTTTAATTGGGCAACTATGTGGCAAATGAGGTTTAAAGTTGATCAATGTAAAGTTATGCACTTGGGGGCTAAAAACATGCATGCGTCATACATAATAGGAAGAGAAGAGCTGGACGAATCAATGGTGGAGAAGGATCTGGGTGTTCTGGTAGATCATAGGCTTAATGATAGCATGTAACGCCAAGCTGCGGTTTCCAAAGTGAGTAAAATCCTTTCTAGTGTTAAGAGAGGTATAGACAGCAGAGAGAGGGACAACATTTAGCCCGTGTACAAATCATTAGTAAGACCTCAAATGGAATATGCAGTTCAGTTTTGGGCACCAATTAACAAAAATGATATCAAGTAAGTGGACAAAGTGCAGAGAAGGGCAACTAACTAATAGGAGCCATGGAGGAGCTCAGCTATGAAGAAGGATTAGCTGAACTGAATTCAGAAGAGGAGATTAACCACTTGCCTACTGGGCACTTTCACCCCCTTTGCGCCCAGGCCAATTTTAAGCTTTCAGCACTGTTGCACTTTGAATGACAATTGCGCAGTCATGCAACATTACACCCAGCCAAAATTCTTTTTATCGTTTTTTTTTTTTTAAACAGATAGAGGTTTCCTTTGGTGGTATTTAGTCACCACTGGGTTTTTTAAATTTTGTAAATAACAAATTTTTCTCCTTCACTGATGGGCACTGATGAGGAGGCACTGATAGGCAGCAATAATAGCCACTGATAGGCTGCACTGATAGGCAGCACTGACAGGCATCACTGATGAGCACTGTTGGGGCAGCACTGAACATCAAGACACTGATGATCAGTGCCCTTATTATCAGTGTAGATGTCCCCTGTGTGGATTGCCGTTTACCAGCTTACGGCAAATCCTGTTTACACTGTGATCGGACATAGCTGATCACATAATAAAGAGCCGCTGTAATTGGCTTTTTCCCTAATCAGCTTTGTCTGAAGGCAGGGTTCTGGGAGGATGTCAAGACACCCTCCCGTAAATGTGCGACCTCACTGTAGCCGTATAAATACATAAGTGGTCCATTTTGTAAGCCTGGTGTTGAGCTATTTACTTTGAGGTCAGAGAGGACAAGGGGGCACTATTTACGTCTAAAGGAAAAGAGATTTCATCTCCAGAATACGGAAAGGTTTCTTCACAGCAAGAGCTGTGAAAATGTGAAATAGACTCCCTCAAGAGATGGTTCTGGCTAGCTCAGTAGATTTTTTTAAAAAAGGCCTGGATTCTTTCCTAGATATACATATTAATATCCAGTCATATTATGTGTAAGTAAAGTTGATCCAGGGAATATTTGAGTGCCTCTTGGGGGATAAGGAAAAAATGTTTACCCTGCTGAAGAAAATTGGATCAGGCTTTATTTTTACCACCAAAAAAAAAAAAAGTAAAAAGAGTAAAAAAAAAAAAGAGTCCTTTGTTAAAAAAAAAATGTTAAAAAAAATTGTCCTCCCTGTGTAGATCCGATGTCATTTGTGATAAACGTCGACCGCCGACCCAAGAAAATCCTTTAATAAAAAATAAAAAAAATTGGTGTTAATCCAAGGTAAATACCAATGAACGCTGGCGGTTGACCTGAAAAAGAAAAAAAAAACAAAAAAGCTCTATTCCCGAAGAAGGCTCCTGCCAAATGACAGCTCCACCGCCTCCTGCCGCTAAATAATTTAAGGAGTGGGGCCATTATGACGTCACCGACCGGAGCATGCTGGCTTTTTTTTTTTCTTTTTTGGGTCAACGGCTGGCGTTCATAATTATTGATGTTGGATCTACACATTTTTTTTCAATAAGGACTTGTCGAAAACCCTTCGGTATTTTTATATACTTTTACCACTTTTTAGTGAATGAATAGGGGTATTATGTGCCCCATACTCATTCTGGGGGCCCTTTGTTAAAAGGTGCTTCCAGATTCCAATAAGACTCCCACTTGCAGATTCCCAAAACTACCGACCAGGGTTGTAGAGAAGAGGACCTTGGGCAGCACCGCCTCATGTTGAGGGCATGTGGCCTGTTATAGTTTGGGGGGTGGCACTTGGATAAGGGTCTAGTATGGATTTTGGGGGGACCCCACGCCAATTTTTAAGAAATATTGGCATGGGGGTTCCCCTCAAAATCTATACCAGACCTGAAGGGCCTGGTATGGATTGGAGGGACCCCCCACCATTTTTTCTGTGATATTTTAATGCCGTAAATTCTTTTCTTTACACTCAGCTGTCAGCGGGGAACCCCGACAGCTGACAGCTTATGACTCATTGTTTGTTAAGGACGCCCACTCCTTAACAACCATGACAGTTACTGGTTGTTAAATACGCTGGCGGCTGCCTGCATTTAATTAACTCAGGTTTTCACTACTAAAATACTGCATCATACTGCTTTGTGAATGGAGCCCTGTGTGGGAAAGCCAGCGGAGTGTTAGGAAACCAGCGGCAATGGCTGTGCCCTAGGCGGCAGTACGTCCTAGGTAGCTGCCTAGTTCTTGGTGGATTTGGTGGATGCAGTCTAATTTGACCCCAGTTTTTTCATATACAGGGATGGAGACCATAGCATGACCTGCTTGTCTCATGTAAAGTCCCAAATATTTTATGAAATTAGGGATGGGGGCACTAAGCTATATAGGCAAATTGCCTCATATAAAGTCCCAATCTGTGTTTTACACTGCACCCGCCAAGGGATTGGAGGTGTATGCTTCTCAGCTGTTCGTTTTCAGTTTGTACCATCTTAAGAACATTGCTATTAGAGTTTTGAGATACTAGACCAGTCATGGATGGAAGTGGGTTGGGGGAAGTTTGGGCTGCTCCCACCTGCCTCCTATCAATCCATTAGCAGCCATGTGCTCCCAGAGTGGAGACACTCAAATTTAAAAGCGTTAGGACTGCAGATAAAACAGGGTGCCGTGTCATGGCTCTGCAGCTTACACATGCGTTTGCAAATGTGTGTCAACTAAACCCCTGTTCTTTATTTATATCATGAGACGGGTCTACTTGGTTGGTGGCAGACTGGAGTACATCAGACTGGGGGCTGGCTGGCTTGCATGCACCTCTCTTAATCCTTTTCAATTTGTTTTTTCCAATACAGGGATGGAGAAGCTGGGCATACCTGCTGGTGTCTCACTTAAAGTCCCTCATAGCCCACATTGTCTATAGAAGGTGAACATTCTTCCCGCTGACAACTTTCTGACAGAGGGCAGCAGATTTTCCTCAAGAATTTGATGGTATTTTCCCTAATACATTGTTCTTCTATCTTGACAAGTGCTCCAGACCCTGCAGCAGAGAAACACCCCCATAACAGGATATTACCACCTCCATGCATTACTGTAGGAATGGTGTTATTTGCATGGTGAGCTGTATTTGATTTCTGCCAGACAGTTTGTAATATTGATGTCTTTCCAATATAAGTTTTGTCTATGACAAAATAAATAAACATTTGAACTAAAATAAAAAAGTTTACACATTTTTTACTGACACTTACACATTACAGCCTTAATGTTACCCAAAAGCGATTAGCACTGTGTTTCTCTGTATACAATAGACATTGAATTGTAGTTCCTATGTCTATTTTTTTCACTTGGGATTCATAAATGGACCACTAGAGTGTGCTGCTGAGCTGCGCAGAAAATCACACTTGTTCATTCAGAGATGAGGTTTTCAATACAGCACTGTGCTGTATTGAAAACCTCATCTCTGAATGAACAAGTGTGATTTTCTGCTAAATATACCAGCAAACAAAAAATAAGTAAGTCTTCTAAGTAACCCTGTAGTTATAATAATTGATTATTGAATATTTGCTTTCTGAGTACATCCAATCATGACAAGTCCCCCTTCTAAGATAAAAGTGCTGTGCAAGCTGTTGGTGCTCGAACAATCCTGTATAACAATAACTGAAATTTTAACCACTTAAGCCCCGGAAGATTTTACCCCCTTCCTGACCAGGGGGTATTTTGCGATTCGGCACTGCGTGACTTTAACGGACAATTGCGCGGTCGTGCGACGCTGTACCTAAACAAATTTGGCGTCCTTTTTTTCCCACAAACAGAGCTTTCTTTTGGTGGTATTTGATCACCTGTGCGATTTTTTGATCACGCGCTATAAACAAAAAAAGAGCGTCAATTTTGCAAAAATAGCAATATTTTTCACATTTTTTTATATGAAATTTCCCCCAAAAAAAATGTAAAAATCAAAATTTTTTAACATTTTCGGCCAATTTGTTTTATGCTACCTATGTTTGGTAAAAAAAATCGCAAAAAGCGTATTTTGATTGGTTTGCGCAAAAGTTATCGCGTTTACTATCAAAGGGAAAGATTTTTGTCATTTTTGTTGTTTTTTTTTTTAACGCGTAATGGCGGCGATCTGCAATTTTTTTTGCGGTACTGCGACATTGGGGCGGACAGATCGGACCCTTGACTGACATTTGTGACACTTTTGGGGTTACCAGTGACATTTCTACAGTAATCAGTGCTATATATATGCACTGTTACTGTAAAAATACACTGGTAGTGAAGGGGTTAACTTTATTTGGGAGGGAGGGGCTGTGTGTATCCCTAGGGGCGTGCTTTCTACTGTGATTGGCTGTGGCTTGAGCTGTAAGGACACTGATCAACGGATCTACATACTAGATCCGTTTGATCAGTGTCTTTACAGCGAGGAGAATGACAGGTGGCTTGTTTACACAAGCTGCCTGACATTCTCCCTCTCCCCCGCCGATCGCCGAGTGACCGGCGGACATCGGGTCCGCTGGTCACACGCGCGGGGGGGGTCCGTGACCACGCGGGAGCGGGAGCGCGCCTCCGGCGGCGCGCGCTCTCTCCCTAGACCCTCACAAGCTAGTGACGTAGCCCTACGTCACTTTGCCTGTGAGGGGCTGACTGCCGACGTAGATCGGCGTTAGGCAGTCGGCAAGTGGTTAAAACACGTTATTAGCTACTGTATTTTATTATATTAAGGGATGCTAAGCATGCTTGAAAATGTTACCTCTATACTTTGAGCGCTATCCTCACAGCTGCAGGCCAGTGTAATGATTGCTCCATCTACAGTCAGCTTTTGGCATCTGATCTAAACACCTGTATTCTGTATTCCTGAAACAAGCATGGTTTTCAATTTGTCGTGATGATTTCCCAATACATGTGATTTGATCTAACCCAGGGCTGCTGTTAGAAATCACGGGGCCCCGTACAGCCGACCTGGTAGGCCCCCCGAATTTATCAAGACAATACTTTCACAAAAAAATACACTAAAATCAATATTTGCGGGCACAAACATAACAGAGAATTTAAAGAAAAAAAATGATTTATTACAATGTTTAATGATTCTTTTTTTTACAATTCTTACATTTTTTTTAATGGACAGGGAAGCCTGCAGCGCTGGGGGGCATCACAGAGAAAAGGGGGCACACGGGGGGGGGGGGGGGGTCAGAAGCAGGCAGAACAGGGAGGGGGATCGGTGTCGGAGAAGCAGTTACAGGAATGATGCCCTGTGTCTGTGTCTCTCCCTGCAGCAGCTGAAAGCTGGCAGGAGGGAGAGAAACTGTCTTTCAGCTGCAGGGGCAATTACAGAAGGGCTTCCTTGTGTAATTGCCCCTCTGCCCAACCACACTAATTCCCCGTGCTGTTGGGGTCCCCTGTGTGCCCGGGCCCCCTACAGGAGGACTGGTGGTCCCCCCCCCCCCTATCAGTGGCCCTGATCTAACCACCAATTGTAGAAAGAAGTGTGCACATGAGGCTCTGTAAAAATCCTTCATATCTTCCCTGTTCTCTTTCCTGGTCTGGATAAACTGTAATTGATCTCTACAGGAGCTGCTAAACTCATACACTCATACTTGAACTGCTAGCTTACAGCAGTTCAGAATCTCCAATGACTGCATGCAGGGTCACTGATAAGGCCCCTTTCACACAGGTGGATCGATTGGGTTCGTTTGTCAGTTTTGTAGGCAGACTCGATCAGACCATCCATTGCCCTCTATGGAGCAGCGAGTGTCAACAGACGTGTTCGTTGACACCCGATGACACTGATCCTATCCGCCACAAACAGACGGATGGGGGATCTGTTCCCCAACTGTCTGGCTGATTGGATTGGATTGCCGTTGGGTGTAAATGGGCAGATGGTCCATTTGCATTCACAGCCCATAGAGGACAGCAGTCTGTGTCCACTCTGCATAAGAAGTGGAATGTTATGCAATGGCCAAGTCAATCACCTGACCTGAATCCGATTGAGCATGCATTTCCCTTGCTGAAGACAAAACTGAAGGGAAAATGCCCCAAGAACAAGCAGGAACTGAAGACAGTTGCAAAAGAGGCCTGGCAGAGCATCACCAGGGATGAAACCCAGCGTCTGGTGATGTCTATGCGTTCCAGACTTCCAGATTTGCAACCAAGTATTAAAAAGTGAAAGTTTGATTTATGATTGTTAATCTGTCCCATTACTTTTGGTCCCTTTAATCACTTCCCGCCCGCCCTCTAGGCGATTGACAGCAGGAAAGTGGTTGCATTATCCTGACCGGATGTCATATGACCGTGGCAGGATAATGCGCAGAGCGGCGATCGGTGATGCGACGTGTCACTCTGACACACCGCATCTCCGATCTCGGTAAAGAGCCTACTGACATAGGCTCTTTACCATGTGACCAGCTGTGACCAATCACAGCTGGTCACATACAGTAGTACACAGGAAGAGCCGTTGATCGGGTTTCCTTAGTTCGTGCCTGACAGGCACAAGTAGAGGAGAGCCGATCTTTAATCAGATCATTAATTACCAGTGCAGAACCTCGGGGGGGGGCACTAGAACCACCAGGGATGCCCACCAGTGCCCATTATTGCCATCTATCAGTGCCACCCACCAGTGCCCATTATTGCCCACTAGTGCCGCCTATCAGTGCCCATCAGTGCTGCCTATCAGTGCAACCTATCAGTGCCCAGCAGTGCCGACTATCAGTGCCCACCAATGCTGCATATCAGTGCTACCTATCAGTGCCACATATCAGTGCCACCCCATTAGTACCTCCTCATCAGTTTTTTTTTTCAAACCTTTCGGTCTTTTTTTGATTTGTTTAGCAAAAAAGAAAAAACCTTGCAGTGATCAAATACCACCAAAAGAAAGCTCTATTTGTGGGGAAAAAAAGACATAAATTTGGTTTAGGTACAGTGTTGCATGACCGTGCAATTGTCATTCAAAATTCAACAGCGCTAAAAGCTGAAAATTGGCCAGGGCAGGAAGTAAAAATGCCCTTTATTGAAGTGGTTAAAAAGTGGGAGGCACATATACAAACTGTTGTAATTCCTGCACCTTTCACCTAATTTGGATGTAAATACCCTCAAATGAAAGCTGAAAGTCTGCAGTTAAAGCACATCTTGTTTGTTTCATTTCAAATCCATTGTGGTGGTGTATAGAGCCAAAAAGATTAGAATTGTGTCGATGTCCCAATATTTATGGACCTGACTGTACCATGTTATCATAGGCGTGAGTGGGGGGTGGGGTGCCGTGCGGCACAGATTCCCCCTATTTATATTTCACCAAAGCCCCTAAAAAAAATTGTAAAAAAATAATACAAAAATAAAATAATGAAGATAACTACTGACACCATCCACTGCTCTACTGACACCGATCTCTGCCCTATGGACATGGTCACTGCTCTACTGACACCATACAAGTTTTAATACATTTTTTTTTTAAATTTACATTTATTTATAAGAGTGTGTGTATGTATGTGTGTAGATTTTTAATCAGAGTAAAGCATCAAGTCAATGAAACTCCTGGGATATTGATCTGGTCAGTAAAGTAGCAGAGGTAGTTGTTAGTTTCAGCTGCTTTGGTGTTAATGAAATTAACAGGTGCACTAGATGGGCAACAAATAAATGACCTCCAAAACAGGAATGGTTTTACAGGTGGAGGCCACTGACATTTTTTTCCCTACTCATCTTTTCTGACTGCTTTTCACTAGTTTTGCATTTGGCTAGGGTCAGTGTCACTACTGGTAGCATAAGGCGATACTTGGACCCTATAGAGGTTGCACAGGCAGTCCAACTACTATAGGATGGCAATACGTGCTACTGCCAGAAGGTTTGCTGTGTCTCCCAGCACAGTCTCAAGAGCATGGAAGGGGTTCTAGGAGACAGGCAGTTACCCTAGGAGAACCGGACAGGGCCATAGAGGGTCCATAACCCATCAGCAGGACCAGTATCTGCTCCTGTGCAAGAAGAAACAGAATAAGCACTGCCAGAGCCCTACAAAATTACCTCCAGCAGGCTACTGGTATAAATATCTCTGACCAAACAATCAGAAATAGACTTCATGAGGGTGTCCTCTAGTGGGCCCTGTGCTCACTGCCCGACACCGTGGAGCTCGATTGGCATTTGCCATTGAACACCAGAATTGGCAGGCCTGCCACTGGCTCCCTGTGCTTTTCACAGATGAGAGCAGGTTCACCCTAAACACATATGACAGACGTGAAAGGGTCTGGAGTAGTCATGGAGAATATTATGCTGCCTGTAACATCGTTCAGCATGACCGGTTTTGGTGGTGGGTCAGTGATGGTCCGGAGAGGCATATCCATGGAGGGATGCACAGACCTCTACAGGCTACACAATGGCACCCTGACTGCCGTTAGGTATCGGGATGAAATCCTTGGACCCATTGTCAAACCCTACGCTGGTGCAGTGGGTCCTGGGTTCCTCCTGGTGCACGACAAAGCCCAGCCTTATGTGGCAAGAGTATGCGGCCAGTTCCTGGAGAATGAAGGAATTGATACCATTGAATGGCCCCCACGCTCACCTGACCTAAATCCAATAGAACACCTCTGGGGCATTATGTTTTGGTCCATCCAATGCCGCCAGGTTGCACCTCTGTTCAGGAGCTCAGTATTGCCCTGGTCCAGATCTGGGAGGAAATACCCCAGGACACCATCTGTTGTCTCATTAGGAGCATGCCCCGCTGTTGTCAGACATACATACAAGCAGGTGGGGGCCATAAAAACTATTTTTGAGTTGCTGCAATGAAATTTCAGCAAAATGGACTAGCCTTGTGCATAATTTTTTTACTTTGATTTTTGGGGTGTCTTTGAATTCAGCCCTCTGTAGGTTGATCATTTTCATTTGCATCAAATGATGTGGCATCCTTTCGTTCCTAATACATTACCCAGTCAGTATAGATATCCAGCATGATATTTTTCCCCATTGAGACCTGATGTGTTTTAATTTTTTGTATCTATATGTATATATATATATATATATATATATATATAAAATATGGGTGTGTGTGTGTGTATATATATATATATATATATATATACACACACACAGTATATATATATATATATATATATATACACACACACACACACACACAGTATATATATATATATATATATATATCATCTTCTGTGCTTTGTGTGGTCAGTTTAGAAGACAGAAGACGGTCACTGGCAGGATCAATCAGCTACTTCAGATGGAAGACATAAATTAATATCGTAGAGACTATGATTTATAAAATACACATATGTGAACACACAGATAGAAAAAAAAAATATTTAGGATAAAATACACCTTCTTGTATACAAAAAAAAAATACCCCCTGTTGCTGCTGAGATTCAAGTTCCCATTAGAGCTACTTTAGTTCTTTATGGTCCCACTGAATGTAGGAACGTAGCCATCCTCTCTTGCTTTTACTTAATACCTAGTACTTTTACAAAACATAGCCCTAACAGCACCTCACCACCATTCACATGCTATGCATATATCCCTCTACAGACCACAAATCAGCAGGAACTTGGACCAGAAGTTATGGCCTATGCTGGGCCAGGTGGTGTTCCCATTCTTCTACCAACCAGTAGGGCAGCACAGGACTGCATGTGTGTGGCTTATTTCTATAGGCCCTTATGGAGAAGATGTCTCCCTCACTTACAAAGATGTTTGTGACACTGTAACACTTTGCCAAAAAACCCTCCTGTGGGTGACTTAACCGCTTAAGCCCCGGAAGATTTTACCCCCTTCCTGACCAGGGCCTATTTTGCGATTCGGCACTGCGTGACTTTAACGGACAATTGCGCGGTCGTGCGACGCTGTACCTAAACAAATTTGACGTCCTTTTTTTCCCCCCAAACAGCTTTCTTTTGGTGGTATTTGATCACCTGTGCGATTTTTTGATCATGCGCTATAAACAAAAAAAGAGCGTCAATTTTGCAAAAATAACAATATTTTTCACATTTTTTTTATATGGAATCCCCCAAAAAAAATGTAAAAATCTACATTTTTTAACATTTTCGGCCAAATTGTTTTATGCTACATATGTTTGGTAAAAAAAAAAAAATCGCAAAAAGCGTATTTTGATTGGTTTGCGCGAAATTTATTGCGTTTACTAACAAAGGGAAAGATTTTTGTCATTTTTGTGGTTTTTATTTTTAACGAGTAATGGCGGCGATCTGCGTTTTTTTTTTTTTGCGGGACTGCGACATTGCGGCGAACAGATCGGACCCTTGACTGACATTTTTGACACTTTTGGGGTTACCAGTGACATTACTGCAGTAATCAGTGCTATACATATGCACTGTTACTGTAAAAATTACACTGGCAGTGAAGGAGTTAACTGTATTGGAGAGGGAGGGGTTAAGTGTGTCCTAGGGGCGTGTTTCTAACTGTGATTGGCTGTGGCTACTAGTGTAAGAACAGAGATCAACGGTCCTACATAGTAGAATAGTCTGATCTCCATTCTTACACAGGGAAGAGTGACAGGCGGCTTGTTTACATCAGCCGCCTGCCTTTCTCCTGCTCTAACGGACGATCGCGAGTGCCCAGCGGACATCGGGTCCATCGGACACACGCGCGGGGGGGGTCTGTGACCATGCGGGAGCGCGCCTCCAGCGCACTCGCTCCCTAGAGCCTCACAGGCTAGCGACGTAGTACTACGTTACTTTGCCTGTGAGGGGCTGACCGCCGCAGTAAATAGTCGTGCGGCGGTCGGCAAGCGGTTAAAGCAATATAAAAAATACCTGTTCATCTAAAAAACGAATGGGCTGTCAAAAAGCACTGCATGGGAATGCCTGGGATCCTGGTGTGAACCGGTTCCAAGGCATTAAAAGATGACATTTAAATATATCTGGGAAGGGGGATGGGGGAGAGAAGGGAGAAAAAAAAGGGGGTGGCAGAGGAGGGACGAATGATTCTGAAGGGGAGAAGATTGAAAAGAGAGAAGGGAGAGGGGAGAAAAGCACAAAAAAACTTTGCTCTAGACATGGAATTGTATTATGTTGGTCTAGACCAGCCTTTTTCAACCAGGGTGCCCAGGCACACTGGGGTGCCTTGAGGTTTCTTTAGGAGTGTCGCTGCAAAATGCCTAAAAATTGGACAAAAATTGTATACAAGCCACCAGAAGGATCAAGCCTGCCTTTAGTTACACAAAGCCATGGGTTTTCATTATGCAGCATTTTGACTTTCTAGACACTGGCATCCTAACAACCAATGATCTCATCAGTTAATAAGAAGGCTGTCTGTTGATTCCACAGCATACTTGTTATGCCCTGCTGTACCCCTCTCCCTCAGCACTGGGGTGACATTAGCTGACTGATGGAGAGAAATTGAGGGAGAAAAGAAACATTGGAATACTAGTCAGTACCAGTGTGCAGAAGCGTAGTTGCTTTGGAAGAATAAATCACCTCTAACGTTGGGTGTCCTATTTGTGGATATTGCTGCATTATGTATAGCTTTTAGAATAGTTTTTTACATTTTAGAATTGGGTGCCTTGAGACTGTCCAGAGTTTTAAGGGGTGCCATGAGATTGTCTAATATTTTAAAGGGTGATTCAACTGAAAAAAGGTTGAGAAACACTGGTCTAGACTAACAGCAGCAAATAACAATTGAAAAGGTTGCTACATCATATTGTTAAATCTCTCGCCTCCACCCAAGCCACCCAGATTTTATTGAATTTCTTGGGGCAGTTACGTGTCATGTACATAACTTTATAGAAGGTCACAACAAACACGAAAGTGGGACTTTATAGGAGGTGTGACCAGCTGAATTGCATAGTAAATTCGTCATAGAAAGGACCAGAAGGATAATAGTTCATAATTTTATTAAAATTCTGAAGACCAGTTAACAGTAGATTTTTTTTATAGAAGGTCAGTATATTTAGGTAGGGTTAAAACATTATTTAGTGTCAATGTCAGTGTGTTTATGTAGGATTAAAAAATGTAAAGTGATTGTAAGTGGAAAAACATTTTATTTAAAAAAATAACAAACCTGTGTGGTTTTGCACAAAGCAGCCCCAATCCTCCCCTTCTCCGGTCCCCCACACACGTGCTCTGGGCTCCTCCCCCTTGCTGAGTGCCCACATAGCAAGCTGCTTGCTGTGGGGGCACTTGTGCGCGCTCGCTCTGGAGCCAGCTCCCTGCATCCATTGGACAGAGAGAGAGCGGCTCAACCTGCTCCCGGCTCACTTGCTGTGATTGACAGCAGTGGGAGCTAATGGCTCTGGCTGCTGCATCTCAGCCAATCAGGAGGGAGAAACCAGAGAGAGCCTCAGGTATCATGCACATTACTGGATCGAGACCAGGCTTAGGTAAGTATTAGGGGGGTCCGAAGGGGAAGCTGCACACTGAGGGTTTTTTACCTTCCTGCATAGAATGCATGAAGGTAGAAAGCCTTCAGCCTTTACAACCACTTTTTTTTTTAAAATGTGCAGTATTGTTTCTTGGCCCTACTACAGCTGCAAACAATAAATAATATACACATATATGGTATCACTGTCAGGTGCAAACAATAAAGAATGTACACATATATGGTATCACTGTCAGGAGTAGAGAATTTTTTTTTTTTTTTTTTGTAGCAGTGAGTCATGGGTCAATACTATTTACCACTAAATTAAGGCCCAAGTAATCCTTAAAAAACTAGGTATAATCTGCTAAGTAGTTAGAAACAGTTTTGCTAACACATGCCAGCGTTACATTAAAGCAGAACTACACTGTGTCTGAACACGCTATGTAATTAATCTTTAACTTTCAAAGCAACCCCCCCCCCCCCCCATACATCCTTGTCTACATGCTTTATTTTCCTGAGAAATTGCTTTGAAAGACTCCCCTAGCATTTCTGCCCATGGCCATCTTGAGTAATGGCAGACAATTCATGTAGCAATTACTTCCTGGAATTCATCTATCCTTAGCTCAGGCATACAGGCAGGAGAGTGTGCTTAGCTGAGTAAACCCCTGCTCCCCTCCTGAAGACTCATGGGATGTATGACATCATTTGCCTAGGCCTTGAAACTAGGAAGTAACTAAAGAAATGTAAAAAACAGTTGAAGAACAAGCCTTTTCTGGCCCTTTTGATTTACAAGTTGAAATCAGTACTTTTTTGCTAGAAAATTACTTATATCCCCTAAACATTATATACATTTTTTTCAGCAGAGACCCTAGGAATAAAACGGCGATCATTGCAATTTTTTGATGTCACGCAGTATTTGCGCAGCGGCATTTTCAAACACAATTTTTTGGGAAAAGATACATTTTAATGAATTAAAAAAAACAAAACACATTATATACCCACATTTTTTGTATAATATGAAAGATGATGTTACACCAAGTAAATAGATACCCTACATGTCAGACCTTAAAATTGTGCATGTTCGTGGAGCGGCAACAATTGACGGTACTTAAAAATCTTCATAGGCGATTCTTTAAATGCTTTTACAGGTACCTTTTTAAGGTAATAGAGGAGGTCTAGTGCTAAAAACTATTGCTCTTGCTCCAATGTTCACAGCAATGCCTCACATGTGTGGTGCAAACACTTTATAGATATTCGTTCGCTTCTGCACATGAGCACAGAGAGATGGGGGCGCTTTAAAAAAAAAAATGTTTTTTTATTTTTTTTATTTTTACACTGTTCTCTTCATTTTTTTTTTTTTTTTACTTTTATTCCTATTACAAGAAATGTAAATATCTAGAAATAAGGATGACAGGAGCTCTTTATGGAAAGATCTGAGGCCTCTACTTTACCTTTAAAAGCAAAAGATTAAAAAAAAAAAAAAAAGGATCCTTTTCTTTTAATAAATAAATGCTTACTTCCACCCTGGTCTGGAAGTCATTACATTGTTGCGGTCCTCCAGGGTCATAGAGGCAATCAAAGATGATCTAGTCTTTTATCGCCTCTGTGACCTGGCCTGCCGCACCTACAGATCATTTCTTGGGCAAGCCAGTGGAAACGGTGAGGTGATACTGGAAGGTTCATTAGCTGTCTATGTAGAAGAGAAGGAAAAGGATTGAGGTAGTCAGTAAATACAACTTCACAAGATAAATGAACAACTTATGAAAAAATAGGGATTTTGAGAGACTGATGTTTACTTCAAGTGATAAAATAAAGATGACACATTTTGGTGACATCTATGTTTGTAAATGTAATATTTTTAGGACAAAAGTTTAGTGAAATAAAATAAGTAGTGATGTTATAATAACTAGTCCCTCTTAGTGAATTGAGTCTTTAACCACTTGCCGACCAGTCACGTTGACTGTACTGCGGCAAAGTGGCTCGATTCCGTCCAGCGACGTAGACCTACGCTGGACTCCTTCCCTTGTGGGCGGCGCTGGCGCTCCGCCGGAGGCTCGCTCCCGCTGTGACTGAAAACAGTCGGGCCAGGGGAGGAGCAGCAGCGATCGCCGCTGCTCTTCCCCGATCGTCGGGGAATCGAGTCTGGAGATCCGCCCGCTTGTGTAAACAGAGCGGGCGGATCTCCTAAGTGACAGGCAGGGTCAGATTGCAGGGTTCAGCATAGCTGAACATGCTATCTGTCCTTGTGTCACTCAGTCACCTCCCCCCACACATGTTAGTAAGCACCAGGCATACATTAACCCCTCCCTCTCCAATAAAATTAACCCCTTCCCTGCCAGTGTCATTTTTACAGTAACAATGCATATATATTTTTGGGTACCCCCAAAAGTGTAAAAAATGTCAGTCAAGGGTCTGATCTGTCCGCCGCAATGTCGCAGTCCCGCAAGAAAAAATTGCAGATCGCCGCCATTACTCGTTAAAAAAAAATACACCAAAAACGAAAGAAATCTTTCCCTTAGTTAGTAAATAGGGTTGAGCGAACACCTAGATGTCCGTGTTCGACGGGTTCGGCCGAACTTTAAAAAAAAGTCCGGGTCCGTGTCCCGGACTTTTACCGAACTTTTCCCGGACACCGAACCCCATTGAAGTCAATGGGGACCCGAACTTTAAGGCACTAAAATGGCTCTAAAACACCAAAGGAAAGGGCTAGAGTGCTGCAAATGGCAGCAAAACGTAATTAAGAGCATGGCAAGTGCTCTGCAAACAAATGTGGATAGGGAAATAACTTAAAACAACAAAAAAAAACAGAAAAATAAAACAATGTTCTTCTTCATCTCTGAAGGACGAGGCCCATATGGAGTAGGAGGGAGGTTAAGGTGGTGGTGGATGTGGCGGTGACATAGGCGTGCGCACAGGGTGTGCTGGGTGTGCCTGGGCACACCCTAATCACCTAGGGCACATAGCATTGCCAGTGAGGAGATGGGAAAGATCTCCCTGGGACCTGCTCTGCTCTATTTCTCCTTGCCTACAGGTACATGGCCCCGATACATTACTCTCCCTGCTGGCAAACACATGCATGTGTATTTCAACTTTGGGGTGCACACCTTAATGCAATAGGCTGCGCACACCTATGGGCGGTGTAGGTGGAAGCGGCGGTGGAGGAGGACCAGGGCCGGATTAACAGCATCATGGGCTTGGTGCTGAGGATTTTGAAGGGCCTTAGGGCCGTGCCTTGCCATGCACCCAGAGGAGGAAGGGTGCAGCCATGCATGCCTAATTCAACATGGGATGCTGTCTCTGAAGCCCATAAACACATCCATGCATCGCCAACTGTCCCTCCTTGTCCGGCCTTCACGCTGTGTGGGGAGGTTCTGAGGGTGCTGCCTGGGGAAGCGAGCATAGAAGCCAGACTTCTGTGTTTACAAGTGACAGAAGAGCGGTAACAGTGAATATGGCCAACCCGGGGCCTATATAAAAGGTAGGGGCCTGGAGCTGCAGCTCCAATAGCCCCTACATTAATCTGGCCCTGAGGAGGAGGACGAGGTAGCCAACACTGCTTCTTTTCACAAATTTTAAATGAGGGTACACCCCAAAAGAGTGAGAAAGAGCAAAAATGGAACAATGGGTGGGTAAGGTCGGTATCCATTGCTATTCTGCATAAGGTACGGAAAAGTCCCGTGGGATCCATGCCTGGTTCATTTTAATGAACGTGAGCTTGTCCACATTGTCTCTGGACAGGCGGCTGCGCTTGTCTGTTATAACGCCCCCAGCCGTGCTAAATACCCGTTCAGATAATACACTGGCTGCAGGGCACGCCAGCACCTCCAAGGCGTAAAGGGCAAGCTCAGGCCATGTGCCCAATTTGGAGACCCAGAAGTTGAAGGGGGCAGACCCGTCATTCACTACATGTAGGCGTGTGCACACATACTGCTCCACCATGTTGGTAAAATGCTGCCTCCTGCTAAGACGTTCCATCTGAGCTGCTGGTGCTGCTGTTTGTTGTGGCGTGCTGACAAAGCTTTTCCACATTTCGGCCATGCTAACCCTGCCTTCTGAGGTGCTGGCGGTGCCCTGGTTGCGTTGGCGACCTCCTCCTCCTCCTCCTCTGCCTTGTGCTTCCACTGTGGCCCCGCTGTCAGATGGGAATGCCAGCAGCATGGCGTCTACCAGCGTGCGCTTGTACTCGCGCATCTTGCGATCGCGCTCCAGTGAGTGAATTAAGGACGGTACGTTGTCCTTGTAACGGGGATCCAGCAGCGTGGCCACCCAGTAATCAGCACAAGTTAGAATGTGGGCAACTCGGCGGTCGTTGTGGAGACACTGCAGCATGTAATCGCTCATGTGTGCCAGGCTGCCCAGAGGCAACGAAAGGCTGTCCTCTGTGGGAGGTGTATGGTCCGTGTCCTCTGTATCCCCCCAGCCACGCACCAGTGATGGCCATGAGCTGGCCTGGGTGCCACCCTGCTGTGAACATGGTTCCATCTCCTCCTCCAGCTCCTCCTCCTCCTCATCCTCCTCATCCTCCAGAACTGTGCCCCTGCTGGACAATTGCGTCCCTGGCGTTTGCGTGTGCAGGAACCCACCCTCGGAGCCCCTTGCGAATGACTGCCCTGAAAGCCTTGGAAATGTTACCTCTTCATCCTCCTCCTCCTCCTCATCCTGTGCCACATCCTCTTCCATCATCGCCCGAATTGTTTTTTCAAGGAGGCATAGAAGTGGGATAGTTAAGCTGAGAACGGCGTCATTGCCACTGGCCATGTTGGTGGAGTACTCAAAACAGCGCAACAAGGCACACAGGTCTCGCATGGAGGCCCAGTTAAATTAAATAGCGGAATAGAAAATATGATCCAAAAAAAGTGTATGTATATCACACGTACACAACCACACTAGGCCCCAATTACTATTGTTTGTACCCCTAAAAGGCTAGATGAGGAGTAGGGGGAGTATGGAACAGGCAGCACCCTCAAACCTTCAGAAGTATGAGATGAACCCCAACAACTTGGAAAGGTGGATCTCTCTCACACGTACCGACACAGACTATCCCGCAATTCAATTGATCCTCAAAGGTTTTTATTGAATAGCGGAATAGGAAATATGATCAAAAAAAGTGTATGTATCTCGCACGTACACAACCACACTAGGCCCCAATTACTATTGTTTGTACCCCTAAAAGGCTAGATGAGGAGTAGGGGGGGTATGGAACAGGCAGCACCCTCAAACCTTCAGAAGTATGAGATGAACCCCAACAACTTGGAAAGGTGGATCTCTCTCACACGTACCGACACAGACTATCCCGCAATTCAATTGATCCTCAAAGGTTTTTATTGAATAGCGGAATAGGAAATATGATCAAAAAAAGTGTATGTATCTCGCACGTACACAACCACACTAGGCCCCAATTACTATTGTTTGTACCCCTAAAAGGCTAGATGAGGAGTAGGGGGGGTATGGAACAGGCAGCACCCTCAAACCTTCAGAAGTATGAGATGAACCCCAACAACTTGGAAAGGTGGATCTCTCTCACACGTACCGACACAGACTATCCCGCAATTCAATTGATCCTCAAAGGTTTTTATTGAATAGCGGAATAGGAAATATGATCAAAAAAAGTGTATGTATCTCGCACGTACACAACCACACTAGGCCCCAATTACTATTGTTTGTACCCCTAAAAGGCTAGATGAGGAGTAGGGGGGGTATGGAACAGGCAGCACCCTCAAACCTTCAGAAGTATGAGATGAACCCCAACAACTTGGAAAGGTGGATCTCTCTCACACGTACCGACACAGACTATCCCGCAATTCAATTGATCCTCAAAGGTTTTTATTGAATAGCGGAATAGGAAATATGATCAAAAAAAGTGTATGTATCTCGCACGTACACAACCACACTAGGCCCCAATTACTATTGTTTGTACCCCTAAAAGGCTAGATGAGGAGTAGGGGGGGTATGGAACAGGCAGCACCCTCAAACCTTCAGAAGTATGAGATGAACCCCAACAACTTGGAAAGGTGGATCTCTCTCACACGTACCGACACAGACTATCCCGCAATTCAATTGATCCTCAAAGGTTTTTATTGAATAGCGGAATAGGAAATATGATCAAAAAAAGTGTATGTATCTCGCACGTACACAACCACACTAGGCCCCAATTACTATTGTTTGTACCCCTAAAAGGCTAGATGAGGAGTAGGGGGGGTATGGAACAGGCAGCACCCTCAAACCTTCAGAAGTATGAGATGAACCCCAACAACTTGGAAAGGTGGATCTCTCTCACACGTACCGACACAGACTATCCCGCAATTCAATTGATCCTCAAAGGTTTTTATTGAATAGCGGAATAGGAAATATGATCAAAAAAAGTGTATGTATCTCGCACGTACACAACCACACTAGGCCCCAATTACTATTGTTTGTACCCCTAAAAGGCTAGATGAGGAGTAGGGGGGGTATGGAACAGGCAGCACCCTCAAACCTTCAGAAGTATGAGATGAACCCCAACAACTTGGAAAGGTGGATCTCTCTCACACGTACCGACACAGACTATCCCGCAATTCAATTGATCCTCAAAGGTTTTTATTGAATAGCGGAATAGGAAATATGATCAAAAAAAGTGTATGTATCTCGCACGTACACAACCACACTAGGCCCCAATTACTATTGTTTGTACCCCTAAAAGGCTAGATGAGGAGTAGGGGGGGTATGGAACAGGCAGCACCCTCAAACCTTCAGAAGTATGAGATGAACCCCAACAACTTGGAAAGGTGGATCTCTCTCACACGTACCGACACAGACTATCCCGCAATTCAATTGATCCTCAAAGGTTTTTATTGAATAGCGGAATAGGAAATATGATCAAAAAAAGTGTATGTATCTCGCACGTACACAACCACACTAGGCCCCAATTACTATTGTTTGTACCCCTAAAAGGCTAGATGAGGAGTAGGGGGGGTATGGAACAGGCAGCACCCTCAAACCTTCAGAAGTATGAGATGAACCCCAACAACTTGGAAAGGTGGATCTCTCTCACACGTACCGACACAGACTATCCCGCAATTCAATTGATCCTCAAAGGTTTTTATTGAATAGCGGAATAGGAAATATGATCAAAAAAAGTGTATGTATCTCGCACGTACACAACCACACTAGGCCCCAATTACTATTGTTTGTACCCCTAAAAGGCTAGGAGTAGGGGGAGTATGGAACAGGCAGCACCCTCAAACCTTCAGAAGTATGAGATGAACCCCAACAACTTGGAAAGGTGGATCTCTCTCACACGTACCAACACAGACTATCCCCCAATTTAACTGATCCCCAAAGGTTTTTGATTAAATAGCGGAATAGAAAATATGATCCCAAAAAAGTGTATGTATATCACACGTACACAACCACACTAGGCCCCAATTACTATTGTTTGTACCCCTAAAAGGCTAGGAGTAGGGGGAGTATGGAACAGGCAGCACCCTCAAACCTTCAGAAGTATGAGATGAACCTCAACAACTTGGAAAGGTGGATCTCTCTCACACGTACCAACACAGACTATCCCCCAATTTAACTGATCCCCAAAGGTTTTTGATTAAATAGCGGAATAGAAAATATGATCCCAAAAAAGTGTATGTATATCACACGTACACAACCACACTAGGCCCCAATTACTATTGTTTGTACCCCTAAAAGGCTAGGAGTAGGGGGAGTATGTAACAGGCAGCACCCTCAAACCTTCAGAAGTATGAGATGAACCCCAACAACTTGGAAAGGTGGATCTCTCTCACACGTACCAACACAGACTATCCCCCAATTTAACTGATCCCCAAAGGTTTTTGATTAAATAGCGGAATAGAAAATATGATCCCAAAAAAGTGTATGTATATCACACGTACACAACCACACTAGGCCCCAATTACTATTGTTTGTACCCCTAAAAGGCTAGGAGTAGGGGGAGTATGTAACAGGCAGCACCCTCAAACCTTCAGAAGTATGAGATGAACCCCAACAACTTGGAAAGGTGGATCTCTCTCACACGTACCAACACAGACTATCCCCCAATTTAACTGATCCCCAAAGGTTTTTGATTAAATAGCGGAATAGAAAATATGATCCCAAAAAAGTGTATGTATATCACACGTACACAACCACACTAGGCCCCAATTACTATTGTTTGTACCCCTAAAAGGCTAGGAGTAGGGGGAGTATGGAACAGGCAGCACCCTCAAACCTTCAGAAGTATGAGATGAACCTCAACAACTTGGAAAGGTGGATCTCTCTCACACGTACCAACACAGACTATCCCCCAATTTAACTGATCCCCAAAGGTTTTTGATTAAATAGCGGAATAGAAAATATGATCCCAAAAAAGTGTATGTATATCACACGTACACAACCACACTAGGCCCCAATTACTATTGTTTGTACCCCTAAAAGGCTAGGAGTAGGGGGAGTATGGAACAGGCAGCACCCTCAAACCTTCAGAAGTATGAGATGAACCCCAACAACTTGGAAAGGTGGATCTCTCTCACACGTACCAACACAGACTATCCCCCAATTTAACTGATCCCCAAAGGTTTTTGATTAAATAGCGGAATAGAAAATATGATCCCAAAAAAGTGTATGTATATCACACGTACACAACCACACTAGGCCCCAATTACTATTGTTTGTACCCCTAAAAGGCTAGGAGTAGGGGGAGTATGGAACAGGCAGCACCCTCAAACCTTCAGAAGTATGAGATGAACCCCAACAACTTGGAAAGGTGGATCTCTCTCACACGTACCAACACAGACTATCCCCCAATTTAACTGATCCCCAGAGGTTTTTGATTAAATAGCGGAATAGAAAATATGATCCCAAAAAAGTGTATGTATATCACACGTACACAACCACACTAGGCCCCAATTACTATTGTTTGTACCCCTAAAAGGCTAGGAGTAGGGGGAGTATGGAACAGGCAGCACCCTCAAACCTTCAGAAGTATGAGATGAACCCCAACAACTTGGAAAGGTGGATCTCTCTCACACGTACCAACACAGACTATCCCCCAATTTAACTGATCCCCAAAGGTTTTTGATTAAATAGCGGAATAGAAAATATGATCCCAAAAAAGTGTATGTATATCACACGTACACAACCACACTAGGCCCCAATTACTATTGTTTGTACCCCTAAAAGGCTAGGAGTAGGGGGAGTATGGAACAGGCAGCACCCTCAAACCTTTAGAAGTATGAGATGAACCCCAACAACTTGGAAAGGTGGATCTCTCTCACACGTACCAACACAGACTATCCCCCAATTTAACTGATCCCCAAAGGTTTTTGATTAAATAGCGGAATAGAAAATATGATCCCAAAAAAGTGTATGTATATCACACGTACACAACCACACTAGGCCCCAATTACTATTGTTTGTACCCCTAAAAGGCTAGATGAGGAGTAGGGGGAGTATGGAACAGGCAGCACCCTCAAACCTTCAGTATGAGATTGTGTTCACTGTACCCCACAAAGATTGAGTTCACTGCACCCCACAATGATTGTGTTCACTGCACCCCACAAAGATTGTGTTCACTGCACCTCACAAAGATTGTGTTCACTGTACCCCCCAAAGATTGTGTTCACTGCACCCCACAAAGATTCTGTTCACTGTACCCCACAAAGATTGTGTTCACTGCACCCCAAAAAGATTGTGTTCACTGCACCCCAAAAAGGATGTTGTTCACTGCACCCCAAAAAGGATGTTGTTCACTCCACCCCAAAAAGATTGTGTTCACTGCACCCCACAAAGATTGTGTTCACTGCACCCCAAAAAGATTGTGTTCACTGCACCCCAAAAATGATTTTGTTCACTGCACCCCAAAAAGGATTTTGTTCACTGCACCCCAAAAAGGATGTTGTTCACTCCACCCCAAAAAGATTGTGTTCACTGCACCCCAAAAAGATTGTGTTCACTGCACCCCACAAAGGATTTTGTTCACTGCACCCCAAAAAGATTGTGTTCACTGCACCCCAAAAAGGATGTTGTTCACTGCACCCCAAAAAGGATTTTGTTCACTGCACCCCAAAAAGATTGTGTTCACTGCACCCCACAAAGGATTTTGTTCACTGCACCCCACAAAGATTGTGTTCACTGCACACCAAAAAGGATTGTGTTCACTGCACCCCAAAAAGATTTTGTTCACTGCACCCCAAAAAGATTGTGTTCACTGCAGCCCAAAAAGATTGTGTTCACTGCAGCCCAAAAAGATTGTGTTCACTGCAGCCCAAAAAGATTGTGTTCACTGCAGCCCAAAAAGATTGTGTTCACTGCAGCCCAAAAAGATTGTGTTCACTGCAGCTCACACACAGAAAAATGGATGTGGATCACTGACACCTGCCTATCTCCAATCCCACACCACACAGCAATATCGATTGTAGTTTGTAGAACACAGTTTCCCTAAAATTCAGCAGACTCTGTCCCTAACAGGATTGAGAAGAGATCGTAGATCAGGATTGAGTGCAGACCCCACCCCCCACACAGCAATATCGATTGTAGTTTGTAGAAGACACTGACCCTATATAATTCAGCAGACTCTATCCCTAAAATGCCTACAACTCGCCCTGCCTAAACACTCCGACCTGTCCCTCAATTCTATCCGGACACAAATGGTTTTTTCCTGCCTATCTTTCCCTAATCAGCAGCCAGCACGTTGATGTGTGCTCTGTCCCTGAATCTAAGCAGCATAATGACGCCGCTGCGGCTGCCTCGAACTTATAAAGACTTGGTCACATGCTTCAGACGGCCAATCACAGCTACTGAGACATTTGCAGGCATGGCTGGGATGGCTTAAGGCACACCAGTTAAACGATTGTTGATTGGCTGTTGAAAGCCCGCCATGAAAAGAGCGCCAAAGCATGCAAAACCCGGAAATAAAACGACCGAACACGGATTTTTACCCGAACATACAGTAAAGTGTCCGTGTCCGTGTTCGGGTACAAAAAATCCAATTATTCGGTACGAACACAAATAATACAGTCCGTGTTCGCTCAACACTATTAGTAAACGCAATAACTTTTGCGCAAACCAATCAAAATACGCTTATTGCGATTTTTTTACCAAACATAGGTAGCAGAAAACAAATTGGCCAAAAGTTTAAAAAAATTTTGATTTTTACATTTTTTTGGGGGGGAATTTCATATAAAAAAATGTGAAAAATATTGTTATTTTTTCAAAATAAACGCTTTTTTTGTTTATAGCGCAAAAAGTAAAAAATCGCACAGGTGATCAAATACCACCAAAAGAAAGCTCTGTTTGTGGGAAAAAAAGGACGTAAATTTTGTTTGGGTACGGCATCGCATGACCGCGCAATTGTCAGTTAAATTCGCACAATGCCGAATCGCAAAAAGTGGCCTGGACGTAACACAGCAAAATCCTCCGGTGGTAAAGTGGTTAATCAGAAAAGTTTTTTGCACCAGCCCATGAAACTTGCCTGGGCAACATGTGCATGCCACCTATCTCATTCTCCCAGAACATGAAAAATGACAGGCTCAGAAAGGGGTTCATAAGGCAGCCAGAGAGATGATAGCATAACATTTTCTATAAGAGTGTCTCTGTATATAATTTAATATTTTTTGGTGGTGGGGTGGTTTTTCTTCTTTTTTTTGGGGGGGGGGGGGGGGTTGGTGGATAGTGGTGATGGTATGGTGGTTGTGGTGTGGTGGTGGATGGTGGTGTGGCGTGGTGGAGGATGGTGGCGGTGGTGGGGTGGGTGGGGGTGTGGTGGCGGTGGTGGAGTGTTGTGGTGGTTAATTATTAAATGATTTAATATTCTGCTGTTAATGTTTTTATTCCTGGTTATTTGACAACAGTATCATGTTTTAAAGTGCTCTAATACCTAGTGATACAGTTTAACACATGAGAGAAAAAGTTTAACATCAAACAAACAGGGTTTAAAAGAATCATTACCCCTGACAGATTAATTAATGTTCCCCTTATGATGATCGTAGATGTAACAATCTACAAAATTAAAATTGCTTTATGTATTTATAGAGACAATAGACGCATTGTGATATGATAGTCTTACCATTTCAATTCAAGAACAATAATAATACAGGTAACTGTAAAGTCAAATTCAAAAGACTATAGATTATTTGTGCAATCTGTGCCAAACGATTCGTTTTTTTTATGCATAGCATTACTTTAGTACCCTGTGTAGAGTGACTGTTTAAATGAACTTTACAGCTGCAGGGTCCCTGAATAGGCTTTAACAGATCAGGACAATAGTTTGTGGAATAATCTCTCAAGCACTTGCACCAGTTTCTGCTTAAAAAAAAAAAAAAAAAAAAAACTGTCACCAGAAGTTCCCACCCTCTTTTATGGCTTGAAGTGTGTGATAATGACGACGGGGACATGTGGAGGACAGTGTCATGACCAATGAGATGAGTAGAAGAGAATGCCCTGTGCTCACAGTCCACTACAGGTTGCATTTCCTCAACATCACGTAGAATTCTACTGATGCAAAATGCAGACTCCAGCACCCTCTCCTCTGGACAGCTCCAAAGAGACTGCCTGCCCTGCACAGCCTCCTGCCCAGCTGCTGACCTCATACTTCATTGACAGCATTCTAGGAGTATCTCAAAGTTCAGGAGACAAGAAGAGACCCCCTGAGGACCACTCAACAACGCCACCAAATGCTGGTGAGTGCTTGTCATGTTTCTTGTGCGCATAAAAGCATGCAAACATAGGTTGTCTGGGTATGCTTTTACATTAACATTATATATAAGTTCACGGGGCATCAAAGTTAATTTATATATATATATATATATATATATATATATATATATATATATATATCCTTTTTGGCAAAATATCTGTAAGAGTGTGAAATTAACATTTTGATACATCAGTGCTATATATATTTAAAAAAAAAACTGTTCTGTGGCATGCTTTAGTACATATATTTGCTTAATAAATAAATATAGTATTGTAATAATTGGTGTTACTGTTTATCTTTAAATGTACGATATACATATATATATATATATATATATATATATATATATATATATATATATATATATATATGATAAATAGGAATAGAGAAGTTAAAAAAATATATCTTTTGGAAATATAGAACATTTTTGCACAGCTGGCCTCCTCACCTTGTAATTGTCACCATTAGAACAAACAATATTTCTCCAGATTATGCTGAAAAAATATTTACATATAAATAAATAGGAATAATAAATTGGAATAAAAATGTAAAACCATATATATATCTTTTGGAAATATAGAACATTTTTTGCACAACTGGCCTCCTCACCTCGTAGTTGTCGCCATTAGAACAAACAATATTTCTCCAGGTTATGCTGAAAAAATATTTACATATAAATAAACAATAAAAAAACATAATAGTATAAATAATATTACATGATACCTGAAAAAATATATTTACTTCCAAAATATAGTAACCTTAAATGGAACATTGATAAATAGAAATTTTCCTTTAGTAAATAACTAATTTAGGAGAATGTACTCCTCCACTCATTCCATAATTTAATAAGTGAGGATGTTTTGTTTTCATATATGTGAAGAAAGGTTTGTTGACAATGTTGGCATTTCCACTTCAACACGGATTTATGCTGTGACCTAAAGTAGGGGCTCCACCTAACCCCAGTGAATTCACTTGTATGGAATGCAAACAACGTGATTAAGTTTTGGAAAAAGGCAGACGCGTTGGAATGAAGAGGCAATTAATAACAAACTGTGATTTTTGTTTAGGTAAAAAAGCTATTGTTTCCTCTCCTGTGAAGATCGCATACAACCTTGGCCCCCATGTCAAAATCAAGGAAAAGGAAATAACATCAACCGCATTGGCCAATAATAAAGACATTGATAGGAAGGAGCAAGCTGAAAACCAGCAGAACACCGAGGTTGAACTGTCCATAGCCACGGGAAAAAGGAAGCAGCGCCGCTACCGCACTACCTTCAGTAACTATCAGCTAGAAGAGTTGGAGAGGGCCTTCATGAAATCCCATTATCCAGATGTGTTTACCAGGTAGCTTTTACACTGCTAAAATAACGATTTTAACTATCCTATTTTGTTGTTAGGATTGTAGGTCAAGCTTAGGCAATCTAAAGTTCAGCTGTTGAAAAACTTAAGGTTTTAAAATATCAACCTTTATTTGGTATGGTACGATAGAACGAGATTCAAAAACCTCTCAAAATAGAAGATGGTTGGTCTTTCTATTTAACTACAAGTAAATGTTAAGGGAATTTACTTAGCCAAAGAAAATCAGCAAATGCTAGAACAGCTCCTTGTGAGAAATCAAAGCTTTAATACATATGTTACTTTTCATTGCAGTGTTTAAAGTCTTACAATTTTAGGAGATGTTTAAAGTCTTACAATGTGTGTTCTTTGGAAAGCTGCCAAAGCCTATAGCCTAGTACACACGCAACGATTATCGGCCGACCGATCGTCCGTCTTTTGTCCAGAGTTGTGTTTTGTTGGTTGGAATGTGCCTAGACTGCACACAAATTTTCTCGCCCGACAAAATTCTACTTCAGAAGTGATGTCATGTGTTGGTTTGCTTTCTTTGTGTTCTTTCTTCTGTGAGCATGCCCAGTCTTGCTCATTAGATTTTTCCCTGTCGAAATCTGTACTGACTGCACGAAAATCGGCTGGGTTTTGACGGCGGACAAAAATTTTATAGCCTGCACACCAGATTTTTTTCGGCCGAAAAGTCGGAGTCGGTTGTCGGAAAGCATCATACTAACAAGCCGAAAATCGGCAGATCGGTCGTCTGACGAAAATTCCCTGCCGATTTTCAACGCGTGTGTACGAGGCTTAAATAGAAAAGTCTGTCCCTTACCCGCATGCTGTAGAAAAACTCCCTTGTGCTCTGTGTGGAAACAGTGGTCTCTCCACAAACACATCCCCTCGATCAGAATTATGTTTCTTCAATCAACAGGGAGTATGAGCATTGCCGTTTGCAGAGCTATGGGTCTGACTAAGCAGGAGGGTACTGGACCTCTGTAGAGGGAGTGAGGGTTCTTGTTTGCAGTATGTTGGCAGGTGACATGGTTTTCTTCTCTGGCTGTTTGTGGTTGCTTTCTAAGAAACCAAACTGTAAGACTTTAAACACTATGCACCTGTAATATATTTAGCTGATTTTAACCACTTCGCATCCAGGGAAATTTTTTTTTTTTTTTTCATTTTTCCACACATTTTATTTTGTTTACATACATCTGAATTTTTTCTAGAAAATAACTTCGGGCCACCAACAATTGTGTACTTTATAAAAGCAGAGGAACTGTAGAAAAAATAGTGGCAATTTTTATGCCACACAATTTGTACAAATGTCTATCAAATCTATATTTTCAGGAAAAAATATACTAAGGTTAATTTTAGTGCACACAAACACCATTTATTACACAATTGTTATGTAATATATATTAGACAGAGCTGCATTGAGTAAATAGATACCAAACATGTCAAGTATTAAAATGTGCCTGTGACATGGGAAAAAAACTAGGGAACACAACATTGTACATAGGTGATGCTCTAAAAGCCTTTACGGGTTATCAAATTAGAGTTAACTGTGAATGATAGTGCTAGAATTATTGCTCTCCTGCCCAAGTTCACAGTGATAACTAACGTGTGGTGCAACTTCTGTTTACATACATGTTTATCAATCATGTCTAATCCATTATTAGTAGAATATTCCAATCCCACTATTCCTGGAAATAATCTAAAGCTAGTGGGTGGGTGCTATAGCAACTACTGTCTGAGAATTGGTGTCAACACGAGTCAAAGCATATGTTGTTAGCACACCATGGATCTTCAAAATAGCGTCCAAAAATGTATTAAAGCAATCACATCATAGCCCTCAATTGGTGATCTTGTATGGAAATGAAAAATGCCATCCTGATAGATCCAGGTCTGTGCCAGGAAAAGGGTAATTTTTTCAAGCTAGTTCTCGCTTTTGGAAGTATATGGATGCCATCCATTGTTTAGGCATCAAAAAATAAGCAAATGGCAAATGCATATGCCTAACAAAAGTTCATTGTGACAACCATATTCAGAAGGATTGCTAAGTACCTTGACATCGTATCCATAACTTGGAGCTACACACCCCACAAAAAAAACAGTAAAAGATTTATAAAATCATAAAATTCAAAGCATTGGTTTTGAACTTTGAGATCATTACTAGATGTGAAGCCTTACCAGACATTTAACTTAATTTACATGCATAGTACTTAGCCTAATGCTTTTATGAATATGGCCCTTAGGAGATTACTAATGATTCTAAAATGCTAAATGAGACATCATTATGCAAACAAAATCTTTAGTTATAATATATTCACTACAAGGTTATCTTAAAATACCTCCAGTAGTTTGTATAATAATCAGAGAATACAAATAGTTTGCATTGCTCTGTGCTGTAAATGGAATGAAAATATAATGCAATTGTCACATTAGAGATTTTATTTGAAATTGTTTGAAATAACAGATACATAGACTTATTTGCACAGCCCATTATATGAAATCAGGATCAGAGCCTTGCTCTCAATGATAGAACAATACTATTACATGCTATAAAGTCTTGCTGTTGTCACAGATGGCAGTTTTTTGCTTATTCATTTAGGAAGTGTAAAGAGCAATGGAGATGTGCACTGCAGTAACCTACAGCAATCAGATTGCACTTACTGTAGTCACATGAATCGAGATGATTTATGGCTGGTTGTTTTAGGTTACTGCACTATGCACATTCCCATTACTCTTTGCATTGCTTCACTGAATAAACTAGAAAGTATATACCAGGATCAGTTAGCTACTTTGAACCTTTACACCTGTATATGGAAGAGTGCTGACTCCTGTACAGAAACTGGGACATTTGACGGTAGTATCATTTTTCTATGTGGCCTGCCTTCTGTTCTTCTGTGGAATAACTGGACAAGAAGTTGAGTATATGCAGTGTTGGGGTAGTTACTCAAAAAATGTAACTAGTTACTAGTTATTTCTTTAAATAGTAATGAAAAAAAATATTAACAAATTCCAATGCGCATATTTATTTGTAGTGCACAAAAAAATACAATATTTATTGCTTTATTTATATATATATATATATGACCACAGCGTGCCCCCTTTCAATGCCAGAGTGACCACAGCGTGCCCCTTTTCAATGCCAGAGTGACCACAGCATGCCCCCTTTCAATGCCAGAATGCCAGAGTGACCACAGGGTGTCACCAGATTGACCACAGTGTGCCCCGGAGTGACCACAGTGTGCACCCTTTCAATGTCAGAGTGACCAGTGTGCCCCCAGATTGACCACAGCGTGCCCCAGATTGACCACAGCGTGCCCCCAGAGTGACCACAGTGTGCACCCTTTCAATGCCAGAGTGACCACAGTGTGTCCCCTTTCAATGCCAGAGTGACCAGTGTGCCCCCAGATTGACCACAGCGTGCCCCCAGATTGACCACAGTGTGCCCCCAGAGTGACCACAGTGTGCCCCCAGAGTGACCACAGTGTGCCCCCAGATTGACCACAGTGTGCACCCATTCAATGCCAGAGTGACCACAGTGCCCCCAGATTGACCACAGTGTGCACCCTTTCAATGCCAGAGTGACCAGTGTGCCCCCAGATTGACCACCGTGTGCCCCCAGATTGACCACAGTGTGCACCCATTCAATGCCAGAGTGACCAGTTTGCCCCCAGATTGACCACAGTGTGCACCCTTTCAATGCCAGAGTGACCAGTGTGCCCCCAGATTGACCACAGCGTGCCCCCAGATTGACCACAGTGTGCCCCCGGATTGACCACAGTGTGCCCCCAGATTGACCACAGTGTGCCCTCGGATTGACCACAGTGTGCCCCAGAGTGACCACAGTGTGCACCCTTTCAATGCCAGAGTGACCAGTGTGCCCCCAGATTGACCACAGCGTGCCCCCAGAGTGACCACAGCATGCCCCAGATTGACCACAGTGTGCACCCTTTCAATGCCAGAGTGACCAGTACACTTACCTGCAGTGGCAGGCGTCTTTTCCTCGGTCCTCCCGCCTCCTCCGAGTCCTCCGCAGCCCTCGCTCTCCTCGGTCCTCCAGCCTCCTTCAAATCCTTGGCCACAGACAATCCCCCGCTCTCCTCTGTCCTCCCGCCTCCTCCAAGTCCTCCACAGCCCCCCTCTCCTCCCGCCTCCTCTGAGTCCTCCGCAGCCCCCGCTCTCCTCGGTCCTCCCGCCTCCTTCGAGTCCTCGGCCACACACGATCTCCCGCTCTCCTCGGTCCTCCCGCCTCCTCCTCAGCTGCGCGAGATGTCGGCTTGGGTAACGCAGGAAAGCGCGTTACTCAAGCCGTGTAAAGTAACATATTACCGCCAACACTGAGTATATGTAATATTTAACCACTCTTGCCCACTACAACAACTTAAAGCAGAACTTAAGTCTTATTTTGTCTCCCCCCCCCTAAAATGTTCAAAAAATTAAGAATGTTTACCTTTTGTGTTACTTTCTGTGCAAGACAGCACTTCATGGTGGGTCCCACTACCTCGTAAAATGAAGGGGCAGATATCCCAGGAGGCAGTGTCCTACTAGGCCACAACTTTTTTAGTGCAAGTACACACACACAATTGTTGCGGGTTGCTATATTACCTATCTACTAGAAGTTGCAGCATTTGTGTGCCGCTTCAAATCCAACACCGTCAGTCTCTGCCAGCTTTCAAATAACTGGAAGAGACTGGCAGCAAATTTATTTATTTTTTTTAGAAAAAAGGGTAGCACAGAAGGCCAGTTTTGAAGTAAATGGAAGAGACTGGCAAGGGAGGAGGAGACTGGGGAGGGAAGGAAATTTATGTGCGGTTAGGTTCCGCTTTAACATGTGTCTATAGCAAACATTTTTTTTTTATTTTAGAGAAGGAAACGGTTAGAAAATTGTGTCAGGTTTTTTGTGTCTCATTGTAGACATTACCCTTTTCTTCTTCTCCTATCAACATAACAGGAAGTGTGAGGAAATCTCTCCAAGGTGAGGAGTGAAGATTTTTACTGCAAAAAGTATCACTGACGGAAGATTTCTGCTGATTATCCCAAAATATTGGGTTTTCCTTTACCTTTACGGTGATAATGGGCGCATGACACAGACAACAAGGGTTTCTAACTCTTTGCCGCTTTTTTCAAAGCAAAAACAAAAGTTTGGGCTTTTGATACACTTAATGGTAAAAAAAGAAATAATCCACAAATTATACTAAAACAGTTTATAGAAAACTGTCTATAACAGGGGTGTCAAACTCAATTTTATCATGGGCCGCATCTGCATCACCACCATCAGAAGTCAAAAGTCCCCCACCCTCCCTTACATCACAGTGCACCCCCTTACCTTGAACTGCTGCCAGTAAGAAGCTGGGGACAAAGCTGTGAAGCAGATAGTGCATGGTCTGGAGTAGGACTGAAGGAGGTCTGGAGTCAGCTGAATGCTGGGACCAGGGAGAGGGAGACGATGGGTGCTGGGGCAGCACAGAAAGGCAAAGGATCTGTAGCAGTAATTTTGCCCTCCTCTCTGCTGGGGGGGGGAGGGCTGGCAGAGAAAATGCTCTCTATTGGGACATGGAGAAGCACAGGATCTGGTGGAGGAGTTCTGTCCTCCTCTCTGCTATTGACTACTGAGAGCAGATGGGGGAGAAATGAAGGCGTTGCCACAGCTGCAGGAGCGGTGGAAGGGCAACATGAAATGGCCTGGAGGGCCAGTTTCGGCTTGTGGGCTCTGTGTTTGACACATGTCATCTATAAGATAGCTACACAAAGATAGTTAGTAAGAGAGCCACACAATTTGTTCAATAAGAGCAAACAATCATTTATCAGATCACTGAATTATACATTTGGACTGGTTTCTAATGATTAATACCTCTTCTCATGTTGCACTTCACCTTCTTGAATAGGTCATGTGTATCAAAAATGACATGATTCTCCAATGGTATTTACTGATCTGATTTACTAAACTAGGGTAAATCTGCTGGAAGTCCTCAACATATTTTATTTTATTTTCGAATGTCTGAGTATGTTTTATACAGAACCAACTCATTTCATGGACATAGCACATTTTAATAAGCATTCTTATTATTTCCTTCTGCAGAGAGGACCTTGCAATGCGGCTGGACCTAACTGAAGCAAGAGTGCAGGTTTGTGCTATTTATGATTTTGGCATATAGAGCCATATAAAATAAGGCAAAAAGTGATGAGTAACATGCAGTAAGGGAAGATGTGCAGTAATCCATCAACCAAAACAAATTTACTTTTTTAGGAGTAAAAACAAAAGATAATTTCTGTTCATTCACTTTCAGTTACTGTAATTTGCACATTCATACATGTAGTTCATACATGTAGCGATCTAATGATCCAGCCCTCTGTCTTTAGTTTATTATTCCTTTCCTGGTTGCTTTATTGCACAAGTCATTGTTTGGTTGTTTTCCACCTTATTCATTTACTCAGATTTGCATTGGTTCTTTGGCCATTATTTTTTAATACCTTCTATACAGTAGGTCCTAAATACTCATGCTTAACCAATGTACAGAATGGGTGTTCCCTAAAAATGTAGAGGACTTTGGGGGTCAATTTCCTAAATGTCCTCTGCTAAATAACAACAGAGCTCATCACACCCAGCTAGTCTGCTAGCATTGCACTGGTAACAGACTAACCACATGGAGAAACAAAAGACGAAAGTAGGCCTTAAAGCCAAACTTAATCTTCTGGTGAAAATTAAAAATATTATTGCCTAGGTATTTTTAAAGTGAAAAAGCAGCTCTCTCCTATACCCATCCATTCCCTCCATAGGCTCACCGCTCTGGTCTTCTGGGTTGATTCCTCCTCTCTGCTGGCGGGGCGGGGGGGGGGGGCAGAGACAAGCCTTTCCATTGGGACACAGAGAAGCGCAGGATCTGGCAGAGGAGTTCTGTATTCCTCTCTGCTACTGACTACTGAGACCAGGTGGGGGAGAAATGAGGGGGTTGCCGCAGCTGCAGGAGCGGTGGGAGGGCCACATGAAATGGCCTGGAGGGCCAGATTCTGGCCATGGGCTTTGTGTTTTCCACATGTGGTCTATAAGATAGCTACATAAAAATAGTTGGTAAGAGAGCCACACAAACAGTTTGTTCAATAAGAGCAAACAATCATTTATCAGATCACTGAATTATACATTTGGACTGGTTTCTAATGATTAATACCTCTTCTCATGTTGCACTTAACCTTTTCTTAGAATAACTCAACCAACTTCCTCTAAGCCCAGCAAATCCAGGACCCACCACCTGGGGCATGTCAACAACCTGAAAAAAGGCACAATACATATTGCTACCCCTCTCCTTTGTGATATTATGTTTATTACTACAATACATAAGCGATTTAGCATGAAATAAAAGTATCCAAGCCAGACTGTATTAATGCCATGGTCATGATATGTGCACTGCTATACTTCAATATGTATACAGTATCTCACAAAAGTAAGTACACCCTCACATTTTTGAAATATTTTATTATATCTATTCATGTGACAACACTGAAGAAATTACACTTTGCTACAATGTAAACTAGTGAGTGTACAGCTTGTAGAATAGTGTAAATTTGCTCTCCTCTCAAAATAACTCAACACACAGCCATTAATGTCTAAACTGCTGTCCAAATTGGGTCCAATTAGCCATTTTCCCTCCCCGGTGTCATTTGACTCGTTAGTGTTACAAGGTCTCAGGTGTGAATGGGGAAGCAAGTGTGTTAAATTTAGTGTTATCACTTTCACTCTCTCAACATGGCACCTCATGGCCTAGGCTATAAGAAGATTGGCAAGACCCTGAAATTGAGCTGCAGCACGGTGGCCAAGACCATACAGCGGTTTAACAGGACTATTTCTACTCAGAACAGGCCTTGCCATGGTCAACCAAAGAAGTTGAGTGCAAGTGCTTAGCATCATATCCGAGGGTTGTCTTTGGGAAATAGATGTATAAGTGCTGCCAGCTTTGCTGCAGAGGCTGAAGGGGTGGGGGGTCAGCTTGTTAGTGCTCAAACCATACGCCGCATACTGCATCAAATTGGTCTGCATGGCTGTTATCCCAGAAAAAAGCCTCTTCTAAAGATGATGCACATGAAAGCCCGCAAACAGTTTACTGAAGACAAGCAGACTAAGGGCATGGATTACTGGAATCATGTCCTGTGGTCTGACGAGACCAAGATAAACTTGTTTTTTTTAGATGGTGTCAAGTGGGTATGGCGGCAACCAGGTGGGGATTACAAAGACAAGTGTGTCTTGCCTATAGTCGAGCATGGTGGTGGAAGTGTCATGGTCTGAGGCTGCGTGAGTGCTGCCGGCACTGGGGAGCTACAGTTCATTAAGGGAACAATGAATGCCAACATGTACTGTGACATACTGAAGCACAGCATGATCCCCTCTATTTGGAGACTGGGCCCCAGGGCAGTATTCCAACATGATAACGACCCCAAACACACCTCCAAGACAACCACTGCCTTGCTAAAGAAGCTGAGGGTAAAGATGATGTACTGGCCAAGCATGTCTCCAGACCTAAACCCTATAGAGCATCTGTGGGGCATACTCAAATAGAAGGTGGAGGAGCGCAAGGTCTCTAACATCTACCAGCTCTGTGATGTCGTCATGGAGGAGTGGAAGAGGACTCCAGTGGCAACCTGTGAAGCTCTGGTGTACTCCATGCCCAAGAGGGTTAAGGCAGTGCTGGAAAATAATGGTGGCCACCCAAAATATTGATGCTTTGGGCCCAATTTGACTTAGTGGTGTACTCACTTTTCTTGCCAGTGGTTTAGACATTAATGACTGGGCGATGAGTTATTTTGAGGGGACAGCAAATTTACACTGTTATACAAGCTGTACACTCACTACTTTACATTGTAGCAAAGTGTAATTTCTTCAGTATTGTCACATGAAAAGATATAATAAAATATTTACAAAAATGTGAGGGGTATACTTACTTTTGTGAGATACTGTACAACATGGCATATCACATTAGGAATGTAGAATCTAGCACATTTTGGACAATGAAATATATTTTCTATGTACAGTTTATATAATAATTTAAATATTATATTTATCACTTATTGGTATAGGTTTGGTTTCAAAATCGAAGAGCAAAATGGAGAAAACGTGAGAAAACAGAACTATTAGGTGCGAGCCCTGCCTTCCATGTCAGACACCCTATGGGGCTGTATCTTGATTTTCCTTTAGCCTCCAGTCCTCTTATAGACCCTATTTGGAGGACACTACCTCTTTCAACAGTGACAGCACCATCTATCTCCCCTCCATCCAGCACAGCAAGCCTAGGCTCATTCAGCCCTATGTCCTGGACATCGCTTTTCAGACATCCTGTTCTCAATCCTTACTTTGGAAGGTAAACTTGTTTCCTACATTTTCCAGGTGTGCCTGTAAATTAATGTTTATTTACCTGTATCCTAATATG
The DNA here is from genome assembly GCF_965119305.1 of Pelophylax lessonae. NCBI lineage: Eukaryota > Metazoa > Chordata > Amphibia > Anura > Ranidae > Pelophylax > Pelophylax lessonae. Next base: position 147,820,295 of record NC_138774.1, read on the forward strand.
CTTCCTGACATTATCCATTCTATATAAATTCATATATGTTGCCTATCGTTACAAAGTACTGTCTTAACATAAGCTTTATGCACAGGCAAGCTGGGTTGGAAATGCAGTTCAGAGTTGCTGTTCTAATAGTTTCCATCTCAACCAAAAAATCACCAGCGCAGAGATGAAAATATTTTTCAACCATTGGTACCAATAATAAACAGGGCATTTTTCTGAATTGAAATATATTATGCTGCCACTTCTAGGCAGAACTTGGTCTGTGACTGCAATATTGTTTTATACTGCTGTAGTCTTCTTCAAATGATTTTAACATAGGAGTTTCTTCAAACTATAATTGTGTTTCCCTGCCCTAGTGATGTAATAGTACTTCAATGTAGCACGCAGACGAAGTCCCATTCCCAGAACTTCACCTAAACGATGTTAGGCTTAAAATATCTAAGCCAAAAATCAAAAATGATATATATTGCAGCTTCCCAGTCCTTAATTCTGGTATTCTCCTTAATTCAGACTTTTGTTTTCTTTGATTTCATTTAGTGATCCTACCAATAACACATTTCCTGTGCTATAGTGTCAACGCTAACCTAATGCACTGAATCCATGTAGGAGCGGTGTTATCACCCTAGACTACAGTCTGCAAATGGACTACAAACTCCTCCTCATCTTTTTATCTTCATTTCATAGGGAGGGCGAGTTCTGCAAATCACAGAAGTTAGCTGTAAAACATAACACTGTATGAGATAACAGATTAGTTCACAGGTAGTTTCAATGAGACTGAAATTCTGGCAAGATTAACAGGCATTTTCTGTACTTGCAGAAAATATACTTAATCTGAAAAAAAGAAAACAAATGCAAGCACCGCATTTAAAAGCTTGCAAGCTTCAATATATTTAATATTTGTTCTTGGGTTTAGATATCTTTTAAAGAATCATTGAACCCCAACTAATAATCTAATAATAATCTTGGCATGGGCATCTTCTTAAGTGAATGTCCATACCCTGCATTAATTACCTTTTTGTGGGGACAGAGTGAGTTACTAATTCTAAGCTTGCAGAAGAAGAAACATTTATTAACAGCACAGCTAACAGGTCTTCTGGCTTTTTCTACGCGTATGCCGATAAAGTCAGCCATGTTGTACCAAGACAAACACAGAGCATATTAAGAATTCAGTAAATTCCCAATAGTTCATTACAACACCTGATGATTTTGTATGGCTCAAAACAGTAGTGAGGCCTGCCTTAACAGTAATAATGGCTAGTAACCTGGTCATTATTTAAGACCTTAACACGGGACAAGGGTTTCTAAATACACATCTTCGCTAGGGATTAGTTTAGCCAAAATGTTTGCTGTTGGTCAGCTGTCCTGAGGTCCTTTAGTATGGCAGGTCACAAATGAGCAACTGACTAAGAAGACATCTGAGTCCCAGAGTTTGGAAGTATAATTGTGGAATCATCACCCAGAGTACCTAGTTTGAGCATAGTACACTCTCATGTTGATTAACTATTTTTCAAAAAGGGCTTTATGAAAATGTAAGAAAAAAAATAAATTAGATTGTATTGTGCAACTTAATCAATGCTGTTATTGCAGTTCCTATGAGATCTCATTGTTGCCTTTTATAAATTACATCTATGACAACCAATTATCCTTGCCAAGGGCCCAGAACAGGGGATGGTGAAACTCTTTAGGGGCCAGTTAACTGACCCATCTTCCTGTATAGTCTGTGACTGCTTCACCAACATAACATAACTAAATAATAATGTACTTTTTTAAATGTTTTACTTGTTGGCTGGCCAAGGGCTATGGCTACAGTAAGGCTATAGCAGGTGTTAGAGTTACCTAGCTTGATGGGAATTATTGCAAACTAAACAAAAGGGAAAAGTATCATATTGATTTTTTATTTTCTTTTTCACATACATCTCAGTTTCTAAGGCTGATCATTTATTTTTAGTGACCAACATTTAATTTGTGATATTCAATTTCAGGTTCCTTGGTGTTCTAAACCCATTGGCCAGCACACCTTCCCTGCTTATAAAAAACCCATCTGCTGCTTCTGGACCTGAGGTGCCCATCTTTAGTGATCCATCGACCAGCAACTGGAAATCGCAGTCTAGTGTTGGATCTTTAAGGCTCATATCTAATGAGCAGTCTGAACAAGTTCCCACAGTAGGCATCATGGCCAGTTTTCCCAGTGGCAACTGAGACTTATGGAAATTACTGCCAAAGATCAGAATTAGATTTTGATGCGAGTTCCTGAAGATTCTGCATACATAATATGCTAAATCAGTAAGCCACTTTATAGACATGTAGGCATACTGAACATTTCTAGCATTATACCCATGTATCTGCAACAGCAACGGACAAGGGAGCCTACCTGCCATTGCAATAAATATATATGGTAAGAAGAAAAAAAAAGAATTATCTTCCAGCATTTGTTTCCAACAAGGCTTTAGCATATGCTGTTTACAGGTTGAAAATGTAAAGCCTCCCCAGGAAAAAAGTAACTTTGCTGACTGAAGTGGCTGAATAATTCCCATTGAAGAGCATAATACATAGACAGGACACATGAAAACTTTATATATTATAAATTATTTTGTTTTTATTCACATTTTATAAATTAAAAAAAATACATTTTGGTATATTTCAATATGGATGTGATTTTAATAAAAACTATAATGTGATATTTATTATGTCAGTTGATGAGAGATTTAATATGGTATTTGATTATGCCATTTGATGTTTATTTCTTGCTTTGGTACATCTTACACCTGCTGCAATCACCATATTTGGGTTGAGTCTTTAACTATAATAACCATTTTTTTCCAATGAAAAATTCCTTGTTTAACCATTTGCCACCCAGGCCAATTCTGACATTTCTCTTCTACATGTCAAATGCATTCACTTCTGCATATGAGCACAAGGGGGGTGGGGGTATTTAAAAATTGTTTTTTTTTTATTGTTTATTTTATTTTTATTAATTTGTTTACACTTTCCCTTTATTTTTCAATTTTTTTATTTTTTTATTCCTATTACAAGGAATATAAACATCCCTTGTAATAGACAGTAATAAAAATATTCCTGCGCTGTGTACAAAACAAAAGGCAGATGACACAAAAGGGATGTACCCACCCAGCATAAAACATACAAAAAAAATCAAAAGAATGTAGCACACTAAGAAAAAACATTAATAATGTCCATACAATTTGGTATCCAAAATGTAGATCATAAAAGTCTTAAGCTGGATACACACTATACAACTTTTGTGGTTAGATTTACCTTCAACTCTGTAGTGCAAGGGCCTGCCTGATTGCATACAAATTAAAAGTGTTTAGATTTTACCTCATATTATATGGTTTTGGTAAATCTAAAAGAAAAAATCTAAAGACAATTGTATAGTGAGTATGGCCCATTATCCATCATTTAAAAGTGCAGTACTGAATGTCAGTTATGAGTCACTGCCATCACCAGAAAGATTGAACACTCACCAGATAGCGTGGCTACCGTTACAGTAGCTAGAGAGTCTCATACGTACATATCCAGGGATCACACAGGATGTCAAAATTTAAAAAGACCTCTGCTGAATCACCGTAAATAAATCCAACTGGGAAATAAAGTAGCTCAGCCAGAGCCCAAAGGTAAAATCATAGTGCAGTACGTTTATTGAAGCAAACAAAATAACAAAGATAATACAGCAAATCATATGCAACTTTCATGGAATGCTGCTAGTGACCCGGAAATGTACAGCAGCGGGGACGCCAATTCCAAAATGTCGCACTGACGCGTTTCATCCTAATGGATGTAGTCATTGTGTTGTCATTATGTTGGAAAGCCTGAGATCAAAAAAAAAATCGATCTCAGGCTTTCCAGCAAAAAAAATGGTAGTGTTTACATCTGCCAGACCTGGCAGTGACATCATGATGTCACTTCCGGCCTTAGAGGGTCATGGCCAGCTCTATGGTGAACCAGCGCCGGATCCATTCGCTGGCTCCCCAATCACATGGGAGAGACCAGAGAAGCAATGGGGGGCCTGTAAAAGCAATAAAGCAGCTTAACAGCTGCTAAGATGGTTTTTACACTGTATGGAATAGCTGGCTAAAAAAAAAAAAAGATTTCTGGATGATGCCTGTAGCTGCAGGCATCATTCAGATATCTCTACTCAAAGTCCATGACATCATATGATGTCCATTTGGGGGAAGGGGTTAAAAAACCAAAAGGCTTTCATGATATCAAATTTTAATTTAATCCACGGCATGTGAACTGAAACCAAAAAAATCATACAATTTAAATTAAAATAGAATTATTATGACATTCTATAAAATAAATCAAATCAGTTTACCTTCTACATAGATACATATAATTTAGAATGATATTTGTAAAAAAAAAAATTTAAATATTCAGGACATATACAAAAAGTTCATGATTTGTAAACTGCAATGTTTCAATGTTCAAATGTTTCAAAGATGTTCATGTTTAAATATATATATATATATATATATATATATATATATATATATATATATATATATAAATATTTAAACATGAACATCTTTGAAACATTTGAACATTGAAACATTGCAATTTACAAATCATGAACTTTCTGTATATGTCCTGAATATTTATTTTTTTTATATATATATTACTTATTATTATATATTAAATACTATTATTAAAGTGATTATAAATCTTAATTTTTTTTTTCTCAACCAAAATAACAAACATGTTATACTTACCTGTTCTGTGAAATGGCTTTGCACATAAAAGACCTCCCTGATCCTCCTTTTCTGGGGTCCCCCGCCAGTGCTCCAGGCCCCTTCTCTTTGGCGAGTGCCCCCAAGAATTGATGCAAAGATTGAAGGCAAAGGGTGATCTCACTAAATATTGATTTGATTTGGATTTCTCTCCTGTTTATTTACTTTCCATTTTGTTAATTGAGAAGAAATAAACTATTAACACTTTTATTTCTGAAAGCATTGTTAATTTACAGCATTTTTTCACACCTAACAAACTTTTGCACAGTACTGTACATATCATATTTTCTTCATCACTTTAGATTTTCCTATCCAAGATGCATATAGTTATCCAGGTGTAGCCATCGGCCCGTAACCCACCCAAAAGAGGAGCATCCCACAATCCCCAAAGCAAGAAAACAACCTTCATGATCGCATTCATATATATAATACACAATATGTTGCTATGGTGTATATATATATATATATATATATATATATATATATATATATATATATATATACACACACATTGGGTCTTAGGGAGTCTCCCCACTGTATCCAATAAGGGAGCTTGTTGGACAGTGGAGGAAACCTAACCAATAGCACACTAGGGTTTATGTCTCAGTGGGTGGGCATTGCAACCTGGGAATGGGAATAAATCCGGAGGGGGCATGTGACAGGGTGTCTTTCGGCTGGAGCAAAGTCCCAGGAGGAGGTGGACGCCTGTCTCTCCTCCTGCAGAGTGAGGAAGGTGGTCCAGGCGGTCGACCTAGGGACCAGGAGTTGAGCTGGGCTGCAGAGGATCCAGTGTGCTGACCAGTGGAGCTGTTGGGCCGAGGACTTTGGAAAAAACAGTATCGCAAGTACTAAAGAATCTGCCTAGGGGTCTGCCTAAGAGAGGGGATCACTCCAGAGAAGTCAGGGGATCAAGGAGTCAGCACACTCAGTGTGTTACAGTAAAGGGGATGCCGTTTAGTGAGCCCTGAAGATTAGAAACAAAGGGGGTGCCAGGAAGGGCCCTGAAGTTGTTCAGCAGTACAGTTCAGTTGCTTTAGAGTACAGATTGCTTCAGAGTACAGATTGCTTCAGAGTACAGATTACTTCAGAGAATTACTTCCGTTCTGGGTCACAACTTGTGACAAACTGAAACCAGCAGCCTAGCTGTGACTAGCTCAATTTCAGTGTTACTCAGCGTTAACCAGTGTTAACAAACATTTATTCAAGTCGTCCCTGCCTATTGTGCATAGTTCTATTCAGTTAGAGTATCCCACTCATCCCTTCTCCTATCCAAGTTCCTAATAAAACATAAAAACCAAATAAACTGGACTGATCCTTGTCTGAGGTAAAACACTTGGGAAAATGTCAGACTGTTCTATTGTTGCTAATGGTAACCCAGGGGAACCCGTAACCAGCAGCTCCCTTGGGAGTAGTAATACATTAGATTGCTGCAATTGCAACATTAAGGTTGCTGCTTCTTGTCCCTTGTGCTCGGCACCTAGTACTGTGCATGCAGGGCAATTCCATCGTCTTCCATCCCATGGATGGGCCCCTCAACATGCTGTCCTTTGGACTAGCTTTGTCTTTGTAATGTACTGTTGGTTCTCTCAACATGATATGTTTTAGCTATTTTGTTTGTATACATTTTTTAATATATGTTATATCTTTAGAAAAAATCCAATGTGATACCAGCGTCCAGGCTGACTGAATAACACGAAACACATCAGAGTCTCAAACGAGGACTATTGGGATCAGATCCTGATATGCCAGAATATTGTTGAGTTTTTGTTGTTCTGTGTTACATGGGTTTCTTCCCTTCTATTAATTCCCATTTTTGGGAATGTTTTTAACATGCTGCTTAATAAAATTTTCTAATTTTACTTCTTTGCATAACCTATTGATTTCTTGGGCATCGTTCAAAGTCCCTTTCCTTCCCCCCTTGGCCCTTGTGGTTTGTATTTTATGAATATCAGAACCATTTTTTAAGGCATAGTAGGTGCTCGTTTATGTACATTTTCTTTTTTATACTTTGTAAAAGTAAGATTATGTATGCTGAAATATGGTTGTGATTTTTTTGATACCTGGTGCCTTAAAAACCCAAGTGCTCAAGTTGTTTTGTTATTGTAAAATACACATTTATCAATGGAAAGAGAATGCTATAAAAAGAGGAAGCCCTAGGGCAGTGATGGTGAACCTTGGCACCCCAGATGTTTTGGAACTACATTTCCCATGATACTCAACTACACTGCAGAGTGCATGAGCATCATGGGAGATATAGTTACAAAACATCTGGAGTGCCAAGGTTCGCCATTACTGCCCTAGGGGAAGACCATATAAAGAAAGACAACCCCATGAGTGAGACAGCCTTTAAAGAGGGTCTGCCATGGTCAAACACTATACTGACAAGAGACTGCCATATGGAGATATTGACCTGGAGAGTAAGTGTTTGACCCACACTAATTTAGGCAGATACTGCTAAATGAAGAAGTCCTACAAGAGACTGCCCTGGAGAGGGACTTCCTACAGGGAGACTTCTAGCTGAAGTCTGACTGTTCTAAGAGAGATTGCCCTGTAGAGAGCATAGCTTGTGGAATGTCACTGTCCTGGGGAGAGCCTAATATGGAAACACTGCCCATTATTTAAAGTGCTGTTCCATTCCCAGCAGAGCTGACTGCTAAGATCTGTCCCATGTGTGTGAATGTGACATCACAGAACTGGGCCACAGCAGACCAGCATTCTACAGCAGCACCATACCAAGTAGAAAGTAACTTTCCTGCAGACTTAACACTGGCCCCTACCTCAATTAAAATACAAATGGACATTTCTGTGCATGAAAAAATCTAGTTACATATATTTCAGGAATTATTGTCTGGCTTACACAAATATAAAGAATGAACTAGGTATACATATTACCATGACAGTCGTGTATTTACTTCTAAAGCAAATACTTTTTAAATTAAAATGTGTAGCAATCTACAGAAATCACACTTTTTTCAGAGCAGTGAAAAATTCATTCTGGTTACTATTTTTGTAATATTTTATTCAGGCAATATTCATTCCTTCCTCCTTTTCCCCTTCAGGGCAATATACCTCCATTTGTACTAAACCTGCACAATTGTTCCCCCTGAAACCAGCCATCTGGGGACTGCCTGCCGCTGTCACAGAAAACAGTCAGATCCGCAGACAAATTCAGATTTCTTAATATGGGTTATTGCACTTTCCTCATTATATTGCCTAACTGAAAAAGCCCCTAAGGAACACCATTAGTTGCAGATGACATATGTCCTCTGATAAAGCAATTGTGTATGTGTACCATAGAAAACATGCCTCATTGGGATTATTTACAGCTCAACTCCAGGCAAACATGAAAATCCTGCTTTATATTATTGATGCCCCTATTATTGTGCGCTATATTATTTGCTCTGTTCAATAATATCACTCCCTTCTCAGTTTATTGTGCAAATTATTTAGATAGCTGACACCCATAACTAATGGCCAGCAAAATTCTTCTATGGGTATCATGCATCACAGTGCTGCTGCACAAATAGGAAAACGGACCATACATGCTTTGTTGTAGTTTGGTGTTCATAACAAGGAATGTGGTAACCATACCCAATTTTAGATCCCATCACATCCTGATTTAAAAGGTAAGCAGTTTGAAAAAAACTTATCTAATGTGTAAATAAAATAGAGATGTGAATTGGTCCAAACTGGTTGGTCCCAGCCACATCTAATAAAAGTGATGGACTTTAAAGGGTGTGAAGGTGCAATATTAATAGTTAACAGCCAAAACAGGACATATATATAAAAAATACAATATTTTATTGATTTTACATTAAAATTAATTGATCAATTGATCAAACAATGTATAGAATAGTACGGTCATACTTGATACAAATAGCTGATCCACAGGCAAACAAGGTCAATAAATATATAACCAAGATGTGAAAGGGTCTGACACATTTCGCTTGAACATATAGGTTCAAATTCTGCTTCCTCAGAGACCCTTTTCAGGACCAGAAAACTTTACATATAAAAAGAAAAAGAACATGATTTATAATATACAAACATTTTAACATATATCAAATTCATTACATATCATGATATGGCTTAAAAACACATAAATATATATAATACTCACCAATGTTGTATAAACAAACAGACACATTTATGCGGATCGGGCCAGTGATCGCCCCAATGAACTGCTGCAGGTGACCACAGGCAACCAACGACAGAGGATTCCCAGGAATTCCAAGGTACCTCAAAATGGGAGGTGCTGAGTCCCCTTCACAAGGGTAAGATATTTGCGCCAAATATATAGAGAGATAGCTGGAGGACTATGGTGGAAGCGATTGTCTTGTATGAGGACCAAAAAGGCCACTCAACAAAATCTAAAAAGAAATATATATATATATATATATATATATATATATATATATACACACACAAACTTATCATCTAATGTGGTTAAACTTATGAGCATTTTAAAACTCCAGGTGCAATTCCTGGTGACAATGCTTACCATGACAAAGAGAGAGGGTGATTCTACCTTTGGTAGGGGTTCTAATCCTTCCTTAATCTATCCACCAGTAGAATTATTTGGCTACACATACACTTTAAACAAGGCAGTTTAATCAGAAATCATTTTCAGCAACCTTTTAAAATGTATCACATATTTACTTGTCCTCTGTTTAGAGCAGGCAGTGCATAACTCACTGGATGCCACTGCACTACACCATACTTTTGCCTTCTTTGGTATATATATATATACCAAACTGTTAATGCTTAGGACAGGTGTTTTTCCATGAGGCAGGTTATTCCGAACTAGCACTTGTCATCTGACATCCAAATTCAAAGAGCTTGTTGGTGGCGGACACTAGAGCTCAGAGCACATCCCAAGGCTTGGCATCACATGCTGCCCTGTTCCCTGAGCTCCTTTCATCAACTCTCCATCTCTGTACATGCCTTCTCTGTACATATATCATGTGTCATGGACAACTGCAAAGACCTTACACAACATTTTTACTTTTTTTCCCCCCATCTAACAGGTTAGTCCATTAATCCTTAAAGCTGAACTCTGGGCAACTTTTCCCATGCAGTAGGGCTGTGCCCACACTGCATGGGGTAACTGCTTGTTTATGTCTAGGGTATCAGAGAGCCAAGATATACTCACCTAATCTTCACATCCTCCCAGCCCAAGAGAGGTCCCTGAGGCTACTGTTCCCCCCATGGTTGAGCTGTCTTGTGCGGTGGACTGTTCATGATGTCATCAAGCCCATAGACCAACTCTGGACATAAAGACATCAAGAACAGTCCACTGCTAGACTTGAGGGAGCGCTGTTTTCCAGAAGATCGAACGATCGGGTGAAAATAAGATCTGTGTTAACGAGCAGTTAACCCATGCAGTGTGCGCACAGCATAGAAAAAGAAAAAAAAAAAACCTTCCCAGAGTTAGGCTTTAAAGCAATGTGCACAAGGCAAACTTGTTAAAAATTTTGCTGTATTGATAGACCATTGGGCATTTCAGTCATTAATATTTACTGAAACTTGCATTTGTCTATTATTTTAGTTTTCTCTGCATTGTCTTTTTTGAGGATTTTCTCTGTGGAGGTTTTCTTCAAACTGTGACAGCTAATAATATCATAAAAGTACCTAGGGAATGTCATATCATTTACAGTCAGCTTATGCTGAAAGCAACCCAAATACAGCAAGATATCTCAATGAGTTTTCCTTGATGCTTCTGTGTTAAAATCCATAAAAATGTAACTGTTTGTATCTTGTGGCACTGATTTTTTATCATTTAACCATCTGCCATTACAAGACTCTACTAATGTCAATGTGATCATGTGCTAACCCCTATATCCATCTCACTAAAATTTGACAGCAATGTTCAGTGATGAACCAAAATAAGGGTCACATAACCATTGAGAAGTTTAATGGAAAGGGGGGAGTAACACCATAATCCCATTGCCTCCCTGGTCTCCTCTTTGAGTCTAGGCAGGCAGGCCTGACAGTTCCGTAAATTGTGCTGAAAGCACATTTTTAACTTGTGATTTTATATGACCATAAGTATTAGTATAATCGTATAATTATATTTACTTATAATAATTTATAAGTATAAAAAAAAGGAAGCAAACTTTGCTTTATATACACTTTATTTATATATTTTTTTTTTATTACTGTCAGCTGAGAACAAATGTTTGTTAGCTGTATGTAGATGTGAATTTCTAGCTGTATTTTTTTAATTTATTTTCTTTATTTATGCAACGCAGTGGGTATCCAAGTGCAGTGCTCTGTAAATTTAAATGAATGCTGAACTAAAGGCAAATCACTAAATACAACACTGAAATACATCACTGGGAGCTGCTTACCTGGCAACAAATACAGTGGGGAAAATAATTATTTGATCCCCTGCAGATTTTGTAACTTTGCCCATTTGCAAAGAAATTAAGGGTTTATATATATTTTTTTTTTTTTTATCATAGGTGTATTGTAAATGATAGAGACAGAATATAAACTAAAAATCCAGAAAAAAAATGTTATTTTAGTAACTGAACTGCAACTTAACTTTATAAATATTTGATCCCCAAGTAAAACATGACTTAGTACTTGGTGGAGAAACCCTTGATGGCAAGCACAGAGGGAAGACCCTTCATGTAGTTGGTTACCAGGTTTGCACACATTTTAGAAGGGATTTGTGTCCACTATTCTTTATAGATCTTCTCCAAACCCTTAATATTTCTTGGCTGCCACTTGGCAACTCAAAGTTTCAGCGCCCTCCATGAATTTTCTATAGGATTAAGGTCTGGAGAGACTCCATGACCTTAATGTGCTTCTTCTTGAACCACTTCTTTTTTGCCTTGGCGGTATGTTTTGGGTCATTGTCATGCTGGAAGACCCATCTTCAGTGTTCTGGCTGAGGGAAGAAGGTTCTCATCCACGATTTTACAATACATGGCCCTGACCATTACCCCCCTTAATGCGGCAAAGTCGGCTTGTACCTTTAGCAGAGAAACAGCCCCAAAGCATAAGGTTTCCCCCTTCGTGCTTGAATGTAGGGATTGTGTTCTTAGGGTCATAGTCAGTATTTTTCTTCCTCCAAACACGGCAAATCGATTGCCAAAGATGAGCCAAAGAGCTCAATTTTGGTTTCCTCTGACTACAGCACTTTATCCCAATCCTTCTCTGAATCATTTAGATGTTCATTGGCAAACTTCAGACGGTCCTGTACATGTGCCTTCTTGAGGAGGGGGGTTTTGCAGGCGCTGCAGGATTTCAATCCATGGTGGCGTATTGTGTTACCAATGGATTGTTTGGTGACTGTGGTCCCAACTGTCTTGAGATCATCCACAAGCTCCTCCCGTGTGGTTCTGGGCTGATCCCTTACTTTTCTCATGATCATCCTTACCCCATGAGGTGAAATCTTGCATGTAAATCCAGACTGAGGGCGATTGATGTTTATTTTGTATTTCTTCCATTTGCAAATAACCGCTCCAATAGTTGTCTCCTTCTCACCAACCTTCTTGCTGATGGTCTTGCAGCCCATTCCAGCCTTGTGCAGGTCTACAATCTTGTCCCAGACGTACTTTGATAGCTTTTTCGTCTTGCCCATGATGGTGAGGTTTGAATAGTAGAAAGATTCTGTGGACAGGTGTCTTTTATACACATAACAAGTTGTAGCTAGGAGCACCTTCATTAAATTGACAGAACTAATCTGTGTACTACATGAGCACATACTGTAGCTAGTCTGTGGGGGCCAGAATTATTGTTGGTAGGGGATCAAATACTTATTTTACTCACTGAACTGCAATTCAATTTATAACATTTGTATCATGGGTTCTTTTCTGTATTTTTTGGTTGATAGTCTGTCTCTATAATTTAAAATACACCTATGATAACAATTATAGACTGTTAATTTCTTTGGTGGGAAAATGTACAAAATCTGTAGGGGATACTTTCCCCACTGTAGTTATGAGGTTAATCAGCTTAGCCATCCTTGTGATCTATGTTTTCACAAACAAAAATGGTGAAATGTTTGGGGGATAAAACATATCAAGAGCATTTACTTTATATGTACAGTTTGAGAAAAGAAGGGAAAGGGGAGACATGACTGAAACCTTTAAATGTATCAAGGGGGCGAATATGGTTCAGGAAGGCATTTTTTTTTAATAATGAACCAAAATCAAGAACCCAGGGACATGACCGCAAACTAACTGGAGGATAGTTCAAAACTAATCTTAGAACACATTATTTTACTTAAAGGATAGTTATACCAGCAGAGCTAGTGAGACAGTCAACAGTAAATGGCTTTAGACATGCTTGGGACAAACATAGATCTATACTCCAACAATAAAGTAACAAAAAAACAAAACAAAAAAAATGGGCAGACAAGATGGACTACTCTGTCTTTCTCTGTTGTCACATTTCTATGTTTCTCTACTGCAACTAAGCACTATCTGAATAAACAGTTAAGGCTTAGCAACATACTGATGGGGTTATCACTCTTTTGTCAGCATGGTACTTTTCAGCACGTGTATAAAGTGCACTTGGTTGGTCCGAAATGTTGCCCCTTTTTCTCTCAGTCTGGAGCCTGCTGTATATGCTGTGGAGGCTGGAATCAAGCAAGACTCAGGTTCTAGTAGCATTTAGGAAAACATTGGTGTATTGTAACTGTACTGTCTCCTTCCACTTTGTAAAACACTGCGCAAACTGCTGGTGATATAAACATTTAAGCATTATAATAATAATAAAAATATTAACATTTCTTAAATAAATACATAACTATATTCATTATTTTACATCTTCCTAGAGTTCAGCTGTAAACCTTCAGATAGATTGCTAAAGTAATAATTTTCAAGCACAGTATCATATGATGGTTTTAGAGACAGAACTAGCAACTTTAGCATTGTCCTAGCCCAGCTGGGGAGCCACGTGATCAAAGACGTGTCACATCAAAACAGTAACGATTACACTATTGATTTTTCTATGGTACGTCCAACGATGACCAACATTATGCTTAACATTTTTTCAGTGGTGCATATAAATCTTTCATATTTCAGCCAACAAATACAAATCTCACCTTCCTTTTCAATCACTAGGATAATATATAGGGGGAAGAAGGGACATAGGGGCAGGAAGACATAGGCAGATATAATTAAAAAAAAAACGAACCTTTTCCCCACTCTACTAAAAAAGGGTTTTTTTTTTTTACTGTCCCCACTGGATTTTTCTATTACTTTTTTCCCTCTGGCTCCCTGTCACCAGTACCAGAAATGAATGGTAATGTGGACACAGTACAGATGAATGTAAAATGGCTGTTACAGGAGGTGATCTAGAGTCACTGGTTCTTCACAGTCATATTTGTATTCAGGGATGTAACCAACAATTTGAAGCAGGGAGAGGTAGCCAGTTTTAGAGGCCTCCTACCCAATGCCTTCTGCCAGTATTCTTTTTTTTGGCTAAAGCAGAACTTTACCCATAACATCTTGATAAAAAATAATGTACCTTAGCAAGGAACATTAATTCCACATTAATAATTATGGTACCAAAAATGAGTGCGTGCTGTAGCCTCCAGCATTGCTCCTGTTTCTTCTAGCTGGAGGCTGCCATTTTGCTGAAGCCCAGAGCCCCAGCAGTAATTCATAAAGTGGAACTAAACCCATTGATTTAAAGTTTAAAAAAAAAAAACGTTACATTCCTGGAATGCTGGGATTGCTAACTGTCACATTTGCTTCTATCCTCAACCAAACTCTCAAATGGCTGGTGTCATAACTGATCACATGTGCAGCACCATGGCAGTTGCAGATCAAACAGAAGCAGTTTCTTTGGCTGTAAAGAATAGGAGGGTTTAATTCAAGGCTGTCAGCAGATCAGCCTCTACAAACTCAGCAGTGCCTAAAAATGCCTAAAATGGAGAGCAACTGAGCATGTGCAGAACAGGGTGAGACAGTGCATTACTGGATAGACCAGGGCTTCCCAAACTTTTTTGGGCTGAGACCCACTTCTGAATAGTTATTTTTTGGGACCCACTTGCTTGAAATCGAATATTGTAAAGCGTTCCAGAATTTCTTGGCGCTTTATAAATGCAAATAATAATAATAATGCATATTTTAATGGGAGGGGGCTGGTAAATTAAAAATATAAATTTACTACTTTTCAATTTATTATTGAAAACACTTGCCAGATGTTCTAAATGAGGGGTCAGAAACCTGTGGCATGTGTGGCATATAAGCGGAGTTGTAAGTAATCAGCACCATCAGACAGTATAAGGCAGGCAGAGGACAGAAATCAACCACCCCAGGACAGTGATCAGCAGGCTATATGACACTCACCCTCCTTCCTCTCCCAGTGGTCCACAGTGAAGGTGAAGCCCCTGTTTGCCCTCTCCAGGGCCCAGCACACCTCACCCAGAGTCTCCATGATGAGGAGCTCTATGCTGGTCTTGGTGTCCTGGCTCTTCTCCTTCAGATCCTCTACTGGGGTCACAGAAGCTGCCATGAACTCCTGACACCGCGGGGCCATCTGGTCCTCCTATGGCATTGAGGCCGCTATAGCTGAGAGAATACCCCCACTAGTCTAGCCACCACCGCTACCGCCAGCAGGACTGAGGAGCTGGCTCTGCACCCCATGAACACATCGTACATAACAAATAGAAAATAGGGAAAAACCTTGCGCTTATGGATAATGTGGTGATGTGTATAAATTATTGAATCACATATATTAACCAATAGTGTAAAAGCTGCTGCTGACAAAAAGGTGGAAGTGCCTTTGAAAATACAAATACGTGGGTGTCAGCGCTGCTTAATAAACTAACCACTCAAAATGAATCAATGACAATATGCAATACAAATAAATACTCAAATTTCTCAGTGCTATTCATGCATAAATCAGTGCAATATGTGCATGTACCTTTCTAGACGCGTTTCGCCCTCCCATGAACGTCACGCCTTTTGTGATGCCTTGTGGGAGGGCAAAACGCGTCTAGCAAGGTATGGGCGTGTGACGTCACATCCTGCCAGTGGAACACACACTGCAAACCGGCAGTAACCACCGAGCCACACACAGCGGTATTTCTGAAGACTGCTTTGAATTTTAATGTAAGTGGATATTTTTTATAATAAAGTGTTTCCAAGGTACTTTACTATGGCGAGTCCTTTGTTTACATGTCACTGAGGAGAAGAATACGGCCAGCAATAGGGCATAGCAGTCCCGCACAATAATTTTTGTTCCTTCTCAGACCTGCACTGGGAGATTATCCATATAATATAGGCTCTTGTTCAGAGACGTCCGGTGAGTAGGGACGCAGCAGGGGAGCACTATTTTACGGAGCACAAATTGATTGAAGCACTACAGCACTTTCTTTGATATTTTGCAATTTATGAACTCATTATTTGAAGGACTATATTACATGCACACATTGCACTGATTTATGCACGAATTGCACTGAGCACTTTATTTGAGTATTTATTTGTATTGCATATTGTCATTGATTAATTTTGAGTGATTAGTTTATTAAGCAGCGCTGACACCCACGTATTTGTATCGTACATAACAGTCCACATACGTACTCACTGATGCAAGTATCCTCCTCGTGGGAACTGCAGACCAGCCTCTATAAACTGCGTGGGCGGGATCCTGAATCCATCGCAATTTGACTGCTCTGGCTCTCTGTAATTTGCGCGGGCTCGCACAGCAGAATTTAAGCGGGCCCACTCTCAGTGATTTCAGGCTCAGCGCAACCCACTCAAACGCAGCTCATGACCCACAGTTTGGGAACTCCTGGTATAGACACCTATTTTTGATGTTTTACATAACTATACTTGCAAAAGGAGCCAGCCTGAAGTGATAGAGCAGGACTTAATTTTCTGACTAAAGTTCCACTTTATATGCAGTATATTCTTACACTTGTGTGCTGGCTACACTTGCATAAGATACCTGACAGAAAATTAAATCAATTTATTTTACTTTTTCTTTTTTTTTCTTTTCTAAAAGAAAGAGTAGTAGTAGTAGTAGGTTTTTAGAATGTTACACTGTTTTACATCTTAAAAAGATATGGATACATTTCATATAATTTTTTTTTTTTAAATCAAAGAGGGAACTTTATTAAAAAGTCATTAAGATCTAGAGAGACAATTATATTACAGTACAGCAATAACACAGATAGCAATTACAGTGGTTACATAGTCATGAAAAAAAAAAATGATAACCATAACCACACAAATCTACAGATCATAAATGTACTACCACCTCCAAGAGACATCATCCTGCCTACCACCAAATCCAATGGAGATAGACTGGATGTATGGAGCCATGGCACACAGATCTTTTCAAACTTATCTGGGCAGCTTCTGTGCTAATAAACTTTTCCGGCGACATTGTGGTCATAAAATAGCAATTTTAATACTGCACACATTACTGTTTTTTTCTGTTCAAACATATATCAGTGCACCTGCCATGTGTACAATTAGAATGCCATCCCTAAAATATAAATTTGCATATTATTAGAATGGGTTTAGTCTTCCATAAAATAATGTATATTTTTGTACACATTGCTTATATTAGATTCTGCTCTGGACTTTATGCTGTGATTCTATTCAAAAGAAAATATGAGCAGGAAGACAAAGAAAAGGTGAAAAAAAAGAGAACAAGCTTCAAAACCAGCAAGGCAGGTGTTCAGGAAAATACAATGCAGTTTCCCCAGCAGGCTGTCTGAGCTCATAAGGCTGTTTAGAATTCATGAAGAAAATAATTTACAGAGCATGTAAGCTCACGGTGTGATTCCTAACATTTTTTTCATGAACAGATTAGTGGTCACAATGTGTTTCTTTTTCTATACCTACTATAGTGTTTTAAACAATTAGTCATATGATTCAATTAAGACAGCATTAAAATGTACATGGTATTAAATGTATTTCCCATTTACATGTCATGCACCTGCTAAAGGGTCAAAAGAATAGTGACTTGGGAAAATCACTGTGCAAGGCGTGTGCTTATATTTCAAGAACTTTTAAACATTTGCAGAAAAAAAAGGCACATAGAAATGTGCACAATACAATAAATCAATAATAATCAATCAGAAGTCATCTAGGAAAATACTATTGCTTGCTGTGGAGTCACCAGTCTTTGTACTAAATGCCTCTATACTGCCCTATTAAACAAGCATGTTAAAGTTATTTTTCTCCTTTTTATTTAATGAGGACCGAAGAAAAAAAATTGAGTATTGTAAATATAACAGATCTCCATGCAAATGCAGATCCCTAGGACTAATGCTGCTATTTACTGACATTACTGAATCTTTCTGCAGATAGGTGTTGGAATCTGCATATAGTTTTTGAAAGGAGTTTTAAAAAGGACATTGCATGAAGAGATTGAAACAGAAATAGAATCAAATTTTTATGTAGACTGGTTATTTTTGTGAAAGTATAACATGAAAGATTATGGCGAGGTGGCCTAAAAGGAAATAAATAAATCCTCCACTGGTCCAACAAAAAGCAAAATACAACCTTCTTAAAACAAAAAGTATCTACAGGTCTCATCGCCATCTCAAAAATAAGCATTAATCTATATTATAGGACAGTCGGTACACAACATCCCATGTTTTTAGATATAGCCTCTCCTAGTTAGTTGCATTTCACTGGCTTTCCTGTATTGATGTCAATAAGATCTCTTATTGTAAGAGAGATACAGTGCATAACTTTATGTGTTTACTAGGCACTTGAGGTGCTTCTACCACAAACATCCTATAAAAATCCAAATAGTCAAGACCCCTCATCAAATACAAACATTATTTATCCTATAAATTACAGTCTTATACAATGTCCACCCAAAACTTTGCTTTTGCAGACCATTCTGGTTTTCTATAGAGAAAGGGAAAGCGGTAGCTTCCTTCCTTGTGACTGTCTCTCTCCTAGGGCTCTTTCACACGGGCGTTCCGTATGTCCGTATATCACCCCATCCGTTGCAGATGTCAGCGGATGACCATCCGCTGACATCCGATTTTTGTCCTTTCAGTTCTGTTCCGTTTTTTGGAACGGAACAGAACCCTATTTTTCTTCCTTTAAAAAAACAGAACTAATGTAAAATCGGATGTCGATGTCAGCGGTGTCATCCGCTGACATCCGCAATCCCCATAGACATACATTATGTCCGTATATCATCCGCAAACGAATGGGATGACATGCGGACATACGGAGCGGATGACACAAGTGTCACCTGTGTCCGTGAAAAAAAAAAAAGTGCCGCAGCAGAAGAAGAAATCGGAGCGGCCGTGTGAAAAAGCCCTTATTGAAACTCAATTTTAAGCAGAGAATGTGAATATATATATATATATATATATATATATATATATATATATATATACACAAAATTCATCAAAAGGCAGCGCTAACAGGTATATAAATAAACAATCCATGTATACTGTAATGAAATTAGTAAATAAAGTACACGTGTTCAAAAGATTACAAAATTCATAAAAATTTATATATATTAAAGTGCATAAGTAAAGTGCAATTATATGTCCATCGTGCAACCATATATATTAGTGCAAACGTAAATAAAGTGCAGTCCAAAAGATGGTTCCCTCAGTGGAACTAAAGTGCTGGAAGGTGCTTAGATACTCCACAAAAAGTGCCCAGGTGCTCTCAAGAAGAAGACACCCTATGGGGATGCACTCACCAAAGCAAAGAAAAAAGGAAGCCTTAAGCTCACACAATGTCCCCTGGACGGATGGATCCAGCACAGCCTCTTTATGGATGCCTTTCTATTAACTCCTCTCCACTTAATTCACGACCATCTTTCTATTCCAGAGCCGGAGGACCTCGCAGCTTTAGATGTCAAGTTTCTAGTTTTTCTAGTTATATATATATACATACACAGACATTTTTCGACAGATACATTCATATAATAAACCATCAGTCAATGTGATATTACACACATATCTTGCAAATAAATAATCCTTGTATTATAGAAAGTGTATAAAGTCTAGTAAATCACACCAAACAGTAACGTGCGTAAAGCATGGACGCCATAAAGATGAAATCTTACAAACTCCACCAATGGAGCGTGTAATGTGCCCTCACAATTAGCCAAGAGGTCTAAAATTGCTTTAAATAATCAGGCTTAGTAGATCTCTTCCCCCAGTTTCTGACTGTGACTTGTACTTATAATGTATTCCTGGATTGATTTTTTTTGGGTAAGGGGATCTTTCTTAAAAATGTTAAAATAAACATGCACTGTAAAAGCTTTTCTATGCTCTTATTGTACGACTGAGTCCTTTAAAAGGCGAGTATTTACAGGAAGAAGATAGGTGGAACCCGGCATCTTTAAATTATAGCAGACCTCTGGTGTGATTTCAACAAAGGGAAGAGTTCTACTGAGTCTTATTATTAAAGCCTGGTTATGTAAAACAATTGTAGACCTCTTCATTAATTGTGAGGTCCAGCATTGGAGGTGAGAGCCCATTGGTGCACTTTGAGGGGAGTTAGGAAGATTTGCACAAGAGAGTTATTCTAGTGTAATCTTTATGATGTCCATGCTTCAGGCACAGTAGTGTTTGGTATGATTCACAGATTTATGGGACTATTTAACTTGGGGATCCTCAAACTACGGCCCTCCAGCTGTTGCAGAACTACACATCCCACGAGGCATTGTAAAACTCTTACATTCACAGACATGACTAGGCATGATGGGAATTGTAGTTCTTGAACAACTGGAGGGCCGTAGTTTGAAGACCCCTGTAACTGGACTTTATACACTTTCTCTAATATAAGGATATTTTATTTGCAAGATGTGTGTGGTATCAAATTGACTGGTGGTTTATTATTTGAATTTGTCTGTTGAAAAGTTTTTATATTTACGTAGAAGTGGAGCACTTCACTATTTTTCACTTTTATATTCATTGTTTTTTGTGGTGTGACTACAGAAATGATAAAGGGAGTTTGCTCCCTTTTAAATAGGTTTTTGTTTTTCTATTTTTTTATTAAAGTATAAATCAGGAGTAGCGCGGGGATATTTACAGATTTATTTATATTCAACTTAAAATGTTTAATATTAACCTGGCAAAAGAGAAACATATTTTTTAAATGTCATTTGTAGCCTAAAATAATTAAGAAAACAGAAAAAAACGGTGTACATAAGTTTTAAAGGGAAACTCCACTATTGTGGGAAAAAAAATTGCTAGTAAAAAAAAAAAAGAATTAAGCATATACAATTGCGATACAAGTCCTATTGTAATTAAATATCATTAATAATTACCTTTCCTTTTCAATCTGCAGTGCTGTAATTTTCTGTAAAATGCAATATGGTTACCTGGAGGGAGTTGTTGTTTCCTGCTTGTGTGATTGTCTTACTGATTTTCCCAAAAGTCTGCATTAAGATAGAGGTCAAATTTTGAGAATCCCCTGCAACATACAGTGGGTACGGAAAGTATTCAGACCCCCTTAAATTTTTCACTCTTTGTTATATTGCAGCCATTTGCTAAAATCATTTAAGTTCATTCTTCTTCCTCATGAATGTACACATAGCACCCCATATTGACGGAAAAACACAGAATTGTTGACATTGTTGCAGATTTATTAAAAAAGAAAAACTGAAATATCACATGGTCCTAAGTATTCAGACCCTTTCCTGTGACACTCATATATTTAACTCAGGTGCTTTCCATTTCTTCTGATCATCCTTGAGATGGTTCTACACCTTCATTTGAGTCCAGCTGTGTTTGATTATACTGATTGGACTGTTTGATTATACTGATTGGACTTGATTAGGAAAGCCACACAGCTGTCTATATAAGACCTTCCAGATCACAATGCATGTCAGAGCAAATGAGAATCATGAGGTCAAAGGAACTGCCTGAAGAGCTCAGAGACAGAATTGTGGCAAGGCACAGATCTGGCCAAGGTTACAAAAAGATTTCTGCTGCACTTAAGGTTCCTAAGAGCACAGTGGCCTCCATAATCCTCAAATGGAAGATGTTTGGGATGACCAGAACCCTTCCTAGAGCTGGCCGTCCGGCCAAACTGAGCTATCGGGGGAGAAGAGCCTTGGTGAGATAGGTAAAGAAGAACCCAAAGATCACTGTGGCTGAGCTCCAGAGATGCAGTCAGGAGATGGGAGAAAGTTGTAGAAAGTCAACCATCACTGCAGCCCTCCACCAGTCGGAGCTTTATGGCAGAGTGGCCCTACGGAAGCCTCTCCTCAGTGTAAGACACATGAAAGCCCGCATGGAGTTTGCTAAAAAACACCTGAAGGACTCCAAGATGGTGAGAAATAAGATTCTCTGGTCTGATGAGACCAAAATAGAACTTTTTGGCCTTAATTCTAAGCGGTATGTGTGGAGAAAACCAGGCACTGCTCATCACCTGTCCAATACAGTCCCAACAGTGAAGCATGGTGATGGCAGCATCATGCTGTGGGGGTGTTTTTCAGCTGCAGGGACAGGACGACTGGTTGCAATCGAGGGAAAGATGAATGCGGCCAAGTACAGGGATATCCTGGACAAAAACCTTCTCCAGAGTGCTCTGGACCTCAGACTGGGCCGAAGGTTTACCTTCCAACAAGACAATGACCCTAAGCACACAGCTAAAATAACGAAGGAGTGGCTTCACAACAACTACGTGACTGTTCTTGAATGGCCCAGCCAGAGCCCTGACTTAAACCCAATTGAGCATCTCTGGAGAGACCTAAAAATGGCTGTCCACCAACGTTTACCATCCAACCTGACAGAACTGGAGAGGATCTGCAAGGAGGAATGGCAGAGGATGCCCAAATCCAGGTGTGAAAGACTTGTTGCATCTTTCCCAAAAAGACTCCTGGCTGTATTAGATCAAAAGGGGGCTTCTACTAAATACTGAGCAAAGGGTCTGAATACTTAGGACCATGTGATATTTCAGTTTTTCTTTTTTAATAAATCTGCAACAATGTCAACAATTCTGTGTTTTTCTGTCAGTGTGGGGTGCTATGTGTACATTCATGAGGAAGAAGAATGAACTTAAATGATTTTAGCAAATGGCTGCAATATAACAAAGAGTGAAAAATTTAAGGGGGTCTGAATACTTTCCGTACCCACTGTAAATGTAATTTTTGGTGAGATACTCTCAAAAGGCAATCTAAAGGGATGGAGACCCTGCCACCTTCCTGATTAGAGCCCTTCAGGTGCAACAGATGATTGATAATTATAAAACCACCCCCATACAGATTCACTCTGGACATGGACAAAAACAGACAGCTATTGCTTCAGGATAACAAAAGGTAGGAATCTGCATCAAATTTTGTTATCCCTGCAATGTACATAGATTACCCGGACGGGAATGTTTTTTACTCAAAAGTGGAGTTACTCTTTAAAGCTATAGATTTTGAGGTTTCAGCCAGATTCTTAGTTTTATTTATATAAACAGATTATGATGGTTTTCTTTTCCTTTTTAAACTCATAAGAATTTAATAACATAGTGTCATAAAGGACAAAAATAAAATGGAATGTCCAGTCCAGCTCATATTTTCTTATTATTAAACACTTATTTAGGTTGCATTGCATCCTATAAAAAGCTAATAATTGACTCAGAATTACACTGTTATAATATGAAAAGAAAATGATATTTTACCCTGCAGCACATCTCTTACAGAGCACCCAATGCAGAAAGAGCTAATGACCTTCTCTAATCAACCATAACACATTATTTGATGTCATTTCACAAATGACAACCATGTCAGCGAGATGAAAAACAAAATCAGTATCATATATTTTAAAAGCCATTTTCTACTGATACTTGTAGCTGGAAAGAGGAAAAAATTAGCACTTAATCAGCTGTGATGAAAACAAGCCATTATAAGCCACATCATGACACTTAAAACATGATCAGTGTAAACGTTGGATTGTTCACTGGATGTGTAATGTATCATTCTATTTCTATTGACTGCTAAGATGGGCCAGTTAGTTTCCCTCTGCCCAGAGGACAGTGTAAATAAATAGATTGCAACATTATCTGTCTAGCTGCTCAGAAAGCGAAAAATAATCAGATATTGTTACTGTAGGTGTAATTTACTAAAATCATCTCTTCGGAACATGAAATCACCTTCCTCACACCAAGCAATAAAGACAATCTAAGAGGAAATGGGGCAAGATAATGTGGTGTTTTAAATAAAACTCAAATACATAAACATCCAATGGGAAAAAGGTGTGGATATCTAAATTTGGCATTACTTGTCATAAAATTATTCTTCTGTTAGTAGTCCGTAAACTGAATTAAAAATACCATAGCCTGACTTTTTAAATATTCTTTATTTTAGAAATTAAAAAATGCAAAGTAAGAGATAGTGTCAATTTTAACAATATACAACTTGAATGCAGGAGAGTTCTTTAGAGCATAGAGACATGTTCACTTTATGGTGCATTAAA
The DNA here is from genome assembly GCF_965119305.1 of Pelophylax lessonae. NCBI lineage: Eukaryota > Metazoa > Chordata > Amphibia > Anura > Ranidae > Pelophylax > Pelophylax lessonae. The sequence continues at coordinate 147,844,406 of NC_138774.1, forward strand.
ATCCAAAACATTACAATATAGATAGTATAAAAGAACCAAACAGGAGGGGGGCGGAGCCGGCAGCCAGAGCAGATGGCAGTGTGATTCCATCGCTCTGTGTCAAAATTCTGTGGCTAAATTAAGCAGCACACAGCGAACTTCCAGCTCCTTCAACCTGCCACACACCTTCCCAAGACTCCGGGGCACATGATGTCTCAGTCAGGCAAGAGAAAGCAGAAGGATCGGCCGAAGAAACTGACCGAGTTCTTCTCTCCAGCCACGAGCCGTTCCTCCAAAGATGGCGCCGGCGCCTGGTCCCGCACTAACACAGCGGCAAGTACTGCTGCCGACCGGACCTCTCAGACATCGGAGGAGGTAGGCGATAATCACATCCTGACACAGCAGGATCAGCCATCCCCTTTCACTAGCCCTGTAAAACAGTGTAGAAAGCTGACAGGGGATGGGGAAGAGCAAGAGCAGGAGGATTCCTTCCTTGAAGAGGGGGAGGCTATGGAGCAGACTGTCTCTTATGGGCAGCAGCTAGACTCATACCCCACAACTGGCCAAGCTATCACTGACACGGCCATGAAGGACATGATAAGAACGCTAAGGGGGGCACTTCAACAGGACATGAATGCCTTCATGAAAAGCACTAACAGAAAGATTGATAAGCTGGGGGACAGAGTAGATTACACAGAACGCAAAATGGGAGACTTTACGGCAGCGCATAACGATCTGGTGGACGCACACTTTGAGCTAGAGGAGGAGCTTAAACAATTGAAGTTGAAAGTGGCGGACATAGAGGACAGATCCCGCAGGAGCAACGTGAAATTCAGGGGGATCCCAGAATCTGTCAAGCCTGCGGAGCTATCTACATACTTGCAACACCTTATGCAAACTGCACTTCCCTCCCTGACTCCATCGGACCTCATCATTGACAGAGCGCATAGACTGCCCAAACCGTCCTACATACCTGAAGCGGTCCCTAGGGATGTGATAGCTCGCATACACTTTTTCCACGTAAAAGACCAGCTTATGCGTTTTTCAAGACAACACCCAGCTCTCCCAGACCCGTTCGCGGGCATCTCCCTATTCACGGATCTGTCCCAGGCTACCCTGGCGGCCAGACACACCTTGGTGCCTATTACAAAAATTCTCAGAAACCATAAAGTCCTTTATAAATGGGGCTTTCCAGCCAAGATCACAGTGACTGTCGATAATGTATCTCACACCATCTCCTCCCTCCCTAAGGGGTTGGAACTCCTCCGACAGTGGGGTTACCTTCCCCGCGAAGATGACCCACCACCTCTACCTCAGCGTAGTCCTTCAAGCAGACCAACCACTTCCCGTACTGCTGATAAATGACAACCCCATATATGGGGTACATATTCACTCATCTTTAACCTCCGATGACTTCCACTGGCTTTTACGTTTTGCTTCCGGAGTCACCCACTGACCCACACTTATGTTTTGGCAGGGCCACTGCACGCCCGCTGTGCGGTTCACTGGTTTTGTTCCCTCCCTTGGAACCGGTGCGGGATGACCCGCATACTTGTTGGAACTTTTCCTTTTTTGTTCCCTTTTATTTTTCTTTTGGTTTGGCCCCTTTTTGGGCTTTTGCAGTCTCTATACATTGAACCTCCCAGGGCCAGAACTGCTTCCTTGAATACGCATTTTCACAATGGACCTGGTCTTGGTCTCCTTACCCCCTTGATGGTTTCCCCTTCCCTCACCCTCCCCTGCACTGCCGATACTATCTATGCCAGCATCTTCTTCCACTGCCATGTCCATTAGAATGATGTCACTAAATGTTAGAGGTCTCAACAGCCCCTTCAAGAGGAAATCTCTCTGGAAAACGGCCTTGGAACACAAATGTGACATCATTTGTGTCCAGGAAACCCACTTTGCGAAGGGCAAAGCTCCGAACTGCTCCCATCGGAAATTCCCACATGTTTTTTCTGTGAATCATACTGCTAAAAGGAACGGGGTTTTGATAGCAATTAGAGATACTGTTTCTTTTAAGCTAATTGACTCAGCAGAAGACTCTATGGGTAGAACTCTGCTATTGATCGCTGAGGTGAATGGTAAACTTTACACTATAGTAAATATCTATGCTCCAAACAAACATCCCATGAAATTTGTGAGGAAAACCATCGCATGGGCAAGGAAACTGGCTAAGGGAAATTTGATATTTTGTGGGGACTTCAACGCTGTCATGAATGTAGACATGGACTGCTCTTCAGCGGGACGGAGACGTAGACCTAACATGGGCCCCCTCTGTGTTGAGGAGAGGCTATATGATCCCTGGCGCTCTCTCCGCACCTCTGAAAGGGACTACACCTTTTATTCTGCAGTGCATAATAGCTATTCCAGGATTGATATGTTTTTGACTGACAAATTTCTTTTGCAAAAGATTCCTAGAGCGGACATCCACTCCATCACGTGGTCGGATCATGCTCCGGTCACGATAGATGTGGTGGATGGTCCGATCAGAAACTGTGCCCAGGTATGGCGTAATGACACCTTTGTCCTGGCCCATCCGGAATATAGTGAGGAACTTAAAGTGAAAATTGCAGAGTATTTCAATCTTAATGCTAATGGGTCTACGTCCCCTGAAATCACGTGGTGCGCTCATAAAGCGGTGGCTAGGGGTTTATTGATCCAACAGAAGGCTAGAGATCGGAAGCGGAAAACTGCTCACATAACCCACCTACAATCCCAAATAGCTCAGCTGGAACAGCAACACAAAAAAGATGCATCTCCACAAACAGATATCCTGAAACGACTCACAGACCTTAGAAATGACTTAAAAAATACCCTTCTATGTGATTACGACACCTATTTTAAGAGATTAAAAATGTCTTGGTACTCACAAAGCAATAGAGCAGGCAAACTCTTAGCTTCTCAACTTAAAAAGCAACGTATAAAGTCACACATCTCACTCATTAAACATCACAAGACGGGCACAACCTTTTGTAATCCGAAAGAGGTGGCTAACGTCTTTAAAGACTACTACAGCTCCTTATACAATCTGAGTGACGACCCTGACACATACAATCCAACACCTACTGATATTGACTCCTTCCTACAAGCCCTGAAACTCCCCTCCATCGACGAAGACTCTTTACAAAAGCTGAACGCCCCTATTTCCTCAGAAGAAGTTCTAGAGGTCATAAGATCTCTCCCTTTACATAAATCCCCGGGCACTGATGGATTCTCCTCGGAATACTACCAGTTACTGGCCCCCATCCTCACCCCACACCTAGTTCAACTATTCAATGACGCTCCCAAACTAGGCAAATTCCCAAAAGAAATGTTACAGGCGACAGTTGTCACTATACCCAAACCAGGGAAATCGACGGACTCCCCCCTAAATTTTAGGCCTATATCTCTACTCAATGTTGATTTAAAAATTTATGCAAAAATATTGGCAAATAGACTCCTATACTGCACATCATATCTTTTGGGACTGGAACAAGTCGGGTTCGTGAAGGGCCGACAGGCCCCTGACGGTACTCGACGTATGATAAATTTACTGTCTGCTGCTGAAGGGGCAGGAACTCCAACGGTTTTCTTAGCTTTGGACGCTGAGAAAGCCTTTGACAGGGTCCATTGGGGATTTCTTGACAAAACTTTGACTACTTTTGGATTCAGAGGCTTCATCCACTCTGCAATCATGGCATTGTATTCTAACCCCTCGGCGAAAGTGTTAACAGATGGAATTCTATCGGACTCTTTCGACCTTTCAAACGGCACTCGCCAAGGCTGCCCGTTATCCCCGATAATTTTCTCCCTAGTAATTGAACCACTGGCAGAAGCAATTAGGAGTAACCCCAACCTCCAAGGCATTAAAGTAGGTCAGACTGAGCATAAACTAGGATTATTTGCAGATGACATAATTATCACTATGACATCTCCCCTTGCATCTCTAAAAGAGCTTCAATCCCTTATTCAACGGTTTGGGAATGTATCTTACTATAAGGTCAACACAAGCAAATGTTTTGCTCTTCCGATCTCAATCCCGGCTTCCGAAGTATGTAAGCTTAAATCAGTTTTCCCATGTAATTGGGAAGCACCTTCCATCACATATTTGGGTATCCAACTTACATCTCCGGTATCTAGGCTATATGAGTGCAATTTCCTACCCCTCTTGTCTAAAATAGAAGAAGAGTTCTCCCACATTGGAAAAGTACACCTCTCCTGGTTAGGAAGGATCGCTGCAAATAGAATGCAGGTTCTCCCAAAGCTTTTGTACTATTTCAGGACCCTTCCGATCCCTGTGCCACAAATCTTTTTTAATAAACTAGCCTCGTCACTACGAAAGTTTATTTGGAACGGCAAACCCCCTAGAATAGCCATGTCTACATTATACAAATCTCGTAGATTTGGTGGAGTAGGTCTCCCAAACGCCCAAGCCTATTACAATGCAACATTAATATCACAGACGCGATACTGGTTATCGGCACAAGAGGATAACTTATGGAACCATATAGAACATAAATTCACCCCAGGTCATGATCTATACGCCTTACTGTGTGCGGCCATCATACGCCACAATGTGAAAATTCCTGCCTTCCCTACGGTTCAAGCCACCGTCTTGGCATGGACAAGACTTATGAAAACTGATTTTACTGAAGAAGAATGTGTGCATATTCCCATCCCTCTAGCAGCTTATGATCTCCTGATTCCAGGAGTATCGACCCTACATTGGAGAAAGCGTGGCTTCCAATTTCATGGCAGCCCTACCCACCCCAAATCTGCTAGTGACCTATTGAACGAATACCAGATTGCTGCTTTTGATCACTCCCGCAAATCCCTGAATATCCTGTTCCCGAAAAAATTATGGCACTATCTCTTAAATAAAGGCAGTTCCAAGGCGAGGGGGATCTCGATCTGCTATTGATTTTGCAACTACCACCAACCTTTCCGTAAATCCCCTACTATTCTGAGATGGGAGGATGCCTTACAACGATCTTTCTCGGTCGCACAATGGCTGAGGGCTTTTAAAACCAATTATGCGTCCTCGGCATGTGTGGACCACTGGGACAACTCGCAGAAACTTCTACATAGATACTATATGACACCTACGAGACTAAATGCCATCGAGCCAAAGTGCTCTCCCCTTTGCTGGCGTGAATGTCAGGAAAGGGGAAATTTGCTACATATCTTCTGAAGCTGCCCAGTGGTTCAACCATTATGGAAAGAGGTCTTCGCATGGGCATCTTTATTGTTGGGAACCAACCTCCCCCCCCTCCCCGGCCCTCGCACTTTCAGCCTGGGTCTAGAGGACTATCCTCCTAGCTCCAGAAAAGTTCTGGCTCATATTCTATTTGCGACGAGAATTGCAATTGCTGCTAGGTGGCGAGATACCACCTCTCCCCACTTGACAGCAATTAAAAACAGGGTGTCCACTCAATGTGAGATGGAAAAACTATTGGCGTTTAAGAACTGTAGAGCGGCCACCTTTCTGAAACAATGGCAGGTCTGGTTAAATCATTCCTCTAACATAATATAGCTACTCTGATAATTGGATAATATACATGTAACTGTGAATTTTACCTGAGCATGTTGGCAGTGCCCCCCCCCTCCACTTCCTCCTTTCCTCCCCTCCCCCAACCCCTACCTAAACTCCACTTTATAACTCCTTGGCCCGAGGTCTCTTGTATAGGTAGTGGCGACACCTATACAACTGTGTGGTATAAGTCTGGTCCAATCCCTCACAGTTTGCACCCGTTAGGGGTGAGGGTTTTGGGCATTTAATTGCACTCAGATAGACCCGCCCTGAGGAAGTAGGTAAGAGCGGTAGTTCCTATATTTGGTTTTTGAATTATATGCTATACTATCATTCAAATGCACGGTGACAGTTGAGTCATTTAGATGTCTATATCCGGTAGCAAAGTACCCATCGCTGGCTGTTAAGCTATTGATAGAATCTTCTTGCATAATTGTTGATGTTCTGAATAGAAGTCCTGATAACCCTGTTATGCCGCAGATGACCTACTGTGACTGTTTCTGTTTCTGTTATTTTATGTAAAGTTCTTATCCTATGTATATGGATCTACGGTTATGTGTTTATACATGCTTGTTTTTTTTTTACTTTAATAAAAATCTATTGAAACAAAAAAAAAAAAAAAAAAGAACCAAACAGAATTTTAACCCTTGCCTATTCTAGTCAAAACGAAAAAAAAGGTTTGGCTTCAGATATACTTTAATAGCAAACTTAGCAGCTGCTTAAAGCGGAGTTCCGGCCTCATTTTCTTCTTTTCTGATGCCTGTAGGGAAAAGCATGTTAAAAAAAGAAATTGACATTAACTTTTTTTTTGGGGTCACTTACCTTGTCCGACTTCCTCCTTCTGCAGGCGCGGACCCGAACGTCACTTCCGGTTTTGCATTGCGTCCTGGGAGATGTGTGTCATACATCCCAGGATGCAATGGGAATGGCCGGCCGCTACTCTGATTGCCAATCGCAATCTACAGCGCATGAGCGAGATTGCGATCGGCATTCTGGGTAGCCAGAAACCAGGAAGAGGGACACAGCGAGGGACACAGTGGCTTCAGACGCCCACATCGGAGATGGCCGCGCTCTTCAATCAATTTTAAAGGTAAGATTTTATCTATATTCATTTACTGTACTCTACTGTAATGTGGGAATAGTATTAGTGTAATTCGTGATAGTTTAGGATTGGGGGGTATTTTAATCTCAAAAATGTTTTTGTGGCCGGAACTCCGCTTTAAATTTGTTCCTCCTCACATGCTTCCCCTACCTTGATGTACTGGGTATTTTTCTTCACTTGTATTCCCAACAGAGAGGTAGATGAGCAAAGGAAAGGTTAGTAGTGAACTATTTTGCTTTGTTTTCTATGGGCAAACAACAAGTCCACTTTAAAAATGGTTCAAGTGGGTCCCAAACCAAGTTTTTTTTTTTTTTTTGTATAGAGTGGGTAACTATTAATACCATTGTTATTTTTTATTGAAGTCTGTGTCCCTGCTGGGGAGAATTTCCTTCACTTCCAGGAAATGAAAGGGAAAATCTCCCTAAAATAAGTATAAATCCCACATTTGAGGACTGTCACCAAACCATGTGTCCCCAGTGAAAATGTTGGACTCGCTTTCTGTTCCAGTTAAAACAGTAACACTGTAAGAGGTCTCCTGATTAACACGTAACAATTTAATGTTCTTACCATTCCACAATTTATACAAAATGCTAAAAAGGCCAGTCTTCTACTTTTTATAATCCAACGACCCATCAGATAGCTTGGAAAATTTTTGTTAGGAGAAGAGAGTGAAAAGCCTTCACAGCTGATTGTGTATGGTGTGAAGAAGCATTCACTCTATCAGTGTCATCAGTATGGATACCAACATAATATTGTTGCTTACACACCTAATTTAGATCAAATGAGATTTCTTTGCTTGGAGAATCTAATAAGTCTAATCAAGTAAGTTGTGTCATATTGTATATTGTACCCTTTTCTTATATTCTTGGATAAACACCCTTATCTTATTTATATCATGCTGTAATTGTGTAAACTTATGGCCCACATATGCTGCCTCTGTGACCCTCTGCATTCACTTAGAGTACCACAGACCTCAGTCTTTTTTGTATGTATAAGCAGTACCATTCCAACAATTTCTTCTAACTAAACTGCTCTGGCCAATTTATCTCGTTTCTGCCATATTCTTGTATGTAAAAAAGGCTTGGTCTAATTTGAAGATAAACCATGCGGCAATTTTTCTACAAGAAAATTTCACCAAAATATTTTACTACTTTAAACCAGATCAGTAAGGCTGGCCACACACTATACAATTTTCTTGTTCAACTTTCCTTTAGATTTACCAAAACCATGTAATATAGGGTCAAACCTAAACACTTTCAATTTGTATGCAGTCAGGCAGGCCCTTGCACTACATAGTTTAAGGTAAATCTAAAGGAAATCGAATAAGAAAATTGTATAGTGTATGGCCAGCCTTAGTCATTACTTTTAGTGGAAGGAAGCTAGAAAAGGTGCTTTTCTGGGCGGTTGGGATTCTACCATATACAGTCAGGGCCATAAATATTGGGACATCGACACAATTCTACTCTTTTTGGCTCTATACACCACCACAATGGATTTGAAATGAAACAAACAAGATGTGCTTTAACTGCAGACTTTCAGCTTTAATTTGAGGGTATTTACATCCAAATCAGGTGAAAGGTGTAGGAATTACAACAGTTTGTATATGTGCCTACCACTTTTTACGGACCAAAAGTAATGGGACAATTGGCTGCTCAGCTGTTCCATTGCCAGATGTGTGTTATTCCCTCATTATCCTATTTACAAGGAGCAGATAAAAGGTCCAGAGTTCATTTCAAGTGTGCTATTTGTATCTGGAATCTGTTGCTGCCAACTCTAAATATGAGATCCAAAGAGCTGTCACTATCAGTGAAGCAAGCCATCATTAGGCTGAAAAAAACAAAACAAACCAATCAGAGAGATAGCAAAAACATTAGGTGTGGCCAAATCAACTGTTTGGAACATCCTTAAAAAGAAAGAACTCACCGGTGAGCTCAGCAACAACAAAAGACCCGGAAGACCACGGAAAACAACTGTGGTGGATGACCGAAGAATTCTTTCCCTGGTGAAGAAAACACCCTTCACAACAATTGGCCAGATCAAGAACACTCTCCAGGAGGTAGGTGTATGTGTGTCAAAGTCAACAATCAAGAGAAGACTTCACCAGAGTGAATACAGAGGGTTCACCACAAGATGTAAACCATTGGTGAGCCTCAAAAACAGGAAGGCCAGATTAGAGTTTGCCAAACAACATCTAAAAAAGCCTTCATAGTTCTGGAACAACATCCTATGGACAGATGAGACCAAGATCAACTTGTATCAGAGTGATGGGAAGAGAAGAGTATGGAAAAGGAAAGGAACTGCTCATGATCCAAAGCATACCACCTCATCAGTGAAGCATGGTGGTGGTAGTGTCATAAGGCATGTATGGCTGCCAATGGAACTGGTTCTTGTATATATTGATGATGTGACTGCTGACAAAAGCAGCAGGATGAATTCTGAAGTGTTTCGGGCAATATTATCTGCTCATATTCAGCCAAATGTTTCAGAACTCATTGGACGGCGCTTCACAATGCAGATAGACAATGGCCAGAAGCATACTGCGAAAGCAACCAAAGAGTTTTTTAAGGGAAAGAAGTAGAATGTTATGCAATGGTCAAGTCAATCACTTGACCTGAATACGATTGAGCATGCATTTCACTTGCTGAAGACAAAACTGAAGGGAAAATGCCCCAAGAACAAGCAGGAACTGAAGACAGTTGCAGTAGAGGCCTGGCAGAGCATCACCAGGGATGAATCCCAGCGTCTGGTGATGTCTATGCGTTCCAGACTTCAGGCTGTAATTGACTGCAAAGGATTTGCAACCAAGTATTAAAAAGTGAAAGTTTGATTTATGATTGTTAATCTGTCCCATTACTTTTGGTTCCTTAAAAAGTGGCAGGCACATATACATACTGTTGTAATTCCTACACCGTTCACCTGATTTGGATGTAAATACTCTCAAATTAAAGCTGAAAGTCTGTAGTTAAAACATATCGTGTTTGTTTCATTTCAAATCCATTGTGGTGGTGTAAAAAGCCAAAAAGATTAGAATTGGGTCGATGTCCCAATATTTATGGACCTGACTGTATTTCACTTCACTTTGGCATGGTGATTTTCCATTTAAAAACAAAATAGGATGACCTGAGACAAAACATAACACAATTATTATCTGGTTTCACCCTTAAAGGAAACCTTTAAGGTTTCCTTTAAGGGTGGGGCGTGGTTGGTGGTCTGGCCACGCCCCAGACGATGTCACATCTGACGAAATCGGTTGGGCGGTACCGGACACCACGCTTGTCACGCCCCTCTCAACGCCGGCTCATCACATTCCCACGGGACGCCGCGGTTTTAAACTAGTCTGCTTGTACTTTCCTTCATACATGTAAGTGGAACCGTTAATAAACTTCTTTATTGTTTAAATGCTGGATTACGCTATGGTCTCCCTTTATCTTCCTTCCCATGTGGTTGACATCTATTACCGGAGCTGTATATGAGCTTTATTGCTTCATTGGGTTATACCTCTGGATGCCAAGACTGGTTACAAGCGCATATGATCTATCCCTATATTTGTGGAGGCAAGAGTATATGCTGAGTCCTTGACCAAAGCCTGGGTGGCCTGTCCATTAAGTTGGGGGCCCATCTTTTATTTACCCATCACGGGTGTTTTTCCTCCTGCCTCACCATCTACTGGGACTCAACTTTTGGATTACAACCTTCCATCCACTATCCATTTTTGGGATTCATGACCCCTATGGACTTTTTGTTTTGTTTGCTTTTGTTTGTATCACTGCACCTGTTGTTATGACCAATGTGATATATTCATTACTTTAGTTGTTATCAGCGCTACACTATTTTGATACACATTTTGCTTGGATTTCTATAGGTCCAGTGTTTAGCTGCTATTATTTAGGATTAATTTATCATCCGTTTTCTGTCAACATTTAGCGCAGGGTTCCTCCCTTGATTGTATATGCTTATCAAAGAGACAGAACTACTGATCTGCATATGTTTTCCTGGTCAGTGATGCAGAATGTTTTGAAGCCACTGGATCAGCACAACATTCAGAGAACTAGTATTTTCAAAAGAGATCAGCCTGCATATTCATCTTCATTTTTTTTTACAGATTATGAGATAATTGACAATTGGTTTTCAATGCCAGGATATTAGTGCGGTTTCATTTTAGTATTTTATACAACTGCAGAAGAGAATAAAGTGTTGGACTAGAGTTTAGGGCATTAGGTAATTAAGTATGTATTAGGAGGCAGATTTAATGTTAAGGAATAGGTTAAAGGGATAGGTAAAGTATTAGGGGTTGATACTAAAACTGAAGTGTGCAAAATCTGATACAGCTGTGCATGGTAGCAAATCAGCTTTTAACTTCAGTTTGTTCAACTAGAGTACAACTGAAGACAAGCATTTTTTTTTTTTAGTTTTGGATAGAGTGGAGAGGGATTAGAACATCTGTCAGTTTTTATTGCAATCTGTGGCCCCGGTTATGGAGATTCGCTCTCTCCTTGTCCTGTTTACCGTTATCGTTCAAAGTGAAAGTAAAAAAAAATCCAGAATTTTGGGTTGTCCCCAGAAAAGTAATAGAAGGGAATTCTTCCAATGGGGACACTAGCTCTGGTTATCTGGGGGTCCCCAAAGAATTCCCCTAATTTGCAGGGATTTCCCCTCACTTCCTGTTTGGCTATGGGACAGGAAGTAAAGAGAAATCTCCAAAATGGGACATAGATGGTGAAAACAAATCTGACAGGGGTTATAACCCTCCCTTGCTCTATCCAAAATGAAAACAAAGTTTCGCCTATAGTTCTACTTTAACCTGCACTAGATTTTGCCTCCAGTCTTAGTAAATCAACCCCTTAATGTCCAGCTAAGTGTTAAAGCGGTAGTGAAGTCTAGCTAAAACATATTATTTTAGACGTACCTGTAAAAGGTATCCCTCCAGAGGCATGCTGTCACCGCTGACAGGACTTCCATCTTTTCCTTCCAGGTTCATGAGCTCCGGCCATTTAAATGGCCGAGCTGCGATGACATCACTCCTGCGCATGTGCACAGCAGTCTCGGTTGTTGCACAGTGCTCTGGATTGACAGCACATTCAGTGTACCCTCACTTCAGAGTGCAGTGCAGGGCCGATCCTGGACAGGTGCACCTCGCTCAGGCACTGCGAGCAGAGGCTTCATTTGATGGGTACTGATGAGGCTGTAGTCTCTGACCATCTCCTGTAGTATGTCTGAAGTCTCTGACCATCTCTTGTATCATGTCCTCTAACCATCTCCGCCCCAGGTGCCAAATGCTCTAGGTACACCCCTGTCACGTGGCACTCACTTACATTCAGCCATACACTGCCTTCCTCTTGGCCTGGCGCCGCTAGAATTCTAGCCGGGAGTTAGTAGTGGTGCCGGGAGGGGGAGGAGGTCCCAGACACTGTGTGGAGGCGTGCAGCGTCTTAATATCATATGATGTTCATGACGTGCGTGGCACCTGCACAGGCCCTTTACTTTAGGGCAAACAGTCCACGTAAGGATCCACTCTGTTTGCCCTTTCTCCTCTCACAGCGCCAGCAGCAAAGAGGGCCAGCCAGGCCCCAGCTTCAGCTCTAGCAGCCAAAGCCAAGGCCAAGCACCAGCAGCCAACCCCAAAAGCCAGGCCCCAGGATCAGCAGCCAGCCCCCTAGGAGGACCAACAGCCAGCCCCAGTACACGTTATTTAAAGTAAGTGAAGTCTTCTAGGGCTGGGCAAAGCTGTTGACTAAGTTATTGTCAAAGCATTCAGATTACAAAAAGTGGTGGGGCATATAGATGGAGAGGTGGAGTCGTTGCATAGAAACATTTGTAAAGGGGAAGAGTTTGTAAAATGATCACACCCATGTGGGAGCAACAGAAATATTTCTGCACCCAGGTGTCTGTGACCCTAGGATCGGCCCTGGTGCAGTGCGCAGGTTGGTAAAGTAACTGAAGAAATTGTAAATATCTCCTAAACGGCCCTGGTGCAGTGCGCAGGTTGGTAAAGTAACTGAAGAAATTGTAAATATCTCCTAAACGGTGCATGTTTAATAGATATTCATTGTTACAAGTGACCAAGCATGTTTATTACCGCTTTGAAAAGACTCTGTCATGTAGCCCATTCAAAGTAACCCCGAACTTAACTTCTACTCATCTTTCCGGCATTCCCTAATGCCCCATGTTACCCCTTTTGTCACACAAACAAAGTGTTCAAGCCTGGTAATTGATTGCTCATTCTATTTAAGGGCTCAGATTAAGTTAAGTTTAGAGGTTAAATATTAGTGGGAAGTTTAGGAGTATGTTTAAAGTCACATACGTTTAGGGTTAGTGACACATTGAAAACCTTTTCTTCTACGTGTTTTTGGCACAGACAACCCCAAATTGAGAATAACTGCATCCAGACCTATATAACCAAAAACCAAAATACCGACCTTATACATTATGGGAAGAATACCCTCCAAAAGTAGGTACTCTCCTACTAGAGAAAAAAAAAAAAAACTTGATGATAGCATATACCTTTAAATGTACTTTTCTAACAATAAAAAAAAAAAAAAAATAAAAGACTGAATTGGATCTCAAACTACTAGGATTACACCATATCTTAAGCAAGCTGATGAAGCACAAACTCTTCCATTAGTGGCATACAGATTGCACATTCATTTCTGCAATTGCTTCTATGAATAAGCTATGTTGATTAAAGTCGTTAATACAACGCCATCTGATGCCTTGTGATGTATGAAAAAAAATCTATTCCACAGATAATCAGTCTTTTCATGCCAAGATTGTTTAGACATGTCCCAACCTTCACATTGACAACAAGGCAATTTTTAGAATGTACTGGAGATAAATGGTGTTAATGCCACTAAGCAAACATGGCATTTTTGTTGTACTCTGGTCATAGATGAGTCACTAAGTACCGTGATTAATCACGAATCAATGTTACCAAGCTCATTTAGAAACTATCTCCCTCTTCAAAAACAGTTAGAGGCTTGAAATTTCTAAGCTAATGCGTTTATTCAACAAGCCTCATCCCTATTATTAGTTCTAACCATTCGAGAATGCAGGAAATGTGCAAGCAATTAAAACAGAGTGATGTCTCTCCTTGTAAACACTTTGGCACTTCTTTATCTTGCCGATGCACTGTACAAATATATAAATGAAATAATGCATTACAGATAAATTATGGCTAATGCAGTGGAGTTGGAAAAGATAGATTTATTTCAATAGGATGATGGGTCACAGAATATGCTCTTTATCTTTGTAAATGGATGGGTATTTGCTGTGATATTTTCTGATTAGGGACGTTATCAATGTTAATATTTTATTTCTGATGTTAAGCTGTGTTTTTCTTAGGGCCTACTATTTAAAGAAATTCTGTTGATTATTTTATCAGCCATGAGAAAATTTGCATGTAGTGAAGATATAGAGGCACTAACAAAGATGTGTCTATTCATTGAGACAGAGAAATTAAGAAAATACATTGTGTGCATGTATGTAAAAGAAAAAAGTGTAAGGATGAAGGGTGTTGGTTCACCTAATAGACAGGTGCATCTCACAAAATGTAAATAGCATCAAAAAGTTAATTATTTAGTTTAGTTATTATAAAGATTATATTATTATAAAGAGTGAAATATTTAAAGCTTTGCTTTCTTTTAATTTTGATGATTATGGCTTACAGCTAGTGAAAATCCTAAATTCAGTATCTCAAAGTTAGAATATTGTGAAGTTCAATATTGTAAACTCATGGTGTCACACTCTAATCAGCTAATTAATTCAAAAACACCTGTAAAGGCTTCCTGAGCCTTTAAATGGTATCTTATTCTGGTTCAGTAGGTTACACAATCGTGGGGAAGACTGCTGACTTGTCTAGAAGACAGTCATTGACACCCTCCACATAGAGGGTAAGTCACAAAAGGTCATTGTTAAAGAAGCTGGTTTTTCACAGAGTGCTGCATCCAAGTATAATAATAGAAAGTTGATTGGAAGAAAAAACTGTGGTAGAACAAGGTGCACAAGCAACAGGCATAACTGCAGCCTTGAGAGGATTGTGAAGCAAAGGCCATTCAAGAATTTGGGGGAAGATTTACAAGGAGTGGACTACGGCAGGTGTCAGTGCTTCAAGAGCCATCACACACAGACGTATCCAGGACATGGGCTACAACTGTCTCATTCCTTGTGTCAAGCCACTCCTGAACCAGAGACAAGGTCAGAAGCGTCTTACCTGGGCTAAGGAGAAAAAGGACTGGACTGTTGCTCAGTGGTCCAAAGTCCTCTTTTCAGATGAAACTAAATTGTGCATTTCATTTGGAAATCAAGATCCCAGGGTCTGGAGGAAGAGAGGAGAGGCACATAATCCAAGTTGCATGAGGTCCAGTGTGAAGTTTCCACAGTCAGTGATGGTTTGGGGAGCCATGTCATCTGCTGGTGTCGGTCCATTTCCACTGTGTTTTATCAAGTCCAAGGTCAGCACAGCCCTCTACAGGAAAATTCTAGAACACTTCATGCTTCTCTCTGCTGATCAGCTTTATAGAAATGCTGATTTTATTTTCCAGCGGGACTTGGCACCTACCCACACTGCCAAAATTACCAATACCTGGTTTAATGATCATAGTATCACTGTGCTTATTTACCTAGCAAACTTGCCTGACCTAAACCCCATAGAGAATCTGTGGGGCATTGTCAAAAGAAAGATGAGAGACACCAGACCCAAGAATGCAGATGAGCTGGAGGCCGCTATCAATACAAACTGGGCTTTTAAAACCCCTCAGCAGTGCCACAGGCTGATCGCCTCCATGCCACACCGCATTGATACAGTAATTCATGCAAAAGGAGCCCTGACCAAGTATTAAGGGCATACTATACTTGTACATGGACATACTTTTCAGTAAACCAACCTTTCTGTATTAAAAATCCTTTTTTCTATTGGTCTTATGTAATATTCTATTTTCTGAGATACTGAATGTTGGGTTTTTTACTAGTCGTAAACCATAATCATCAAAAGTAAAAGAAAGCAATGCTTGAAATATATCTCTCTGTGTGCAATTAATCTATGTAATACAGTATATGAGTTTCACTTTTTGAATTAAATTACTGAAAAATTAACTTTTTGATATAATAATTTTTTAAATGCACCTGTAGGTATTACTTCACCAACTTTGCCTCTGACACCTATAGCTATGACATTCAATAAGTGTGGCATTTCAGGAGTTAATTTTAGATATTAGGGCTATGTCCATGCAGGGTGCAAAGACACAGGTTCACTTAATGGCCATTCCGCTTAGCTGTATGCACTCCCCTTCTTTTTGCTTTCATGCTGAGCATAAAAAAGGAACATCCATGGAAGATCTGAGTCATGGCTTGGAGTTGGCACAGGGCTGAGGATTCCCTTCCCACACTCAGATGTCAACACTGGATACCCAAGTCATCAATCACTAAGCACCCTTGCTGTCATGTGGAAGGAAGTAGAATGAGTTCCATACTCTCCATTGCCTGATATTTTTCTAATTTTCGACAGATATTTTTCTCAAAAACAGCTGCAGCGCAAATCAGGGGAAAATGTACAAATTGCATTCCTATCAGTGAAAGCTAAAAATATTTTAATCACATTTTACTTGCCAATAACATTTTACACATTTAACAACAAAAAAAAAAAAAAAAAAGAAAATAATAACGAATAAAATACCCTTTACAAGCCAAACATTAAATATAGAATCACTTACCCAATTTAGAGCTCAATTAAGCAATATTCCACTAGGGAAACCAGAACATACACTCTGGGGCAACCAAAGAGACATGCCACCAGATATGGCATATGCTGAATCAGATACATTTTTATAGTAATTTTAAAATTTTTTCAGGTATTACATATCAAGCCCAAAAATACATCCCTAGCAAATCAGGTTCTGTATTCATTTTACCAATGTATCACAATGCTTTAGTCTTCAACATTGATATCTACTGCATATATTCTAGTCAATATAACTAACAGGCTCATGTGACAACACTTCGATGCCCAAGTGGTCAATCACTCAGCACTCATGCCATCATGTGGAAAAAAGAGGAATAAGTCCCATACTCCCCATACTCTAAAGCACCAGATATTTTTCTCAGAGAAGCAGTTGAGCAAAGGGTAGAATAATATGTGCCGTTGAGCAGCAGTTATGTGATCCTGTGTATTGCCCTTCATGTTCCGGTACACTTAAAATGGGAGTAAACGCCCATCTTTGACTTGTACTTATAGGTAAGCCTATAATAAGGCTTACCTACAGGTACTGTAAATATCTCCTAAACGTGCACCGTTTATGAGATATTTACTGTATAGGCAGCCGATGACGTCACCAGCGCATGCCACCCACTTCAGAGTCCTGTGGCGTAAACAGCGGCTCCCTTGTGCATGCGGGGGCAGTGACGTCATCGTGGCTCAGGCCAGTCACATGCCTGGAGTTCACAGTGCCGGAGGGAGGAAGGCTGAAGATGAAAGCAGCCTCCAGCGGTGACAGCACAGCACTAGAGCGCTTCATTTTCAGGTAAGTTTCACAGAATGTGCTAGTATGCTTGCATACTAGCAGATTATGACATTACCTTTCAGGTCAGAAAAAAAAATTAAAAATCACTCAGCGGTTTACTACCGTTTTAGAGGTCAGATTAAGTGTTAAGATGGCCACAAATAGATGCCATCTGTACCAGCAAGCTAATTAGTGAATGCGGTTGGTTGTAAGTAAAAGCAATTGGTGTTATTTTCTTACTTAACATCAAAAGCCCTGCAGCAAGAATATATTATCAGACTTAGGCTGTGTGGCCTTTGTTTAGGTAAATAAATGTGAAAAAACTTTCCTGCAATCTCCCTGGCTGTACACTACAAATCCATGGCTCTCAGCGTGGTGTCAATCATATAAGAGGAAAGAACCATAGTTGAAATCGCTAACAAAAAGGCTTAATCCTAAAACTTTGAGAAAGCCCATTTGGCGCTATGTGTCAGGTGGGCGGTGACGTAGGACTAGGTGGAGCTGTGTATGCAGAGGATTGTACTGTGAAATGCTTGTTTTTTACTACTGAAATGTGAGTGGATTTTTATATGGAAATAAATACTTTTATTAGCAATTTGCACTATGGTTCTTTCCTCCTTTATGATTGACACCATGCTGAGAGCTATGGATTTGGAATGTACAGGGCATATAGACCTCCTTTATTTAGTGAGGTCCATTCAAGCCGGTGAGAAGGGCACGGTATTGATCAGAGGCAATTACTGAAGAGTTTCTGGTGTATGGTACTGCAGCCTTTTTTCATGGACATTGAATCATTTATTCATGGACTGTATATATATTTAAAAGAAAAGATGGGCTCCCGTTAATGTATTATATATAGATGATTTTTACACTGTTTTCAGATATTTAATTTATGCACTATAATTTAAATGCACTTTATTGAAGGAGAGCGTTGCACATTTTTGTGACTATTTTTGTTTTTTTAGGTAAACCATGAAAATAAAACAATATTGTAAAAAAAAACGAAGCCATGTCTGGAGTTATGCAAGAAGAGGAGTGTTTTTGTGGAGAAAATAAGGGGGGGGGGAGGTGTCCACAAGTACTCACCAATGAGAAGGATCAAAGAGAGAAAGCCTTCCCTGACAAAGTTCCTGGTGGCACAGAGACTGCTATGTAGAAGCCTGCCCTGGTAGTGGGAGATTCTAAAAAAAAAAGCTACCTAGAGAGGCTCCTCTTGCATTTCCATTGTAAGTGACATAGGGCTGCTCCTAATTTTGAGCATTGTCTAAGATTATATAGTATATCGAGTAGTGATAATTTCCCCACTGCTCAAATCACCCTTTAAGTAGGTGTCAATGCTATACTCAGAAGCACAACATCAGTGTTAATTTTGACGTCAAATTTCAATTTAGTATTATAGTCTTTTGACTTACCGTAAAATCCATTTCTGTGATATTCATTGACGGACACAGCTCCTTATCTTCTTGACCATTGGGTTATACTGCCCCCTACAGTAGTAGGACACTAAGCAGGAAAAAGCTTGACTATGCCTATGGGGCAGTCCCAGGGGGTATACTCCCATTCTCAGCTATAGGCACTGTTTGTTACAAGCAGTGCCAGAAGAAAGCCAACTCCACAGAGGGGTGGGTGCTGTGTTTGTCAATGAGCATCAGAGAAATGGATTTTAAGGTAAGTCAAAAATCCCATTTTCTCTTTCGTTCATTGACGGATAGCTCCCCATCTTCTTGACCATTGGGACGTCCCGAAGCAGTGTCAAACAGGAGGCCTGGGAACAGAAAAAAAAAATTCCCAAGGCTAAACGGTAGCCAACCAGGTAACATGGAGCACACCCATATACAACTGGACCGCACCTGAAAAAACCAATAGACTCTCAAATAGGACCAGGTCCTCTAAACATCAGCGTGCAAACCCTTGCGGCCAACAGGTGGCCCCCTTGCAAACCTGCATCACTGATCCCTGATTACAGAAGGCCCAGGAAGCACTAAGCGCCCAAGTAAAGTGCGCCTTAACAGGGAAAGGAGGAACCTGACCCTTAATTGAATAAGCCTGAATCACTGTCTGTCTGATCCATCTGGAAATGGTCGCAGCAGGAGAAGCCAACCCTTTTCAAGGTCCATCCATGAGTACAAATAAGGAGTATGACTTCCTAAAAGACTCCGCAGCTGCCAGATACACCCCAATTGCCCGAACCACATCCAAGGAATTCAAGTCAATTTCCATAGGAAGTTTAACCCTGGGACATAGGGAAGGCAACACAATGGTCTTCATTCAAATGGAAATCAGAGATGACCTTTGGAAGGAATGATGGGCAGGGACGAAGAACCACCCTATCTCTACGAACCACCAGGTAAGGTGAATGACAAGACAACGCCGCCAGCTCTGACACCCTGCGCGCAGAAGTAAAAGCCACCAAAAAGGCCACCTTCTGGGACAACGTAAGCAGGGGAACCTCCCAAAGACTTTCAAAGGAGGTTTCTGAAGAACTGTCAGCACCAAATTGAGGTCCCATAGCGGAAATAGAGACCGCACTGGAGGAGCCAAGTGTCGAACTCCCTGGAGAAAGGTACGCACCAAGGAATGTGCTCCCTTCTTGTGTCCCCTTGGTGATTGACATAGGCCATGGCCGTGGCACTGTCTGATTGAATGCGTACCAGACACCCCTGAAGATGAATTGTCCAATGGCCCAGACAAAGTCTGATCGCTCGGACTTCCAGTACATTGATTGGCAGTCTGGACTCTGGAAGAGTACAGACCCACTGAGCACAATCTGTGTCGAGGACGCCTCCCCACTCGGACAGGCTTGCATCCGTGGTGACATCCGTCCAGTACAGGGGGAGAAAGGATTTTTACTGTCAAAGTGCTGGAGAACGAAGCCACCAGATCAGGGACCCTCTCGTACCCCTGGTCAACAGGATCACCACAGTCGGTGGTTCTCCATAATTCATTTGCAGCACTCTCAGAATGTAAGGACAACATGGATATGGACTCAAGCATAGAGGGTGAGAAACCATCGACTCCTATGTCTAATGTATGCAAGACTGCAGCCAAGGACAAAAAAGATAAAGTGAAGTCTCAAAGGAAGCAGCTGTTGCTGGGTGATTCAATCATAAGAAGTGTGGAGCTTAAAGAAAATGGTTTTGTGAGATGTCTCCCTGGTGCTACTGCTAGACGAGATAGAAGACGTATTATTAATATTGTTAAGCAAGCAAAGCAGGAAGGGGACGTGGATGTTCTTGTCCATCTAGGGACAAATGACCTGGCTTGCAATGAAGTGTCAGAGGTGAAAAAATCTTTTATCACACTTGGTAATGACGTACAGGATTTTGCATCCACCATTTCATTTTCTGAAGTTCTGCCTGTGCATAATGTTCAGAATGATAGGCAGAGGCGCATAAAGGAGTTCAACATATGGCTTAGTAAATGGTGTCAAGAGCAAGGATTTGGCTTTGTTTCTCATGATAGCTCTACTTGGAATAGAAAGGAACTGTACAAAAAAGATGGTTTGCATCTTTCTCTCAAAGGAACAAATGTACTTAGTGAACAACTCCAAGAATTTGCGAAAGAGTATTTAAACTAGGAAGGGGGGCAAAAGAGTGAAAATACAAGAGTCCAATTGCCCCCCGAAACAATGCCAGAACAGGTCAGAAGCACAGAGGTTAAGAAATGATAAGCTCAGAGTCCTGTCTACAAATGCTCGCAGTTTAGGTAAAAAAATCAATGAACTTGGGTCAATAATGGCATCTGAGAATGTAGATTTAGTGGTTGTTACGGAGACATGGTTTAATGAAAGAAATGACTGGGACAAAACCATACCAGGGTACTCTTTATACAGAAGAGACGGAGAAGGCAAGAAAGGAGGAGGAGTGGCCCTGTATGTGAAAGATAGCATTAAATCTAACCTAATACAAGTTGGTGAGGCCAACATAGAGTCAGTTTGGGTTACGTTGCAGTTTGCTAATCATGCAGTAACTCGTGTAGGTGTGATATATAGACCACCTGGTCAAGTTAAAGAACTAGATGATCTACTAGTTAAAGAAATAGCTAAAATGGCAATGAAAGGAGAAGTTATCATTATGGGAGATTTCAATCTTCCAGATATAAACTGGAAAACCAAAATAGCAAGTTCTACCAGGAGTACAGATATTCTAAATTCCCTACTGGGGTTGTCTCTGCAACAAGTGGTTGAGGAGCCAACCTGGAGGGAGGCCATTTTGGATTTGGTATTCACAAATGGGGATTCGGTATATGATGTCATTGTAGGCGAAACCTTGGGATCTAGTGATCACCAGTCAGTGTGGTTTAATATAAGAACTGTGAAAGAGTCACACCACACAAAAACAAAAGTTTTAGATTTTAGAAAAACAGACTTTTCAAAAATGAAATTAGTCATAAATGAGTCCTTATCAGACTGGAACGGATTACATGGAGTCCAGGAGAAATGGGACTACTTAAAAGGTGCATTATTGAAGGCAACAGAAAATTGCATTAGACTTGTCAGTAAAAGCAAAAAAAGGAAGAGACCACTGTGGTACTCAGCAGAAGTGGCCCAAATCATTAAAAATAAAAAGCTAGCATTTTGTAATTATAAAAAAACCCAGAGCAATGAAGATAAGGAAATTTACAAGATTAGGCAGAAAGAGGCCAAGCAAGTTATAAGAACTTCTAAAGCGCAGGCAGAAGAAAAACTAGCTCAGTCTATGAAAAAGGGGGATAAGACATTCTTCAGATATATAAATGAAAAAAGGAAATTAAAACAAGGAATAACTAAATTAAAAACAAAGGACGGAAGGTATGTAGAAGAGAATAAAGGGCTAGCCGACTGCCTTAATGAATACTTCTGTTCAGTTTTTACAGAAGAAAAAGGAGAAGGACCTCCACTTGAAAGGATGACTAATGAATCGTTTGATGCATGTGTCTTTACAGAGGAAGACGTTCTAAGATTGCTGTCTAAAGTGAAGACAAATAAGTCACAGGGTCCTGATGAGATACACCCAAAATTATTAAAAGAGCTTAGTGGTGAGCTGGCAAAACCATTAACAGATTTATTTAACCAATCATTAGTAACAGGAGTCGTCCCGGAAGATTGGAAATTGGCAAATGTCGTGCCCATTCACAAGAAAGGTAGTAGGGAGGAATCGAGCAACTATAGACCAGTGAGTCTGACATCAATAGTAGGCAAATTAATGGAAACCCTATTAAAGGATAGGATTGTGGAACATCTTAAATCCCATGGATTGCAAGATGAAAAACAACATGGGTTTACTTCAGGGAGATCATGTGAAACAAATCTTATAGATTTTTTTGACTGGGTGACTAAAATAATAGACGGTGGAGGTGCAGTAGACATTGCATATCTAGATTTTAGTAAGGCTTTTGACACTGTCCCACATAGAAGACTTATCAATAAACTACAGTCATTGAGCATGGACTCCCATATTGTTGAGTGGATTAGGCAGTGGCTGAGTGACAGACAACAGAGGGTTGTAGTCAATGGAGAACATTCAGAACAAGGTCATGTTACCAGTGGGGTACCCCAGGGATCTGTACTGGGACCAATTTTGTTTAATATCTTCATAAGTGATATTGCAAAAGGCCTCGATGGTAAGGTTTGTCTTTTTGCTGATGACACAAAGATATGTAACAGGGTTGATGTTCCTGGAGGGAAACGCCAAATGGAAAAGGATTTAGGAAAACTAGAAGAATGGTCAGAACTCTGGCAACTGAAATTTAATGTGGATAAGTGCAAGATAATGCACCTGGGGCGTAAAAACCCAAGGGCAGAATATAGAATATTTGACACAGTCCTGACCTCAGTATCTGAGGAAAGGGATTTAGGAGTAATTATTTCAGAAGACTTAAAGGTGGGAAGACAATGTAATAGAGCAGCACGAAATGCCAGCAGAATGCTTGGATGTATAGGGAGAGGTATAAGCAGTAGAAAGAGAGAAGTGCTTATATGCCGCTGTACAGAACACTGGTGAGACCTCACTTGGGAGTATTGTGCGCAGTACTGGAGGCCATATCTCCAGAAGGATATAGATACTCTAGAGAGAGTTCAGAGAAGAGCTACTAAATTAGTACATGGATTGCAGGAAAAAACTTACCAGGAAAGGTTAAAGGACCTTAACATGTATAACTTGGAAGAAAGAAGAGACAGAGGGGATATGATAGAAACTTTTAAATACATAAAGGGAATCAACTCGGTAAAGGAGGAGAGCATATTTAAAAGAAGAAAAACTACCACAAGAGGACACAGTTTTAAATTAGAGGGGCAAAGGTTTAAAAGTAATATGCGGAAGTATTACTTTACTGAGAGAGAGTAGTGGATGCATGGAATAACCTTCCTGCAGAAGTGGTAGCTGCAAATACAGTGAAGGAGTTTAAGCATGCATGGGATAGGCATAAGGCTATCCTTCATATAAAATAGGGCCAGGGACTATTCATAGGATTCAGATATATTGGGCAGACTAGATGGGCCAAATGGTTCTTATCTGCCGACACATTCTATGTTTCTATGTAAATTGTCTAGAAACTGTGTAAATTGAACCGCCTCAAAAGGTAGACACTATCAGGCCCAGCACCCACATGCAAGCCTGGAGGGATGAATGTCTGCTGGACAACAGAAACTGAATTGCCTCCTGCAATTTCTAGAGTTTTTCCAGAGGAAGAAACACTCTGACTGAGGCTGAGTCCAGAGTCAGACCCAGATAGTCCAGTCGTGTGGACGGAACCAGAGCAGACTTCTGAAGGTTCAGAATCCAACCAAACTCCCTCAGAGTTTACAGAGTAATCTCCAAGTAGTCCATCAGAGCAGTCGGAGACTCCACTCACAGAAAAAGATCGTCCAGGTACCCCAGTACCGCGATCCCCCGCTGACGCAACAATGCTAGTACTGGGGCCAACACTTTTGTGAAGGCCCAAGGAGCGGAGGTGAGACCAAATGGTAACGCCACAAACTGATAATGCTCCTCACCTACAGCAAAGAGGAGGAAGCGCCTATGACCGGCACATATTGGAATGTGAAGGTAGGCGCCCTTGATGTCGATAGAAGCGAGAAAATCCCCCCGATGTAGGGACGCCACCACCATGCGAATGGACTCTATTCTGAACTTCTGTACCACCACAAAGCAGTTTAGCGCCTTGAGGTCTAGATTTGGACGTACCTTGCCTTCCTTACTGGAAACAGTAAACAGGTTTGAGTCAAACCCCTGAAAATGTTCCGAAGTCGGAACCGGGACAATCACCCCTTGAAGTAACAAATCTTGCACTGCCCCAAAGAGACCCTGTAAGCAATCTTGGGACAAGCACCAGACCAATTGACTTTGTGGACCCACTTGGCCTGTACCACGGAGGTCCACAGATCTGGAAAGCAGCGAAGACGTCCCCCCACCCCATATACGGGTGGGTGCACTCCTTAATGCACAGAAAGCCTTGTCTGCAGGTCTGGAAGAGCCGCTCGTGGTTTGCCAGATCAGTTCCTCTTGGAACCTCCGGTGGAGGCTCTGAAGGGTTTAGATCAGTATGTCACTCCTAGTTATAGCCGCAGTCCCATAAACTATTAGGTTGCACGTTTTTGTAGGGATTTCTGAAAGCGCACCAAATATGCAGCATGCAGGACTTTTGGTGCGCTTTCAGAAAATGTGGCAAAAATGTGCAATCTAATAGTAGTCTATGGGATTGCGGTTATAACCAGGAAAATTGCAAGTACACCACCACAGCATACCAGCGTGAACCCAAAGGGTTGTTCACAGTTGCAGCAGGCACTGTCCCCCCCACTGAAATGTGATCCAAACATTTTGTGTGCACTCACATAAAAAATATGTATGCCAGCATTTAAAATGGTTACTCTACCACATCAATCCAAGATGGTCACCAATGACACTTTACTATCAACTTCCGACACGCATTCCATGGACAGGATGTGATGTAAACGGATATGATTTCACAATGAATAGCCCTGTTCAATGCATTTCATCAAATTGACGCCCAAACAAGGATACATGGTTTTCAGTAGTTAGTAGCCCAAGAATTAGTAACACCACACCAGTAGTGCAAGTCAGGATATTTGAAGTTTCACCAGTACTCTAAATTTGACTGCAAGTGATCCCATCTGGAGCTGCAGGCTGCCAAAGTGTTCCTCGTAGCCTAAGGCTCAGATCCTAGCAAAGCTTGTGACTGAGGAAAAAGTCCTTAGAGAGGCTGTCTTCATGACTGAGCCTTTACCTGAAACTGGAGTATTGTGAGAAAACGTAATCGCTAAAATTATGCAGGAACAGTTTGCTTATACTATTCATTGTGGCGCTTGTTTTACTTCTTTTGCATTTAACGGTATGCCTGTACCTTTATTCATATGGCATTGTTAATTGATAATGTGGAACAAAATCCCATTCAACATTATTATGCTGTCTTTATCTTAACCACTTGCCTACTGGGCACTTAAACCCCCTTCCTGCCCAGGCCAATTCTCAGCTTTCAGCGCTGTTGCACTTTGAACGACAATTGCGCAGTCATGCAACGTTTATCACTTTTTTCAAACAAATAGAGCTTTCTTTTGGTGGTATTTAATCACTACTGGGGTTTTATTTTCTGCTGAACAAACAAAAACGACCGAACATTTAAAAAAATAGAATTTTTGTAAGAACTTACCGTAAAATTATTTTCTCTGAGTCCTCTGACAGTCGCAGCCCGTTCAGTAAGCCTTCATGAGTGGGGTAAGGCGCCCTCTCTGCAGGAGCAGGCTAGGTAGTGAAAAGGTTAACAAAAGCTTTACACACGACAAACACCTCTAGGGGGCTGTCCCACAGACATTACCCATCAGCCACTAGGTGCTGCTCACTTTCGTAGCAAGCAGTACAGGATCACACTTAACCCCAAAAAATAGAGGGACGGGGGCTGCGACTCAGTGGACTCAGAGAAAATAATTTTACGGTAAGTTCTTACAAAAATTATATTTTCTCTTACGTCCTCTGACAGTCGCAGCCCGTTCAGTAAGCCTTCACGAGTGGGATGTCCCAAAGCAGTGCAGGTGTAAGGGGTGGGAAGACGCAACCAAAGAAAAAGGAAAAAACGTTTCAACCAGGCCAGAGAAAAAAAACTGAGCAAAAAGAAAGCTCAACATGAGCCAACCCCATGACAAAATTCACCCCAAGAAGAGATAGAACAACACGTCTCTAAAGAACCGCCACGCACAAAACTTTGCGGCCAAAGAAAGCATCCGAGGATGCCATTACATCAAAAATCGTAGAGTTTCGTGAAAGACGAAAGAAGTCCCTGCATCGCACACCTGAGCCACAGAAAAAACTGATGGCGAAAAGCCCAAAAGGCATTGACAGCTCTAGCAGAGTGTGCCCACATAGGAAAAAAGAGGCACCTGACCCTTTAGTGAACAGGCCAGGACCATGGACTGTCCGATCCAATAGGAAAGGGTTTCAGCGGATGCAGCCGAACCCTACCGAGGTACCTCTGAAGGACAAACAAGGATCAAACTCCCTAAAAGGACTCCAGGGCAGACAGGTAAACCCTGATCGCCCGAACCACAGTCGTGCATGCAAGACAAAGTCCTTGGGATGCTTGAGCTTCGCACAAAGCGAAGGTAAAATAACCTCTGATGAGGTGGAAAGCAGATACCACCCTAGGGAGAAAAGACCGATTGGGTCGCAAGACCACTTCATCCCCATTAACAACCATGAAAAGGCGAACGGCAAGACAGAGCTGCCAATTCAGACCCCCTTTGAACAGAGGTGATAGCCACCAGAAAAGCAATTTTCTGGGAAAACACAGGCAGAGCTACTTTACTGAAGTTCTAAAAAAGGGAGGCCGCTGTAAAACGGAACAAAACCAAATTCAGATCCCATGGAGGCAAAAGAGCCATCCGCGGGGGAACAAGATGACGTACCCCTTGAATAAAGGCGCAAAGCAAGGAATTAGTCGCCAAGGGATGCTGGAAGAAAATGGCTAAGGCCAACAATCTGACCCATGATTGTGCCCAGCGCCAAGCACTGATTCACACCTTCCTGCAGGGAGGCCAAAACCCTCGCCACCGAAAAGGAGCATGGATGAAACCCTTGTGATTCACACCAGGCAAAACACGCCGTCCAGGTACAAATGGAATATCTTCTGGAGGCAGACTTCCGAGCCTACAGCAAGGTAGGAATGACAGTATTCGAGAGACCACTGTTTCTTAACACCTGGCTTTCACCAGCCGCGCCGTTAAAGCCAGGGACAGTAAAGCAGGATGGAAGAACGGCCCCTAAGACAGCACATCTTTCTCAAAAGGTAGCCGCCAGGGAGGCTCGATGACCATTCCTACGAGGTCTGTGAACCAAGACCGACGAGGCCAGTCTGGGGCCACCAGAATTACCTGCACCTGTTCCGACGCCAACCTGCGGGGGAACCAGAACAACAGTTGAATCGGAGGGAAGGCATAAAGTAGCCGACATCGGCCCCAGGGCACCACCAACGCGTCCGCCAGAGGATTGCGGGCCCTGGCCACGAATCTCCCCACCATTTTATTAAGACGGGACACGAACAGAACCACATCCAGAGACCCACAATGGGCACACAATAGATGAAAACACCACCGGATGCAGGGACCATACCCCCGGATCCAAAGACTGGTGACTCAGATAGTCCGCCTGCCAGTTTTCCACTCCCAGGAATGTGAAACAGCAGAAAGCACTGGAGCATGCGCCTCTGCCCAAGACTGGATCTCGGCCACCTCTTCTGCTGCCCGGGTACTCTTGGTGCCCCCTTTGGTGATCGATGTAAGCCACCGCCATGGCGTTGACCGTTTGAACACGAACCGGGCGACCATGCAGCTGAGCCGACCAATGGAACAAGTAAGGCTTGATCACCTGGAGCTGCAAGACATAGACCGACAAGGAAGACTCCGCCGCCAACCACGTCCCCCGGGCACACAGAGTGTCTAGAACACCGCACCAGCCTGCTAGGCTGGCATCTGAGCGGAATCCAGGACCATCCCCAAAAAAGCGAGGCGAACCGACGGAGTCAGTGCCGACCTCCGGAGGTGGATGATCCCTCCGAAATCCTGGAGCGTCTGAACCGTCCCCAATAGAACGTTCAATAGAGTGGTATCCGGGTTCGCCCTCAACAGGAGGTCGTCCAGATATCCGAGGACCGCAATCCCCTTCATGCGCAGCAAGGCCAGCATCGGAGCTAAGACCTTGGTGAAGACCCTGGGAGCCGAAGCTAGACCAAAGGGCAATGCCACAAATTGAAAGTGGTCCTCTGCCACTGCGAAGCGGAGATATCGCAGATGACCCTCGTAGATAGGGATGTGCAGATACGCATCCTTGAAGTCGATGGAGTCCAGAAAATCTCATTGACTTAACGACGCCACCATCGACCGGATGGATTCCATTCGTAACATCTGCACCCGCACAAAGCAGTTCAGAAACTGGAGGGCCAGAATCGGACGCACTGTGCCCTCTTTTCTGGGCACCGTGAACAGGTTGGAATAGAACCTGTGAAAACCTGTCCCGCTGAGGGACTGGTATAATAACTTCTCGGGCAAGAAAATCTTGCACAGCACCCTTGAGATCCTGCAAAGGATCGGGAGACAGAACGGAGATTTCATGGAAAGAACCTGTCTACGGGGCGAGAACGAAAACTCGATCTTGTATCCTAAACAAATCCGTTCGTGAACCCACCTGTCCCAAATTTGGGACAACCAGGGTTCCCAAAAGCAATACAGACATCCCCCCACCCCTGAAACGGGTAAAGGCATCCCTTTAAGGCGGGAGAGGACTGGGCCGCCGCACTGGACTGACCGGCCTTGGGCTTCCCGGACCATGGCTTCTTGTGACCGCCGGAGGCCTTGAAGGATTTACCTTCTCCTGTGTCCCTGAGGCAAGAAAAGACCCACGATGAGCCTTGAAGGAAGGACCCCACCTAGCGCGTGGTGATTTTCCCTTAGAGGTTTAGGATAAAAGAGTACTCCTACCTCCTGCAAGACCCTTAAGCAACTCATCCAAGGTATCCCCAAAAAGCCGATCTCCCATATAAGGGACATCAGACACAGTCTTTTTGGAAGCGCGGTCAGCCGACCAGCCTTTTATCCAAATAATGCAGGGGATTGTGACGCCAATAACCTTGCGACCAGAGGAGCCTCGTCCAGGGCCACGTCACATAGTACATTACGGCCGGGGCCATTTTGATCCACCAGGCCAAGGACAGCCGGAGGGACCGACTCCGCTGCTAAGGTGCGCCTAGGCAACTGGAACCATTCAGTGATCATTTGTGAAAACCAGCACAGAAGCGAACACAGGTGTGAGCCACCAAAAACATGTTGCCAGAAAGCGTCTCCACGCGCTCATCAGCCGGGACTCTGAACAATTGGGAGTCCTCCACGGGTAGCAACGTGGATTTATTTAACCTGGAAACATTCTGGTCCACCTCAGGCGAAGCCGCCCAATGGGTAGCAGCATTGAAATCGCTTAGGCACCACCAGCATATGCTTGAGGCAACGCCCCTGTTCGTTCGCGGTATTGTGAAACTCCTCGGGCAGGGGAAAACCTGACCCGACTTCTGGGCTTTTCGGGACCCGAAGGAAACCGGTTTTACCTGACTGGGCAGGCTCATCAGCAATATTCCAAGTCTCCTTGACAGAGTGAATAAGTGTTTCAACTATAGCGCTTTTACGTTCCGCCGTGGAGGACTCCTCCTCTACCCCTTTCAAGTGTGAGGACTGGGACCCCTCAGGGGGGACATTGACCGTGGCAACCAAATCAGGCTCTTAGTCATAAAAAACTGAGAGGGCATCGCTCGGTTTGAACAGTGCGTTCATACATCAGATCAACCTTAAACACTAAGGTCGCAAGTGCAGCAGCTAAGGGGGTCATGGCCGGTGATTCAGGAGTTCCTGAAGCAAGTACCAGGGCTGTGGAGAAATTGCCATCCTTGGACTCCATTTTTTAAATAAAAAATATTTTTGGACACTGGCCCTTTAAATCGGCGATTCCTGCGGTCCTCACCGCAAATATGCACCACCGCCGAAGTTCCCTTCCAAATGATATAAAAAACAGCAAAAGCACAGTCTCATGGTGAAATGCCCAAAAAAACGGAAAAAAGCACAGAAAAACAGCCCCACCATGTCACATTGCAAAGAACAGACTTTGAAAACCTTCTTCAAGTCTTCTGCAAGTTCTGGTTCAGTTATGTTGTGCAATAGTCATCTGAAAACGGGGGTCATTGTGGCTGAAATTTCATCTTTGCTCCCTGCTGTGTGTAAGTTTTTCTAAGATCTCATATAGGGTTCAGGAAGGTAGAAATCAAAGAGCGACTAACCCAAATATCTCATTGGTGTAACACAATTTAATTTTGCTTGTTTATATGCTGGGATTTTGCAGAAAATGTGTGTATATAATCTGAGACCCAGTGCAAGAAATCTGGTAGTTCCACCACTGTAGAGAGGACTACAAATCCCAGTTTTGCTGTTTTGAATACTGTCATTCTTTAAAAATCTGGCACCTTTAAGACTTCAGTAACCGAAAGAGATGTCATGACACTGTTTCTGGGTTACTGCTTCGGAGACCCGATCAAAGCCGATTCCGGCTTTGTTCGGGTCTTCGGCCAGCCAGCATACAAGCCAAAATCTACAAATAACCAAAAATTTGTCTGAACTTCTATTCGGACCGAGATGAATTGCACATATCTAGAACCTATAAAAACAGTTTTGCAGGGCTCAGGCTGGCTATAAACTGTATAGACGTCTAGGGCTCAGGGCTCTTGCCATATAAACTTGCAGGGCTCAGGGCTCTTGCCATATAGACGTGCAGGGCTCAGGGCTCTTGCCATATATACTTGCAGGGCTCAGAGCTCTTGCCATATAGACTTGCAGGGCTCAAGGATCTTGTCATATAGACTTTCAGGGCTCAGGGATCTTGCCATATAGACTTTCAGGGCTCAGGGATCTTGCCATATAGACTTTCAGGGCTCAGGGATCTTACCATATAGACTTTCAGGGCTCAGGGATCTTGCCATATAGACTTGCAAGGCTCAGAGCTCTTGCTATATAGATGTGAAGGGCTCAGGGCTATTGCTACATAGCTTTTCAGAGTGCTTGCTATGTAAACTTCCAGAGCTCTTGCTATATAGACTTGCAGGGCTCTTGCTGAAATGTGCAGAGCTCCTGCTAAAGACACTACTGCAGCTTTGTTCTTGCTAGAGACTTACCATGTAAATTTGCTACAAATAGGAAGTCAATAAGTGTCAACTAGAAATTCAAGTGCTCTGCAAGTGTACAACTTGCCAGTGAAAATGTGCAGCAAGTTAACAAGACTTACAATTGAACCCTGATAAATAAGGCTCCCAGATACACTGTTTTGTGTGGGTGTCAGATGACCCCTTTTTTTTTTTTTTTACTACTAGGCATTCAACCTCCTGTAGGGTTCAGAAAACCCATTTTGTGTTTTTGAAAAGGCTCTGTCTTTAAAACGTGTAGATTTAGAACCTAACCAACGCACATGTAAGCTGCATGATTGTCTTGACCCATGTAGAAACAGGATGTGTGTCTTTTGTTCCACTCTTTATTTTCATACCACAGTTGAATGCTTCATTGTTGTTGATTTCATATCGTTGGTACCTACTGCCATATGTAGTGCTCTATGTCACACTTGATTGTACACCCTTTATTCTAAATAAAAATTTTGAACAAGAAACAGGATGTGTGTCAGAAAAGAAAAGGCTCAGTGAAGGTGGAAATGGGCAACCCTCTGAGCACCACTAGTACCCTTTTTAATTTTTATTTTTTTTTTTTATATTGGACTGTAGAACTTGTCTGTTGTCAGAGCAAGGGATTCCTTGCTCTGACAACAGACAAAAAATTCCTTTGATTGTCCAAACATGGCCTGAAGTGCTTGTCCTGAAGATCCAAGCATATAAGATTAAAGCTGTACCCCTCCTATCAGAAGGAGAGCAACCAGGTACTCAAAAGATTTGTATGGGCGACACAATCAGAAAAAGACCAGGGAACATCCTGTCTCCCTGAAGTGAAGCTTTTTGCTGAGTTCTTGAATGAGAACTCTCTCTTTACAATTGTTCTTGGGACCCCTAGCCAGCATTGCTCTTCTGAGTTAATTATATACCGACTCTTGAACTGCAGTCTTCTTTCATGCAACAGACCTTTATTTCGAAGTAAGGGTTATGGCAGGTTTACAGGCTGCAGATTTCCCCTGAAGTCACGTGCCCGTGACGTAATGCGTAGGGCATGGATGGAGAATACAGGAAGCAACGTCAGTAGCATCACGGGTGATAAGCCTCGAGTTACCACCGGACGTATCTATCTTTAACCACTTTAAGACCGCCCACCGTGCTGCTACTGCGGCTCCCCTGGGTCCAGCGATGTAGACCTACGTCGCTGGATTCCTAGTGACGTAGGCTCGCTCCCGCTGTGTTTAGATACAGCGGGAGTCGGGCCGGAGGAGGAGAGGTGGCACACTTCTCAAAGTGTGAGAAAATCCGCCCGCTTGTCTAAACAAAGCAGGCGGATCTTCTCTGTGACAGACAGGGAGAGATCACAGGATTCAGCATAGCTGAACCTGCGATCTCTGTGTCACAGAACCCCCCCACCCACGTCAGTAAGCATGAGGCATACATTTAACCCCTTGATCACCAAGTGTTCACCCCTTCCCTGCCAGTGTCATTATTACAGTAACAGTGCATATTTATAGCACTGATTACTGTAGTAATGTCACTGGTCCCCCCAAAACTGTCAAAAATGTCAGTTAGGGGTCCAATCAGTCTGCCACAATGTCACAGTCCCGCAAAAAATTGCAGATCGCCATTACTAGTAAAAAAAAAAAAACAATATTTTTCACACTGATATATAACATTCCCAAAACAAAATTTAAAAATCAAAATTTTTTAATATTTTAGGCCAATTTGTTTTCTGCTACATATTTTTGGTCAAAAAAAAAAATCGCAATAAGCGTATTTTGCTTGGTTTGCGCAAAAGTTATTGCGTTTACTTACTACGGGAAGGATTTATGTTATTTTTATTTATTTATTTTTTAACTAGTATATATCCATCCATATATATTCCATTTTCATCCAATCCAATCCTCCAGACGGATGGAAAATAGGGTTTCCATCCGTCTGGATTTCACGGACCACATCGGATCGGAGACCAGCGGGTGTCAGCGGAGATGTCACAGCTGACATCCGCTGCTCCATAGAGGTGCATAGAGCATCCGATCAGGTCCGACAGGCAGACCTGATCGGAAAGCCCGTGTGAAAGGGGCCTATGTGTTTGCAGAAATCCTGTACTCGATACATACAAACCCGATTCCAAAAAAAATTGGGACACTGTACAAATTGTGAAAAAAAAAAAAAAAAAAAAAAAACAGAATGCAATGATGTGGAAGTTTCAAATTTCAATATTTTATTCAGAATACAACATAGATGACATACCAAATGTTTAAACTGAGAAAATGTATAATTTTAAGGAAAAAATAAGTGGATTTTAAATTTCATGGCATCAACACAGCTCAAAAAAGTTGGGACAAGTCCATGTTTACCACTGTGTGACATCCCCTCTTTTTTTTCTATAACAGTGAGCAAATGTCTGGGGACTGAGGAGACAAGTTGTTCAAGTATAGGAATAGGAATGTTGTCCCCTTCTTGTCTAATACAGGCTTCTAGTTGCTCAACTGTCTTAGGTCTTCTTTGTCGCATCTTCCCCTTTATGATGCGCCAAATGTTTTCTATGGGTGAAAGATCTGGACTGCAGGCTGGCCATTTCAGTACCCGGATCCTTCTTTTACGCAGCCATGATGTTGTAATTGATGCAGTATGTGGTCTGGCATTGTCATGTTGGAAAATGAAAGGTCTTCCCTGAAAGAGACGACGTCTGGATGGGAGCATATGTTGTTCTAGAAATTGGATATACCTTTCAGCATTGATGGCGCCTTTCCAGATGTTTAAGCTGCCCATGCCACACACACTCATGCAACCGCATACCATCAGAGATGCAGGCTTCTGAACTGAGCACTGATAACTTGGGTTGTCCTTGTCCTCTTTAGTCAGGATGACATGGCGTCACAGTTTTCCAAAAAGAACTTAAAATTTTGATTCGTCTGACCACAGAACAGTTTTCCACTTTGCTACAGTCCATTTTAGATGAGCCTTGTCCCAGAGAAAATGCCTGCGCTTCTGGATCATGTTTAGATATGGCTTCTTTTTTGGCCTATAGAGTTTTAGCCGGCAACAGCGAATGGTGGATTGTGTTCACTGACAATGTTTTCTGGAAGTATTCCTGAGCCCATGTTGTGATTTATATTACAGTAGCATTCCTGTATGTGATGCAGTGCCGCCTAAGGGTCCGAAGATCACGGGTATCCAGTATGGTTGTCAAGCCTTGACCCTTATGCACAGAGATTGTTCCAGAATCTCTGAATCTTTGGATGATATTATGCACTGTAGATGATGATAACTTCAAACTCTTTTTCTCTTAGAAACTCCTTTCTGATATTGCTCCACTGTTTTTCGCTGCAGCATTGGGGGAATTGGTGATCCTCTGCCCATCTTGACTTCTGAGAGACACTGCCACTCGGAGAGGCTCTTTTTATACCCAATCATGTTGCCAATTGACCTAATAAGTTGCAAATTGGTCCTCCAGCTGTTCCTTATATGTACATTTAACCTTTCCAGCCTCTTATTGCTACCTGTCCCAACTTTTTTTGGAATGTGTAGCTCTCATGAAATCCAAAATGAGCCAATATTTGGCATGACCTTTGCAAAGGTCTCACTTTCAACATTTGATAGGTTATCAATATTATATTGTGAATAAAATATAAGTTTGAGATTTGTAAATTAGTCCATTCCTTTTTTTACTCACACTTTGTGCAGTGTCCCAACTTTTTTGGAATTGGGTTTGTAGATCTGATCTTTTTTCATCTTTTCACTCTTACATATATTGACAGCACAAGTCTTTTATACTTATTTATCCAGGAGACAGATATACTTTCTAAGGTCAAGGTCAACACCTATAGTTGCCACCAGAAGATGCAGCTCCCCTCAAGGGCACACCCAATCACCACGATCGAGTAGATCCCTGAAGGAAAAGGCATCCAATGGCAACTCCATGTGTCAGGCTAATCTTATGAAGGCCACATCAATAAAACAGGTGACTTAATTTGCTGGAAAACCTCTCATAAGTGCATAATCTGACATCCTGCTGTGCAGGTAGAGGTGTCTGGGTTGGGATTTGAACTGAGGTACCTCTGAAGGTTCCCCCATTTTAAGCATCCTAACCGCTCTACAAAACAGAGGTACAAAAACCTGCAAAAATATCATCCTCTTCCGTATCTTCCTCTAGGGAATTGTTTGAAGAGGGTTAAATTTCCTGGAACCAAATCAAGGAAAAACTGGAGGTTGCCAGAATACAGGATCCCTTGTACAGGGAGAATGGAAACAAACTCCTTTAGAGTCAAAACAAAGGGGAAATGTTCCTCGCTATGGACAAATAATGAGAATGGCTTTTAAGTTGCTGCCCCCACTGAGACTACCACCGCGGTAGAGTCAGCAAATAATTCTTTCATAGGAGTGTGTATGGCGCTGCTTATAGTGTGTATCCCTTTAAGTGTACCTGCAATTAGTGTGTTAGGTGAAGTGATCCAATGTGCAAATTGCCAATTAAATGTGTCAAAAACTCCTCAATTGATTGCAGAACTGGTGAACAAATTCATAAATCACTAAAAATGATCAAACTATGCATAACACATAATGTACAATAAACTGACTGTGCTGTGTTTACAATATTCCTTAGCATCCGCAAAAAAGTGATGTGCTATGATACAGTATAGGTAAAGTCCATAAAGTGAAATGTCCAAGAAAACAAAAAAATCCATAATGCAATATTGGTTGAGTTTCATAAATCTTGTGGTGTGCTGGTGGTTTTCACATGTGCTCCCCCTTCTCCACCTCTCACCAGAATTTCTCCCCTGTTAAGGGGTAAAACAGCATTCACAGCACTTTGTTGCTGCACACAATATTCCAGGGTCAGTAAGTCACTTCCGACTCTAGTCCGTGGAACGCACTTGTCCCGGACTCCATGATTCCAAACACTAACATATTTTATACAATGCAAGTGCATTTTAAACCCATGTTGAAATGACAAAAGGGGATTTTTGACTCACCGTAAAATCCATTTCTCTAATGTTCATTGACAGACACAGCTCCTGATCTTCTTAACCATTGGGTTATACTGCCCCCTACAGGAGTAGGACACTAGGCAGAAAGAAAAAGTCTGGAAACGTCTATGGGCAGTCCCAGGAGGTATACTCCCTCTCTCCGCTATAGGTACTCAGTTTTGTTACAAGCAGTGTCAAGAGGAATTACAAATCCACAGAGGGGTCAGTGCTGTGTCCGTTAATGAACATCAGAGAAATGGATTTTACGGTATGTCAAAAATCACATTTTCTCTTTCGTTCATTGACAGACACAGCTCCTGATCTTCTTAACCTTTAGGACTTCCCAAAGCAGTGTTAAACAGCAGGGGTGGGAACAACGAAAAATAAATTCCCAAGGCTAACTATTGCCAACCAGGTAAACAGGAGCTCAAACAAAATAATAGAGGCATGGACTCCAGAGAGATAGAGAGATATAATTTTGCCCCTGTACAAATTATTAGTAAGACTGCATCTGGAATATGCAGTTCAGTTTTGGGCACCAGTTCTTAAAAAGGATATTGGGGAACTGGAGAAAGTGCAGAAAAGGGCAACCAAACTCATAAGAGGCATGGAGGAGCTTAGCTATGAGGAGAGATTAGAGGAACTGAATTTATTCTCTCTTGAGACAAGGAGATTAAGGGGGGGATATGACCAACAAAGAGCTGGGGGGACCACACCCTGAACATGCATTTCTAAAGCTGGTGCAGCTATGAACCAAGCGACATGCATATTTACAGAGAATAGTGCACACATGCAAAAGAAATGACTATCAAATATAAAGGCAAAAAATTAGGATTTGGTCCCACCATATGGCCATATCGTGCTCAAGCCCACCACTACGTCAAAGTACCCCATTGTCAGTGGGTCCTACACTATCCATAAAAAGAAGGATGAATCCAACCTCTCACCATTGGAAATGCTTACTCCTTACTGGGAGAGATGTGCAACTGCATTATAAGGGACTCCCTTAAAATGCAGTTGCACATCTCTCCCAGTAAGGAGTAAGCATCTCCAATGGTGAGAGGTAGGATTTATCCTTTTTATGGATAGTGTAGGACCCACTGACAATGGGGTACTTTGACGTAGTGGTGGGCTTGAGCACGATATGGCCATATGGTGGGACCAAATCCTAATTTTTTGCCTTTATATTTGATAGTCATTTCTTTTGCATGTGTGCGCTATTCTCTGTAAATGGGGATATGACCAACATGTATAAATACATAAGGGGTCCATTTAGTGAACTTGGTGTTGAGTTATTCACTTCAAGGTCAACACAGAGGAAGGGGGCACTCTTTAGGTCTAGAGAAAAACAGATTTCGTCTACAAATACGGAAAGGTTTCTTCACCGTAAGCTGTGGAATAGCTCACTAGATTGATTTAAAAAAGGCCTGGATTCTTTCCTGGGTGTACATAATATAAATGAGTACTATTATTTATAGGTAAAGTTGATCCAGGGAATATCCGATTGCCTCTCGGGGATCAGGAAGGAATTTTTCGCCCCTGCTGTAGCAAATTGGATCACGCTTTGCTAGGGTTTTTTCGCCTTCCTCTGAATCAACTACAGGTATAGGATTGTGTATATGGGATTGTATGGTTGGGTATTCTTTACTGTTTTTTTTTGTTTTTTATTGCTTGAGCCAGATGGACTTGTGTCTTTTATCAACCTGACTAACTATGTAACTATGGCGCTCACCTGAAAAAAACAATACATCCTCAAAGAGGTCCAGGTCCTCTAAACAGCAGCCTGCAAAAACCTTGCGGCCAAAGGAAGCATCTGCAGATGCCAACACATCCACTTTATAGAACTTTGTGAAAGTGTGCACCGATGACCAGGAAGCCACCTTTCAAACCTGCGTCACTAACGCCTGATGACAGAAAGCCCAGGAGGCACTGAGCGCCCGAGTAGAACGAGCCTTGGTAGGGAAAGTAGGAACCTGACCCTGCATGGAATAGACCTGAACCGCCATCTGTCTGATCCATCTGAAGATGGTTGCAGAGGAAACTGACAACCCTTTCCGAGGCCCATCCATGAGAACAAATAGGGAGTCTGACTTCCTAAAAGACTCCGTAGCTTCCAGGTAGACCCTAATTGCCCGGTCCACATCCAAGGCACGCAAAGCAATTTCCTTAGTATGTGTTGGCCTGGGACTAAGGGAAGGAAACGCAATGTCTTCATTCAAATGAAAATCAGAGACAACCTGAGGAACAAACGACGGACAGGATGAAGAACCACATAATCACTGTGAACCACCCGTAAGGTGAACAACAGGATAACGCCACCAATTCCAAAAGACCAGATTCTGGGACAGCGTAAGCAGGGGAATCTCCTGAAGATTCTCAAAAAAAAGCTTCTGGAGGACTGAGAGCACCAAGTCAAGGTCCCAAGGTGGCAACAGAGACCACACTGGAGGTGTCAAGTGCCTTACTCCCTGAAGAAAAGTAAGTACCAGGGGGAGTATATGCCAAGGCTGTTGAAATAAGACCGCTAAGGCAGACACCTGACCCTTGATAGTACTCAAGGCCAGTTTCTGCTCAACCCCCTGTTAAAGGAAGATCAAGATCGAGCCACCGATCAAGTGTGAGGATGAACCCCAAGAGACTCACGCCACGCAATATACGTCTTCCACGTACGACGGTAGATCTTCCTAGAAGTTTTCCTAGCTTTTAACAGCATTGGAAACACCAACTCACGATTTCACCAGACTGGCGTACAAAGCCCGGCGAGGCCAGTCTGGGGCCACTAAGATGACTGGAATCCCTTCTGCTTCGATCCTGCATAGAAGTCTTGGCAGAAGCTTGAGAGGAGGGAAGGCATGAATCAGATGATATTGACCCCCACGGGGCCACCAGCGCATCTGCGGGGTCCGCCAGAGGAACTCGTGACCGAGCCACCAACCTCTGCACCTGTTGAGCTGGGAAGCCAACAGATCCACCTCAGGGATGCCCCACCGGAGATACAACTGATGAAAGACCTCCGGATGAAGGGACCACTCCCCTTGGTCTAACGTCTGCCGAATTAGGTAATCCGCCTGCCAGTTTTCCACCCGGGAATGTGTATGGCGGAGAGGGCTGTAACGAAACCGTTCTGCCCACCTTTGAAAGCTGGCTACCTCAGGAGCCGCCAGGACACTTCTTGTGCCTCCCCTGTTGACGAACATAAGCCACAGTCATGGCATTGTCCAATTAAATATGCACTGGACATCCCTGAAGACAATCTGTCCAATGTTCCAGGCACAATCTGATCGCTGAGTTCCAAGACATTGATCAGTAGTCTGGACTCCTCCAGTTTCCAGATCCCCTGAGCAGAATATTTGCTGAGGACGCCACTCTGGACAGGCTGGTATCCGTGATGACCACTGTCCAATACAAGGGGAAGAAGGATTTGCCCAGCCGAAACACAAAGCCACCATAATCAGGGACTCTTTCGTTCCCCGGCTCAGC
Organism: Pelophylax lessonae; assembly: GCF_965119305.1. Classification (NCBI taxonomy): domain Eukaryota; kingdom Metazoa; phylum Chordata; class Amphibia; order Anura; family Ranidae; genus Pelophylax; species Pelophylax lessonae. Next base: position 147,884,117 of record NC_138774.1, read on the forward strand.
CGAGTCCGATTGTCCAGACTGCGGATTCTTGTCCCATTTGGCCTGAATCTCCCTGGCAGGGACCTCACATGGAACAGTGCAAACAGAACCAGAACCTGAAACTGAACCATCAGGCCCAGCACCCGCATGCAAGTCCGGAGGGATGACTATCTGCTGGACAGCACTAGACAAATTGCAGCCTGTATTTTCTGGAGTTTGTCCAGAGGAAGGAGCACCCTGGCTAGTTTGTCCGGAGTCAGACCCAGATAGCCCAGCTTGTGGACGGAACCAGAGCAGACTTCTGAAGATGCAGAATTCAGCCAAACTCCCTCAAGCATGTATGGCGATTTCCAGGTTTTCCACCAGAGCAGGAGACTCCGCTCGCAGAAGGAAGACGTCCAAGTAGCCCAGTACCGCGATCCCCCAGTTGCATAACAATGCTGGCACCGGGGCCAACACTTTCGTGAAGACCTGAGGAGCAGAGGCGAGACCAAAAGGTAACGCCACAAACTGATAATGCTCCTCTCCTACGGCAATGCGGAGAAGTGCTGGAGACCGACACATATTGGAATGTGAAGGTAAGCACCCTTGATGCTGATGGAGGCAAGAAAATCCCCCTGATGCAGGGAAGCCATCAACTTGCGAACGGACTCCATTCTGAACTTCTGCCCCCGCACAAAGCAGTTCAGCGTCTTAAGGTCCAGAATTGGACGCACCTTGCCTTCCTTCCTGTGGACTGTAAACAGGTTTGAGTAAAACCCCTAAAAATGTTCCGAAGTCAGAACCAGGACAATAACCCGTAAAGTTAAAGGTCTTGCACCGCCCCAAAAAGAGCCTAAAAAAACGGACGGGGGAAAGTAACACGTTGGAAGGAAGAACCTTACCGGAGGGCAAGAACGAAACTTGATCTTGTAACTGGACTGAATGACCTCATGGATCCACTTGTTCTTGTACTAGGGGAGTCCATATGTCTAGGAACCAGCAAAGACGCTCCCCTTACCCCAGATATGGGTGAGGGCACACCTTCCTGCTGAAGGGGCCTTGTGCGTGGGTCTGAAGAAGCCCGCACCTGACTTGTCAGACCAAGTTCACTTGGATCCTCCAGAGGACGCCCTGAAGGGCTCCGATCCCTTGTCTGTCGACCCTGAGTGATGAAACAACGTCTTATGAGAAGGAGGGCCCACGTCTACAATGAGGGTCCTTGCCCTTAGTAGCCTGCTGAAGAAAGGTACTCTTCCCCTTGTGAGACCTTTAATGATGTCATCCTGGGTAGCACCAAACAGGCGATCCCCTTGAAAGGAAAGTTCAGTCAAGGCCTTTTGGAAGTCTGGTCCACAGACCAGCATTTAAGCTGTTAAAAAACACAATGCAGTCGTTTTTTTTTTGCGTGAGAAAAAACCCCAAAGGGTTAACCACTGCTAAAATGATGCCAACACTGCATGTTCCCACATCAGAGCATTGCGATTCCGCCAGGTAGCTAATGAACCAGATCCTGCCATATAGGAAGTAGAATGGGATGAAACGATTATCCGCTCAGGAAAAGGTAGGAAACTAAACCAAACTTTGATAAAATGCTGTCATTGCTGTACAAAGATCACCCAGAGAGCGTATAGCCCTCCACATTTGTTTTTGTTTTTAAGTAGAGTTACCCCATAACAGCCTGCATGGCATCTGGTCAAGTGCCTTGTTTGACCTTAAGCTGTACATACTTATGCATCCTAGACCTTGTCCGCAGGGTGATCGACGCACATGCTGGGCACACTTACTACCCACTGTTAGCTTAGCATATGGTCAAACATAGCACCTCTGGGTAAGCTCTCAGATATGCTCCTCACATGTGTGCCATGAAAAAACACCCAGCTGTTTTGCTGGGGAATCCAGACTCATACGGGACCATTCCGCTGGGAGCACAGGGTCACACAGTATCACCAATGACTGGAATCGCTGATCCTCATCTATGTGCCATGAATACCACCCTGCTGATAGCTGGGGAGCCTGGTATCATTGTGCAATTGTGCTACTAATAGCTGGGAACAGCCAGACTCTAATCTACTCATACCCTGCCAGAGTTTCGGGAACTGACATCTATCAGTAAATCAACAAAAGGTAAGAACACCATCTTGATAGGTCCCATAAGGAGGACAAAATAGACACACAGTCTCTGGCTCAGCCTCAAAATGTATGGGAGTAGGATCGAGGGTGGAACCCATCTGAATGTAGGCTGCAATTGAGTCAGTCAGGAAAAGTAGTTACTCCGTTCAGACAGTTTTCAGATAATTTTCTGTATTCGGCAAAGGTCTCTAATTCCCATGTTATTTTCCCCTATTCTCACCGTACCCTTTTATAAATAACACATTTGTTCAATCTTTCAACAGAAATATTTCTGGTTTCAGTTGTTATACCATTTCCCTCAACAGTAACCACAAGTGTGCCATCTTCTAGACAGGTAACATATGCGCAATAAGTCAGAACCTATGGATTATATCTGAAAAGTATTAGCTCTCTCAGTGTGGGATGATTCTTTTACTGACATTTCTAGGGGAAAAAAAAAAACTTCACAAAAGTGAAAGTTTCTGCTTTTTGATTAAATGTATTGAAACTCCATGTACAATGACAAGTTAGCATGTTCATCTTCTTAACCATTATTCCACCTGGAAGTTTTATGTTCACAACTCCATTTGGGAGTTATAAAGTATTCTGTCCTAAAGACAAAGTATTATTAGTGCTCCCTCCGGTGGGCAAATAGTATAATTACCAAAATATAGGCAGAATTAAAAATTAAATCTAGTAAAAACAAACACTATATATATATATTATTTTTTTTTCATATCCAGCTGTGTTGTGCAGTGTATTACATATTAATTCCAAGGCTTGGTTTCGTTAATCAGTTCCCTAAACACCATGTAGTGTCAGAGTCTATGGACACAACAACATTTACAGGAAGCAGAATAATCTTTTTTTTTTTTTTTGTAAGAGAAAAGAATGCTAGTCCAGATGTATTGCATGCCATTTTCTACATGGCAATGGCTCAAAAGTGAAGAGGTAGAACTTCTGTCATAGTTTGTGGTCTGTGTCCCTACTGAAATTCTAGTTGTGTTAGGTGTCATCCTCTCCTAGTGGAGAGATTGACCCCAACTTGTCTTAGTGGTCATCTTTACTGTGACAGTATATACCCCAAAAAGAACATACCTAGTAGTAGAAATCTGAAGGGTCCCTATTCTTCCCCATCCTATCTAAAACAAAGAAAAATGCAGTGTTAAACTTCTCGGTAACTCTCCAGGACAACACATGAAATAGGCACTTCATCCAACAGGAATAGGAAATACATAACCAAAAAAAATACCCAGAAAAGAAGTCCCTCTGCTGAACTAATGAGTATTAGATGAGAATCAAAGTACATGATCTGAAGCCAAACAAAACAGAACATATCACACATCTTCCAGGACATCCTGGAAGATGTGTGATATGTTCTTTAGGTGGACCTAATCTGATGCCCAATGCATCCCTATGGGGCAGCGGATGTCAGCAGAGCCATCTCCGCTGACACCTGCTGCCATACGATCCGGTTCGTCAAATCCGGACGGATGGAAACCCTATTTTCCATCCGTCTGGCGGATCGGATGAGATCGGACAGGCGGTCCGTTCTCATCCGATTCCCCAACAGAGGACAGCGGGGACCTGACAGCTCCGTCTCAGCACACAGAGCGGAGACGGAGTCGTCATCCGCAAGCTCAGCGGATCGATACCCGCTGAGAAAAACGGAGTCCGCCGACGGAGCGGACAGTGTGAAAGTACCCTTACAATGTAAATTTGCTGTTCCCTCAACCCTCAAAATTACTCAACACAGCCATTAATGTCTAAACCACTGGCAACAAAAGTGAGTACAGTAAACCCCCCTCCATTGCGGGGGTTACATTCCGGACCCAGCCGCGAAAAGTGAAAATCCGCGAAATAGAAAAACCCTATTAAAATGCATTGTAGGCATGTTTTTTTTACTGTCACTGTACGTGTAAAAGCATTTTAAGGTCTTTAAACACTTTTAAAACAATAGAAACTCATTTAAAAACACATAAAAAGATACCAAGACATAGCAAGAGCTATGGAAATCACAAAAATATTTCATTTTTAATGATTTATATAGTAAAATAACATTACAAAAAAAAAAACGCAGCACGGTGGCCAAGACCATGCAGTGGTTTAACCGTACAGGTTCTGCTCAGAACATGCCTCGTCATGGTCAACCAATGAAGTTGAGTGCACGTGACGTGCTCAGCCTCATATTCAGAGGTTGTCTTTGGGAAATAGACGTATGAGTGCTGCCAGCATTGTTGCAGAGGTTGAAGGGGTGGGGGGGTCAGACTGTCAATGCTCAGACCATACGCCGCACAACTGCATCAAATTGGTCTGCATGGCTGTCGTCCCAGAAGGAAGCCCCTTCTAAAGATGATGCACAAGAAAGCTGCAGTTTGCTGAAGACAAGCAGACTAAGGACATGGATTACTGGAACCATGTCCTGTGGTCTGATGAGACCAAGATAAAAGTTATTAGGTCCAGATGGTATCAAACTTGTGTGGCGGCAACCAGGTGAGGAGTACAAAGACAAGTGCGTCTTGCCTACAGTCAAGCATGGTGGTAGGAGGGTCATGGCCTGGGGCTGCATGAGTGCTGCCAGCTATAGTTCATTTAGGGAACCATGAATGCCAACATGTACTATTACTAGTGATGCACCGAATTTTCAGCCACCGAAATTTTCGGCCGAAAATGGGCTTATTCCATTTCGGCCGAAATGGGTTAAATATGCCGATACGAACGCCTCCTGGTGATGTCACTATTACTGCGATCTGTGCATGAATGAATTAACACACCGGGCGGGCGAGCGGCCGCTAATAGCTGTAACTATGTGAGTGCTTCACTTTCCTGTCAGGCATGTATCTCCGGGAAAGTGAAGCGCTCACATAGTTATAGGCATTAGCGGCCGCCCACCTGGTGTGTTCGTTCATTCATCACCGGGAGGCGGGCCGCCGGCCAGAGGCGGGTTTTTTTGAAAGGAAGGACACAGGAGGACTGAAGCTGAGAGTGAGGAGATTGCATTGGGATTGTGAGGGAAGCAGAGGCAGGAGGGGGGGTGGAGGGATGCTGAGGCGACCTTACCAATGGTATCTAGTATTATGCAGCATGAGGGGGTTAATGTATTGCCACTGCTGGTCACTGATGCATTAGTGACCGACCAGTGGCAGTTAATTAACCCCTTTGTGCTGCATTAGTGCAACCAGTAGCAGTGCAACCAGTGTTAATTAACACTGATACTGGTTGCACTAATGCAGCACAAAGGGGTTAATTAACTTCCACTGGTCAGTCACTAATTCATCAGTGACCAGCAGTGGCAATACATTAACCCCCTCATGCTGCATAATACAAATACCATTGGTAATTAAATTAACCACTATACTGCGACAGGGTGGCAGCTACAGGTGTACGCCGGCCTGTTTTTGGTGTATGCCCCTGTTCTATCTATTTTAAAATTATTTGGGGGAAAAAAGTAATTTTCGATTTTCGGCCAAGGGCATCCTGCATTTTCTGTTTCGGCCCAGAATTTTCATTTCGGTGCATCCCTAACTATTACATACTGAAACAAGCAGAGCATGATCCCCCTCCCTTCAGAGACTGGGTCGCAGGGCAGTATTCCAACATGATAACGACCTCAAACACACCTCCAAGATGACCACTGCCTTGCTAAAGAAGCTGAGGGTAAAGGTGATGCACTGGCCAAGCATGTTTTCAGACCAAAACCCTATTGAGCATCTGTGGGGCATCCTCAAAACATGAGGTGGAAGAGCACAAGGTCTCCAACATCCACCAGCTTCCTGATGTTGTCATAGAGGAATGGAAGAGGACTTCAGTGGCAACCTGTGAAGCTCTGGTGAACTTCATGCCCAAGAGGGTTAGGGCAGTGCTGAAAAATAATGGTGGTCACACAAAATATTGACACTTTGGGCCCAATCTGGACATTTTCCCTTAGGGGTTTACTCACTTTTGTTGCCAGCGGGTTAGACATTAATGGCTGTATGTTGTCATTTTGAGGGCCCAACAAATTTACACTGTTATACAAGCTGTACACTCACTACTTTACATTGTAGCAAAGTGTCATTTCTTCAGTGTTGACACATGAAAAGGTAATAAAATATTTAAATTTTATAAAACATGAGGGGTGTACTCACTTTTGTGAGATACCGTATACACACTCATTTTGCCTTGTATTTAAAAAAAAAAAAACGTTATCCCTTAGGGAGTATCACATCATAAAATACATTTCTGTTGCAGAGGATGTCTAAAATATGGCATGTGCATTTGCTACATTTTTTCCACAAAAGTGGAGTTTTTTCCAATGATAGTATGTACATATCAAATACAAGACACACATGGCAGGCATGAATCAGTTTTATTCCACAGAATAGAATGCACTGTTTTTCTCAAAATGACAAATCACTTTAAAAAGGAAAATGGACACAAAAAAATCACAACAAAAATTCCTAGTTCAGAGAGTACATATACATACTGTACAAGTAAGAAAAACATCTTAGCATTAAGCCATTGGTTAAGCCAAGGCTGCCTTTCCTGACTAAATTATACAAGTCAGTTTCAAGTTTTGCAGTTGTCATGTAACAGCAATCAAAACTGTAAGACTTCTTCACGTGAACATTACAGGCCTGGGTTAGACACCCTATGGTAATAGGGGGGTTCGTGGTCTGAGCTTAGCAAGCCCATAACACAACCAGGAAATAGGAAAAGCAAACAAGGACAGAGAACGCACTGTTCTGTGCTTTATTAATATCTCATTTCCTGTTATGTTCACACAAAAAAAAAAAATGCATCACCAAGAGCAGAGATACCCATTTACAGACCTGCAATAGCCACAGACAGGTTACCAATGCCCATGAGCAGAAAGCCAGAGTGGTCATTATGTATAAGGACTTTTCTTTAAAACCATTTGCAAAGAACTTTTGTACATGCAATTTCTTGTGTATTTACATAATTGACAATATCTACAAGTCAGGCATTTCTGAAGAGCAGTTTCCTGCCATCTTCGACTTAACTATAAAGTTTATCAGGATTTCATAAAATGATTATGCAGATGGCATATAAAAAGGAGGTGTCTGCATACAATATTTTTCAGAATGAGTCATACGTCTGTGGACATGCTCACCTTTATAAATAGTAAAGATATGGTATTGAACAAATTAGGAATACATAATATACAGTATGTAAGTTTCCATACCACAATAAAAGCACAAAGCAGAACCTTTGACTAAGTAACATTTGTTATCTAAAGTAAATCTGATATATTTGATGCTTGCACATATTGCTAAAAAGCAGAAAGCTGTGCAAGGATTATGAACATATAAAAAAACACAGAATAAGGGCAACACATACTCTGTTAGACCAAATTGTTAGAGGAGATAGTTGCATGTAAGAGGATTATTGTACAAAATAAGGTGCAATGATGAGCTCCATATCTAGGACTTCAACATGTATATAAATCATATTAAAATTCTCAATATTCCAAGGTTTCAGCACATGTATAAAATACAATATTCTTATATCCATCACACACCCAAGGGTCATTTTTTTGGGTTACTGTAATCTTAGAATTGGAGTGTTTTCATGTACAACCATAAAAATTATTTTCTGTTTACTCAGTTTAAAGTTATATATCACAGAACAAAACTGGGCAACCATTCCTTGGGGTTAAGAGAAAAAAAAAAAAAGGTTTTGGTACTCAAATGAAAGTACAAGATGCCTTCACATGCCTTTAGATGCACTCTCCTGGAGCCCAAGAGCCTCAAATCCCAGGCATCCATAGACAGCAATTTTCACTGCATCCTCATAGAGTACTGTATAGTACTGGTTCTAATCCCTCCCACGGGTTATTTTTGAACAATAAGGCTATTCATCCATTTGGATAAAGGGGAACACGCAGGAGAGAGGCCAAGGCCAAACACTATTAGAGTGGAAAAACTTGACAGCTACTCAGGATTCAGATCACCTGATCTAAATAGAGTGCATGGAAACGGTATGTGCAGACACCATCTGGTGCTTACATTACGGTACTTTATTAAATTTGTGTTTGCAGGTTTTTCCCCAAAAGTAAAAAGCATAATAAAAAGCACATACCTTAATGGGTAAAACATGAAATGAATTCAATGTACATATGAAAAAACTTCTCAAACATTTTTGATCATAGAAAATTGTATGTCTAGTTTTTTTCAACTATAAAGTAAATGCAAATAAAGAGTTTACTAGCAAGCCTGACACAGTGTAATAGGTACCTTAAGGTGTCAATTTCACCTTTATTGATCTTCCACTGAATCTCAATATAAATACCAGTACTTCCAGCTAGGGGGTATGTGTGTTCACTCCCCCTGAACCCCCACAATACAGTAATTGGTGGCTGAGCACGGTCACATGGAGAGGGTGACTAGTCCTATGCAAATAGCTGACAAATACATAGGATTTCAAGTAGTTTTTAGGAGGCACATAAAAAGGTGGGAGCAGTTAAAGCATTAGGCTTACTTTAAACCATTCTTAGAATTAGGTTCTCGGGTGCTTCCTTTTACCCATTGGTGTCGATTAGTTGTCATGGCGGTCACATGATCGGAAAGCTCCCAATCGCACGCTCTTGGCACAGCTGGTTTTGTAATGTTGCACATAAATATGTGACTGTCTGGTGCCAAGAGGCCGTATATTTGAGCGCTGTCAGCGCCAGAAGGTTAATAATCTGTTTCATTTGAAGGATTGCTAAAAAAGCCATCACCGTCAAACATAAAAATAGGAGAAAATAAACAATAATGCTGAATATCAAATCTGAATAAAGTCCACACATTCCCCACAGAACAGAAAATTATCAGTAGAGATACTGTAACATGGCTAGAGGCCTCCCCCACCATCAGCAGCAGTTAATATACCTGGAGCGCAGAGACATTAGTATATACAGATATACACAGTTACAAAAGTAGTTTAGGGTTTCCACCTTGATAATGTCTGAATTGAGCAAACCCCATAGAAAAGTACAGTGTTCTTCCCACGTCTGTGCCAGATTTCTAAGAATGCACATTTTAGAGGGCATCTTTTTAACAGCAGACCCATTTAGTTAATGATCAGTAGTTGATCTATTAAATTTCTCAGGTTAAGAGTGTGTACCTTCAACAAGGTGGTAAAAAAGGATTACAAAACATTTAAAGAAGAAAGGGGTCCACATCACGTCTGACAGACAGGACTTAATTGGTTTGCTGATAACCAGCACTGCAGGGAATAACTAGTACAATGCTGAATACAGCCAATATCTGGTATTTATTCAAGTATATTTAGGTCTTTCAATGTGCTCTTTCCCAATTTTCTACCAGGTAGAAGTTTGCATTGCACTAATTAGTAACTTGTACAATGGTCCAGTCACACTTGTGTGTTTTACAGCAGTGAAACGCATTTGCTTTGCAACAGTAAAGCACAGTTTGCAAGTAAAGGCCACTCATTGTAATGGATTCTATTAACACCATTGTGCCAACCTTTAAAAATGTTCTGCAGACTGAATCTGTTTTTTTAAACTAATTAAAGCAGTAGTAAACGCTTTGGCAAAAAAAAAAAAAAAGCCTTCCTCGTGCAAGGCAATATAATGTGCTAGTATGCACCGCACAGCTCTGAAGGAACGGCACGAGTATGTGTTCCTTCAGAGTGCCTGCCCCAGTGACGTCACAAACTGCTGCTCCCAGGAATATCTCCTAAACCAGGGGTCTTCAAACTATGGCCCTCCAGTTGTTCAGGAACTACAATTCCCATCATGCCTCGTCATGTCTGGGCATGTCAGTTTTACAATGCCTCATGGGATGTGTAGTTCACAACAGCTGGAGGGCCGTAGTTTGAGGATCCTGTCCTAAACAGTGCACGTTTTATTATAATCTTACCTATAGGTAAAGATAAACAACAGAGTTTACTATCACTTTAAGATAATTGCAATGGATGGTTCACACACAAAAAATTATGGGTCTTATCTTTAGCATTTACTTAATAAGCATTGCTGTGAAAAAAAAAAAAAAACACACACAGCTAGGATTAGAACATCTTGCATTGATGACTGACCTATTACAAATAAAGCCTCGCACACACGATAAGAGCATCAAATAATCGTCCTTATCGAAAACGAATAGTTTACTAGAGATTACGAAAATTTTCGGAAGACAGAATACAACTTCCAGCAATGAGGTATTGTATTCTTTCCCTGGTCACTTTTTACGGATGAATACTGTACTGATTAAAACTAAAATCGTAAGTTTTGTTATCATAGCCGAAACATTTTCGAGTTTGTCCCTTCAGATAATCTCGCATGAATGGTCATGATCAGCCTCCAAAGCAGTGTACCGAGGATCTGAGACTACAGATGGCCTAAAAGATTTCAGACAAAATCCAAACTAGCCTCTATATTCTTTGTATTATAATATTTATACTAGCCTCTATACTTTGGTGGCAAGTAGGAAACACGGGCAACAGCACACATTGGGAGACCTAAAAATTAGATCCTACACCATATGATAGGAGACCCCATTTTTCTATATTTTAGTTTACTTAAATACCCTGGCCTTATAGAGACTTACGAAGAACACTGCTATGTTCACCCTTGTCACATAAGTACATCTACTTCTCCTTCATGATCTTCCTCATTGACTTTAACTGACAACACTTCTTCATTTAGGAACAAGCCGCTGAGTCTCTCCTTCCGAGCCTGCCTCTGCTCCTTCAGCTGTCTCTTCCGCAGTGCTTTCTGCTGCAGTTTTCTTTGCTTAGACCGTTTCTAAATTAAAACACAACATACAAAGTAAATTAGGATACAGAAAAGCATATAGCAACACAACATATAAAAAGTTTTCCTACCACTAATTTGCACAGAATGATTATTAGTATTGTGTTCGACATTGTAGCACATGACCAAACACAAGGTGCACCTCAAAGCAAAGGGTAGTACCCTGCTTCAAAAATTAAAAACAGAACAAAGCAGATCCTACAGAAGACAACACCTTTTGTTGGCATTTATCAAGAAGCATGGTGACTAAGAGCACAAGTTCCACTTCTTTGGGCTCCTGTGGTCATTTGGAGGGCAATGTATAGAGATCAGGTCAGGGTTTCTCAACCAGGGTTCCTCCAGAACTAGGGGGTCCTTGAGCAATAAGCAATTTCTGTCTCAGATAAGTTCCCACTGACACCAATTATCTTTTTAGCTATCTGTAAAGAGCACTCTTCCCACTGACCATCACACTAATGTATCATGAGATGTAGATCTAGTCATTTCTAGCAGGGGTTCCCTGAGACCAGAAAGTTATTTCAAGGGTTCCTCTGTGCTGAAAAGGTTGAGAAAGGTTGGATTAGAGTATGACTTCCCATAAAGCAGTTTGGAAACTATTTGTAGGTGAGCCTAACAGCCTGTTTCGAAAAATCAAGACATGGAATACTAGATTGGCAAAAAGATACAGCTAAGGCCAAAAAATATACCTTAAAAAGGATAAGTTCACCTTTTGGTACAGGTTACATGTTCCACCCATATTTAGATTGAAATACGCAACATATTCCAGCAGCTGCAGCCTCTCCCTGTGACAGCGAGTAGGGATCTTCACAGCCGCATCATTCATTCACAGTTTTCTGTGGATGCACAAACTACAATTCCTGTCAGCCACTGTAGCTGACTGCGAGGTTGCTAATGAGCGGCTTAGTAGTTCATTTACAGCCTGTATGGAGGTATGGGCATAAAAGCTGCAGGGCTGGTCTGCAGGTGTCTGGCATTGCACCCATGATCACGGATGCAATGCTTTCCAGGCACCTTAGGGGAAAAATAAATGCACACTTTTTTTTTTTTTTTTTTTTAAATGATCTTATCCCTTAATCTTACACAAGGGATTTAGACAGTCAATGTCACTGGGCCAGAAATTACCACAGCCTTTACTATTGTGGAAAAACATGACCTATTGGGGATATGCAAGAACTGGAATTGAGAGGGTTGTTTAACCCCTTGTCTCCAAAGATACATTTATAAACATCCTAGTTTAAGGGTTTATAACAGGCTCGTGACTGCTCCTGCAGACATAAGCTTGGTATTAATTTGGGTGGCTCTAGAGCTACTCGATCACTTTTACACAGTGCTATGAAGGTGCCACCCCACCCACCTGAATCTTGACTACCATAGCTTTCTGTGATTTCACAAGCGTGCACAATTTAAAGGCTTGTCATGTTTAGTATCTATTTACAATTTTACCTAGAAACTGGTATTAGAATAGTGTGTTTGTGTGCACCAATATTCAAATTAGTGTATTTTTTGCCTAAAAATGTGCATTCGATAAACAGCTGGGCAAATATTGTGCAACATAAAAAATTGCAACTGCCACCATTTTATTTTACAGAGCGCCTGCTTTCACAATATACATCATGGAATGTGGTTGAAAGTATTTTTTTCTAGGAGAAAAAAAAAAAAAGCAGATTTTGAACAAATTGAAAAGGAAAAAAAGAAAAAAAAAAAAAAAAACCACTCCAGGAGAAAAGTGGTTAAATAATTCCAGGTATGGCCTTTTTCACATAGTTACATTAGCCCAGCTTGGACCAATGTAACTAGGCATATACTATACCAGTTGAATCCCTCTATAAAAAAATAGTAATAAATAAACCTTAGGACATAAAAGGCTTTCTGAGTAATGAGAAAATGAAAAAAAGGGAAGACAGCTATGTTAGGTCTTCCTTAAGATGCCACATCTCCCAGACTTTATTGAACTGCTCAAGGGTACCAATGAGATGATCAGTAGGGTTTGGTTAGTTTAATATCTAATTCTAGTGTAGAGTTCCACAAGACATGTGTATCAGTTGTGGATTTCTTACAAAATGTTCCCATACATGTGTAATAATCTCTCTCACCCACAGGTGGTTTTAAAATGGCCGCTGCATACTTAATGAGCCATGTGGCTGTGGGGGATGTGCAACCATGTGTTGATGCACAAAATGAGTGAGGAGTGGTCAAGAGGAATGACCACATCCTGTGGGTGGTCTTTTGTATACAGGGCTATAAAAAGGAGTAATTTGCATGAGAAAAGGCCCTTTTTGCCTTTCGCTCTCTCTCTGGATGATCAGCTGTGGGGACAGCCATGATGCAGCCAGGATTTCGCAACGCCTTGTTTGTTTGTTCCAGAGATCCACTGGAAGCTGACCAGAGACAAGTATTTGATATTCTTGGGACAAGGGTTGTATGTTTAAGAAGCGTATTTCTGCTGTTTACAGACCATAGGCTGTTCATGTGTTAGGCATTGTTATATATGCCAGTCTTGTGATATGTTCCTAATAATGTACAGCATGCTTTTGTTTAGTAAAAGTACATTTATACCCTGCAGAGGTCTGAGCTTCCTTGTTTATACCGCAAAGTAACCTTGCTAGATATACGCAAGCAAAACAGTTGGGGGCTCGTGTCGGGATTGCGCTATAAATTCAACTGAAGCAGACCTGTTTCTGTGGTGTATTGTGTAGCTTGTGCTAGGTAAAAATGCTGTGTAAGCTGTTTAAGAAAAGCAAGGCTGCAGAGAGGTCTGGTGTCCAGAAGGGAGTGTGCAGCTTACCTATCTGGGCCAGAAACCATGAGTGAGAGCCTCTTGCTAAAGTATTTGCAAAGTATGCTTCTCCCTTGAACAAGACTTGGGGTGATAAAGTCTCAGATCATTTTGTAGATTTTAGCCTTAAGGGGTTTGGTGTAAGTAAAGCAGAGAAGAGGACAGTGTCCACAGTGGGTTGGTACTTTCTACATGCTCTCTATACAGAATCACAGAGAAGGGAGAAGGCAGAGGATGAACTTAAGGTATTAAAAGGCCAACAAGCAGTTGCTTCAGAGTGTGTGCGTTCAACTGCTAGTCGGGCTGATGATTTGCAAGAGCGGTGTGCAGCCCGCATGACCAAATCAATTAATGCCTTAAGGGAAAGGAAGGGCCGAAAACCTGTTAGTAAAGCCAGGGTACGTGCCATTGTCACATCCCAAAACTGGGATTGTGAGGATGTCTCCTCCAATGAGGATGAGAAGATAAGAGTTTGAAGTTTCAGATGATGACTATGTGTCCTATTCTGATGAAGTGAATGAAGTAGAAAAGGGGCCTACCCAAATTGAGCCCAAGGAGCAGCTTGCAGTGGTGACCGAAGACACTGCAAGCGAGGTGAATGATTTTGGTAAAGTTAAACCTGCAGTGGCTTTGAAGTGTGTTCAAACTTCTGTAGGCAGAGCTGAAGATTTGAATGAGCGGTGTGCAGCCCCCATAAGCATTTCTAATGATGACAAAAGGCCCTAAGCCTGCAAGGAAGACAAGGCCTATGGTCTCCAGAAGAAACATGTGGACTGATTTACTTAAGGCGGGGGTCCCTAGAGAGGAAATAGATGGCATCCCTACACCAGCTTTGTTTCAGAAGTGGGAACAAGTAAATGGGAATAGTTTATTTAGCCACATTAAGTGTTTCTGCTGTCATAGAATGGGGCATTTTGCTAGATACATGCTGTGATGATTGGACAACAGCAGGCTAGTATTCGCAGGACAGCACGGAGAGACATGCAAGTTTATTCCTTTCGTTGGAAGTCAAAGCCTTTCAGTGAAAATGTAACCGGGCAACAGTGGGCACCCTATAACAGTTTTGCAGTTAAATGTGAGCAGTGAGCTATGTTTTTTGGCACAGGTGGAAGGAACATATAATCCGCTTTGTCTTTAATTCTATTAAGGTACTGAGCATCGAGAGGTGAACAGGGCAGGACAGATGACCAAACCGGATGGGATGGAACAGACCAGAAGATGAGAGCCTGAGGAAGATGCAGATGATTTCCTGATGGTGGCTTAATTGGAGTGGACTTACATCTGAGCATTTACCAGGAGGACAAGGAACTTTCATCATTTGGGATTTTCTTTCCACAGACTGCCAAGGACATGGCTAACCCTATTTAAAGTAACGTTGTAGCTGCCAGGGACTTGGTCTGACCGCACTGATGATACGGGGGTCGAAAGGGAATATTTTCCTCCCATTAAACGGGGGGGGGGGGGGTTATTTTTGCCCTTTCCTGGCAAAGGCTTTAAAAGATGTTGAAGATTCATATGTTATAGATTCAACAGGTGGCATGTGCTGCAATGGTCTATTTGTAGTGACTTTATTGCCATAATATGGAGTTTAGATTTTCAGGCCATAGATTTTGTAAAGTAGAAATGTATGCAATTGTTTGTAATGCTGGTAATTATTGCCAATGTATGGGATCAAGAGGTGGATTGTATCAGTTGTGGATTTCTTACAAAATGTTCCCATACACGTGTAATAATCTCTCTCACCCACAGGTGGTTTTAAAATGGCCGATGCATACTTAATGAGCCATGTGGCTGTGGGGGATGTGCAACCATGTGTTGATGCACAAAATGAGTGAGGAATGGTCAAGAGGAATGACCACATCCTGTGGGTGGTCTTTTGTATACAGGGCTATAAAAAGTAATTTGCATGAGAAAAAGGCCCTTTTGCCTTTCGCTCTCTCTCTCTCTCTCTCTCTCTGGAGGATCAGCTGTGGGGACAGCCATGATGCAGCCAGGATTTTGCAATGCCTTGTTTGTTTCAGAGATCCACTGGAAGCTGACCAGAGCTAAGTATTTTATTTGATATTCTTGGGACAAGGGTTGTATGTTTAAGAAGCGTATTTCTGCTGTTTACAGACCATAGGCTGTTCATGTGTTAGGCATTGTTATATCTGCCAGTCTTGTGATATGTTCCTAATATTGTAATAGTTTGTATGTACAGCATGCTTTTGCTTAGTAAAAGTACATTTATACCCTGCAGAGGTCTGAGCTTCCTTGTTTATACCGCAAAGTAACCTTGCTAGATATAAGAAAGCAAAACAACATGGCAGCTCAAAGCTTTTCCGTTTGAAGGCTACCAGGCATCTGGCCGCGGTGAGTATGGGTAACGGCATTTTTTTTGCCATATTTTCAAAAGCCAGTCGGGGTGAGCCCAGAAGGTTGACCTGGGGGCTGAAGGGGATCCAGGTGTCAAACACTTTATAAAAAAAAGAGAATAGACAACAGTTTTACATATTACATCAGCTATACAAAAGAGAGGATCACTTGCTGAAACTATAATTTTACAAAGGTTTACATTTCCTAATGTATGACATTTTCTTAGTATGTTACATTATATCAGAGGTTCCCAACAAGTCTGTACTTCAGAAAGGCTGTGGAAGTTTCTGCTTGCCAAATTGATCAAAGTGTTAATTTATAGAAATGAATCTGGCAAAGTCCTACATTTAAAAAAAAACAAAAAAAAAAACATTTGTCTTCAGTACTTTAGAGTAACGGTTATATCAACACACGTAAAGTAACCAAAATCTGGTGATCCACACCAGGTTGTACATACTTAGTTACATAGTTACATAGTTACATAGTTAGTAAGGTTGAAAAAAGACATCAGTCCATCCAGTTCAACCTATGCATCCAGTTCAACCTATGAATGCGTGTGTGTGTTTGCTTTTAGTCGTACATTGTATACCCCTGTATGTTGTGGTCTTTAAGGTGTCCATCTACTCTCTGCTGATACGACTGCTTGTGGAAGAGAATTCCACATCCTTACTGCTCTTACAGTGAAGAACCCCTTACGCACTTTAAGGTTAAACCGCCTTTCCTCTAGTTTTAGTGAGTGGCCACGTGTCTTATTGTACCTCCTTTCTCTGAATAGTTTGTTCCTTATGCTCGGGTCACCAGTACAGTATTTGTACATTGATATATCCCCCCTCAATCGTCTTTTCTCCAGAGAGAAAAGGTTCAGTGCTTGTAGTCTTTCCTCATAGCGGATGTCCTCCATTCCCCTAATTATTTTTGTTGCCCTTCTCTGGACTTTCTCCAGTTCCAGCACATCCTTCCTGAGGACCGGTGCCCAGAACTGGACAGCATACTCCAGATGTGGCCGGACCAGAGTCTTGTAGAGTGGGAGAATAATCTCTATTTCTGGAGTGAATCCCCTTTTTTATACATCCCAGTATTCTGTTGGCTTTGCTTGCGGCGGCTTGGCATTGCATGCCACTGCCAAGCTTGTTGTCTACCAGTACCCCCAAGTCCTTTTCCCCCCCTAGTGAGTAGCTTGCTTTCTGGTTTCTGGCACCCAGGTGCATTACTTTACATTTTTCAACATTAAACCTCATCTGCCATGTAGTTGCCCACCCCGTTATTTTGTTCAGGTCTGCTTGCAAGGTTTCCACATCCTGCATAGAAGATATTGGCATGCCTAATTTAGTATCATCTGCAAATACTGAGATTGTACTAGATATCCCCTCCTCTAGATCATTTATGAATAAATTAAACAGGATTGGTCCCAGGACAGAACCCTGGGGGACCCCACTTTCCACACCCGCCCAATCCGAGTACTCCCCATTAATCACCACCCTCTGTACTCTCCCCTGGAGCCAGTTCTCTATCCAGGTACTCACCTTATGGTCCATACCTACCTTCCTTAGTTTGTACAGTAATCGTTTGTGGGGAACGGTGTCAAAGGCCTTTGCAAAGTCCAGATACACCACATCCACAGGCTTACCTTTATCTAGGTGGCTGCTCACTTCATCGTAGAAGGTTAATAGATTGGTTTGGCAAGAACGATTTTTCATGAATCCATGCTGATTACTACTTATAATACCAGTTTCATTACTAAAGTCTTGTATGTGGTCCCTTACAATTGGTAGGCAATTGTAATGCTTCAATAAATACCTCAGTACTTTGATAAAGGTAAAAAATAACCTCTGCATTACACCAATACTAAAGTGTATAAGAAGTCAAAGAAATTATATTTTCCTATAAATCAAAAAAGTTCAAAAGACAATCATGAATTTCCTTATGATCTGCAAACTGTGTACCTTACTCCTTAAAAAGAGGTTATGAATATCTGGCCTCATTTACATATATAACTGTGGTATTCCACTGACAGCCCAGCAGTCACACAACGCTACATAAACAACAAGTAATAAATTACAGGACTGCAACAAATACTGGCCAATACATATAGAAATAAAAGAAAGTCAAAACATGGCCATTCATTTACTTAGGTTTGCACTTTTCGCCCTTAAAAGGAGGTAATGAATATTAAAGTCAGTCTCAATTACATATACAACAATTTACAGGAAATGGTGGCAATTAGAGAAGTATTCTTACCTTTGAATCTCTTATTCTTTCTGCTGCACTGGCAGACAGATTACTGTCACTGTGAGTTCGACTCATGTTGGCACTTGAGTTAGAAGCCGAGTGACCGCCACTAGAACCAGTGCTGCTGGCTGTGCTGACCATACTCGCACTACTGCTACTCACGCTGGCTCCGCTCACACCACTTGTGCTGGCTGTACTATAACTGGTTCTTTTCCAGCTCTCTCGTGTGGATCGCTGTCGAGGACTATGCTCCTTGATATAGCTCCTGACCTGAGAACATGAATAAATCCATACTTGTCATGCAAATGGGAAGAGGGAAGCATGCAGACTTAAATCAGATCTACTACAAGAGTTGAACTATCAGATTTGAAATAGTAATGCCCTTTCCAAAGAAAAGGAGGTGTACTCTCTGATGGTAGATAAGCAATATAAAGTGTGAAGTGCAAATTAAATATAGTACACTGTGGTGCAGTGTGGAAGAAACCACTAGTGTGGATATATTGTGGCAAATGTGACCTGTGGTGTCACCAGAAAAGGTGTGCGTAAATGTGGTGATATAAAATGGTGCTCTAAACAAATATAAAATATAGGCAATGTGTTAAAATGAGCTACTATAGCTAGAAAATTATAAATACATTAGAACATGTTAAGCAACACAAATGTGACCACACAATATCTAAATAAATAGTAAAAAATCAATAAATATACTTGAATGTAAAGTGCTAATATAGGGAAGAGGTCTATCCCAAAATATCAAAATAGAGCACTTCTTACCTTTAATATATGCGAGTACCTCTCTTATTTGATTAATAAACTACCCTGTTCAAACGAGATTACACTATGTGCCTCTTATTGCTTTAAAATCCCGGTCCTATACGAGTGACACCCTGGTGGAATCCGGTATACACACAGTCTACGGTCGAGTTTTCCACATAGACCCCAGGCGCTCCCCACTTAGGAATCCTCCTCTGCAGACGCCCAATCCCAGGACCAGCTGAGGACATCAGGAGCCATACATTGGATTCCCATATATACCCGCTCTATACCCCTGTGTGGGGTGGGTATCTCTGGTGAGTGCATCATTCACTAGAGGGGTCACCAAGTACCTCACCGCCCACCACGGGGTCACCCACTGCATGTTCTCTATTGAAAACTGTCATTTGCTGCTAATAACGGACTTGCTTGCTTATTGCATATTTTATCGTGTTTCATATACCCACACGGGCACTGGCCTCACTTTGGACATTTTTTCACCATTTATATTATCTATTTTTCACCATAGCTATTTGTCACTTCTATTTGAGTCCAGTCACTACTATTTATTCTATTTACGTGTCACCAATATTTTGGGATAGACCTCTTCCCTATATTAGCACTTTACATTTGAGTATATTTATTGATTTTACTATTTAGATATTGTGTGGTCACATTTGTGTTGCTTAACATGTTCTAATGTATTTATAATTTTCTAGCTATAGTAGCTCATTTAACACATTGCCTATATTTTATATTTGTTTAGAGCACCATTTTATATCACCACATTTACGCACATCTTTTCTGGTGACACCACAGGTCACATTTGCCACAATATATCCACACTAGTGGTTTCTTCCACACTGCACCACAGTGTACTATATTTAATTTGCACTTCACACTATATATTGCTTATCTACCATCAGAGAGTACATCTCCTTTTCTTTGGAAAGGGCATTACAT
Source organism: Pelophylax lessonae (assembly GCF_965119305.1). Taxonomy (NCBI): domain Eukaryota; kingdom Metazoa; phylum Chordata; class Amphibia; order Anura; family Ranidae; genus Pelophylax; species Pelophylax lessonae. The sequence continues at coordinate 147,904,021 of NC_138774.1, forward strand.
TTTTATTCAGTGCATCATTTTCCTACCTCAGCATATTTGCACGTTAACTATCTCCCACTACATCTTCCTAACTAGGCAGCGCCAATTTTACTCATTTTATCCATCTACTGTATTTAACTTATTTTATCCATCTACTGCATCTATCTACTTTTATTCGAATAGTCCTAAGCGCAGTTTTTTATATTATCATTGAAATAGATTAATTATTCACAGCAACTCTTGCATTTCTGCCTTAAAAGGATAAATGAAAATGCGCATGATTATTCTGGCCACCATCAAGCACAATTGTTTGCAATTATTCCATAAACCTTTAGAGTACATGCACACGGCCACAAAAGGGTCATGCAGCGTACAGTCAGGCATAATTCTTTGCCCATGGTCACAGGTGCAGCTTACAGCATACTGCCAGCAGCCTGTCAAAATCAAGGACATCCTGAAATACGCACCAGATTTACACAGATGTATGCACATCCAAGTAGTACATGCTTATAGGAAGACCATGCACTGCCCTGAACAGAATACAATTTAAAAGTTCTTGAAAATAAGGTTTTACATAGAAATGTGTTTCATAAAAACTCAGAATAACTGCATCAGATTAGATTTTAATGTTCTTTGGCACCAGTCAATATTCAGATCATTCTTCATTCTTTTTCAGTAATCTTTCCTGCTGCAAATTCTAGCTATTACACAAAACTAGAAATGGCCAATATACAAGACAAAATGGACACAACACTTTTAATCTGTTTTCCATCTTCTACAACTTAAAGTGGATGTAAACCTCATTCATGAAATCTAACGTGGACACATTTATCTGTAGTGTTTACTTATCTCTCTCTAAAGCCCTAAGCCTGGTGTTTTTTGCAGCTCCGTTCCTTTATTAGCATAACTTCTGACAAGTTTTCTGACACAGGAGATAAAAGCAGCTGGAAATTTTGTCCGGGTGGGTTCATAGAGGTCTATTCACAGCACAGCTCTGCATGTTTTTTCCTTCCTCTGCCTATGTGGAAGGGGGGGGGTGCCTTTCCTCCAATGAGCAGTCGGCAAAGTGTACGACAAGACTCCACACCCAATGCTGGAACCGAAAAGATTATAACACTATGTTCACATTCTAAACAGAGTACAAAGCGGAGGACAACAGATCTACAAATAAAACTTATGTAGGGCGATTGGTCTAATCTCTGTATCATCTGAGGCTGTTCACTTCACTAGGTATATGTGAGGGGTTACATCCAGAAATTCTCAAACTCTACAAGCTATACTACATGCCATGGGGAGCACTAACAGCTGAATTTAGTGCAAAGAAATACAGAGCATCCTCACATCTATACACAAATGGGGTCCAGGTACAGTCCCCAGGGAACTGGTGGGGAGGCCACCAATCCAGAAGCTGCATAAAAAGCCACAGTGGCTTTGGTGTACCTATGTGATGAAAAAAAAAAGCTCGGAAGAAATTCAGAGTGTAAAAGCTAAAAACAATGAAAGGTGCCAAGCTACTCCCAGTAGACAAAATAAATCCATTACCTAGAAACACTAGCAAAATGAAAGCCAACAGAGTGGAAAGGGTTATACAAAAGGGGAGGTCCAACCACCTGAAGATAGCTGCATATAACCCAGCTGTAATGATTTAAATAAGTCGTAGTCCTATACTATATGTTTACCAGGACAGGAAATGCAAAATAGAAATTGTTCTGCTTTTTTTTTTTATCAAACAGGCAAGTAAAAGATGAAAAAGGAGAGCTTAATTGCCTGTAAATTCTTTATCTTGAAGCAAAACCCATTTTTTATGGTCCTCATTCCTGCCTCATCCCCCCCTCCCTCCTGCACATTACCAAAAAATAAAGTTACTGGAGTTGTTGCACAGTGATGCGGAAATCTGCTTGTTTTAAGCTGGATGCTGGCAAATTGAAGGGCAGGAAGCAAGAAGCGGCAGAGCTAGAGATTCTGTTCAGTACCCCATTTAAAAGGACGATTGGATCCAGGAGGCTAAGGATGTCTCAGATCCAGACTTGTGCAAATGCAAACTGACATAGTGGTTACCCCTTCATTTTGAAGAGGGCTTCTGGGTGAGCTTAGTTGACCAGTTTGGGCAACAAAAGTATCAAGAGTGGGTTTTGACAATGTTTGAGGAGAGCGACACAGTCCCCACTGCTCAGCAGTAGTAGCAGACTTAGGCTTTTTCTTATGGAGTAGGATTAACTTTTTCCAAGCAAATTCATTGAGGAATTTATCAAGGAATTGCCCAAATAGGCATTTGCCATCAAGGGGCATGCATTAGATGTGCCTTAGACCAAGCTTGTAACCATAAGTCACCATAAGTAACCATCCTGCGCATTAACTCTAGAGATGTGGTGAATTACATGCTCTAGAGGTCCACACAAAACAAATAAGGCCAGGAGCATTAGCTGCACTTGTTAGAAGAGAATTGGGTCATCAAATACAGGTTCAGGTTTTCTATTCATCCATCTTGTCCAGTTAGTCTGGCAGGCAGATGTGATCGCAACTGCCAGCAGCAGGGCTGGACCTGGAAGGTCAAAGGAAGCCTTTAGGAGGCCTTTAAAATGTCCATCAATAAATCTCTAAAAAGAGGGATCATTATCAACAGGAACGGAATAGCATTTTTTTTTTCAGGCCTGAAATGGCAGGCTCTACTATTGGAACAGTCCATTTCTTCTAAAATTCCTTTTCCATAGGATATATATTTCAGCAAAAAGCTTAAGAGGATGAATATCCTTTCAGAATTAGGCCAATCCTTATAATGTACATTCAATTTGTGCATGGATAGGAAAAGCCAATTTTTTTATTTTATTATTATTATTTAGCGCACATAGGGGTTTGTTTGAGCTGTTGAGACCCGGGTGCTGCTAGACAAAGACTAGTTTATACTGCATTGACCAGTGTGTCTACAGTGGACAGCAACTGCCAAGAATTCATTGCTTGCGTCTATCAGGGGTTAAAAAATGCTCTGCTGCACCCAGTACAATCTCTGGGTCCCCTTTGCTTTTTTCCATCATTGTCTATCAGGTTAGCAAGGCGCCAAGAGTGCTGAAAGTTTTCCAAACCTGCTTTTGTCATACAGGCACATTATGTGAGCTTGAGAGGGAGCTAGAGTCAGAGGAGGGCAGGGGTGGAGAGGTGTCGTCATAATAAGACATAGCTATTACCCTAGCCTAGAGCAATCACTGTGAGCAGCGTTTCAAGTTATCTGTAGGCCATTGGCACAGTGCATGCTAGTTGTCCCAGCTCCCTAGCGACTATGATCCACCATTGCTAAGTGAGGGGATCCTCAGCGGGGTACTCATGGAATGGATGCAGAGAAAATAGGGTTTTGCATGTCCAGAATTTAGGAGTTGCAATAACACGGACTATATTCCTTGCCTGTGTCTCTGCAGCAGAAGGTGGAAGGAAGTGCAGCAAATGATTTTCAGCTGATATAATGGGTGGAAATACATCAGCCACGAGGCGTGTGGCAGCCATGTCATCATCCCGAGACAAAGCACAGATGGGAAGAGACAGCCAAATTTATAATGTACATACTTTTACCACTGAGGGCATCAGAGACTTGTAATAATGGAGAGTAACACACAGCTAATGATTCCCCATTTCTGTGCCTATGCATCCTGCTTGAATGCTATGCACTGAGAATTGTATATAGCCAGAATCAGTCCAAACATTACAAGAAAACCTCATCTTGCCTTGCCCATTAAGGGTTCAGGCTTCACCCCTCACAGTGAGCGCTAGGGGTGGCCCTAGTAAAACTTATTTTGCCAGTGTCTAATCACCTGAAGGTGGCCTACATAACCCATGGTTAAAGAATAGAATTCCTGTATTCTGTACTGTACAATTAAGACTGAAGGATTAAAAAAATAAAAAAAAAAAAAAAAAAAAAAAAGGAGCTAAAGTCTCCAGTGTGCAAAGACCCAAACACAGACAGTAGCATGACCACTTAGCAAACCATGTCAGCAATTTTATTGGATGGAAGTCAAAACTATAAGCAGTATCCAGTTTCTCCAGAGTAATGTGTTGTGTCCGATAACTGTTTTTTGTGTAATCTTCATTTCATAGTTTTGTCTATATGAGAGCTGACCAACAAACCTGTTTTAGTTTTTCATCAGTCAAACAGTTCAGTTCGATGATAAATTCGCTGTCTGTAGGGGAGATCTGCGCTGTAGGATCAATTATCTTTATGATGTCAAGCTGTTCTCGTAGACCCATCTCTGTGCTGACCTTTCGACTGAGATATTCAATGTATTCAACCTAGGGGAACAAAGTATTAAAGATCAGAAAAGAAGAAAAACACATTTCACTGAATTAGCAGCCAAAAAAAAAAAAAACACACAGCTTACTGGGCTTTTGCCAGATTCTCAGGTTTCTGCCTTTAACAGACAGCTCTTTGGATCTCATATTGACAGTTGACAGCAACAGATTCCAAATGCAAATAGCACATTTGAAATGAACTCTGGACCTTTTATCTGCTCCTTGTAAATGGGATAATGAGGGAATAACACACACCTGGCCATGGAACAGCTGAGCAGCCAATTGTCCCATTACTTTTGGTTCCTTAAAAAGTGGGAGGTACATATAGAAACTGTTGTATTTCCTACACCTTTCACCTGATTTGGATGTAAAATACCCTCAAATTAAAGCTGAACGTCTGCAGTTAAAGCACATCTTGTTTGTTTCATTTCAAATCCATTGTGGTGGTGTATAGAGCCAAAAAGATTAGAATTGTGTCGATGTCCCAATATATATATATATTATATATTATATATACACATATACACACACATATACACACCACTGCTTGCCTGCACATTGCTACTCTCTGGATAAATACACATGGATCGCTACAGTCTCCGCCCTCATCCAGCCCCCTCTAGCTCTGCAGCTCTCTTTGGCTTTCCTATGGCTCATCACTCCCTCTCTTGCTGACAAACTCGCACAAGAGAGAGAGCTGTACATGATGTCATTAGCTTAGGCTAATGACAAGACAAGAAAGAGAAAAGTGGGCTGTATAAGGTATTTACTGGCAGAAAAGAGAGAAGTTTTACTATCCAAATTAAAACAAGGGCAGAAGATTTAATCGATGGAAAGATGAAAAAATGACTAAAAAGTAGGGGGTGTTAAATATAATCGCAGCATCGATGCATCGCGATTCAGACGTTTGCAAATCTGCATCAATGCCGAGAGTCGGCCAAATTGATAGCTGTCATCCTGAGCTCCGTACAGTGTTCTGAACAGAGGCAAAGCCTGCCTGGTGACTAAAGTGCCCTCCCCTTCCAGATGGACACTGAAGCAGAAAGTCAGCTGATGAGCTGACCGCCAGTAGAGTGAAGGGGAGGAGTTTGAGGAGACCCCACATGAGCAGAAGCATCCCTGGAGGCACCGGAAGAGAGGCAGACACACACAAAGCATGCAGGAGAGGGAATTAACTGACACAGAGCAAGCGAGTGCCACTATCACTGATCCCATTCTCTAGACCAGTGTTTCTCAACTCCGGTCCTCAGGGCACACTAACAGGCCAGATTTTAAGTATTACCTTGGGGAGATGCAGACTAGAATACTGCAATCACTGAGCAGCAAATTATATCATCTGTGATGTACTTCAGTTTTCTTGCAAACCTGGCCTGTTAAGTGTGCCCTGAGGACCGGAGTTGAGAAACACTTCTCTAGACTACCATCCCTCCACCACCATCCCTCTGCCTGATCCCATCCCTCCACCACTACCATCCTTCTGCCTGATCCCCTCCCTACCATTCCTCTGACTGATCCCATCCCTCCACCACTACCATCCCTCTGCATGATCCCATCCCTCCACCACTACCATCCCTCTGCCTGATCCCATCCCTCCACTACAATCCATCCCTCTGCCTGATCCTATCCCTCCACCACTACCATCCCTCTGCCTGATCCCATTCCTCCACCACTACCATCCCTCTGCCTGATTCCATTCCTCCACCACTACCATCCCTCTGCCTGATCCCGTTCCTCCACCACTACCATCCCTCTGCCTGATCCCGTTCCTCCACCACTACCAACCCTCTGCCTGATCCCGTTCCTCCACCACTACCATCGCTCTGCCTGATCCCGTTCCTCGACCACTACCATCCCTCTGCCTGATCCCATCCCTCCACCACTACCACCCCTCTGCCTGATCCCATCCCTCCACCACTACCATCCCTCTGCCTGATCCCATCCCTCCACCACTACCATCCCTCTACCACTACCATCCCTCTGCCCGATTCCCTCCCTCCACCACTACCATCCCTCTGCCTGATCCCATTCCTCCACCACTACCATCCCTCTGCCTGATGCCATTCCTCCACCACTACCATCCCTCTGCCTGATCCCATTCCTCCACCACTACCATCCCTCTGTCTGATCCCATTCCTCCACCACTACCATCCCTCTGTCACTGTCACATATTTTGTGCATTTTGGACAGAACAGCATTTCAGGTCTTTGAGAACAATCTACTGAGCAGCTCAGAACTAGTTTGAGAGAGAGTCAGTCTGTAAAGAATGCCCCTTTGTTCTCTGTAATGAACTGAAAGTGAACACCTTGTAGCCCTCTTTTGGGATAGTTATAAGAATTACCCTCCCCAAAACAGGATATTGCGCTAAGAGCAAATGCAAATAAAAAAATTTAGTTTTTCTGCTTGAAATTTCGGATAAATACCGTGGGCATTAATCAGAATGCATCGCAGAATCGAATTGTTGATAGAATAATCGTAATAGAATCCTGAGATCAGTGAAGATGTAAACAGCCAACGTGCTGGCAATAAGTCATGTAGGACACAGGGCACACACCGGTTGACATTCTGGCACGTAGGCATAGCCATGATCATAAAACATTACACTCGTTACTGCCCAGGCACCAGAAGTCAACCCTCTCTTCAAGAAGAAATTCAATATATTTGTGCCATATGGAAGAACCTACAAACTATTTAAATGACCTCTATACTGTATAGTATACATCCATGTATTTTGGGACCTTGCTTTGAGCACAAGGTATGGACCATTAAATTGTAAAAAATGTCTTGGTATACTAACGCTTTAAGAATTCCCTCCACTAGAACTAAGGGGCCAAGCCTAACCCCTGAAAAACAACCCAACACTCTAATCCTTCCTCCACCAAATGATTTGGACCAGTGCACAAAGCAAGGTCCATAAAAAGACATGGATGAGCGAGTTTGGGTTGGAGGAACTTGACTGGCCTGCACAGAGTCCTGACCTCAACCTGGTAGAAGACCTTTGGGATGAATTAGAGCGGAGACTGCGGGCCAGGCCTTTGCCTCCAACATCAGTGCAGGACCTCACAAATGCGCTTCTGGAAGAATGATCAAACATACCCATAGACACACTCCTAAACCTTGTGGACAGCCTTCCCAGAAGAGTTGAAGCCGTTATAGCTGCAAAGGGTGGGCCAACTCATTATTTCATCCCTACGGACAAAGGCTGGGATGCTATTAACCTCCCTGGCGGTATGATTCTGTCAGGAATTACATACTAAAAGCGGTACAATTCTTTTCATGGAAATTTGGCGTTATGTATTATAGGCCTACAATTCTTAGTAATTACTGACTTAAACCTGACCAAAACAAGAGTCTAGTAGACATCCCAGATGTGATAAATTTGAAACACAAACGCATGAATTATAATCTAATCAATAATGTAATTTTATTATTTACATTATTGATTAGATTATAATTCATGCATTATATAGTGTGTGTATATATATATATATATATATATATATATATATATATATATATATATATATATATATATAGCTAGCTGCTGCAGGGGACGGAACTAGGAAGTCATCACACCGGAGGACGGAGGAGCGGCGGGACTCTCGGCTGGCGGTCACAGCAATGAGAGATCATCGCTGGATCGCCAGGAGAAGGTAAGAGAACACCGCTGCGCTCTCTGCACATCTACCCCGAGCGTGACTCGGGGTTACCGCTCCTGATAGAAAAAATCAACCTCGAGTCACGCTCGGGATTACCGCCAAGGAGGTTAAAGTTCATGTGTATATAAAGGCAGCATTACAAATACTTTTGGTAATAAGTGTATATATGGAGCATTTGGCTGCATTTCTTCAACTGTACATTACTCACCTCCTAACAGATGTACAGACAGCTGAAGGAGTCTGTGTGTTCAAAGCCCAAATAGGTAGGTAAAACACAGTTTCTTTGGTATTAACTGTCATTGTCTGCTTTTACCTACTGGTATGCTTATAATAAAGCTTACCTCTAGGTAAAATTAATATCTCCTAAAAGGTGCATAGTTTAGAAGGTATTCTAGCCAGCAGTAGCTGGTGAAGTCACTGGCGCACACGCGCTGAGAGAACAGCATACCTGTGCCGTTCCTTCAGAGCTGTGTGCCGGAAGGGACGACATCGAGGCTCAGCCAATCAAGTGGCCACAGCCCGTAAACCGAGAAGGAAGATCGGGGGAAGATGGAAGCCTCTGCAGTGGTGCATACTAGCACATTATGCCTTTGCTTTGCAGGGGGGAAACTTATTTCTTTATTTATTTTTTAAAGAGTTTACTACCACTTTAACAGAAAAGCTGGCATATATGACCAGCTTTACATCACTAATCCATTTCAAAAGCATAAAAGGAAGAGAACGTAAGCAGCACTGGTGGGATAGACACAATTACTGATGTCTAGAGAAACAATCTTCTCAGCTAGTACTCCAGTGTAGCATAGAAAGATTTACAATAAATCTTGGGAGAACTAAACAGGTTTCTAAACCACAGATGAAAAGAAAATATATAAAGTGTGGTGTTGGTATTACCTGTTCATCATTTGTCATAGCACTCCATGGGAGCTCGTCAAGATTCAGGTGTTTGTTCTTTTTCTTGGAGGGGAGGCAGGGAGAGCTGGGTATGCTGGGTATCACATCAGACAGAACATCACTACCACTCGCTATGTCACTTCCAGGTAACTAGAGAGAAAAAAGATGGTAAGCTTTACTCTGCACAGTTGAAAGTTACTCAAGGCAGGGTATTTCTGCATACCCCAAAGGCATGAAAGGAAGGTAATGGACACTAACCAAAAAGGTCCCATGTGGCACTTAGTAGTATAGTATTTACTCTCCTGAGAGTGAGAGTTAACCTTTTGAAAAAAAAAAAGTGGCATGCACCGTGGTAACTATTCACGGTGACTTCTAGAATTAAATCTGTAATCCAAGCGAGGAAGAAGTAAGAAGAGCAATAACAAGTCTAGCAATAGGAAAGGCTTCAGGACCAGACGGACTTCCGTTAGAAGTATATAGTAAATACGTGGATATTCTTGCCCCAGTGCTAGTTCAAGTATTTGATGCAGCTTTCAGGGTAAAAAGACTTCCTGAATCCATGTATTTAGCTACAGTAGTACTAATTCCAAAACCAGATAAAAATTTAACAGATTGTGCTTCATACCGACCCATATCATTATTAAATACAGACTACAAAATTCTTGCAAAAAATTTGGCCCATAGATTAAACAATGTAATACATCCAGATCAAACTGGATTTATGCCAGGAAAATCCACATCTATAAATCTTCGAAGAACACAACTTATAGCTCAGCTTAGAGATCAACTACCAGACTCAAGTGTCTTGGCCTCTCTTGATACAGCAAAGGCTTTTGATTCTATTGAATGGCCCTTTTTGCAGGCAGTGCTTAGGGCATTTGTATTTGGGGAGAAATTCTGTACTTGGGTGGAAATAATGTATCTAAATCCAACTTCTCAGCTGTTGGTAAATGGCTTTTTAACCAAGGCCATACAGTTATATAGAGGCACCCAGCAGGGATGCCCTCTATCACCACTTTTATTTTCAGTAGCTATTGAATCTTTGGCACTTCGACTTCGGCAAACCCCTTCTGTACGGGGCATTACATTGGCAGAAAGGATAGATATAGTGGGATTATATGCTGATGATCTTGTTTTATATTTAAATGATGCACATGGATCATTGGAAGCAGCTATGCATATAATAGAACTATTTGGTTCTTATTCAGGCCTTAAAATTAATTGGCAAAAATCCTCCCTTATGCCATTGCAACCACAACTACTCACACTATGCAAGGATTCAAGTTTATTAAAGGTAGTGTCCTCTTTCAAATACCCGGGAATAAATATTACAAGATTACCACAAGCAGCTTTACAGGCTAACCTTAATCCACTCATGACAACAATTAAAACGAAATTAGCTACTTGGGCTAAATTACCACTTTCAGTTGCAGGGAGAATAAATTTAATCAAGATGGTCCTATTACCTAAATGTTTATACATTTTTTCACATATGTCGGTTATAGTCCCTAAAACTATTTTTAAAAAAATAGATGCCCTATTTACCACATTTATTTGGGGAAAGGGTAGAAATAAAATAAAGTTAACCACACTTCAGAGCTAAAACAGAAGCAGGTATGGCACTTCCTAATATATACAGATACTATCTCGCTGGACAACTTAAACATCTTACAGGATGGATAGTACCAGGAACACCACAGATGGTAGAATCACACCTGGCTCATGTTTTACAAATCGATAATTTACTTATAGCCCTAGAAACACCTTTGAATAAATTAAAATATAAGCAAATACCAATGTTAACATTATCTCGTACAATATGGAGAGAGGCAAAACGTATAGAGGGAAACACACAAATAAACATGGATCTCCCATTATGGCGAAACCCAATGTTTAATCAACTGAAACAATTGGTAGAGTATCAGTTCTGGGAACAAAAAGGGATATCAGTCCTTGCAGACGTATATGACATAACACATATGTACTCTTTTTCAGATATACAAATGAAATATGATATACCACATACCTCATTATATAGATACCTACAGTTGCGGCATGCGTTACAAGTTCAATTTGGAGTTTTGGGACCTGGGATCTCTAGATATCCAATGATTAGTATCCTTAGGTCCCAGGGCCCTAAAGGATTAATCTCTAAAATATATGCACATTTAACCAGGGTTAATTCAGGAATGAATCCCTTGGCAATAAGAACAAAATGGCAGGAAATAATTCCCAATTTAACTGATGAAGATTGGAAAGAAGCCTGTTCATCCCATTTATATGTATCGCCAGCAGCAAACAATAGGTTAATACAATTATATATGCTACATCAATCATATCTCTCTCCAAGTAGACTTTATGCAATGCAAAGCATTGCATCTCCTAAATGTTTGAGATGCAGTGCTAAGCGGGCAGACTTTATACATATTATGTGGTTTTGTCCAGTGATATCAAGATTCTGGCAGGAAATAATTCAAATATTATCCTCTGTCCTGAATATGCCTGTACCTTTGACCCCAGAAACCTGTTTGCTGGGTATATTAGATGAAATAACATGGTCTAGATATCACAGGATAATGCTTAGAGAAACGCTGTTTATGGCAAGGAAAACAATCACAGTTAAGTGAATTCAAGTGAAGCCCCCTGTTGTTAAGAACTGGATAAGAGCGGTAAATCAGATTTTACCATTTGAAAAAGTATTGTATATGCATAGAGGATGCTCAACGAAATATAATAAAATTTGGGATAATTGGAGTCAATCAACATTAACCAATGGTTGAATATAAGGAGATAACCAAGAGGATATAGAGGGATGCACATAGTATGATGAGGAAATAAATCTATGAATGCAATGGAGCAAGGGGTTGGGGCACACCGGGACAACGGCGATCAATTAAGCTAAATGGATATACCTTGGCATAAAGAGATTATGAATACTAAGTAAACAGATAATTATTTGCATATTGTATATATTTTTTTATTTTATATTGTTTTGTCCCTTTTGTTGAAAGGATGTTTGTAATGTTAGTTTTTATGCACATATTGAAATAAAAAGAATTAAAAAAAAAAGAATTAAATCTGTATTTTTTCTGCAGTAGCTCAATTCTTACTAAACGTTGTGAACAAGAGCAGGAGATGCAAGTGGGTTTCAACTTGTAAAATTTCACAATTCGGCAAATTACCTGCCATTCAAACTCGCTGTCAGACCAGTCCCAATATGTACTGATGGATGACGAGACATCACTGCATACGCTACCCTCTGGAAACAAATCAAAGGAAGTGAAGTCTTGGTCATCCAGAAGAGAATAGCAATCATCCTGATCCCCAACTGAGACAGAGGAAAATAATTCCTCGCTGCATTCAGAACTTGCCACACTAGTTCCACAAGATGTCAGATTCCACCTGTAAAGTACAATTGGAGAGTCATTAAATCTTTGAAATGCCTTCACAAGATAACAGAAATAATACCTCACATGTTCCAGGACCTCACTGTCTACCCGGGACCCAGACATCTTCATCTCAAGCACTTAAAGCCCAACACCAGCAAGACTTGTTTTTTGTTTTGTTTTTTTTTTTTAGTTCAAAAAACTTTGGTCAGTTTAAGAAAACCTTTCCTGGGAGATACACTGACACTGCCATGGCTAATTTTCATTCTGCACGTGCTAGTTAGCCAGTTCCATGCCTGTCATGTGGACCCTCTGCAGTTAAGGGATCCTGACTTTACTCTGACATTACTGATCTGAACACTTATTCCAAGTCAGTGATCAGAAAGTAACAAAGTCAGAGGACCGGCAGAATAGCCAGGCAATGGGAATTTTCAGAGGAAGGTAAGCAATAGTAGGCCCAGGTTTCTCCCAAGAAGTAATCTCTTAAAACCAGATCTAGCATTAAATCTATTTTACTCACACGTGTGTCCAATGACTTCCATGTATATCAGTCTAGCCCTGTGTCTGATGACTGCCATGTATATCAGTATATTCCTGTGTCTGATGACTGCCATGTATATCAGTATATTCCTATGTCTGATGACTGCCATGTATATCAGTATATCCCTGTGTCTGATGACTGCCATGTATATCAGTATATTCCTATGTCTGATGACTGCCATGTATATCAGTATATCCCTGTGTCTGATGACTGCCATGTACAGTGGGTACGGAAAGTATTCAGACCCCCTTAAATTTTTCACTCTTTGTTATATTGCAGCCATTTGCTAAAATCATTTAAGTTCATTCTTCTTCCTCATGAATGTACACATAGCACCCCATACTGACAGAAAAACACAGAATTGTTGACATTTTTGCAGATTTATTAAAAAAGAAAAACTGAAATATCACATGGTCCTAAGTATTCAGACCCTTTGCTGTGACACTCATATATTTAACTCAGGTGCTTTCCATTTCTTCTGATCATCCTTGAGATGGTTCTACACCTTCATTTGAGTCCAGCTGTGTTTGATTATACTGATTGGACTTGATTAGGAAAGCCACACACCTGTCTATATAAGACCTTCCAGATCACAATGCATGTCAGAGCAAATGAGAATCATGAGGTCAAAGGAACTGCCTGAAGAGCTCAGAGACAGAATTGTGGCAAGGCACAGATCTGGCCAAGGTTACAAAAAGATTTCTGCTGCACTTAAGGTTCCTAAGAGCACAGTGGCCTCCATAATCCTCAAATGGAAGACGTTTGGGATGACCAGAACCCTTCCTAGAGCTGGCCGTCCGGCCAAACTGAGTTATCGGGGGAGAAGAGCCTTGGTGAGAGAGGTAAAGAAGAACCCAAAGATCACTGTGGCTGAGCTCCAGAGATGCAGTCAGGAGATGGGAGAAAGTTGTAGAAAGTCAACCATCACTGCAGCCCTCCACCAGTCGGGGCTTTATGGCAGAGTGGCCCGACGGAAGCCTCTCCTCAGTGTAAGACACATGAAAGCCCGCATGGAGTTTGCTAAAAAACACCTGAAGGACTCCAAGATGGTGAGAAATAAGATTCTCTGGTCTGATGAGACCAAAATAGAACTTTTTGGCCTTAATTCTAAGCAGTATGTGTGGAGAAAACCAGGCACTGCTCATCACCTGTCCAATACAGTCCCAACAGTGAAGCATGGTGGTGGCAGCATCATGCTGTGGGGGTGTTTTTCAGCTGCAGGGACAGGACAACTGGTTGCAATCGAGGGAAAGATGAATGCGGCCAAGTACAGGGATATCCTGGACAAAAACCTTCTCCAGAGTGCTCTGGACCTCAGACTGGGCCGAAGGTTTACCTTCCAACAAGACAATGACCCTAAGCACACAGCTAAAATAACGAAGGAGTGGCTTTACAACAACTCCATGACTGTTCTTGAATGGCCCAGCCAGAGCCCTGACTTAAACCCAATTGAGCATCTCTGGAGAGACCTAAAAATGGCTGTCCACCAATGTTTACCATCCAACCTGACAGAACTGGAGAGGATCTGCAAGGAGGAATGGCAGAGGATCCCCAAATCCAGGTGTGAAAGACTTGTTGCATCTTTCCCAAAAAGACTCCTGGCTGTATTAGATCAAAAGGGGGCTTCTACTAAATACTGAGCAAAGGGTCTGAATACTTGGGACCATGTGATATTTCAGTTTTTCTTTTTTAATAAATCTGCAACAATGTCAACAATTCTGTGTTTTTCTGTCAGTATGGGGTGCTATGTGTACATTCATGAGGAAGAAGAATGAACTTAAATGATTTTAGCAAATGGCTGCAATATAACAAAGAGTGAAAAATTTAAGGGGGTCTGAATACTTTCCGTACCCACTGTATATCAGTATATTCCTGTGTCTGATGACTGCCATGTATATCAGTATATCCCTGTGTCTGATGACTGCCATGTATATCAGTATATTCCTGTGTCTGATGACTGCCATGTATATCAGTATATCCCTGTGTCTGATGACTGCCATGTATATCAGTATACCCCTGTGTCTGACGACTGCCATGTATATCAGTATATCCCTGTGTCTGATGACTGCCATGTATATCAGTATATTCCTGTGTCTGATGACTGCCATGTATAGGGGTGTAGCCATGTGTCCTGTGCTGTTTGTGGAAATCCTGAGTATGTGGCCTGCTGTACACCCACCTGTTAGAGTGGAATCGATGAAGGGGGTCGGTACGGTGACAGGAGGAGAGCTGACAGCCGAAGTCACTGCCATCCAGACATCCCTCCTCACTGATGCTGCCTCTCTGGGAGAGGAGGGGGAAGGGCTCGTCTGGGGCCAGGAACTTCTCATAGAGGCCCTCAGACATGGTGCACACGAGGGTTCCGGCCTCCTATGTACGGCTCACAGGGGAAGACCACCAGCCATCTCCGGGAGTCTTCCCTCCGCTCAGTGCTGACTCAGGCCAGTGAAATCCAGCTCACCGGCTCAGCATCTCCAGCCTTTGGACGAGGCAAATGTCGCAGCTTTTCCCGGGACTAACAGAGACAGGCCGGCCCTTCTTCCTGTCTGTGTGGGGTGTGCGTGCAGGGACGGGCGCCACCTACAGGCCGGGAGAGTCACGGCATGGAGAGACACAGACGGGAATAGTGCTCAGTGCTGGGAATATTGTACACACAGCCAGAGACTGGGCCAATATTCACCAGACTTCCACAATCCAAGGCCTGGCTTCATAGTTTTATAAAATCATCATAATGAGCGTATATTGCCGATTACACTCAGTAATATATTCATAAAGCAGTGAATCTGACATTCAGCAAACTTTCAGAACCTCTTTCTATGTGTGATTTAAACTGAACTTCACTCTTTCAATCAACGTGAACTATTTTTAACCACTTCTGGACTGGAAGGATTTGCCCCCTTAATGACCAGGCCATATTTTGTGATTCGGCACTGCGTTACTTTAATGGACAAATGAGCGGTTGTGCAACGCTGTACCTTTCTTTTGGTGGTATTTGTTCACCTGTGCGATTTTTATTTTTGCGCTATAAACAAAAAAAGAGGGACAATTCTGAAAACAAAAAAAAACAATATTTTTCACATTCTGCTATATAACATCCCCCCCAAAAAAAAAACATATTTTGATTGGTTTGCGCAAAAGTTATCGTGTCTACTAACTAAGGGAAAGATTTATGTCATTTTTAGTGTTTTTTTTTTTTTTTACTAGTAATAGCGGCGATCTGCGATTTTTTGCAGGACTGGGACAAAGCGGCGGACAGATCGGACCCCTAACTGACATTTTTGACACTTTTGGGGGGGACCAGTGACATTACTACAGTAACCAGTGCTAAAAAATATGCAGTTACTGTAATAATGACACTGGCAGGGAAGGGGTTAATTTTATTGGAGAGGGAGGGGTTAATGTATGCCTGATGCTTACTGACATGTGTGGGGGGAGGTGACTGAGTGACACAGGGACAGATCGCAGGTTCAGCTATGCTGAACCCTGCAATCTGACCCTGCCTGTCACTTAGGAGATCCGCCCGCTTTGTTTACACAAGCGGGCGGATTTCCAGAATCGATTCCCCGATGATCGGGGAAGAGCAGCGGCGATTGCCGCTACTCCTCCCCTGGCCCGACTCCCGCTGTGACTGAATACAGCGGGAGCGAGCCTCCGACGGCGCGCGCGCGCCGCCGAGAAGGGGGAGTGTCTGCCGACGTAGGTCTACGTCGTCAGACCTACAACAGCCACTTTGCCGCAGTAGAGCTCTAGTGAGCAGCGGTAAAGTGTTTAAACACAGCACCTAACGTACACTGCAGTGTCCTTTGGCCTAAAAGGTGACACCCAGAGCTGTGCCTGCCATTCAGAAGAGGTTTGTAAGGCCCAGCTACAGCTTCCATGTCTGAACCTTCACCATACAGATCACTGCAAGGCACCCAAAATATCTTCTGCAGCTTTTTTTTACTAGTAATAGCGGCGATCTGCGATTTTTTGCAGGACTGGGACAAAGCGGCGGACAGATCGGACCCCTAACTGACATTTTTGACACTTTTGGGGGGGACCAGTGACATTACTACAGTAACCAGTGCTAAAAAATATGCAGTTACTGTAATAATGACACTGGCAGGGAAGGGGTTAACACTATGGGTGATCAAGGGTTTAAATGTGTACCTAGGGGCGTGTTTCTAACTGTGGGGGTGGGTGTGGCTTGTGAAATGATCACAGAGACTTGTGATCCTGTAAAGCAGGATCACAGGAGCTCTGTGATCATTCCACGGTGAAGAACGGTCAGCTGTGTTTACAACAGCTGACCGTTCTCTCTCAGTGGGGAACGATTGCGGGTGTCAGACGGCAATCAGAGCCGCCTGCCCGCTGCATCGGCTTCCCCGCTGACTAATGGGGGCGTGAGTGCACTGCCGGCGGTGCACCCTTGCCCCCTAGCTGCCTGCGCGCAACCAACGTATACCTACGGCGGTTCGCGCAGGAGCAGCTGTCTGCCGCAGTATAACTGTGGCGGGCGGTCGTAAAGTGGTTCAGGTATATTATATTTACTTATTTTAAACTTTATTTTAGGTTTCTTCAGTTTCTTCCTGGTTTCTTGCCTAGGCCAGAATGATGCCATCCATTCCAGAAGTCTTCGTTGGAATTTTTTCATCTGGAGGAGGAGTTTTCTCATCTAAATACACCCTTCTGCCTGCATGCCTGAGCTGAGGGCAGTTGGATTGAAGGAAGAAGACGCTGAGAAAAGGAAAAGTTCTGGATGGCCGCACTCCAATGCAAACACCTTTATTGACATGATAAGTCCATACAGCATAAAAGCATAGGAGACACTGTAACAGCAAACAGCTAACGCGTTTCACACTCTTCACTGGTGCTTCATCATAGCTGACATAAATCACAAATGAATGGGCAAATATATATGCATAAAAAGGCTGCAAACCAATTAGCTTATTAGCCCAATCCACTGCCAGATCTTTGCCCGTAATCATGTGTGGTTTAATGATGAACTCAAATGGATGATGTATTGGCAAAAAAGACCAGACCAAAACACCCAAACTGGGTAACAATCCTATCTCCTCACCAAAAACACAATTCATATAAGTATAATAAATATGAAAACACAGTAAAATACACAAATAAACTGATATATTCTATAGGATTCAATCGATACATATTAATAAAAAACGAACCGATTCCTCATCATAAATATGATTACTAAAAGTATCATAAAAATTATATTATTATGTTTCATTTTCCAAACCGCAAAAATAACATAAATTGGTCATGATACACACTATACAAAACGCCTCTAATCAAAACTTCATATGTGACACCATTAAAGAACAATAGGAAATGTATATACAGTATCTCACAAAAGTGAGTACACCCCTCACATTTTTGTAAATATTTTATTATATCTTTTCATGTGACAACACTGAAGAAATGACACTTTGCTACAATATAAAGTAGTGAGTGTACAGCTTGTATAACAGTGTAAATTTGCTGTCCCCTCAAAATAACTCAACACACAGCCATTAATGTCTAAACCGCTGATAACAAAAGTGAGTACACCCCTAAGTAAAAATGTCCAAACTGGACCCAAAGTGTCAATATTTTGTGTGGCCACCATTTTTTTCCAGCACTGCCTTAACCCTCTTGGGCATGGAGTTCCCCAGAGATTCACAGGTTGCCACTGGAGTCCTCTTCCACTCCTCCATGACAAGCTGGTGGATGTTAGAGACCTTGCGCTCCTCCATCTTCCGTTTGAGGATGCCCCACAGATTCTCAATAGGGTTTAGGTCTGGAGACATTCTTGACCAGTCCATCACCTTTACCCTCAGCTTCTTTAGCGAGGCAGTGGTTGTCTTGGAGGTGTGTTTGGGGTTGTTATCATGTTGGAATACTGCCCTGCTGCCCAGTCTCTGAAGGGAGGGGATCATGTTCTGCTTCAGTATGTCACAGTACATGTTGGCATTCATGGTTCCCTCAATGAACAGTGGTTCCCCAGTGCTGGCAGCACTCATGCAGCCCCAGACCATGACACTCCCATCACCATGCTTGACTGTATGCAAGACACACTTGTCTTTGTACTCCTTGCCTGGTTGCCGCCACAAACACTTGACACACCTGAACCAAAAAAGTTTATCTTGGTCTCATCAGACCACAGGAGATGGTTCCAGTAATCCATGTCTTTAGTCTGCTTGTCTTCAGCAAACTGTTTGGGGCTTTCTTGTGCATCATATTTAGAAGAGGCTTCCTTCTGGGATGACAGCCATGCAGGCCAATTTGATGCAGTGTGCGGTGTATGGTCTGAGCACTGACAGGCTGACCCCACCCCCCACCCCTTCAACCTCTGCAGCAATGCTGGCAGCACTCATACGTCTATTTCCCAAAGACAACCTCTGGATATAACGCTGAGCATGTGCACTCAACTGCTTTGGTCGACCATGGGGCGGCCTTTTCTGAGTGGATCCTGTCCTGTTAAACCACCATGCTGCAGCTCAGTTTCAGGGTCTTGGAAAACTTCTTATAGCCTAGGCCATCTTTATGTAGAGCAACAATTCTTTTTTTCAGATCCTCAGAGAGTTCTTTGCCATGAGGTGCCATTTTGAACTTCCAGTGACCAGAGAGTGAGAGCGATAACACCAAATATAACACACCCGCTCCCCATTCACACCTGAGACCTTGTAACACTAACGAGTCACATGACATCGGGGAGGGAAAATGGCTAATTGGGCCCAATGTGGACATTTTTAATTAGGGGTGTACTCACTTTAGTTGCCAGCGGTTTAGACATTATTGGCTGCATGTTGAGTTATTTTGGAGGGACAGCAAATATACACTGTTATAGAAACTGTACACTCACTACTTTACATTGTAGCAAAGTATAATTTATACAGTGTTGTCACATGAATAGATATAATAAAATATTTACAAAAATGTGAGGGGCGTACTCACTTTTGTGAGATACTGTATGTATATACCATATATATATGGGGATTTGGCTGCTCAAAGACCAAGGCCTATTTTGCGATTTGGCACTGCGTGACTTTAACGGACAATTGCGCGGTCGTACGACGCTGTACCCAAATTAAATTGACGTCCTTTTTTTCCCACAAACAGAGCTTTCTTTTGGTGGTATTTGATCACCTGTGCGATTTTTACTTTATGCGCCATGAACAAAAAAAGAGCGACAATTTTGAAAAAATAATATTTTTCACATTTTTTTATATGAAATTCCCCCAAAAAAATGTAAAAATCAAAATTTTTTAACATTTTAGGGCAATTTGTTTTATGCTGCGTATTTTTGGTAAAAAAAAAAATCGCAATAAGCGTTTTTGGATTGGTTCGCGCAAAAGTTATTGCGTTTACTAACTACGGGAAGGATTTATGTAATTTTTATTGTTTTTTTTTTTAACTAGTAAAGGCGGCAATCTGTGACTTTTTGTTGCGGGACTGCAACATTGCGGCGGACAGATCGGACCCTTGACTGACATTTTTGACACTTTTGGGGGTACCAGTGACATTACTACAGTAATCAGTGCTATACATATGCACTGTTACTGTAAAAATGACACTGGCAAGGAAGGGGTTAACTTTATTGGTGATCAGTGGGTTAAATGTGTCCCTAGGGGCGTGATTCTAACTGGGGGGGGCGTGGCTTGGGATGTAATCACAGAGAAATACGATCCTACATAGCAGGATCGTATAGTCTCTGCAGTTACATCAGAGAGAATGACAGGCGGCTTTGTTTACATCAGCCGTCTGCCTTTCTCCCTCTCCAGCGGGAGATCGCAAGTGGCCGGCGGACATCGGAACCGCCAGTCACACGCGCAGGGATGTCAGGGAACGAGCGGGGGCAGGAGCGCACCTCCAACAGCGCGCGCTCGCCCCCCAAGAGGCTCGTGGGCGAGTGACGTACCAGTACATCACTTTGCCCAGGAGGGGCTGACTGCCGCCGTATATAGTCGTGCGGCGGTTGGCAAGTGGTTAATTGCTATAGAACATATAATGTATTATATACTATATAAACCCATACATTACCCATCTGTCAAAGGTGGACACTGACCAAATAAACAATGACAGAGAAGAAGATGCTACTTGAATAATTTGCCCTTACTGAAGATGGCCACGGCTAGAATTGCTAGGGGGTGTTTGTTAAAGTGATTTCTTTAAAAAAAAATAAAGCATGGAGACATAGATGGGTGAGTTTGTTTTGAATATTATTTTCATTATTATTATTGTAAAAAATAATAATAAAAATCAATATAATAGCATTTTAAGCTAGTGGTGCTCAAATAGAGTAAAAGGGTAACTCCACTTTTGTTGAGAAAAAAACATTCCCCTCTGGGTGATCTCTGAACATTGCAGGGATTTTAACAAACCTTGTTTCAGATTCTTACCTTCTGTTATTCTGAAGAAATCCCTGTTTTCTTTCTCTGTGTCCATGTGGAAAGTGAATCTAATGGGAGTGGTTTCATAATTATCAATCAGCTGCTGCAGCTGCAGGGCTCTAATGAGGAAAGCTGCTGGGCCTGCATCCCTTTAGACGTGTTCCTATTGGGAATATCTCACCAAAAATTACATTTTTGTTGCAGGGGATGCCAGAAATCTGATTTGTATCTTGGGGCAGACTTCTGGGAAAATCAGTGAGCCAATCACACAAGCAGGAAATGATGTTTTCGAGGGGAGTATTCTGTATACATTCTGTGTACAGAACACCTCCAGGTAGCCATATTGCATTTTCAGAAAATTACAGTGGCTGCAGATTGAAAAGGAAAGGTCATTTTCAATAACATTCAGTTACAATATGACTTGCGTCACAATTGTATACGTTATATTATTTTTTCTTTATTTTCATTTTTTTTTTCCCAATGAAAGTGGAGTTACCCTTTAAATTCCGCTTTAATGACGTGATTGATTCACTGCTTTATAAATAGATCCCTATGGACATGTTACCTAAGGAGACAGAAGAAATTATTTTTTTTGTTTTTTTGAGAAGCCCAGTAAAAAGTAAGCGTACGTAGTCTCTAACAATACATTTCTCTTATTTCCTCCCTTTTAGTCTGTTAAAAAAAAAAAAAAATACCATTGAAATTCTTTTATTCGTTCAATAAGTGCAATAAAAGAAAACTGTTCATCCAGCCAGAATCTTGAGAGCTGAAAACTTTCTGTACTCTGCCTCCAGACTGTTATCAGTTAGCATTGTTCCCTGCTAGCTCTTTGGACTACAAAACACCTCCCGCTGTTATGGAGAAAAGAGGGGGTGTTACCTAGTCCTAACACACTTCCTGCCCTAGGGTGACAGCCCTGCTTAGTATGGATGTCATGTCACCCTAGGACAGGAAATGAGTTAGTGGTCAGATCACCAGGTTAAAAAAAAAGGGAAAAAGGGTAAAAAAAAAAAAAAAAGTAATGCAGCCACCACATCTAAGGACCGCTAAGCTGCAGGGTATGGATTTTTGTCCTGGGTTCATATATGCTTTGATGTAAATCTTTATTTCAATATGTTCTTGGATCTTGTTCCTTGATCCCGTGCCAACGTGCTCAGGCTTTTAGAGCTGCAAGGCACGCCTTATCAGTCAACCTACAGATCAATGAAGAGAACAGCATGGATTATTTACAGGGAACATTTCGCATTCTGCCAGCCAGGCTGGCCAAGCTGTGCAAGATATTTTGGGTGCCTTTTAGTGATCTGTATGGTGAAGGTTCAGACATGGAAGCTGTAGCTGGGCCTTACAAACCTCTTCTGAATGGCAGGCACAGCTCTGGGTGTCACCTTTTAGGCCATAGAAAACTGAGGACACTGCAGTGTACGTTAGGTGCTGTGTTTAACCACTTTACCGCTGCTCACTAGAGCTCTACTGCGGCAAAGTGATTCTTGTAGGTCTGACGACGTAGACCTACGTCGGCAGACACTCCCCCTTCTCGGTGTCGCGCGTGCGCCGCCGGAGGCTCGCTCCCGCTGTATTCAGTCACAGCGGGAGTCGGGCCAGGGGAGGAGCAGCGGCGATCGCCGATGCTCTTCCCCGATCGTCGGGGAATCGAGTCTGGAGATCCGCCTGCTTGTGTAAACAAAGCGGGCGGATCTCCTAAGTGACAGGCAGGGTCAGATTGCAGGGTTCAGCATAACTGAACCTGAGATCTGTCCTTGTGTCACTCAGTCACCTCCCCCCACACATGTCAGTAAGCACCAGGCATACATTAACCCCTCCCTCTCCAATAAAATTAACCCCTTCCCTGCCAGTGTCATTTTTACAGTAACAGTGCATATTTATAGCACTGATTACTGTAGTAATGTCACTGATACCCCCAAAAGTGTCAAAAATGTCAGTCAAGGGTCCGATCTGTCCGCCACAATGTCGCAGTCCCGCAAAAAAAATCACAGATCGCCGCCATTACTCGTTAAAAAAAAAAACACCAAAAATGACAGATATCTTTCCCTTAGTTATTAAACGCAATAACTTTTGCGCAAACCAATCAAAATACGCTTATTGCGATTTTTTTTACCAAAAATATGTAGCAGAAAACAAATTGGCCTAAAATGATAAAAAATTTAGATTTTTACATTTTTTTGGGGGGGAATTTCATATAAAAAAAATGTGAAAAAATATTGTTATTTTTTCAAAATTGTCGCTCTTTTTTTGTTTATAGCGCAAAAAGTAAAAATCACACAGGTGATCAAATACCACCAAAAGAAAGCTCTGTTTGTGGGAAAAAAAGGACGTAAACTTCGTTTGGGTACGGCGTTGCATGACCACGCAATTGTCAGTTAAAGTCGCACAGTGCCGAATCGCAAAAAGTGGCCCAGACGTAAGACAGCAAAATCCTCCGGTGGTAAAGTGGTTAAACACGGGAGTACTTTATCTGAAGTGAGCTATAGTTTAAGATTTAGACCCCTTTCACACAGGCGGACCATTCAGATCCCCCTGTCAGTTTTTTTGGCGGATCTGAACGGTCCCCCCATGCAACCCTATGGGGCATCAGATGTCAGCGGAGACATGTCCGCTGACATCCGATCCGTCAAATCTGGACGGATGGAAACCCTATTTTCCATCCGTCCAGCGGATCGGATGAGAATGGACCGACGGTCCATTCCCATCTGATTCCCCCATAGAGATGTATGGGGCTCTGACAGCTGTGTGTCCGCAGTGCGGAGAACAGCTGTCATTCTCCTGCTTAGCGAGGGATCGGCGGATCGATCCCCCGCAGAGATAAACGGATGGAGCGGAGTGTGTGAAAGAGCCCTAAGGCCCCTTTCACACTTGTGCGACTTGTCCTGCGACTTGGGACTGCAAAATCGCATCACAAGTCATACTTAATGATTTCCAAAGAGTACCATTTAAATCTGTGCGACTTCAAGTCCCAACGACTTCAAAGTAGTCCCTGCACCACATTAGTATCACTTTGATGCGTTTTGAGGTCCATAGACATAGGCATTGCTTCAAGTCCAGTCAAAATCATGGCAAAATCGCGCAACTTTTAGGTTGCACAAGTCTGAAAGGGGCCTTATAGTTAGACCAATGTGGTTTAGTCATAATGAGCATAGTAAAACAGTCAAGTTTTCATCTAATTAAACCTTCCAGTGATTTTACAAGCCTGCATGACTAAATTCCTGACAAGTCACAGCATACAGAAACCATATCATTTCACAAAGCAGCTCCACCTTTTATTGTAAAAAGCATTTATGAGTCAGGTCGTTTTTTTTAGGTTTTGTCTTTTTCTGGGATGGCTAACACATCACCTAGCACACACTGCAGTGTCCACAATTTTCTATTACCTGAAAGGTGACACACATACAGTGCCTTGAAAAAGTATTCATACCCCGTAATATTTTCCACATTTTGTCACGTTACAACCAAAAATGTAAATGTATTTTATTGGGGTATGTGATAAACCAACACAAAGTGGCACATACAGTGCCTTGCGAAAGTATTCGGCCCCCTTGAACTTTTCGACCTTTTGCCACATTTCAGGCTTCAAACATAAAGATATAAAACTGTAATTTTTTGTGAAGAATCAACAAGTGGGACACAATCATGAAGTGGAACGAAATTTATTGGATATTTCAAACTTTTTTAACTAAGAAAAAACTGAAAAATTGGGCGTGCAAAATTATTCAGCCCCCTTAAGTTAATACTTTGTAGCACCACCTTTTGCTGCGATTACAGCTGTAAGTCACTTGGGGTATGTCTCTATCAGTTTTGCACATCGAGAGACTGAAAATTTTGCCCATTCCTCCTTGCAAAACAGCTCGAGCTCAGTGAGGTTGGATGGAGAGCGTTTGTGAACAGCAGTTTTCAGTTCTTTCCACAGATTCTCGATTGGATTCAGGTCTGGACTTTGACTTGGCCATTCTAACACCTGGATATGTTTATTTGTGAACCATTCCATTTTAGATTTTGCTTTGTTTTGGATCATTGTCTTGTTGGAAGACAAATCTCTGTCCCAGTCTCAGGTCTTTTGCAGACTCCATCAGGTTTTCTTCCAGAATGGTCCTGTATTTGGCTCCATCCATCTTCCCATCAATTTTAACCATCTTCCCTGTCCCTGCTGAAGAAAATCAGGCCCAAACCATGATGCTGCCACCACCATGTTTGACAGTGAGGATGGTGCGTTCAGGGTGATGAGCTGTGTTGCTTTTACGCCAAACATAACGTTTCACATTGTTGCCAAATGTTCGATTTTGGTTTCATCTGACCAGAGCACCTTCTTCCACATGTTTGGTGTGTCTCCCAGGTGGCTTGTGGCAAACTTTAAACGACACTTTTTATGAATATCTTTAAGAAATGGTTTTCTTCTTGCCACTCTTCCATAAAGGCCAGATTTGTGCAGTATACAACTTATTATTGTCCTATGGACAGAGTCTCCCACCTCAGCTGTAGATCTCTGCAGTTCATCCAGAGTGATCATGGGCCTCTTGGCTGCATCTCTGATCAGTCTTCTCCTTGTATGAGCTGAAAGTTTAGAGGGACGGCCAGGTCTTCGTAGATTTGCAGTGGTCTGATAATCCTTCCATTTCAATATTATTGCTTGCACAGTGCTCCTTTGGGATATTTAAAGCTTAGGAAATGTTTTTGTATCCAAATCCGGCTTTAAACTTCTCCACAACAGTATCTCGGACCTGCCTGGTGTGTTCCTTGTTCTTCATGATGCTCTCTGCGCTTCAAACGAACCTCTGAGACTATCACAGTGCAGGTGCATTTATACAGAGACTTGATTACACACAGGTGGATTCTATTTATCATCATTAGTCATTTGGGTCAACATTGGATGATTCAGAGATCCTCACTGAACTTCTGGAGAGAGTTTGCTGCACTGAAAGTAAAGGGGCTGAATAATTTTGCACGCCCAATTTTTCAGTTTTTTATTTGTTAACAAAGTTTGAAATATCCAATAAATTTCATTCCACTTCATGATTGTGTCCCACTTGTTGATTCTTCACAAAAAATTACAGTTTTATATCTTTATGTTTGAAGCCTGAAATGTGGCAAAAGGCCGCAAAGGTCAAGGGGGCCGAATACTTTCACAAGGCACTGTATACAAAGGAAAAGTGGAAGGAAAATGATAAATGGTTTTCCACATTTTTTACAAATAAATATGTGAAAAGTGTGGCGTGCATTTGTATTCATCCCCCCTGAGTCAATACTTTGTAGAACCTCCTTTCACTGTGATTACAGCTACAAGTCTTCTTGGATATGTCTCTACCAGCTTTTTTTTTTTTTTTTTTTTCAAAACATTTTATTGAGAAATAAAGGAGCATTACAGGAAAAGAAAACCATATGCAAGAATACAGGCATGAACAGTAAAGAACAACAATTGAACATTATAACAGGAGACAACCCTGCCATCACATATAAGTGAAAAGAGGTGAAAAGTAGCCAGGACAACCAGGGACAATGTAAACCAGGAATTACACAGAGTGGTCAGGGTGTATCATATTTCTCATGTAGAGCAACTGTGAACTTGGAAGGTACCCTAAAATGAGGAGGATCGGGCCTATATTCTGAGGGTCCAGATTGGTAAGGAACCTAAGCTGTGGAGAGGGATATGGATACCATAAAAGTCAAATGTGCCCTAAAAGGGGCAAACTACACGAGAGGGGCATGACATAGCACGTGCCCATGCTCTGAGCTCTACGGGCCCCGGCACGGGAAGGGAGAGGTGTCAAGAGAAGGGGGGATCCTGAGTTTGGTGATTTAGGTAGTATAAAGGTGCGCACTGTTTGGGCCGGCCAAACGGCGAGGTAGGACTTAGGTAGGTAGGGAAAGGGGTAGGGGGCGGGTGGCAGGGAAGGAAAGGCGGGAGCAGGGGGGAATACTAGAAGGAAAGAGAGAAGTGAAGATGAAGAATAGAGAAAGAAAGAAGAAAAAAAGGGGGGGGGAGGTATGACTAAGGAGGTACGCCCACAAAATCAAAATGAAAGTTAACACCAACAGGCATAAAGCAAGCAAGGAGGTTGTGATTCTGAAGGTAAAAACAAGTCAGATGCCATCAGGGAGCCCAAAGCGAAGGAGCACTGATAAGACCCAGCCTCACTAAGAGCTGAGAATTCCGCTGTGATCGTGTAGTGAGTCCAGCATGCCCATTTCTTATGATATTTAGTGGGGGTATCATTTGCTACATGAATAAGCTCTTCCATTTCTGCGATTGCAGCCATGGGCGCTTGTGTGGAATTCCATAACACAGGGATGCATTGTCGAGCAGCGTTTATCATGTGGTTCGTAAGTGATTTCGTGTAGGATGTGTGCGAAGTAGGGGAATGGTGCAGGAGAAACTGGGCAGGCGAGAATTCCAAAGCGTATGTAGTCAGCTTTTTACATCTAGAGTGAAATTTTTGCCAATTCTTCTTTGCAAAATAGCTCAAGTTCTGTCAGATTGGATGGAGAGTGTCTGTGAACAGCAGTTTTCCAGTCTCGCCACAGATTTTCAATTGGATTTAGGTCTGGACTTTGACTGGGCCATAAATAATTCTATTGTAGCTCTGGCTGTATGTATAGAGTCATTTTCCTGCTGGGAGGTGAACCTCCGCCCCAGTCTCAAGTGGGGAGGGGAAAGAAAACATAGTTCCACTGAGATATCCCAGAAGGTCAGAGGCGCCTTCCCAGTGAGGTATAGGTCATTCCTTTTGTTAGAGCAACTGATAGAGTTCCCTTTGGTGTCGTGGTAACTTTTGGGGTAAAGCCCTTCTATACGGGTGTAAATATGAGTTCATATTATTGTTCAGAGTTTATTTAGGCTTCAGTCGGTAAGAGCAGTGTTGATCAACCTTTTTTCAGTAACACACTTTAAAATTATAGACAATCTCGAGGCACCCTCCAAAATTATGGACAGTTTTGAGGCACCCCTTCTAAAATGTAAAAACTATTAAGATAATTTTACATAATGCAGCAACATCAATACACGTAGGACACTCAACCTTAGAGGTGATTTATTCTTCCAAAACAAATACACTTTGGCAAACTGGTACTGACTAGTATGCCAATGTTTCTCTTCTCCCTCAGTTTTTCTCCACTACTTAGTTAATGAGACCCTAAAGCTGATGAAAAGAGGCCAGAGAAGTTAAACAAGGATGATATGCAGGCAACTTACATCCTTCTTATCAAATGATGATGCCATTGGTCATTAGGAGGTTGGCAGCTTGAAGGTTGTAATGGTGCACAATGAAAACTTGTGGTTTTGTGTAACTAAAAGGCAGGTGTCATCTGCCCACCGGCTTGTATACCATTTTGTTGCAATTTTTAGTCATTTTTCCAAGGCACCCCTGAGGAGACCTCAAGGCACCCCAGGGTGCCTGGGTGCCCTTGTTGAAAAAGGCTGGATAAGAGCAATGCAATTAGAGTGGAGAGGTGTTAGTCCAATGAGTAATCCAGAATTTGAAAAATATGTTGCTATGAAAAGATGTATGCATGGAACCCATACTTTATTGTGAGTTGTATTAGTATTTCTCAGCCATTCCATAAGACTGTCCATTTCAGAGCAGCACTTAAGCCTGTGGAGTAGAACTTTTGCTTAGGTTGTTTATGTTTTTAGTGGTGAGATATTCCACATCTGGTGATAGTAAGGATTAAACCCTTGCCAACCAGCCACCACAGATATACGGCGGCAGGTTCCTGAGAATCGTCGTACCTGTACGGCGCTTCGCGGGAGCGATCATGAGGGCGCGCAAATGCGCCCATTTGCCAGCAGGGAAGCTGATCGGCGGGGCCGGCGGGCACCAGGGATCGCTCCCCGTGGAAAGGGAACAGCGGTCTGTTGTTGTAAACACAGCAGACCGTTGCTCTCTCTTGTGCAACAGTCTCTCACTCCACATTGGCTGAGGCAGTGAATCACAGCCAGTGAGCCAATCAGGAGAGGGCACTTGGCAGGACGGAGGGGCAAGGAGCGCCGGCAGGAGACCTGAGAAGAGGCGGATCGGGGCTGCTCTGTGTAAAACCACTGCACAGAGCAGGTAAATATGACCTGTTTGTTATGTAAAAAATAAAACAAGACTTTAACATCACTTTAACCACTTCTGGACCAGAAGATTTTCACCCTTAATGACCAGGCCATTTTTTGCGTTTCCGCATTGCGTTACTTAAACTGACAATTGCCCGGTTGTGGAATGCTGTACCCAATTAAAATTGTTGGGATGCTGTACCCAATTGTTTCCCACAAATAGAGCTTTCTTTTGGTGGCATTTGATCACCTCTGTGGTTTTTATTTTTTGCACTATAAACAAAAAAAAGAAATAAATCTGAAATAATTCAGAAAAAAAAACAATTATTTTTTTACTTTCTCTTTCTTTTTTACATTCCCAATAAAAAAAAAATAAAAAATCGAATTTTTTCATCAATTTAGGCCAATATGTATTGTGCTACATATTTTTGGTAAAAAAAATCCCAATAAGTGTATATTGATTTGTTTGCGCAAAAGTTATCATGTCTACAAACTATGACAAAGATTTATGTCATTTATATTTATTTTTTTAGCATTAATAGCGGCGATCCGCTACTTTTAGTGGAACCGCAACATTACAGCGGACAGATCGGACACCTAGCTGACATTTTTGACACTTTTGGGGGGGACCAGTGACATTACTACAGTAATCAGTGCTATAAATATGCACTGTTACTCTACTAATGACACTGGCAGGGAAGGGGTTAACAGCAGGGGCGATCAAAGGGTTAAATGTGTCCCTAGGGGGTGCCTTCTATCTGTGTGGGGGATGTACTTATGGAATGAACACAGGGACCTGTGTTCCTAAATGGGAGAAACACAGGAGCCCTGTGTTCATTGCTGACAGAACAGCGGTCTACCGTGTTTACAACGGCAGACCGCCGTTCTGTCTCCACGGGGAGTGATTGGTGCACGCCCTCACTCGCGGTCCCACGAAGCGACGTACAGTTTCATTGTTTCACGGGACAGAAATGTGTGCCTAGGGGGTTCTAACTGTGAGGGGGATGGGCTCACTGGATAAACACAGAGACCTGTGTTCCTAAATAGAAGGAACACATGATCCCTGTATTCATCACTAGCAGAACTGCGGCCTGCCATGTTTACATCAGCAGGCCATCGTTCTGTCTCCATAGGAGCAATCGCGGGTGCCGGGCAGACATTGCAGCCACCGGAACCGCTGATTGGCTCCCCCTCTAGCCAATCGGCACTCGCGTGCCCACACTAACTGCTGCACGAAGCGACGTACATGTACGTAGTTTCGCGTAACAGAGCCAGCCTGCCGCAGCATAACTAGTCAGCAAGCGGTAAAGCCAATGGTTCAATCGTGAGATTGAAAATCAAGGGGGATAAGGAGCAGCCTTGGTGGGTGCCATTAGATATTGGAATAAATTTAGACAGTAAGCCAGATGGGAAAACATGAGCATAGGGGGTGGAATATAAAGCCAATATCACCGACCTTATTGAACCCTTGAACTTTGTTAGTACAGCGGACATATAACCCCAGTGGACCTGGTCAAACCCTTTCTCTGCATCAATGGAAAGAAGCAGAGAGGGCGTCCGACTTAGCTCTGTGTGGTGACTGGTGAATCAGGTCAATTAAACATCTAGAAGCGTCAGGCTCTTGCTGTCCCTAATAAACCCCAGTGGATCGGGTTTAATTGAGGACTGTAGGATGTCCAGTAATCTAATGGCTAAATCCTTTGCATAGACTTTTACATCTGAGTTTAAGAGAGAGATCACGTGGAAATTTGCTGATGTGTCAGGGTTTTTCCCCGGGTTCAGGAGGGTTACTACTAGTGCCATCTTAAGAGCATTAAAGGGCCCCGGGCAGTGCAGTGCACTGGGGCTCCGCCTACACAATCACCCATGAGAGACGAGAAAAAAATGGCAAATTATCAATAAGGCGATATTTATTGGTACAGCAGAGCCAGGCTAATGACAGCTTCCAAGTTGGACGGCTGGGTCCAGTGACACACACACACAAGGACAGGAGTCAGACTCGACTGTCCTGTGTGCGCCTGTTCCCATGGAGGAGGACAGACATTCCTGCAGTTATGGGCTCCCCCTCCACAGCCCAAGTGGCCTGACAGCAGCTCAGGGCAGACAGGCGCTTGCCACCTGCTAAGTTCGACTGTGGGATGCACACGGGAATTGGGACTAATGCTTGGCCGGGGCTGGGTCACTGGGCAGGTGGGGCCAGGGCTGGGACAAGGCCATCCAGCGCCCAGGGCAAAGATGCCAAAGTGCGCCCCCCCCTCCATTAGGGTTAGGGTCAGGGCAACCCATTCTTTGCAATAAACCATTGTGCCCAGGGCAACCTCCCCTCCTGCCCACTCCTTGTCCCGGCCCTGAGTGGGGGCCCTGGTTACTACGTGGGCTTTTAGCATTTCTGAGGGAAAGGTAGCAGTCTCAATTACCTTGGTAAAGAAAAGGGAGTAAGAGTATCTTTAAGGGCTCTTTCACACATAGAGTCCGTCGGACAGACTCCGTTTTTCTCAGTGGGGGATCGATCTGCCGATCCCCCGCTGAGCAGGAGGATGACAGCTGTTCTCCGTGCTGTGTGTGGAGACACAGCCAGGGCCGCTGATAGGGGGGGAACACCAGCCCTCTTTTAGGGGGCCCAAGCACACAGGGGGGCCCACACAGGGAGGAGGATTAGTGATGGACAACAAATACAGAAATCTTCCTCCAGCACCTGAATCTGATCTGTCCCTCTCCCTGCTATCAGCTTTTATCTGCTGAGAAAGAGACAGTCGTCCCTCACTAATCCCCCTTCCTGTGTGGGCCCCCCTCCCAGCACAGGCTCTAATGTTAGCTCTGCTCCTGAGTTTATTCGTAACTTTGTTTCTCTCTCTCTGTCTCTCTGATCACTGAGCTCCAACTGCCCAGCCTGTATATTTTTTTCATCTCATCTTCATTTTTATTCATTAAGATAGATTTTTTTTTTTTAGATTTAGCAGGAATTATGTTGAATTTGTGTCTGATAATAGTGATTTTGTTGTAATTTTAGCTAAATATATCTTTCATATTTTCTTGGGGGGGCCCTGCCAGGTAGTCTGTACAGGGCCCCGTGATTTCTAACAGCAGCCCTGGACACAGCTGTCAGGTCCCCATGCATCTCTATGGGGGAATTGGATGAGAACGGACCGTCTGTCCATTCTCATTCGATCCCATCCGATCTGATCCGCTGGACGGATGGAAAATAGGGTTTCCATCCGTCCAGATTTGATGGATCGGATGTCAGCGGACATGTCTCCGCTGACATCCGATGCCCCATAGAGATGCATAGGGTGACGGCTCAGATCCGCCAAACAAAACTTACAGGCGGATCTGACCGGTCTGCCTGTATGAAAGGGGCCTAAAGGTCTTGAGATAATTGTGATCAGACTGTCGGGTCCAGGAGATTTGCCTAACGGTAAGAAGTCAATGGTCTTTATGATTTCTTTCACTGTTTTTGGGTCATTGAGAGTCGTTAGCTGGGGTTTGCTTAGAGTTAGCAGGTTGAGACGTAGCAGAAATTGTTGTATGTCAGTGTCTAAGGGTTGGGTTGTGTTTGGGGTGCGGTTCAGGTTGTTTAGGGAATCGTAATAGTCAGCAAACGCGTTTGCAATTTCTTGGTGATTTATATGTTTTTTTCTTGTTGTTGTGTAGGTGGAAGATATATGGAATCCTGGTTTTGGTCCTTTAGGTTTTGAGTCTGTTTGCAAATGGGTGGCACAGTGGTGTAGTGGTTAGCACTTTCACCTAGCAGCAAGAGGGTCGCTGGTTCAAATCCCAACCACGACACTACCTGCCTGGAGTTTGCATGTTCTCCCTGTGTGGGTTACCTCCGGGTACTTCGGTTTCCTCCCACACTTCAAAGACATGCTGGTAGGTTAATTGGATCCTGTATAAAAATTGGCCCTACTGTGTATGTATGTGAGTTAGGGACCTTAGATTGTAAGCTCCTGGAGGGCAGGGACTGATGTGAATGTGCAATGTATATGTAAAGCGCTGTGTAAATTGACAGCGCTATATAAGTACCTGAAATAAATAAAGAACCGGCCAGCCCTATTGTTTGAGGTATAATAATTCAGCTTCAGGCGGCATATGTATTTGTCATGTCATTCACACAACAACCTTCTCGGGTTCCTAATTGTGACAGTGTGGTTGCCGTATTAGAAGATGGTGACACTTTGTTTAAAGAGAAAGTAAACCCTAATGCCCCATACACACGTGCAGATTATCTGCAGACTTTTGTCTGCAGACTTACCTTTTCTATGTAGTGCAAGGGCCTGCCGGATTGCATACAAATTGAAAGTGTTTAGGTTTGACCTCATATTATATGGTTTTGGTAAGTCTGCAGACAAAAGTCTGCAGATAATCTGCACGTGTGTATGGGGCATAAGGCATAATTTGTTCCAATAAGTAAGCCTCACCTTTAGGTACTGTAAATATCTTCGAAATGTGTACCGTTTAGGAGATATTTACATTAAATGCAGACAATGATGTCATCGGCGCATGCGTTTTGAAGGAACGGCCACCTGTATTATTCCTTCAGATACCTGTGCCGTGAATAATGGCTCCTGCACGCATGCGCGGGAGTGACATCACTGCGCCTCCGACCTGTCACACAGCCGGAGTCTGTGGACCCAGACGGAAGACGGGGAGAAGATGGACTGATTACATTGTATTACTGGAGGGCTTTGTTTTCAGGTAAGTTTCACATAATGTGCTAGTATGCATACTAGAACATTATGCCTTTACCTTGAAGGTCCAAAAAAAAAAAAAAAAAACAGTGGTTTACAACCACTTAAAAGCATTCAGACAGTGGATTTCAGATAGGAGAGAGTCAATTTTAGCATTGTATTGTTTTTTGCTCTTGAGCCCAGCTGGATCAATAATATACAGTACCTCTCACAAAAGCCTTGTGTGCGTGTTCCACAAGGTAGAGGGATCAGGTCATTGGGCGAAAAGAACTCTTAGGGCTCTTTCACACGGGCGGTCCGATCAGATCAGCCTGTCAGTTTTTTAGGCGGATCTGATCGGATCCTCCATGCAGCTCTATGGAGCAGCGGATGTCAGCGGAGACATGTCCACTGACACCTGCTGCCATCCGCATCCGATCCTGTCCGTGAAATCTGGACGGATGGAAACCCTATTTTCCATCCGTCCTGGGGATCGGATCGGATCGGATGAGAGCGGACAGGCAGTCCGCTCTCATCCGATTCCCCATAGAGAGCAGCGGGGGCTGTGACACCTCCCTCTCTGCACTGCAAGTGGAGACGGAGCTGTCATCCGCCGGCTCGGCGGGGATCGCGGATCGATCCCGGCTGAGCAGCATGGATCCGCCTACGGAGGCGGACCGCGTGAAAGAGCCCTTAAAGTTGCTTGGTAAAGCTTTTTTGGTACTCGGGGGTTTGAATGATGGAATTGTTGCAGCACCACACAAATGCAGATGGGCAGGTGTTCTCCTCCACCACGGACATATAAACAGTGGCATGGTCAGATCATGTGATATCAGAAATGGTGGACGAGGACATCTGTAAAAGAATCGTATCAGCCAGAAACATGTCAAGGCATGTAAATTAGTTATGACAAGGAAAAAAACATGTGAAGTCACGTTTGTTCGCATGTAGACAGCGCCATGCATCAGAAATATCCTCTGTTCCAAGAAGGTTGCTGAGGGATGGCGAGTGGCTTGTCGACCGCAAAGAGGTGTCTAAAGTCTCTTACCATGTTAAAGTCCCCACACACCATCAGATATCCCTGTCGCACCTTTGAAATCCTGTGGAATAATTTCCATAAAAATCCCAATTCGAGTTGGGAGCGTACACATTGACCAGAGTATACATACAATAATTAATGGTGCCGCAGTTAACCCTTTGATCACCCCTAATGTTAACCCCCTTCCCTGCCAGTGTCATTAGTACAGTAACAGTGCATATATTTAGCACTGATCACTGTAAAATGTCGCTGGTCCCCAAAAAAGTGTCAGGTGTCTAATTTGTCCGTCTCAATATCACAGTCCCACTATAAGTCGCTGATCGGCGCCATTACTAGTAAAAAAAGAAAGAAAAAATTAAAAAAATAAAAATATCCCATAGTTTGTAGATGCTAAAACATTTGTGAAAACTAATCAATATACGGGTATTGGCTTTTTTTTTTTTCAAAAATATGTAGCAGAAAACATATTGGCCTAAACCGATGAAGAAATTTGATTTTTTTTTTTACATTTTTTTTTATTGTATATGTTTTATAGCAAAAAAGTAAAAAGTATTGTATTTTTTCAAAATTGTTCGTCTGTTTTGGTTTATAGCACAGAAAATAAAAATAACACAGGTGATCAAATACCACCAAAAGAAAGCTCTATTTGTGGGGAAAAAAAAGAACTTCAATTTTATTTGGGTACAGCGTCCAACAACCACGCAATTGTCAGTTAAAGTAACGCAGTGTCGCTTCGCAAAAAAATGGCCTTGTCAGGAAGGGGGGTAAATCTTCTGGAGGTCAAGTGGTTAATAGCAACAAGCTCTCCAATGGAAGGTGGGAATGTCAGCGGCAACGCCTAAACTGTCCACTAGAGGGCCCTGCTGATAACATCACATTGCTGTGTCTGGAAACATTTAGCTGCGCCTACACTTCCGACAGAAATCACATGACTGGGGCCAGGCGGGTCACGTGGGTGGAGCTATTCTGACAGAACACCGGGTGCTGGGCTGTGTGATGAGGAGGTGAGAGGAAGATGGCCTCAGTCCGCTCCGTCCATCCTTATCCCTCGTCTTCTGTCATTAACAATGATAGGATCAGCTACCTGGGAGCCAAGATCCCCCCCGAGGTGGAAGTCATGGTGAGACATCTGAAGGAGCTGGATAAGGAGATGTTCAGGAAGATTCTGAAAGGTGAGTGCAAGATCCCCCCCATTTATCAAATTCATTCAGAGCCCCCCCCGTACTGTGTATACCCCCCTCCCCCCTGTACTGTGTATACCCCTCCCCCCCCGTACTGTGTATACCCCTCCCCCCTGTACTGTGTATACCCCTCCCCCCTGTACTGTGTTTACACCACCCCCTGTACTGTGTATACCACCCCCCCTGTACTGTGTATACCCCCCTCCCCCTGTACTGTGTATACCCCCCTCCCCCTGTACTGTGTATACCCCCCTCCCCCTGTACTGTGTATACCCCCCTCCCCCTGTACTGTGTATACCACCCCCCCCCCGTACTGTGTATACCACCCCCCCCCCTGTACTGTGTATACCCCCCTCCCCCTGTACTGTGTATACCCCCCTCCCCCTGTACTGTGTATACCCCCCTCCCCCTGTACTGTGTATACCCCCCTCCCCCTGTACTGTGTATACCACCCCCCCCCCGTACTGTGTATACCACCCCCCCCCCTGTACTGTGTATACCCCCCTCCCCCTGTACTGTGTATACCCCCCTCCCCCTGTACTGTGTATACCACCCCCCCCCCCGTACTGTGTATACCACCCCCCCCCCCTGTACTGTGTATACCACCCCCCCCCCCTGTACTGTGTATACCCCCCTCCCCCCTGTACTGTGTATACCCCCCTCCCCCCTGTACTGTGTATACCCCCCTCCCCCTGTACTGTGTATACCCCCCTCCCCCTGTACTGTGTATACCACCCCCCCCCCTGTACTGTGTATACCACCCCCCCCCCTGTACTGTGTATACCACCCCCCCCCCTGTACTGTGTATACCCCCCTCCCCCTGTACTGTGTATACCACCCCCTCCCCCTGTACTGTGTATACCCCCCTCCCCCTGTACTGTGTATACCACCCCCTCCCCCTGTACTGTGTATACCACCCCCTCCCCCTGTACTGTGTATACCACCCCCCCCCCCCTGTACTGTGTATACCACCCCCCCCCTGTACTGTGTATACCACCCCCCCCCCTGTACTGTGTATACCCCCCTCCCCCTGTACTGTGTATACCCCCTTTACTGTGTATACCCCCCTCCCCCCTTTACTGTGTATACCCCTCCCCCCTGTACTGTTTACACCACCCCCTGTACTGTGTATACCACCCCCCCTGTACTGTGTATACCACCCCCCCTGTACTGTGTATACCACCCACCCTGTACTGTGTATACCACCCCCCCCCCCTGTACTGTGTGTACCCCCCTCCCCCCTGTACTGTGTGTACCCCCCTCCCCCCTGTACTGTGTGTACCCCCCTCCCCCCTGTACTGTGTGTACCCCCCTCCCCCCTGTACTGTGTATATCCCCCTGTACTGTGTATACCACCCCCTCCAACCTGTACTGTGTATACCACCCCCTCCAACCTGTACTTTGTATAGCACCCCCTCCAACCTGTACTGTGATTATCCCCCCCCCCCCGTACTGTGTATATACTTACCCTCTCCATACTTTGTATACACCCCCTCTGTGCTGTGTATATACTCCTATGAAGCTGCCAACTCTGTACTTTCCAGGATCCCATCCTTCCTGGTGAAGATGGGTGTGTACATTCACTTCTTCTAATGAGCTGAGCTCCAGTAAGATGGGGGGGGTGGGATGGTGGTTATTAGGTGTACGCTAAAAAATACCCCACTTCCCCCACAGAGGTGCACTTACCCCCATCTGATGACCACAGGACCACTGTTTGTTTACATTGAGCAGTGGGAGTCTTCCTGGCCTTACCTGTCTATTCTGGCCTCATAGATCTGTAATACTGAGTGCAATCAGCTGGCCTGCCACTGTCAGATAAACTACCAGCCGCTGCTTTACAGCAGAATAAATCATTTATTCTGCCCATTGACATTTATTTCATGCACAAGCACTAGCTTTTAGCAGCTTTTTGTAGCGTCAAGCTTTTTTTTTTGCCCAAACGCTGCTGCTCCTGGATGCACTGGCAGTGGGGTTTTTCCTGCCTCTAAAAGCTTCAGCCACTAAACACTGCTAAAAACCTGTGTGTACATGGACACTTATTAGCTAACATGGAGGGGTGTTTAGAGGCAGGAAAAAAAAAAACGTCAGACACCCCTAGGAGCAACTGTAAAAACATCCGGTGTACATGAAGCCTAATTGTTATTTTCTGGTTAGCTGTCCAGATTTGTCATCATGTCAGTGCTGGCGGCAGTTTTCATTTGCATTCTGCACTACACTTGCACATTTTGTAACTCTCCATGACTTTGTATTCTCTTTTAGCTGTGGTGGGCGCACTTGAGGGAAAAGACTGCAGAGAAGCAGTGAAAGTAATCCAGCAGAATACCTCACTATCTGAAGAACAGCTTAGTTTCATCATTGCTGGAGCTTACACACTGCTACGAGTGGCACTCCGACTTCCAGTATCCACACTTAAACAAGAAGTAAGTCATTTCCAACTGAAACATTGGCTCGAGGGTGGAAGCACTGTGTAAAGTTATTGGCATCTTTGTAGCTGGGATGTTAAGGCGCAGTATTTTAAACGTCTCCCTAATGTTGCTTTTTAAAGCAATTCTGTCACATGCCTTAACCACTTAAGCCCCGGAGGATTTTCCTGCTAAACGACCAGAGGGTATTTTGCGATTCGGCACTGCGTGACTTTAACAGACAATTGCGCGGTCATGCGACGCTGTATCTAAACAAATTTGGCGTCCTTTTTTTCCCACAAACAGAGCTTTCTTTTGGTGGTATTTGATCACCCGTGCGATTTTTACTTTTTGCGCTATAAACAAAAAAAGAGCGTACATTTTGCAAAAATAACAATATTTTTCACATTTTTTTATATGAAATTCCCCAAAAAAAAAATGTAAAAATCAAAATTTTTTTAAATTTTCGGCCAATTTGTTTTATGCTACCTATGTTTGGTAAAAAAAATCGCAAAAAGCGTATTTTGATTGGTTTGCGCAAAAGTTATCGCGTTTACTAACAAAGGGAAAGATTTCTGTCATTTTTGGTGTTTTTTTTTTTTAACGTGTAATGGCGGCGATCTGCAATTTTTTTTTTTTGCGGTACTGCGACATTGGGGCGGACAGATCGGACCCTTGACTGACATTTTTGACACTTTTGGGGTTACCAGTGACATTTCTACAGTAATCAGTGCTATATATATGCACTGTTACTGTAAAAATGCACTGGTAGTGAAGGGGTTAACTTTATTTGGGAGGGAGGGGCTGTGTGTGTCCCTAGGGGCGTGATTCTTACTGTGATTGGCTGTGGCTCTAGCTGTAAGGACACTGATCAACGGATCTACATACTAGATCCGAGTGATCAGTGTTTTTACAGCGAGGAGAATGACAGGTGGCTTGTTTACACAAGCTGCCTGACATTCTCCTTCTCCCCCGCCGATCGCCGAGTGACCGGCGGACATCGGGTCCGCTGGTCACACGCGCGGGGGGGTCCGTGACCGCGCGGGAGCGCGCCTCCGCGGGCGCACGCTCGCTCCCCAGAGCCTCACAGGCGAGCGACGTAGACCTACGTCACTCTGCCTGTGAGGGGCCGACTGCCGCAGTAAATATACTGTGAGCAGTCGGCAAGCGGTTAAAGCTCAACTGAAATCACAGCAATATTTAGTCTGATATACAGAACATTGTACTAACAGCCTCCATTTTCATAGTTGTAGCTCTACCTTCTGTTATAGCAGTTGTGCAAGGTGTCTCAGTATGACTGCATAGTCCAGTGCATAGTCCTCAATTTGACTGCACTGCCCAGTGCTCTCTGAGCTCGTCTCTACTGAGCGGTACGGTACGCTACACTATTTATGCCGTTTCTATTGTGAATGGTACCCTAATTCCGAACCGTACCACTTTTTTGGGACCCTTTTGTTGGGGTACCAAGCACATTAGTACCGTACCAACAGGGTGGAGCTACACTCTGCAGAACCTTGATTGGTTGACAGAGAATCGCCTATCATGAAAGGGTACTATTGGCAGTGGAAACGCAAGGTGTACCGTACCGAACTGTACTGTACTGAACCGTACCGTACCACTCAGTGGAAACGAGACAACAGACCTCGCCAGGAACGCATCCTCAGCTCCTCCAAGCAAGGGCAGTGGCTGTTGCTAATCGTTGCCAGCCTAGAGGGCTGAAGTGGAGAGGTAGGAAGGACATTTCCACAAAAAGGAAAAGGTATTTTAAAGCGGATCTCCAGGTTTCAGTGAACTTTAAAGCGGAGTTCCACCCTGGGAATACTTTTTTTCATAAAAATACCCCCGGGACAGTCAGGGCTAGTATATTCCACAATGGCTAGCCTCTGATCTGTCCCGGGTTGCACTTACCTTTTAGGACAAATACTTACCTTGAGAAAGTATTGTTCAGCGCTGCCATCTCAGGTGTGGGCAGCTTGAAGCCAGCGCGATCCTCTTCTGCGTCCTCTTCTGTCTTCTTCGGCCCCATGATGCACTGCACCGGCCCCGCCGTCACTTCCGATGGGCGCGCGTCATCCCTCCACAGCTTCTGGGCATGCCCAGAAGCTGTTTAGAAGGGAATGACGTGCGCGCCCCGGAACTGACGTCGGGGCCGGTGCAGGCGCAATGATTCCTGGGAGCGATGACGTTCAGCTCCCAGGAATCATTGCAAAGCCAGGAAGTGACGACGGGCCGTGGCCGCCGAGGGGAGGAAGAAGGAAGTAAGGTAAGTATATTTTCTTCTCTACGAG
Organism: Pelophylax lessonae; assembly: GCF_965119305.1. Lineage (NCBI taxonomy): Eukaryota > Metazoa > Chordata > Amphibia > Anura > Ranidae > Pelophylax > Pelophylax lessonae. The sequence goes on from NC_138774.1 coordinate 147,944,742, forward strand.
GTAAGTAAAAAAAATAAATAAATAAATAAAAAATGCGATTATCCATTTGTTTTTCAGGTGACCCGGAGCAAGAAGATGGAGGTAAGTATAAATTTAGGGTGGAACTCCACTTTAAATAGTTTATTTGGACAAAGCTGTTCCAGAAAAACTATTCTATATACTAAGTCACTAACAAATGCAACGACTATGAGTACTGGGTAAACTGGATGTAGGCACAGCTACATACAGTATACAGCACTGTGTTCTGGCAGTGGGATGGGAACTTCTTTTCTGGAACAAAATTAAGTCAGGCTGATTGGCTGAGGTGCAGATTGTGATATCATCCATCTGCCTCATTCATAGAATACGGCTCGACTTGATTTTTGATTTTCTGTTGGGAGGTTCCTGTCTCCTTGCTGGAATTCAGCACTGTATATAGCTGAGGCTGCATACAATTTATACAGTGCTGACAGCCGCTGCATCTGTTAGTGTAGTAAATAGTTTATTTGGACCAGTTAGAACGTGGAGTTCTGCTTTAAGGCATTTCCATGAGAAAATCAAACACAAATCCTTGCAGGGATACAGGGCTAAAGAAGAAGAGGCCTGAGACTTTTATTGAGATTCTAAAGCTGGCTATATACTGGTAGATTTTTGAAGGGACATTTCATACCAAAGATCTCATCAATACATTCAGTGACTTGATCAATGCTGTGTGAAAGTACTTCCATACACTGTTAGAGATGTGTTCATTCAAAAAAAAATCTCCATCTTACAATTTTGAATTTTCTCATCACTGAATTAGAAAAAAAACAAAAAAAAACTTTTATTTGACCCCCACTAACCATTTGAGAATCCAATAAGGGTTCTTAGAGTGGAACCTCACTCTCCCAATCAACATTGATTATTTTTAATCCTCATGCAGCTTGCATAAGTAAATCATACGTGTGTTAAACTTTTTATTTCTTCGGTTACATTCTGGGTTCCTGCCTAGGCAAATGAGGTCCTACATCCCAGGAGTCTTCAGGAGGAAAGGAGAGGAGGAGGAGGTGTTTCTAACCTAAGTACAAAATCCTGCCTGCATACTTGAGCTAGGGACAGATGGATTCCAGAAAGTAAATGCTACGTGAATCATCTGCCCTTACTCAAGATTGCCACAACCAGAAGTGCAAGGGGGTTTAAACCTTTTGCATTTAATTTTATTTGCTGGGGAGCCCCTTAGATTATTGTCTGCATAGGCCTCGGCTTCTTTTCACCCCCCCCCCCCCCCCACACACACACACACACTATTTAGCAGTCAAATGCAAGAGCCTTTGTTGGCCAGTGAGGCTCTGACACTAGATTGTTAAAGGTTGGAGGGTTATTGGTTTACATGGAAGCTTCCCTCATCACCCTCCAAATGAAAGAAATTATAGTTTCAGATTAAGTTTTTTTAACCTTTTGCTGCAAGTTACAAAAAGTATCATTCTTGCTTTTTTTTTCCTGATTTTCATAGGTATTTAAAGAAGACTTGAAAGAATTAAGGTAAAGCTCATGTGAAGCCAGAAACAAAAGTGCTTTTTCTTTTCCAAAGAATATTCTGTATTCTTTCCATTTAAAACACATTCTGCAGCTTAGTATACTAAACTGCAGTTTTCAATAGGAAAATAAACTAATAGGTACAGCACTATTGGGCCCCTTTCACATGGGGCAGATCCGCTCAGCGAGGATCGCTCTGTTGATCGCCGCTGAGCAGGCGGATGGCAGGTCTGTCTCTGCTCACTGTGCAGAGACGGACCCATCAGAGTCCCACTTTCCTCTATGGGGAGATCGGATGAAAACGGACAGCTTGCCGTTTTCATCCGATCCGACCCGTTGGACGGATGGCAAACGTATCGCTATCTGTCTAATCTAGGCGGATCTTGTCGGATCGGATGACAGACAAGTGTCAGCGGACACAACCACGCTGACATCCGTTTCTACATAGAGGAGAATGGATGGCCCGATCTGGTCCGCCTGAAAAAGACAGGCGGACTTGATCGGTCCAATCGCGTGAAAGGGGCCTTATAGTGCATAAATATAATAAATCCATGGTGAACTAATTTCAGTGCATAGAATTCATAAATAATGCAAAACTGCTCATGTATAAGTCCAATTATCATAAAAAGTTAATCAGTGCCATAAAGTGCCCAGTGCTCCAATTTTATAAATTATAAATGTAATCAAATTTAAGTCTACCACTGATGTCAACTCCGTTCTGTATTCCTCTGATGCTCTTCTGTGTCTGTGAATAAACTTCCAAACAAACGAGAACTCACCAGAAGTTTTGACCTTTTCATACAAAGTGGGTCAAAATATGCTTTATATTCTGTTAGGGACAGCTTTCCTCTATGCACTGGTCTTTGTGCTTTTTTTTTTTTTTTTTTTTTTTTTTCTTTCTTTTTTTACGTTTCCAGTCTCCTAGCCCTTTGTTTTACATTCTCCTTATTTCCTCATCAAAACATACCATATTAAAAACAAGAAGGATGCCGTAACGAAAAACCTGTTTTTATTTAAAAACTAACATAAAAACATATAAAAAGTAGTTACTGTAATAAGATCACGTACTGGACACACAAAAAGCTGTAGCTAGTGGCCATGTTGTTCAGTTATCATAGGTCAGCCATGACAGTCTTGCAGAACAGTTACACATTGCAGCAATGATCTTACCCCCCCCTCCCTTCTCCGTTAATTCATGGAATGCCTAGGTTTTACAATTCAAAAGAGCCGTTATCTCAACTCAGAGACATCAGAAAACAGCGCTTAGGCCTGTGCAGAGCTGTAAACGGCTAATTGAGTCCTGGCAGGATGTCCGGTTCTGCTGTCCAGGCCTATCGTAAAACATTGACCAAATCAATTTAGAATACATAGCACTCTATAAATGGATACCCACAACCAATGGGGATTGTAAAAGGCAATCGGAGACCTCTGCCCAATTCAAAACTTAACAAATCCTCATATGATTTATAAACTCAGACAGGAACATGATACATTAATAATAAGTATATATTTAATGTCGTACTGAAGGATTTAAGGTCATACATGACCACACTAGCATATCTAGAAGGAAATATAACTGTCAGATATTCCCTGGATTACAAGTTCATCCGAGCTACCCTGTGTTAGGTATCCCTGGACGTGAAATTCAATGCTGAACAATAATCAGTTTTAAGAATGCAACCGGAACATATTGGAAGATATGAATAGTGATATAAAACTGTGAAAGGGAGGGACATGGTATGTCATAAACCCAGGACAGCCCATGGATACTCCACTTTATTGGTCAGGGGCATCTGTCAACACCCCTTTGATCCCAGAGAAAAAGGGAGATGCCAGGACAGTTGTGAGTTCTCTCTTACTCTCAAATCGGGAACATCTGTCAAGATTGAGAACCAATAATACCTGGCTCATCGACAAAACTCTGATAACACCCAGGACATAGATTGCAAGTATTCTTCCTTCATTGCTGAATTATGTCTATATTTCTTTGAAACACCTTTTATTTTTTTTTTTTTTTTTTTTTCTTTTGTAAATATTTTATTTGCACCAACTTTGACCTTTTCATGAATAAAAACCATATTTTGAAAAGTGTTATCTTTGTTCCTTAGCTCTTAATGCAAGCTTAAAAAGAACCTGTCATTTGAAGAGTGCTACTGTATAAGATAAATCCTATGAACATAACTGTCTTTGGTAACAGTGTGTGTTACAGATGCATATTCTAAAATCATAATTGGTATTGCTAAAATTACGAGTTTCCCCAAAGGGGGTGGTGGCAGTTAAAGGGTTAATCGCTTAGCCCAGTGACAATCGCTCTCAGGCTGCTGGCACCTAGATTGTGGTCCCGCAAATCTTTGTGCATGGTGCACATGAGATTGGCATTGCTACGTAAGTGACAGCATGGTGTGACGTTGGCTGTTCCTTTGTCACAAGTTATTGAGAAGGTCAGGGATCTGATACCCGCGTCTGTCACAGTTACACTCGCATATGTTTGTGCCTCGTCCCAGCTGTTATAAGTGCTCCGTATTGTTTAGGAGCCAGCTCCTCCAGCTAATTGATGTGAGCAGATCATCAGGGATGACTAATGACGAAATGCGTTGGGTGGGCCTAGGCACTGGTGTCATCTTTCACAGGAGACCCACTTGCACTGATCAGGTAGGTGGTGGAGCTGACTCCTACGCAATTCTGAGCTGCTGTAGCCAAGATGAGGCACAAACACATGTGAGTGTGATTATTTTATATGTTTTTAAAATAAATAGGATTGCACATTGTGGCACCCTTTTTTGTTCTCTGTGGTATGCTTTGATGAGGAAATAAGGAGAATGGAAATCAAAGGGCTATGAGACCAGACAATGTAATAGAAGCACAGAGACCACTGCATATTTGTAGGGAAATTGGAGCACTTGGCACTTTATTGCAATATGGAGGCTAAGAGGCATATAAAAGTTTCACAGAGCTATTCTTCCTGTGAAACTGCTGGCAAAATCTAATCTGGACCATTCTCTCTCCAGGTCAGATGTTCTTCACTTATAAGAATAACATGATTCAGAAAAATACCATATTATGGGCACTAGATGGAGCTGATGATTATTCATTCTTATGAATGAGAAATTGGCACAAAACATATGTATATGCAGTTTCGCAGGACAAATGGCTCTGCAAATATTTCATAATTACTCCCCTAGGTTTATGGTTGTTCAAAGTATCCAATCCGCTTCCAGTTGTCTGCACACACTATATTTCTGATACACCAGCTGTTAAATACTTTTTTATTTTTACCTACAGGAAAGCTTATAATAAAGCTCACCTGTAGGTAAAATGAATATCTCCTAAATATGCACCATTTAGGAGATATTCTAGCAAGCAGCAGCTGGCGATGTCCCCGACACATGCACTCTAAAGAAACGGCATACCCATACCGTTCTTTCAGAGCTTTGTGCTGCGGCTGAGAGTCCCACGCGCATGCAATGTGCAGAAGTGACGTCATTCCGGTTTGGCTAGTCAGACGCCTGGAGTCTGCGAACCTGGAAGGAACACTGGGTGAAGATGGAAGCCACTGGAGGGCTTCGTTTTAAGGTGAGTATTTTTATAATGTGCTGAAATACAGTGCATACTAGCACATTATGATATTGCCTTGCAGTTGGAAATCCTTTTTTTTTTTTTTTTTTTCCCTCAAAGAGTTTACTACCGCTTTAATTGTTCTGTGCCTTCATTGTGTTTAAAGAGCCAAAACATGGGTAAAAGTATTGCAGAGATGTACTAAATGTTTTTTTTTTTTATCCTAAAATCTGCTCTGCGATTGCTGTTCTTATCATGTTTTCATCTATTTTTTCTTTTTTTTTCTTTTTTTAGAATTCCTGATGATTTTATCGCTGACTTTTCCAATATTGTCTACGGAAACAGGTATTAAACAACATGCTAAATGTGTTATGTACACATTAATAATAGATAAAGATTCTTGGCAAATTTGATAATACAGTTTTCATTATGTAGCCTGCAAATACGCTCGGGGTAATTTATTCAAATACATTTTTTACTTCATATGAACATGTGTTTACTTTAAAGGCTAAGTTCACCTTTGGTTACCTAGAAACATAGAAACATAGAATGTGTCGGCAGATAAGAACCATTTGGCCCATCTAGTCTGCCCAATATATCTGAATCCTATGAATAGTCCCTGGCCCTATCTTATATGAAGGATAGCCTTATGCCTATCCCATGCATGCTTAAACTCCTTCACTGTATTTGCAGCTACCACTTCTGCAGGAAGGTTATTCCATGCATCCACTACTCTCTCAGTAAAGTAATACTTCCTCATATTACTTTTAAACCTTTGCCCCTCTAATTTAAAACTGTGTCCTCTTGTGGTAGTTTTTCTTCTTTTAAATATGCTCTCCTCCTTTACCGAGTTGATTCCCTTTATGTATTTAAAAGTTTCTATCATATCCCCTCTGTCTCTTCTTTCTTCCAAGCTATACATGTTAAGGTCCTTTAACCTTTCCTGGTAAGTTTTTTCCTGCAATCCATGTACTAGTTTAGTAGCTCTTCTCTGAACTCTCTCTAGAGTATCTATATCCTTCTGGAGATATGGCCTCCAGTACTGCGCACAATACTCCAAGTGAGGTCTCACCAGTGTTCTGTACAGCGGCATAAGCACTTCTCTCTTTCTACTGCTTATACCTCTCCCTATACATCCAAGCATTCTGCTGGCATTTCGTGCTGCTCTATTACATTGTCTTCCCACCTTTAAGTCTTCTGAAATAATTACTCCTAAATCCCTTTCCTCAGATACTGAGGTCAGGACTGTGTCAAATATTCTATATTCTGCCCTTGGGTTTTTACGCCCCAGGTGCATTATCTTGCACTTATCCACATTAAATTTCAGTTGCCAGAGTTCTGACCATTCTTCTAGTTTTCCTAAATCCTTTTCCATTTGGCGTTTCCCTCCAGGAACATCAACCCTGTTACATATCTTTGTGTCATCAGCAAAAAGACAAACCTTACCATCGAGGCCTTTTGCAATATCACTTATGAAGATATTAAACAAAATTGGTCCCAGTACAGATCCCTGAGGTACCCCACTGGTAACATGACCTTGTTCTGAATGTTCTCCATTGACTACAACCCTCTGTTGTCTGTCACTCAGCCACTGCCTAATCCACTCAACAATATGGGAGTCCATGCTCAATGACTGCAGTTTATTGATAAGTCTTCTATGTGGGACAGTGTCAAAAGCCTTACTAAAATCTAGATATGCAATGTCTACTGCACCTCCACCGTCTATTATTTTAGTCACCCAGTCAAAGAAATCTATAAGATTTGTTTGACATGATCTCCCTGAAGTAAACCCATGTTGTTTTTCATCTTGCAATCCATGGGATTTAAGATGTTCCACAATCCTATCCTTTAATAGGGTTTCCATTAATTTGCCTACTATTGATGTCAGACTCGCTGGTCTATAGTTGCTCGATTCCTCCCTACTACCTTTCTTGTGAATGGGCACGACATTTGCCAATTTCCAATCTTCCGGGACGACTCCTGTTACTAATGATTGGTTAAATAGATCTGTTAATGGTTTTGCCAGCTCACCACTAAGCTCTTTTAATAATCTTGGGTGTATCTCATCAGGACCCTGTGACTTATTTGTCTTCACTTTAGACAGCAATCTTAGAACGTCTTCCTCTGTAATGCCCCGTACACACGTGCAGATTATCTGCAGACTTTTGTCTGCAGACTTACCAAAACCATATAATATGAGGTCAAACCTAAACACTTTCAATTTGTATGCAATCCGGCAGGCCCTTGCACTACATAGAATAGGTAAGTCTGCAGACAAAAGTCTGCAGATAATCTGCACGTGTGTATGGGGCATAAAGACACATGCATCAAATGATTCATTAGTCATCCTTTCAAGTGGAGGTCCTTCTCCTTCTTTTTCTTCTGTAAAAACTGAACAGAAGTATTCATTAAGGCAGTCGGCTAGCCCTTTATTCTCTTCTACATACCTTCCGTCCTTTGTTTTTAATTTAGTTATTCCTTGTTTTAATTTCCTTTTTTCATTTATATATCTGAAGAATGTCTTATCCCCCTTTTTCATAGACTGAGCTAGTTTTTCTTCTGCCTGCGCTTTAGAAGTTCTTATAACTTGCTTGGCCTCTTTCTGCCTAATCTTGTAGATTTCCTTATCTTCATTGCTATGGGTTTTTTTATAATTACAAAATGCTAGCTTTTTATTTTTAATGATTTGGGCCACTTCTGCTGAGTACCACAGTGGTCTCTTCCTTTTTTTGCTTTTACTGACAAGTCTAATGCAATTTTCTGTTGCCTTCAATAATGCACCTTTTAAGTAGTCCCATTTCTCCTGGACTCCATGTAATCCGTTCCAGTCTGATAAGGACTCATTTATGACTAATTTCATTTTTGAAAAGTCTGTTTTTCTAAAATCTAAAACTTTTGTTTTTGTGTGGTGTGACTCTTTCACAGTTCTTATATTAAACCACACTGACTGGTGATCACTAGATCCCAAGGTTTCGCCTACAATGACATCATATACCGAATCCCCATTGGTGAATACCAAATCCAAAATGGCCTCCCTCCGGGTTGGCTCCTCAACCACTTGTTGCAGAGACAACCCCAGTAGGGAATTTAGAATATCTGTACTCCTGGTAGAACTTGCTATTTTGGTTTTCCAGTTTATATCTGGAAGATTGAAATCTCCCATAATGATAACTTCTCCTTTCATTGTCATTTTAGCTATTTCTTCAACTAGTAGATCATCTAGTTCTTTAACTTGACCAGGTGGTCTATATATCACACCTACACGAGTTACTGCATGATTAGCAAACTGCAACGTAACCCAAACTGACTCTATGTTGGCCTCACCAACTTGTATTAGGTTAGATTTAATGCTATTTTTCACATACAGGGCCACTCCTCCTCCTTTCTTGCCTTCTCTGTCTCTTCTGTATAAAGAGTACCCTGGTATGGTTATGTCCCATACCAGGGTATGGGACATAACCTGCCCTTATCTTCTTCTTTTTTTTTTTTAATACATTCCAGCTTTCCTATGTACCAATAAACTATTAATTTACTACTTTTGCAGAAATAACAAACTTTTCCATTGATTCTGCACATGCTTACCTCACTTTCCTCATGGCTGTTAAAAAAAAACTCCTCTATTACTTCTGTCTTCCTGGTCAGACTTTAGGTCATGACACAGGAAGGCGTAGACCTCATTAGCACACACCCTTCATCAACTACCCTCTTACCTACCACCCACTTCCAAGTGCACATTTTTTAAATGAAATGCAATCAATCACCGTTTTTCACAAAATACACAGACATTATTTATTTATTTTTTTCTGCCTTAACTTTCATCTTGCATAGCTCATTCTTTTGTGTGCTGAGTGATCAGATAACAGCCTATGTGGATAGAGCTGTAGTATTGAAAATAGGAGACGTATGTTCTGGGTTCTGTAAAGTTCACCATATACTATACAATCTGATTGTACAATCTCCTTTAGACCTATCATCAACTATGTAGTACAAGGGCCTGCCTGATTGGATATAGAGTGAGCGGGTAGATAGGTGGGTCTTCCTATTCCATAGTTCTGGGAAATTTAAAGGGAATTGTACAGAGATTATACAATCAGATTGCATAGTGTCAGATTGCATAGTGTATGGCCATCTTTATACAAGTACATAGGAGGGAGTGGATGGAAACACTCAGCTGTCGAGCCCATTCACATGTCAGCGTAGCAGGAACTCGCATTCTTCTTTTTTTTTCTTTTTTTTTTTTGGGGGGGAGTTTTGGAGCATTGTCATGCATAGGGCAGCCCATCCACTTGAATGGACTGCCTTACATGCAACAATCGCCCCTAAGAAGCTCCAGAATTATTTTTTTTTCAGCGTGGAGCCTGGTGCGTTCTTTTTTTTTTTTTTTTTTTTTTTTTTTTTTTTTTTTTTTTTTTTTTTACTGGGATTTTTGGTGCAGTGCTTTTCTAAAAAAATGCAAGTCAAAGCGTGCATTTTCTGTGCAGTTTGCCATGCGCTTGAAGCAAAAGATGTGAATGGAGCCTTATTGTTCTTGTGAAAACACTCCAATTTCACTTTCAGGCCCCATTTATATCTAGCATAGTGGGAGTGCACAATTTTTGGCTCACTTTTCCCATGACACTTATAGGGTAGCCTGTTGATTTCAATGGGCTGCACTACATGTGGCTCACGGGACATTTCTGGCCTGTTTTTTGTGTGCATTTTTCAGCGTTTGCTACTTGTTTTTTCACATGGCAAAATGCGTGTTTGGTGTGCCATTAACAATTAATGGCAGGCACCGAAAGCGCAAATAGTAATTTTAGGTGTATAAAGGTGACCATACACTATACAACCTGATTGTACAATCTCCTTTAGAGTTACCAAAACTATATAATAGGAGGACACACCATCTATCCAATTACTCTGTATGCAATCAGGCAGGCCCTTGCACTACATAGCTGATTGTACAATCTCCTTTAGATCTACCATCAGATTGTATAGTGTAAGATGAGCTTTACATAACCTAGAACAGTGGTCCTCAACTCCGGTCCTCAGGGCCCACTAACAGGCTAGTTTTGCAAGATAACTGAAATACATCACAGGTGATATAATTTGCTGCTCAGTGATTGCAGTACTATAGTCTGCATCTTCCCAAGGTAATACTTAAAATCTGGCCTGTTACTGGGCCCTGAGGACCAGAGTTGAGGACCACTGACCTAGAACATACTTCTCCTGTTTTCATTATTACAGCTCTATCCACAAAGGCTGTTATCTGAATACTCAGCAAACTCTGCCAAATGAACAATCTATGCAAGATAAAAGTTAAACTAGAAAAAAAAAATAGTTTATTTATTTAGTGAGAACAGTGATCACTTACATAGTTACATAGTGGTTGAGGTTGAATAAAGAAAATAGTCCATCCAGCTCAATCTGTGTAGGTGTGTGTGGCCGTAATCATTTCTCACACCCCTGAATGTTTTGATCCTTGAGATGTACGTCCAAGAGTCTTTTAAACGTAGCCATACTCCCCGCAGTTACTACCATTTGTGGCAGAGAATTCCACAGCCTTGTAGCCCTTACTGTAAAGCACCCCCTGCGTTGCCTGAGGTTAAAACACTTCTCTAATCGCATTGTATGACCTTGTGTCCTCATGCAATCCTTGCGACTGAATCGTTTTTTTTTCTATGCTGAGATCACCATTGAGGTATTTATAAATTTCTATCATGTCCCTTCTCAGGCATCTCTTCACCATGGAGAATAAATCAAGCGCTTTTAAACGCTCCTCATAATTAAGGTCCTCCAATCCCCTAATTAGTTTAGTTGCCCTTCTCTGGACTCTCTCCAGCTCCAACACATCCCTTCTGAGGACTGGCGACCAGAACTGGACAGCATACCCCAGATGTGGTCGGACCAGAGTTTTATAAAGTGGAAGGATTATAGTTTTATCTCTGGAATACATCCCCTTCCTTATGCATGCTAATATTCTGCTGGCTTTGGCAGCTACAGCTTGACATTGCATGCTATTGCTAAGTCTATCTTCTACTAAGAGTCCCAGATCCTCTCCATTTTTGATTCCCCCAGAGGTTTCCCCCCTAAAGTGTATTGTGCTTTTATGTTTTTAGCCCCCAAGTGCAATACCTTACACTTCTCCACATTAAACCTCATTTGCCATGTAGTTGCCCACTCTACATGTTCATGTCATTCTGTAAGATTTCTGCCTCCCGATGTGAAGTTATTGCCCTGCCCAATTTTGTGTCATCTGCAAAAACTGAGACCGAGCTAATGATCCCGTCCTCAATGCTACTTATGAATAAATTGAACAAAATTGGTCCCAGGACTGAGCCTTGGGGGACCCCACTTACCACCCCAGACCAGTCTGAGTATGCGCTATTTATTACCACCCTTTGGACATGCCCTTTTAACCAGTTCCGTATCCAAGAGCAAACCTTGTGGTCGATGCCTGCAGACCTTATTTTATAAATTAAGCGCTTGTGGGGAACTGTATCAAACGCCTTAGCAAAATCCAGCTACACCACATCCACTGGTCTCCCCCTATCTAGCTCACAGCTAATTTCCTTGTAGAATGTTTAACAGATTGGTTTGACAAGTATGCCCTTTTGTAAACCGTGCTGATTACTGCTGATGATGTTGTTGTCTTTAGCAAACTCTTGTCTATAGTCCCTTATCATCCCTTTTAGAAGTTTACATACTATTGACGTCAGGCTGACCGGCCTATCATTTCCCGGGATATGCCTCTGCCCATTTTTGAATATCGGTATCACCTTAGCTTTCCTTCAATCACCCGGTACAGTTCCTGTCATAATACTGTCAGCAAAGATCAGGAACATTGGTCTAGATATAACATTACTGAGTTCTTTGAGTACTCTCGGATGAACACCATCCGGGCCTGGTGATTTATTTGTGTTTAATTTTATCCAGCCTTTTCCTGATTTCACCCTATGTTAGCCATAGCGGCAAGTCCAGGGAAGTACTGCTAACCGTACAGTCATGGTCAGTGTACCCCTCCTTTTCTTGTTTAAAGACTGAGGAGAAGAAAGCATTAAGCACGGTTGCCTTTTCAGTGTGCTAAGTAACCATCCTCCCATCATTGTTAATTATGTGTGCAATATGCTCTGCCCTAGTTTTTTTGCTGTTGATATATTTAAAGAATTTCTTAGGATTCTTTTTACTATCCTCCGCTATTTTGTCTCTCAAAGTTGATTTTGGCCTTGATTTTGTATTTACATTTCTTATTCGATTCCTTGTATTGCTGGAAAGCCGATACTGTGCCCTCTGATTTATATTTCTTGAAGGCCATTTTTTTTCCCAAATAAGTTTTTTAACATTACGGTTTAGCCAGCCAGGTTTGGCTTTGGCTCTTTTAAATTTATTTTCCATAGGAATGCACTGTGAGATACTTTTGTTTAATATGTTCCTAAAGCATTCCCATTTTTCCTCCGAGATCAGTGTTCCTAGGGTTTGGTCCCAGTTTATTTTCTCTATCATTGAGCACAGTTTGGGAAAGTTTGCTCTCCTGAAGTTTTAGGGTTCTTATGTTCCCCTCTTGCCTTTCTCTATTGTGATTTACTCTAAATGTGATCATCCTGTGATCGCTAGAACCCAGGTTGTCCTGGACTCCTAACTCTGAGATTAGGTCTGGGTCATTTAGTAATGAATAGATCCAGCACTGCATTTTCTCTAGTAGGAGCATCCACCAACTTAAACATGTAGTTGTCCTGTAAGGTTTCCATGAAGAGACGGGCCTTTTGTGAGTGTGTAATCCCCTCTTCCCAGTCAATGTCAGGATAATTGAAGTCCCCTAATATGATGACTGATCCCAGCTTTGCTACATTACCCAACAGTGATATAAATTCCAGCTCTACCTCCTCCCTTTGGTTGGGTGGCCTATAGCAAACCCCCACAATTACTTTTTTCCTTATGGAGTTCTACCCACACGGATTCTAACTCCATACTCATCCCTTGGTTCAAATCTCATCCAGAAACCTACCTGTGTAGAGTTTATATGTTCTCTCCATGCTTGCACAGGTTTTCTCCCACATTCCAAAGACATGCTGCCAGGTTGATTGGTTCCTGGGTAAATTGGCCCTAATAATTTTGTACAAATTGGCTATGCACATGTGTTATTACCTGCATGCTGGATCTAAGCCTTAGCAATTGAGGAGGGTTAAGGAAAGAAATGGCGACCTACTTAAAAAAATAAATTGCCAAGCAATTTCTATGGAAAAGGCTCCATCATATCCGACATGGTGCCCAAATAGCTGGCTCATATTATCGCCAAGAGTTGGATATGACTGAATGGATAAATGCATACATAGTGATATGTTTGCACAAAATTTACATATTCTTTCCGGAAGTGCCTATTGACTTCTGTTAGACACTGTTTTTTCTGAAAGTGCATCAAATGTGCAGGACTTCGATGAGCTTTCATGAAAACGTATGGTCTAATAGAAGTCAGTGGGAACGCAACTAAAACCTTGTGTAAAATGCAGGTAAATTGTGCTGCACCCAAACTGCAGCTCACCAGTGTAAACCCACTCTTAGCAAAGTTAACTTTTTTTTTTTTTTTTTAGGCGTCCAATTCTCGAGGATTCAGCTTTAAAACAAGGGATTAGGTTACCAACTGTGGAAGATTTGAGGTGGAGAGTTGATGTTGCAATTTCAACCAGGTAATTCTGTGTCTATAATAACCTTTTTAAATTTAGTACATAGCCATATCAGTTAAAACAATGCCTTGAAAAGCATTACTATTGTTGCTAGAGTCTTCTTCACAGAACAGTTATACATTTTTTAAAGTAGACCTATGCTTAAAATCCAAAGTCTGGCTGTCTAACAGGGATTTATCAGCACATTACATTTAAATGTGACAAAGCAAGTGTGTATTTTATTAATGGAAACAAATTCAGGATTTGCTGCACCTAAAATTAATTGAAAAATATTCACATGCAAACAAGTTGCATATCCTTCCGAACAATGGTTTCAGGATATAAAGTTTGCGCCCTTCTTCAGGTAGGAACAGATGTTTCGTCCACCCCTCCCATTTAATACAATCACATTTTGTTGCTTTGCAGCCTGAAATGAAGACGGACACAGTTTTTTGTTTTATCCATCTGCTTTTACTCAGTGCAACTTATAACATCCAAGTGAAAGATAAAAAACCAACATGTCAGGAGAAAAAAACAAAAAATTGAATCACTGAGTTGGAAAAAGGATCCAGCCCTAAAAATGACTTGTAAACTCAATCCTGTGTAGTTAATCACCTTCTCAATAGCACACAAAGCCATTTGACTTTCAGCTGTGGTCATTTTGATTAGCTCAGCATAAAAAGAGCTTTCCTGGAGCATTTCAGTCCCTGGTAATGCAACTGAAGCAAAAAATCGGCTATGGGTGGCAAGGCACTGTCACCCCCAGGAGGAAGTTGTGGACAGGCACAGGTCAGGAGAGGGATACAAAACAATGTCAAAGGCTGTATCAATGCCTAGAAGCACAGTGAAGTCTGTTAAGTGCAAGATAATTAGTAGAACACAGACCCTCCCTTGATCAGGACATCGCTCCAAACTGGATAAAAGAGCCAGGAGGAAACTGGTCAGAGAGGCTACCAAGAGACCTACAGCAACTCTGAAGCAGTTACAGGAATTAATGACTTAATGACAATGAGTAGTCATTCTGTGCATGTGACAATATCGCACATTTTCCACAAATGTGGCTTGTATAGAAGGGTTGCAAGAAAAAAGCCACTCCTTAAGAAAGGCCATACGTAGTCATGACCGAGCTTTGCCAAAATGCACCTTGAAGATTCTGAGGCCATATGGAAAAAGGTTTTACAATCAGATGAGACTAAAATCGAATCATTTGGCCTCAACACCAAACGTTATGTCTGGCGGAAATCCAATACAGTTCACCATCCAAATAACACCATTCCTACAGTAAAGTATGGAGGTGGTAATATCCTGTTATAGGGGTGTTTCTCTGCAGCAGAAACAGAAGCATTTGCTAGGATAGAAGAAAAAATGGATGGGGCAAAATTCCGTCAAATTCTTCAGGAAAATCTGCTGCCCTCCTCCAGAAAGTTGTCAATGGGAATAAGGTTTACCTTCCAACATGACAAAGACCCAAAGCACACAGTAAAAATTACCACACAGTGGTTGAAGGAGAAAAAGGTGACGGTCCTTGCATGGCTTAATCAGAGCCCAGACTTAAACCCCATTAAAAATCTGTGGAATGACTTGAAGACTGCAGTCCACAAATAGTCACCATCAAATTTAACTGAACTTGAGTAGTTCTGCAAAGAAGAGTGGGAAAATATTCCAAATTCTAGATGTTCAAAGTTTAGTAGAGACATATCCCAACAGACTAAAGGCTGTAATTAAAGCAAAAGGTGGTTCAACAAAATACTGACACAAGGGGGTAATCCTTTTTGCAACTCAGTGATTTTTTTTGTTTTTAACATTTTTCTGACCTGTTGGTGTTCTATTTTTCAGCTGGATAAAACAAAAATGTGTGTCTTCATTTCGGTCTGCAAAGCAACAAAATGTGATTATTTTAAAGGGGGTTATTCACCTACCTGATTCTACACTGAATCCCTTTTTTGCTCAGTGGTACATGCCAGTGTGAGTGGTCTCGTAGATGTTAAGGTATATAATGCGTCTGATATCCCCCCTTTTTTTTTTTTTTTTTTTTCCTGCAACCACTTCTTCTCCCTCATCCCCATTCCTCATTATCCCCCCCCCCTTTTTTTTTTTTTTTGTGTCTCTCTTTTTTTGTGTCTCTCTATTTCCCTCTTCATTACATCCAAGTTTGCTTGGTTATTTATTATTCAAGTTGCACCCAAGGGAAATGGGGTTCCTGGGAGCCTAGGGTGTTTTATACACTGGGTACCGTGGTGTTTGCACTCTGGTGGTCCTAAGACCGGGTGGACCATGCAGCGTGCTCCAGGGCGAACCCCCCCCCCCCCCCCAAGTGGTGTTTACACTGTGTGGTCCATCGACTCGTTCCCTGACCTTATTTAGAACCAGTCTGGCCCCCTCACCCTGTGGGGTTAGGCTGGGGCCATCTGGTCCATATTGTTGCCCTATATGCTGGAATTGTTTTAGAACTCCTCTTATTGGGGTTCTGCAGTATCTTGGGTACCAAGATTCTGACCAAAGATCCTTGGTTCCGTTTGGTTATGCCTGTCTGTAACCACATGCTCTTGAGTATGTTATGCTGAAGACCTCTGTAGTCTGTCTTGAAACATGTTCTGATTTGTGGAATACATTGGCTATACTTGTCAGTCTGATTGTGTTATATGTATATCCCAACCATTCCTGCTTCTGATTACTGGATTACGTTGATAATGTCATCAGGAGTTAGGGTTCCAGCAGATGCAATTTATGTGTGATGTGCACCTGCTGGTATACGTAGTGTAGAGAACAAAGTGATGTGATGAGTTGTTATACGTTTTCTTGCAGTGCAATATGTTGATGTGAACTGAAACAATAGGACATAAGGCGAAATGGCTTGTCTGTTGGTGTTGTGGTGTGAAAAGGCATCAAGAGTTTCCCACAAAAACAGTGCAGTAGATGACACAGTGCTTAGTCTGACTTGGCAAAAGAGTTGTGGCTAAATGCACAAACAAGAGTTTCTGGTGTCCCTGGACACTGTGCAGGACAACAAAGTTAGCATGCAGGTACCCAGAAATGCCTTGTTATGATGAAAATGGAAGTTTAGATTTTTGTTTAGCTTCCAGTGTGCTGTAGATTGATTTGCATATACACTATAAGCAGTAGTACAACTTATGTATCTATTAATACAAAAAACTTTACTTCAATGCAAAATCACCCTTAGGGCTCTTTCACACGGCCGTTCAGTTTTTTTTTTTTCCGCTCCGGTGCCTTGTGCCATCCGCTCCGTATGTCCGCATATCATCCCATCCGTTTGCGGATGATATACGGACATAATGTATGTCTATTAGTGATGCACCGAAATGAAATTCTTGGCCGAAGCCGAATAATAATGAAATGCTTGGCCGAAGGCCGAATACCGAACGCGGTGTTTCGCATTTTTTTTCCATTTATTTTGCCAATTTTTTCACCATTATAATAATTAAATGGTAAAAATTTGCTTACAAGAACACACATAAATGTGCATAAAGGCAACAAACCTCTTGCCTACAACAGTTGAGTCTTAGGAAATATACCTTTAAAAAAAAAAAAAAAAACACACGTATAAAAATGCATAGAAGTGCCCATAGCAATACACATAAATGTGCGGAAATGTAATGAAATGCAGGTGCATTTGTGTTGTCCTCTGTTAATGTAATGGGCCCTGAGCCTAGATTAACATTGATGCAGTCTGGGATTTGCAGTGATTTCTGTGCACTTAGTATTAGTAGTTCCCCACACTGCTTTACAATCACACTCCAGTCAGTGACTGTCTATGCTGCCTGGCAGAGGTGCACAAACTGCACAAATCCCAAAAATGGCTGGGCATAATGGCAAATTATTTGGCAGATAAGACATAACAGGAAAATGAATAATAGGTGTCATCATAGTATGAACCGCTATCGAGTCATCGTAAACTAACTCACCGGCGGTCCAGTGTCACTGTGTCTTGCCGTGGTGCTGTCACGTGGTGCCTGAAGCTGCTCCGCCGAGTCCGACTCCGCCGCTCTCGTGCGCTGGCTCCGCCTCCGCCCCACAAGCCCGCCCACCCACACTGCTCCAAACCAACTGGCAGCTGCTCGCCTCGGCTCGGCCAGTAGCAGACAGTGTGGGTGACCGTGACAGACAGCAGGAGGAGCCGATGAGATACAGATACGGCGGCCCAGACCAGTCAGAATACACCGTGCACCCACCACGACGATATCGGGCCATGTTAATAACCGTGATACCGCGATAGCGGCAATAAATTTGTTCGGCAAAATTTATTCGGCCTATTTACTTATTCGGCCGAACACTGAAAGTGCTTTTATTGGCTATTTTCGGCCGAATAATTTCGGCCGCCGAACATTCGGTGCATCCCTAATGTCTATGGGCATTGCGGATGTCAGCGGATGACACCGCTGACATCCGATTTTGCTTCCTTTCCGTTTTTTAATAGGGTTCTGTTCCGTTCCAAAAAACGGAACAGAACTGAAAGGAAGAAAATCGGATGTCAGCGGATGGTCATCCGCTGACATCCGCAATCCCATAGACGTTCATTATGTCCGTATATCATCCGCAAAAAAATAGGATGATTTGCGGACATCCGGAACGCCCGTGTGAAATGGCCCTTACTCTACTCTAGAGATGATATCTAGAGGTATCTGTAGATATTACAACTGCACCAGAAGCCTTGAAAGCCAGTATTCCAGGTTATACAAATTTAACACTTTGTGTTGATTGGTAACTCAAGAAATCTAATTTTACTCAGACTTCAACTGCTGTATGCAATACTCAAAATACTAAAGCCCCGTACACACGTACCGATGGTCGGCTTACAAATGTTCCTCTTTTCTCCCCGGGATGTCGGTGTCTGCTGAAAAGTGCAAAGACAGCACAAGGACAGCACAAGAATTTTGTCCGCCGACTGCAGAAGTGATGTCATGTAATGGTTAACTTTCCCTGTGTTTTCTATTTTCTGAGCATGCCCAGTCTTGCAAATCTGCGGTCTGTCGGCCGAATTGTGTACTGACAGGCGAACAATCGTCCGTTCTGGTGTCGGCATACAAATATTTTCATGTTTGCACGAAAGACTTTTGTCCGCGGATTGTGCGCAGACATCTGTCGGAGGCACCATACTAACATGCGTACAATCGGCAGATCCTTCGTCCACCGACGTTTGTATGCCGACGATCGGTACGTGTGTACGGGCCTTTAAACCAGAAACTGCTAGGCACATTTCCGGAAGACCGTAATGGAAGTTTTTGTGACTTGAAGTCTATCCCCTAATATTGTATTCCACCTTCCCTTCTCTTACTATTGGTGTAAGTAAGGCGATTTATCACCTTTTTAGTATAGGTATAAGAGACTGGAAGATGTAGTATTCTATCCAAATATTAGGTTTGTTTGTTTTTTTTTTAAGTCCAAACTTTTTTTATTGATATCAAAAAATTTATGTACAGAAAAAGCCATATATAGTTTGGTAAATAATTATTTAAACCCCTGCAGATTTTGTAAGTTTGCCCACTTATAAAAAAAATTATGGGTCTATTATTTTTATCATAGATGCATTTTAAATGATAGAGACAGAATATCAACCAAAAATCCAGAAAAAACACATGACACAAATGTTTTAAATTGAGTTGCAGTTCAGTGAGTAAAATAAGTATTTGATCCCCTACCAACCAAACCAACAATAATTCTGGTTCCCACAGACTGGCTACAGTATGTGCTCATGTGGTACACAAATTAGTCGTGTCAATTTAAGAAGGTGCTCCTAACGACAACTTATGTGTATAAAAGATACCTGTCCACAAAATCTTTCTTCCATTCAAACCTCACGATCATGGGCAAGACCATAGAGCTGTCAAAGGACACACACACACACACACACACACACACACACACACGCACACACAATGCGCTAAGGAAAATGGCCCCTTCGGATGGATATGCTTAAGTCTTCGTTGCCCTTAGAAACGGGTAACCACGGTCTTGCTGCTCTCAAAGACTTAGGGAGGTCTAACACTGCAACTATACAAAAAACACAGAAGGCGCACTGACCTAGTGCATTATCCCAAGACAAATAATTTATTGAATAAAAACAGGGTAAGTATTGTACTCACAAAGACAACAGAAAATTGCGCATAACAGATCTCTATAAATTCCATCCAATGTATCCACATGCATGGGTATAACAGTCACTGAAGACCCTGTGGGTTGACGCGTTTCTAGGAATTCCTCTTCTTCAGAGCCTCCCCTGGAAGAGGGAGCCAACCAAACTTTAGGGTTGTAAAAGCCTGTCCATCACTAACTGCGGAGGAGCAAGGCCTGGGAGTGGCCAGCCAGCCTTGCTAAATTAGGTTAAACTTCCACATCCCATTTCGGTGGTGGTGGTAGACTAGTTCTCTAAGTAATAAATATAGTCGGTTTAATAAAAATATAATTTAGGTAACCTGCAGTCTTATGGAAATGCAATATATTGTGTAAAGTTACTGAAATCACTAAATATAGCAATTTTAACACTTTTTTTTTATTTTCTTTTCTTTAAAATGCAATGTCTTGCTTTTTGTTTTTTTCTAATATTTGCTCAGAACTGCTCAGCTATATCATACAGCTGCAGGGAGCATATAGACATCTTTTATCTTTTTAAATTCTTGCATTTTATCTACAGATAAAATTGTTGCCAGAGATTTTGGTGGTCATGCTACCAGTTTGGCTGCAAACAGTGTTTAATGGAGTCATGTTATTTAAAAAAATAATTTCTCTCTTGGGTTTATACATTTTTCTTCAGGCATTCTCTTGTTTTTAATGCACGTTAATATCTATTTTTATTTTCAACCTACATAGCTCTCTTTCAAGAGCCCTGCAGCCTTCCATCTTAATGCAGATGAAGCTGTCAAATGGGGAGTCCCATCGATTTGAAGTAAGTCTATTACGTGTTGGAAGAAGTGTTATGCAGTTACATTTTTCATAAACAAAGTAACTCATGATATGTTAAATTTTCTTTTTTTTTTTTTTTTTTTTTTTCCAGTTATAGAATTGTTTAAAAGTACCAACCACCCAAAAAAAAGTTTACTCTGTTGCTGTGAAATCCACCCCTAAAGTCCCCTAAGTGACCATCTCTTGGGTCATTTACATTTCTCACTGGTTCCCCCTGCTGACCTCCACGTCCCTTCAGCACACAATGGTATGGCAGTGAGCAGGAGGAAACAGTGCAAGCTAAGGGGGACCCAGGAGATCAACACTACCAGAAGCACAGGTTTCCCAATAGGCTTCGGTAAACCATTTCACAGCAACAGAGTGGAGTTTAGAGGTGCAGGTGGCTGGAAAAGTACGTTTTCTGTTTCTTCTTTACAAGTAGGTGGGCTTAAAGGTGTTTTACATTAAAATATATTTCTTCAAGAAAACTTATTTCAGGGTTGCTTCACCCAACACTGAGCTTAGTAAATCAATCATGTGATAGCAAAAATTGTGTTTCTTTTTTTCATTTCCCTAATGCATGTTTGGGTGTTCATAGTGTACACAGGTGTTCCCCTTTTTATATAAACATTAACTTCACAGAACATATACTTTATAAAGTCAACAGCCTCTATGCTGTTAGCAACTCCACCCCATTGTTGTTGGGGCTTCCTCAATGCTTGGAGATCTATCCTAAAACATAACGTTATCCAGCATTGATTTTCTTTCTTAGGAGTAGTAGATAGAAACAGGAAAGAAATGCAGTAAGCCAAGGGGAACAGATTAGGGCCTGACATTGGGTTATAGACTCAGCATCTTTGTGTATCTCCCTCGCTACTGACACTTGCCCTTCTCCTCTAAAGCATACACAAATCACTCCCATACTTTAAAAGCCCTCAATGGACCCCTCCAACCTAAGCAATCTAAGACCCATCTTCTTGCTCCCATTCACCTCTAAACATTTAGAACATGTAGTCTACAACAGTCTTGGCTCCTACCTCACTGAAAACCGCCTTCCTGACCCCCTACAGTCTGACTTACGCTCGCAGCACTCCACAGAAACTGCCCTACTAAAACTTACGAACGATTTACTAACTGCTATAACCAATGGCCACTACTCTATACTCTCACTACTCAACCTCTCTGTGGCCTTTGATACTGTTGAACTCCTACTCAATAAACTCCACTACCTTGGCCCCCAACATTTTGCTCTATGCTGGTTCTCCTCCTCCATATCAGTGTTGCCTATATCTGTCTCTTCCTCTCCCCTTCTTCTTTCTGTAGGGGTCCCCCAAGGCTCTAATCTTGGATGCATTTTCTTCTCTATCTACACCTCCTCCCTTTGGTCACTTGATCACCTCCCACGGCTTCCAATACCACCTCTACGCTGATTTACACACAAGTCTATCTGTATTTCTCACCTCACTCCTTCTTCAGTCTCCTCTCGCATTACTAACTGGCATTTCAACATGAATGTCGCACCACTAAACTAAATCTCTCTAGAACCGAGCTGATAATTTGCCCCCTCCATGGCTTTTCCATTGAGATCAATAATGATACTAATTAATGCCAGGAGACTAGGTGTAATCCTAGACTCTGACCTGTCCTTTCAGCCCCAAATCCAATCGCTGTCAAAAGCTTGTAGACTTCACCTCCGTGACATCTCTAAAATTCACCCCTTTTAGCTACTAAAGCCACCAAGCTACTTATTCACTCCCTTGTTATCTCTCGCCTTATTGCAACTAACTTCTCATAGGCCTACCTCTCCATAGGCTATCCCTTTTCAGTCTATCGTGAATGCTGCTGCCAGACTCCTCTACCTCACCAACCACTCAGTGTCCGCCACCCCTCTCTGCCAGTCCCTCCCACTGGCTTTCAGTACCAACAACATACAAAGCCATTCACAACTCTGCCCCGAGCTACATCACCAATGTTTTTTCTCCAAATATCACCCAAACAATCCTCTCCGCTCCTCTGAAGACCTCCTGATCTCAAGCTCCCTTGTCTCCTCCTATTCTCTGGAACTCTCTACTTCTTCATTGTATCCAGCTATCTCCTACCTTGGCTGGCTATCCCTGAAAATGCATCTCTTTAGGAAAGCCTAGCAGGCTTCCAACTAACTAAACTTTTATCACTTCCATCAGCCCATTCTCTCCCCCCCCAGTTATAACCTTTTGTACCACTTACCCCTCCCTATTCATTGTAAGCTCTTATGAGCAGGGCCCTCTCCTCCTATTGTTTTTTTATAGTATTATAATGATGGAGAATGGTGTTTTCATCTTCTGTGTCAGGCTCCACCCACTGCTAGTCATTGGTTGCTAGGAGACTGTCAGCTGTGAAGCTGTCATCATCCTTACAAGTGATAGATGAGGAGGTGGCAACGGGAAAAAATACTAGACAGCGTACAGAAACGGGCACTCCACCTGTTTCTGTACAACTTAGAGTTGGTCCTAATTGCCTCTAATTTTGTTATTTATGAACGGGAGGTAATTGTTTTCTAATTTAGCAAAATAATAGCACCACTTTGTGTCGCATAGTATTTGAAAGGGCCAAAGGGCTGGAAGAGTGTAGTTGAGGATTTATTGAATTCTTGTGAATGTGTTCAGACAAGGTTATTGACAGTTGATTTTAAATCTGTGCCAGTTATTTGTCTAATAAAATGTAATTTTGTTTGCTTTTCCAGGTTTCAGTTGCCAAGTTTCAGGAACTGAGATATAACGTCGCTCTGATTCTAAAGGAAATGAATGACCTGGAGAAAAAAAACATTTTAAAAATCCAGGACTGATTTTTATTGTGCACTTTACACAGAATTCTGCCTTGCTAGTACCAATCGTACCAATCTGAATGTCTTGATATGCCTGCCCAGGTTTTGGAGATAGTACACGAATACAAAGCAAAAGCAGTGGAAGTAACTGAGAGGAACAGTGTGTGCCATACTTACTTCAGTACTAAATTACCAGTATGCCAAGCCCTAGATCAAACAGTTATTAGTTCGGTTAGATAGATTAATGGTGATTATTTGGCTAGACATGTGGTCCTTGAGTGTAATCTGTGACATCACTAAAATGTCCACATTTTATATTTCGCATTTTTTGCAAAATTACCTTTTTAAATGAAAGGATATCAGCACAGTGTTGTAGTAAAATTACAGTGCACATGTTGGCACCGATGCTTTATAAAGCTACCCACCTTAACATATAATGGGCACCAAGGTCTGTGTGCATTTCCATTTAGTGTTAAATGACCCAGTTTGGATCAGTATGATGGCTGCCAGAAGCCAGTGGCTCTGGTTTCGGAGGAAATTCCTGATTGCAGAGAGAATTCCATAAAGAAAAAAGATGAAGACAAGTTCAAGCCAACACTGACCAACATGTGATGGGAGTTGATTGTATCCAGATGCTAAGGATGTTTCTGAAAGACTCGGTGAGGAAAGGAGTATTGTAGTCACTGTGCCAACCCAGCAGTTTACCACTTTTCTTGCTGGTTGTTATCTTATCCTCTATCCAGGCTCTCTGATTGGAAACCCTTATTAAATTTGACTTCTCATGCACACAAATCTGATAAACAAGAACAATGATCCTTGCTTAAACTTCTGATACTGCATTGCCCAGTCTACAGCTTGAAAGAGAAACACATGGCGGGTTGCTATCAAAGGTGTAGGCAGTTGCATCTCTGTAAAAGGTAGGCAGTTGCATCACTGCCTGCCCCTAAAATGTTTCTTCTAGTAGGTTTTGACAAGCTACACAACATCTGTGGTCTGAACAGGGATCATAAAATTTCAGTTTTGGTAAACGGCAATAAAAACAAATTTACATTTTTTTCCTTCATCACCTAGCTGGTGCCTGAGGCCCATAAGGTAAGATGCCTGGGAATGCTTGTAATTTTCAGGTTGGGTAGCACCACATTAGATTGACAACTAATTTTGATTGGTTGTTGTAGGTTACTGCACACCCCTTTTTCTAGGCACTGTGGTCTTTAATAAATAAACTCCATATTTCCTCAGGGAGTTTGTAAATAAAAGCAAAACTGCCACATGCCTCTGCTGCATTTTAGTATAAATAAGCTATGTGTCCATATTATGAACTTCTGTGTCCCGTTAAAAATTCGCTAAAAAATCCAATGATGCTTGAAAAAGTCAGCAAACAAGTATTTGTAGTGCTGATTGTGTATGCGTGTGTACTTGCGAGTACATATATCTGTTTAAGATAGCTAGATATATGGGCCATCTAAGTTTACAGGATTAAAGTTGCTCTAAAGCAGGCCATAGATGGTGCAATTTTCTTTCCTGCTAATCCCTCCTGCGTAGCTAACAGTGATTTATTGATAGCAGCTATGGCAATAATCGCATGCCAAAAATCCGACATGCTGGTTGTGCCCAAGTCGATCGTTGGATCGACTTGGATAGATTCAGCTTGGCCCATAGATGGTTTAAATCTTGGCCGGTCCCTGCTGAGCAAGCTGAGTTAAAACCAACTATGGCTGGCTTAAATGTGTGGTCAGCACAAAGTTCATTATTGGTGTGTTTGCCCTGCCCATCATATTTAAATCTGATTTCAGTGATGAGCTTTACAAAACAATCCTTTTGTAATTTGAGGACTGTATGTCAATCATACCACTTTATTACATATAAGTAGATAGAAAGAAAGTTGAGGCTCAAATAAGAGGATTGTGAAACAAGGCAGAAAAATTTGCCATGAGACGATCTGCAGAAATAATTTCTTAAAACATGTAAATATTAAATTAATGTATAGAATACAGTTAACCTGTGTTTAAAGCGGAATTAAACCCAACAGTTTAAAAAAAACTGTTCATTCCTGGCACGCGGGGAATGCTGTCACATTGGTTGTGCTCTTAACCAAACTGTCAAACCATCCAGTGGCTGGTGTCATAACTGATCACGTGTAGCATAATGACAGTTGAGGATCAAACCGAGGCCAAGATGGCAGCTTCCTTGGCTGAATAGGATAGGAGGGTTTACTTCCACTTTAAGGCCCCTTTCACACTTGTGCCCCCAAAAAGTAGTGCGATTTTTGCCATTATTTTGACTGGACTTGAAGCAATGCCTGTATAATCTTGAGGTCTATGGACCTCAAAACGCATCAAAGTCAGACCAAAGTAGTGCAGGGACTACTTTGAAGTCGCTGTGACTTGAAGTGGCACAGATATGAACAGTACTCATTGGAAATCATGAAGTACGGCTTGTCATGCGACTTTGCAGTCCCAGGACAAGTCTCACAAGTGTGAAAGGGGCTTAAAGGATCTCTGTCATGAAACAAAACAGTCAGGTATTAGACCTGGTTGACAGTCATTTCTTGATTGAAGTGCAGCATAATGGTTGCTGTGCATTGACTGAGCATGTTTATCTTTAGTACTTCAGAGCTAGTATGGGCAACTTATGTCAAGTAGTGACAGCTTCCACAGAGTCTAATCTTACAGATGTTTTTCATTACGTAACGTGCCTGAAAAATCAACTTTTTGGTATAGAGCATCGGACCAATTTTCAAATTCAGTTTTATCATTCTCTGATTAAATAGGTTAACAGATTTCATAATTTGCTTAGAATTTACCCACATGCATTGTACATATATTCTTGAAAAAATAAAACCTTTGTAATAAATGTGGGTTTATGTGAACCTGTCATTTTATTTTTTGCATTTCTCTGTAATCAAAAGGTACTCTTTAGCCAAAGCCTATTTATTGTTCTATAACAAAATAGTCTATACAAATGTATGTGCCACATATTTTATATGCAGTTCATTCAGTTGGTCTACCTAAAACTGAACCCTTTTTTCTGAGCTTCCTCTGATTGGCTTAGGTGGACAGATGTCATCGCCAAATCAACCAGAGGAAGCTTTGTATTCATTCGTAGAATACAAAGCTTGCTGTGAATGAGTAATGCAGACTGAGGTAAGGCCAGATGTAGATAAAGCTGCATACAGTGCACACCGCCACTGAATCTGTTGGTGACGTAAATAGTTAATTTGGACCAGCATGGTCCAAAGTAACTATTTAAACTTCACGAAAAAGCTCAGATCATTTTTAAATCTGTGTTTGTTGTGTATTCCAGATGTGAGTGGTTATTCAACATGAAACTCTGCTTCTGTATAGGGCCTTCCTATAGTAGATACCAGTCACTTCTGTTCGCTGTCCTTGTGCAGGGTTGACTGGTCTTGTATCCTGGGCCCTGCTGTGGGTTTTATTTCCAGGCAGTCTGTAGTTGGTGGGCTTTCTAGATGTTTCTACAGCTCTGCTCTCAGCACAGGCAATGTGCAGCACAGAGAATGATTTCCCTGTTACTTTTTCAAGGTAACATCTGGGTTTGCAAAGGCCTTTTGTGCACATAGTGGATTTATCATTTTTATCCTTGGTGGCTATTATGGAATATATTTAAATTCAAGTTTTTTTTTTTTTTGTGTGCCAGAGTTCAGCTGTAGAGCGTTAGGTCACCGCTAATAACTTTTTTTAAAAATCCATATACGTTACAGTTTTAATGTCCATTCACACTTGTGCAATTTTCATTGTGACTTGATGCGACTGGGTGAGTACGACTTTGTTATGACTTTATGACATTATGACCAATGTGATTGTTTGTTTGTTTGTTTGTTTGTTTGTTTTCTCTACAAAGTCGCTAGACGTATGCAGAATAGAAAAATTTAATTTAGTTTGGTTTGGTTTCTTTATTTTCTAATGAATTCCAAATTTTCAGAAAGATTCCAATTCGAATCGGTCAAAAATTGATCGGGCTGGGAAGCTGGCCGCCATGTCCTTAACAACTGATGACTTATCAGCTGTCTGTGGGTTTCCCCACAGACAGCTGAATGTAAACAAAATAACGCCGGCAATGAAAAAACAGCGTAGGGTCCCCCCCCCCCCCCCATCCATACCAGGCCCTTCGATTCTGGTAGAGATTTTAAGGGGAACCCCATGCCAAAATGGAAAAAAAGAGATGGGTCCCTCCCCAAAATCCATACCCAGACCCTTGCGGTTGTGGGGGTCTGCGAGCAGGGGAGTTATCGGAATTTGGAAGCCCCTTTAACCAAGGTGCCCCCGGATCCCTGCCCTCCCCCCATGTGAATGAGTATGACCTCATTCACCAAAAAAGTAAATAAGCAAGTTTTTGACAATTCCTTCAGAAATCAAAAAAAGTCGTCCACACCATTGTTTAGAGCTGAATTCAGCTCTGATGGGGTTTGTAAAAAAAACCCGGAAGCGATGGCATGACATCACTTCCGGGTACTAGAGCCTTAAATGCGCCAGATTAAAAAAAAAAAAAAACAGCCCAACTTGCAAACTTTTAGACCCCAGATCCCACCATAAAGAGCACGTTACTGCCTATTACTGCCACAAGGGATGTTTACATAATTTTTTTTTAAATGGATAGTGTAAAAAAACAAAAAATATTAAAATAAAACAATTAGGAAAAAAAATGTAAAAATGCCCCGTCCCTCTGCGCTCGCGCGCATAAGCGAACACATACGTAAGTCACGCCCGCATATGTAAACGGTGTTCAAACCACACACGAGGTATTGCCGCGATAGTTGGAGCAGGAGCAATAATTCTAGCACAAGACCTCCTCTGTAACTCTAATTAACTAACTATGACTGTAATTTTTGAAAGCGTCAACTATGGAGATTTTTTAAGTTTGTCTCCATTCCACGAGTGTGAGAAAACTTTAAAGCATGACATGTTAGGTATCTATTTACTCGGTGTAACACCAAAAAATTGGGCTAACTTTCCTTTTTTTTTTTTTTTTTTTTTTTTTTTTTTTTTTTTTAAATTTATGAAAGTGTATTTTTTTTCCCAAAAAATTGCATTTGACCGCTGCGCAAATACCGTGTGACATAAAATATGGCAACGATCGCCATTTTATTTTCTAGGGTCTTTGCTAAAAAATATATAATGTTTGGGGGTTCTAAGTAATTTTCGAACACAAAATACAAATTTTAACCAAGGGGTTAAAATAGAACTACATAAAAGCATGTTATATTAACACACTAGACATATTCTGTGCCGCAATATGTAACACGCATACCTTGTGCGAAACGCACTGATAACAGGATATATGTCCAGATGTGTGTCAATAATTATTAGAAAGGAGAGTCGCCAACACATGCAAGCCGTCACATAGACTTAATTTGTGCTAGATAAAGTGCAGTTTATGAACTCTCACAAATATTAAGATCATCCAAGTAAAGGACAAAAGGTATGTGCTCTACAATAACGATCCAAAATGTTGGAAGAAAAGGAAGCCAAGACAAGTAGACATTGACTCCTGTGTGATTAGAAAGGAGTATCTCACCAGTGTGACAGCTGGGCATGTATGCAGCATACAAGGGCAGGGCAGATCAAAATGGATGGGCAGATCAAAAGCATTGTAGGCATTGTAAAAGATTTTCAGCTGAATTTCTCTCCAGCCTTCATTGAGGGTAGCTTTGTAGACCAAGAACCATTTCCAATCATTTCTCCACTGCTAGGTTGAGGATGAGGGCCCATTTAGGGACGAATTTAGGTGTAGGGAATTGGTTAACTGGTGTTCTTTGTGGAGGTTATAAAGTTCACAGATGTTTTTTAGTCCTGAAAGGGTTCAGGAGTGTTGTTAGAGGGAGGCATATGAGGTCTGGAATGTTAATTTGATGTGGGAGAAATGCTTGAAATTGCATATATGAGAAAAAGGATAGGGCGTATTTGGCTTGTATAATAAGGAAGGTGGATTGTTTGTTATGCCCCGTACACACGTACCGATTGTCGGCCGTAAATATTCGGCCGACAACCGATCGGCCGATTGTAGGCTTGTTAGTATGATGCTTCCGACAGCCGACAGCGCATTTTTCGGCCGAACAGAATCTGTCGTGCAGGCATTAAAATTTTTGTTGGCCAACACCAGAACGGCCGATTGTTCGCCAGTCAGTACAGATTTCGGCCGACAGACAGCAGATTAGCAAGACTGGGCATGCTCAGAAAAGAAAAAAGACAAGGAAAGTTAACAATCACATGACATCACTTCTGCAGTTGGCTGTTGTTGGCCGACAAAATTCGTGTGCAGTCTTTTGCAGTTTTCAACAGACACGACAGCCCTGGACAAAAGACGGTCGATCGTTCGGCCGACGATCGGTACGTGTGTACGGGGCTTTAGGGTCGAGCAAGTCATCTACTGTATTGATTCCTTTGCTTGTTCATAGGCTTATCTGTATTACTTGGGCAAGGGAATTAGAAGATTTTTGAGTTTCTTTTAAGGTCATGGTGTTCCTGAAGAATATTTAGATTTAGGTAGGGTGACATTGTAGAATACTAGCTAGACTATATAGCTGAAAATCAGGGAAGTTAAGCTGGCCATACATGGATCATACTTCAGTCGGTTCAGCGAGGACCACCCAAATTTCGATCCATATATGGGCAGGCTTTTAACACGCATTACACTGGCATGGCAAACCCTGAGAAAAGCAATGCAGCCATTGCATACATGTAACCTGAAAATAGCTGCAAGAGATCGACAATGGATGAAAAACAAAATAAGTGTTAAAATACAATTGTTTAAAGCTCAGCAATTTAGCAAGTAAAATGTAATTTAGTTTATATCTACTTAAATTGTAACTAAGCCCACAACAGTAAAATCAGTCTGTATATGCAGTAAAGCATGCTTGTTATACTTACTGTGGAACCTAAGGGGGTTAATCCTCTGCATTGTGTAAAAAGGCTGTTTGATCCTGTATGCACCGATCCTGCTCTTCTTGCATTGTCCCCATAACCTGCCTGGATAAGACAGTGTTACTGGAGTCAGGCTGCACATGCTAAATTTTGTGTGTAATGCTAGAGTTTTGTTTTTTTTTCCTGCCTTGTCAGGCTTGATTATAGATCCTTTGTGATTAGTGTTTGTATCCTGAATGTTGTCTGGCTACTAGACCTAGTTTGACTTAGGAAATGTGCTCATGTAAGCAAGCCAAGTAGACAGGACAAATCTGATTCTTTTACCACCTTCCGATATTGCCGGAGATAACCAAGTGTCCTGCTTCCATGCATCTGTTTGCTGCTGCCTCTCTGGACTTTTGGCAAGCTTCTACCAGCCCTGGAGATACATTAATCAAAGTTGTATCAGATGCCACCCGTGGAGCTTCTACTTTGGAATTGATCTTCCGTTACCCAGCAGCAGTGTGACCCCGGCATCTGCAGGTATACTAGACACAGGAAGTCACAGCACCCATCCAGAGTCCAGCGATTCCTGGCAGGATCACCTCATATCACCATTCCAGGCTCTTTTTTTGGCTTTGTCCGGTAAGAGTCCAGGGATCACGAGTGTGCTAGAGTGTCACCTGAGTGTCTGGGAATCCCTTCACAAGCTGCATGACCCCCGGAGCAGTAATATCCATATATGCCCTTCATTTCCAGTCTTTGGTAAGAGGCTAATCTGGGGGCGGGACCCTGAACCTTCCTAACACAAGTTTTGCACCTTCCAGATTTTTGTGTTTACAGCACGGCATTTGCATCTTCACTTTTTGGACTGTTTGATTTAATGTCATGGACGTTCAATATTGTTGTTCACTGGTGATTCACTAG
Organism: Pelophylax lessonae; assembly: GCF_965119305.1. NCBI lineage: Eukaryota > Metazoa > Chordata > Amphibia > Anura > Ranidae > Pelophylax > Pelophylax lessonae. The sequence goes on from NC_138774.1 coordinate 147,975,917, forward strand.
TTTTAATTTTGGATTTGCATTTTGTTTTTCACCATTTTGGATTTGCTTTTCAGTATACCTTCCTTTGTTACTGGTGATTTTATTTACACATCACTTTGTATGTTGTACCACATCAGTTGGGCTAGCGCACCTGATTTTTTCATACACACTTCATTATATTCACTCTAAGGTAGCAGCACACCCAAGTTGAATCAGCGCACTTTCCTTTACATCAGTGGTCCTCAGGGCCCACTAACAGGCCAGGTTTGCAAGCTAACTGAAATACATCACAGGTGATATCATTTGCTGCTCAGTGATTTCAGTACTCTAGTCTGCATCTCCCCAGGGTAATACTTAAAATCTGGCCTGTTAGTGGGCCCTGAGGACCGGAGTTGAGGACCACTGCTTTACATCACATTTTACAAAAAAAAGTAGCTGCTGACTTTTAATAAACACACACTCCCCTGTCCTACGGTCCAGCGATGCGGCTGCCCAAAGCCTCACTTCTCGCCCTCTGTTCTTGGTGACACCGGCATCACTAGCGTGGGCATCCGACTGTGACAGCTTGCGGGTTCACAGCCTGATGGGCACAAGCCGTGCGTCCTGAATTGCCGGGCAATCTTCTGGGACCTGTGACATGTCCCAGAAGATTGCAGGGAGGGGGAGAGGAGAACTTCCATTTGAGCCGTTAAGCAGCCCGAGCAGAAGTGGAAGCAGGTACCTGTCAAAACTAGGTACCCACTCCCCCCCCCCCCCCCAAAAAAAATGACATGTCAAATGTAGCATGTCAGGGGGTCAGGAGTACATAAAGCGGAAGTTGCACTTTTGGCTGGAACTCCGCTTTAACACTAGTGGTTCCTGTACACTCCCCTGCTGACCTCCTAGCCTCTGCCCAGCTCACCCCTTGTACAGTGCCCTACAAACTAATTGCATCTGTACACTGCTCTACAAACTGCTGACCCTATCTTCTGCACTGCTGATCTCCCATCCTCTGCCCCCTTACAATTTTTTTCTGCACCCTAACAGACAAGCTAGATCCGGTCCTGGTGTTAAATAGGATGCCTACTCTCATTTTAGACTAGTAGGTAGTGATGAGCCAAACCCCCCAACCCCCCCCCCCCCCCCCCCGGTTCGCACCAGAACACAGCGAACAGAGGAAAAGTTTGTTCGAACAAACGAACCCCATTGAAGTATATGGGACTCGAACCTCGAAAATCAAACGGCCTCATTTTGAAGGCTTAAATCCAAGTTATTGCCCTAAAAAAGTGTATGGGGTCCTGACCTTGGGAACATGTAGCAATGAAAAAAAAGTTTTTAAAGGAGCACTGATTTACTGATTTTAATGAGGCTTAAAGTGAAACTTTAAAAATGAAAAATTCCTTCAAATATCGTGCCTGGGGGTCCCCTGAATGTGCCTTTAAAGTAGTGCATCTCTACGATGTATGTAGCCTGCTGCAGCTATACTGACATTTCTAAAGCAAAAAATGTCATATACAAATATACATACAAATTTCAAAGCGCATGTACTTGTCATACGGGTGCAGAAAAATTGGGCCTTGTTTGTTGGTGGTGCCTAAATACCGTAGCCCCTCGCAGTTACTCTTGCTGGGCGCAGGAACGGGCCTTGCTGCTAAAAAATCCATACAAATTTGTACCTCACACACGTACCTGGCCCTCCCTACACTGCTAGCAATGTCTCTGCACTGTCTGACAAACTCCAAAAAAACGACGGTCTCCCTGCCTCAATCACGTGTCTGTCCCTGTCTCATCGCCCGCACAATGACACCACGCGCTGCGGCTGCGCGACCAGCCTTTATGTAGTGTGGGCATGTACTTGGCCCCTGAGCCATGATTGGCTAAAGGCAGCCTGCCTTTAGTCCAATCATGGCAGAGATCATCTGATTGGCCAAAGTATGAGGTCAGGGTGCATGCTTTGGCCAATCACATAACTCGTGTGGTGCATTATGGGAAACTCTAATTTCTCGCGAAGAAGCACATTTGTTCGTTATTCGACGAACGATCAAACAAGCGATGTTCGAGTCGAACTTACCTTCGACTCGAACTTGAAGCTCATCCCTACTGGTAGGTAACCAGCTATTGGAAACTACTAATTTACAAATGCAGGAATTGGGGCTGATATGAGATGTGAAGGTGCATGAATTTGATTTGGACTGAAGTCTGAAGGTTAAAGTGGTCGTAAAGCAACTTTTATTCTTCTGATAATCCCTGGCGTTATATTAAAGTGCCCCAGTGCATATTATTTATTTTAAAACAATGCAGCTTCATACAGGGTGCACACAGGCAGGCACCTTCCTCAGGACAGTAATATTCTAGGCGCTTTTGATGGATATAGCTTTTTCTACTACTAATGGATGTGGGTTCTGCTAGCATAAGCGCCACTAAGTTGTTGTGAGATTTCAGGTGTTCTGCTTACACAAGTATCGCAGTGCACACGTGTCTTAACTGCTGCCACAGAAGAATCCAAGCAATATGTACAGAAGATAACATTTTTCTCCTGCTGCATTGATTTCAAATATTCACAATGTTACGCAACTTCCTATTCTTCCCCAGCAGAGGGCGCTCCAAATACTTCTCTGCATTGTAGACAGAAATAAACACCAAACCTTTTCCGATTAACCAGCGCTTTCACAATGCAGTCATGGCAGAAGCTGTGCCTCCACATCTCAGTGGATAAACGCAAAACACTGCAAAAACATGGCAAAAACGCAATTTTGCGTTTTCCCACAGCTGCAGTAAATGTAGACCAGTGTACACGAAGCCTAAAAAAAAAAAAAAACAACTTGATTACAAAATAATATATTTTTAAACTTTGTAAGTTATTCAAGAAAAAAAAAAACAACTATATTTTGTGTATTTAATTTGTCATTATGTATACATACATGCGAGCAGCCATTTTTTCTCATTCAATATGCAGGCTCAGCTTTCTACTTTGCAATGGTACACAATAGTTCTGCTGTTCCAAAAGTGGAACTTCCGCTTTAGGTAGTTCTAACCCCCCGACATGCCACATTTGGCATGTCATTTTTTTGGGGGGGGGAGCGGGTACCTAGTTTTGACAGGTACCCGCTCCCACTTCCGCTCGGAGCGCCGCGGCGCCCTGAGCGGAAGTTCTCTCCCCCTCCCTCCCTGCAATCTTCTGGGACATGTCAGAGGTCCCAGAAGATTGCCGGCCAATCTCGGCGCGTAGCGCAACTCGCGCATGCGCAGTGCGTACCCGGCTGTGAAGCTGAAAACTGTCACAGCCGGGTGCCCACACCAGTGATGCCGGCGCCGCAGACAGAGAGGGAGAAGATTGAGGCTTCGGGCGGCCGCATTGCTGGACTGTTGGACAGGTGAGTGTGTGTTTAGGCTGGAACTCTGCTTTAACAACCGGGGATGAGGTCAGGCATGTTCACATCCTAGTCCGAACTAGGGTTGCCACCTCATTCCTTTAAAATAGGACACACAATAGTTACACCTGTTCTGTGGCTGATTAGGTGGTAATTAACCGATTCCTGACCGATCGCCGCATATATACTGCGGCAGGCTGAATCGGCTGCACAAATCGGTGTATGGGTACATCGGTTCGCAGGAGCAATGCTGGAGGCGCTCCCGCCCCCACTAGGCAGCGGGGATTGCCGATCCACCAGACCTGCGGCCGCAATTGCTGGCCGGGCATCCGCTAAGAGAGAAGGACGGTCAGCTGTTGTAAACACAACTGACCGTTGAATCAAAGAGCAAGAGGGAATCCGCGCTTAGGATAAGAAATTAAAGCTTGGCTGCAGCCCCCTTCATAATATAGCCCTGGGAAGGGTTATATGATATATGTATAGAAAGGAAGGGAAGTGATTGGCGCTGCCAGTAAGAGGTGTATCAAAAAATGTGTGGAATAAAGTGTCAAAGTTACTAAACAATGCTCTGTAACCAGTCTGGTGGGCAGACTGAACTCACACTGATGTGGGGTAAACAAGAAAGATAGGTGGCCTGTGCAATAAATATATAAATAGGTATCACATCACTTAAAATTGATGTCCTATAAAACATAAATCAGCAGTGCATATCGTATACATTAAAATATAAGTTTATGTGCAATAAAGTGCCAAGTGATAAATATATGAATAGATAGGTGAAACACTAGAAAAAATAAAAATAATAAATAACCAAAAATGGTATAAAGGTGCTAAGTGCTGGTGAGAAATTGATCTACCAGATCAATTAGAATAAAGGATATATATATAATATATATATACATATATATATAGAGATAAAGTAAGACAAATCGAACCACCTACAGTGCAGAAGCTTCACACAATCATGTGTGATAAAACCGTAGTGATGTAAATTATCAGTTGATTGAAAAGGTCATTGAGAAAAATTATATATAACCGCAACTGACCGTTGTTCTTTCTGAAATGATCACAGAGCACCTGTGATCCTTCTATATAGGATCACAGGTCTCTATGATCATTTCACAAGCCCCCCCCCCCCACACAGTTAGAAAACACTCCCCTAGGCTCCCACTTAACGCTTTGATCACTCCTAGGTTAACCCCTTCCCTGCCAGTGTTCTTATTACAGTAACAGTGCATATGTTTAGCACTGATTACTGTAGTAATGTCACTGGTACCCCCAAAAGTGTCAACATTTCCAGTTAGGAGTCCGATCTGTCTGCTGCAATGTTGTAGTCACGCTAAAAATCGCAGATGGCCACCATTACTAGTAAAAAGAAACAATAAAAAAAATGACATAAAATTTTCCCCTTGTTTGAAGACGCACTAACTTTTGCGCAAACCAATTAAAATATGCCTATTGCAATTTTTTTTTTTACCAGAATATGTAGCAGAAAACAAATTGGCCTAAAAGGATGAAAAATTTTGATTTAAAAAATTTTTTTTGGGAATGTTATATAGCAGAATGTGAAAAAATATATATTTTTTCAGAATTGTCGCTTATTTTGTGTTTATAGTGCAAAAATCGCAGAGGTGATCAAATACCCCCAAAAGAAAGCTCTATTTGCGAGAAAAAAGGACATGAATTTAATTTGGTACAGCTTCGCTCGACCACACAATTGTTCGTTAAAGTAACGCAGTGCCTAATCGCAAAAAAATGGCCTGGTCATTAGGGGGGAAATCCTTCCGGTCCAGAAGTTGTAAAACTCAATTAGTGCCTTATGTGCATTATATCAGCCTCAGAACCTGTGTGTCTAGGTTTAAAGGGATGAGATGGCAACCCTAGTCCAAACCCACCTGAGCTATACCAACAGGAAGCTGTCATCTGCACACCACCAATCCTAAATGGATGAGGTTTGCCTCGCAGCCGCATACATACACGTCCCTTGTTTACATGCAGCTGTATGGCAGGAAATGTCACTTATGATTGGCAGTGCACAGTGATTATTTTCAAAGTTTACCTGAACAAGTTGAAGATAGAAGCTGATTGGTTGCCATGCACAGCTGCTCTAAATGCTGGCTACTCCAGTTTTGATAAATTCCCCTCATTTTTTAGGTATACAGTAAACCCCCTTTATATTGCGGTTCAGTTTTGCGGTCCCGGTATATCGCGTTGCTTTCTATAACACTTATTATTTTGATATTGCGTATATTTCACCATTTTGTGGCATTTATGAGTTAGGTCCGGTTCACACTTATGCGATGCGGGAAGGCTGCGAATCCGCAGCCTGTTCCCGCATCGCACACGCACCCCCGGCAGTTCACACTGCCATATGCGATACGCTGGGGGTGTCAATGTAATCTTAACGACACCCCCAGTTTGATCGCATATCGCAGTGCGATCTTGCAGTTCGCACAGGATCGGATCGCACAAGTGTGAACCGATGTGCGATCCGATCCTGATGCGGCTGCAAAAAAGGGTCCTGTGCGTGTTTGCTGCGGGTGCGGTGCGAATTTAGCCATACAAAGTGTATGGCTAAACTCGCACCGCACAGCCGATTGCATGTAATGAAGGAGCAGTGTGCTCCGACATTACATGCGAACCCCGCACTCGCATAAGTGTGAACCGGGGCTTACAGTATGTTATGATTCAGAAGAAGAAGAAAGGCGCCTCTGAGTGGAGCAGATAACACTTTGCAGTATTCACACATGATAAGCAGACTTACTGTACATTGAAGATGACAAGATGTCCTCACGGCTCAGGGGCTCTCTTCCTGGTCCCGCGGCTCGTCCCGTCTTCTGACTGTCCAGCGGCAGGGAGATGACGCCAATGGGCGGAGCCCAATTAGGAGCAGTGATTCAGTGCCGTGGAACGCATGCCTCGCTCGTGGACCGCACCGAACGTGGTGACGTAAGTGGGAGCAGTAGAGTGATTCGGAGCATGCGCAGATGTGCTCCTTTGATAACCACAAGGATGTCACCCAAACGCCCATCATCTAAGGCTTCTGGTGAGCCAAAAAAGAAGAGGAAGTTCCTGACGATTCAGAAGAAGGTGAAACTTCTCGATATGATAAAGTAAGGATAGAGTTACGCTGCCGTAGCCCCCATTATGGTATGTATGAGTTAATGCTTCAATGTCCATCGATCAAGCTGCTAAACAAGTTATTTCTACCCGCAATAAAAACATTGTCAGGATGGAAACTGCCTTGGCCATTTAGATCCAAGATTGTCAAAATAAAAAATTCACATTGGATGGTAACGCCATCAGGACCCAGGCAAAGAAGCTGTACGACACTTTTGCTAATCAAGGAGGCTCTGAAGGAAGCTGAACAGTCAGACAGCGACAATCCTGATCAGCCTTCTAGTACATCTTCATCAGGAGGCTTTTCTGCCAAAGGATGGTTTGACCGCTTCCAGAAACGCTTTCAGTTGAAGAGCGTTTCATTGCAAGATGAAGCTGCTGCAAGGTACACCAATGAGACCTTCAAGAGTATAATCGAGAAGGGTGAGTATCGACCAGTGCAAGTCTTTAATATGGATGAGACAGCCTTGTTTTGGAAGATGATGCCGAAACGGACCTACATCATGAAGGAGGAAGCCAGAGCCCCTGGATTCAAGGCTTATAAGGACAGAGTAACCTTGGTTATGTGTGGAAATGCTGCTGGGTTTATGATCAAGCCATCCTTGATCTACAAAACCAAGAACCCCAGAGCACTGAAGCATAAAATCAAGAACCAGCTACCAGTCCATTGGATGCATAACCCTAAGGCTTGGATGACTAAACACCTTACAACTGAATGGTTCCATGATTGTTTCATCCCAGCCATCAAGGTCTACCTTGCCGAACTTGGCCTTGAGTTTTTAAGGTGCTTCTGTTGAAGGATAATGCAGGAAGCCACGCCATTGATCTATCCTACAAAGGAGTGCAAGTTGAGTTCCTTCCACCCAACACCACGTCTATAATTCAGCCCATGGGCCAGGGTGTGATAAGAGCATTCAAGGCGCTGTACACTCGCAACTCCTTGAATCATCTTGTCGAATCCATGAACAATGATGAAAATTTAAATTTGAAGGACTACTGGCGTAATTACACCATTGCAACCTTTCTGGAGAACATACAAAAGGCCCTCAAGGAAATGAAGGAGACCCTGCATGCCTGTTGGAAGAAGCTTTGGCAAGAAATTATTCACGATTATGAAGGGTTCTCTCCTGGCAAAGTTCATCATTCGGCCGTGGACAGGGCAATTAGGCTGGTAAAGTTGCTAGGAGGTGAAGGTTTTCAGGATATGACCCAGGACGACGTCAATGATCTAATTGAAACCCATTCAGCAACACTAACCGAAGAGGATCTGACAGAACTCACCAAGTCAGCGAGTGAGGAGGAAGTGGAGAAACAGGAGGAGGAAGAAGATGAAGGCTTATCAATTGAGCGCCTTGGGAGGGTCATGCGTACGGCCAATGACCTGAAACAGATATTAGCTCAAAACAGCATTGATGGAGCTATCCAGGTGTACAAGAACCTCCTCGCCCAAAAGAAGAAACATGCCCAGCAACTGCCTATAACTATGTTCTTCACAAGACAGAAGAAGGCCACAACCACCCCAAGTACCTCCACGGCCACCACTGATGGAGAAGTGGAGGTTCTGGAGCAGCAAGAAGACGACCCACCTTCACCTGAAGAAGTGCCTGCTGAACAGGCGCCTTCGGAAGAACAGTAGCTGCTCTTATTTGGTGTGCAGTGCAACCAATCATCGTCATCATACAACAGAGCTTCAACATCATCATCATCATCGTCGTCTTCTTTGCTGCTGAATACTGTATGTACATACTCTAGTTTTTATATTGTTTGCACAATATTTTTGTGTTTTCCATTGCTCTTGCTCTCTCTCTATCTTTTATGTGTTTAAATGTGTTTCTATTGTTTTAAAAGTGGGTTTAAAGACCTTAAAATGCTATTTAAAAAGTTATAAAAACATGCCTAGGGTGTATTTAAATAGGGTATTTCTATTTCGCAGATTTTCACTTATCGCCGGTGGGCCTGGAACGTAACCCCCGCGATGGATATATACAGAATACATACACTATATTGTCAAAAATATTGGGACGCCTGCCTTCACACGCACATGAACTTTAATGGCATCCCAGTCTTAGTCCATAGGGCTCAATATAGAAGACTGCGAGCCAGGCCTTCTCATCCAACATGAGTGCCTGACCTCACAAGTACGCTTATGGCAGAATGGTCAAACATTCCCATAGACACATTCCTAAACCCTGTGGGCAGCCTTCCCAGAATAGTTGAAGCTGTTATTGTGGGCCAACTCAATATTGAACCCTACGGACTAAGACTGGGATGCCATTAAAGTTTATGTACCTGTAAAGGCAGGCGTCCTAATACTTTTGACAATATAGTGTATTTCATACCTGGGGAAGCACTGTGGAAGCTGTAAATCACTATGGTGGTTGGTGCTGCCTAATGAGGTCTATGCATTATGGCTACGTTAAACATTTGGGTTGGAAACGTATCTGATGTGTACGCATACCAAAGGGCATTTTTTTTCCAATCCTACTGCATAGGCCCTATGTTCATGGTTTTATTTGAATAGCCTACATTCATCATTTGGCTTTCAAACACAACTTTTTTTTCACCCAGTTATATATTCAACCAGAAATTATTAAAAAATGTGATTGATTTATTTGATTTGATTGATGTGACTCTTTATTTAACGGATGTTGTGCCATTCCCCCTCTGTGGCTGCTTTCCTCCCCCTTTGCCCTTGCACTTCTGTACCCTGCGTGTCCTCTCCTCTGCCATTCTCCCTTCCTTAGGCCCCTTTCACAATTGTGTGACTTCAAAGTTGCGCGATTTACCGTGATTTTTGCTGCAATTTTGACAGGGCTTGAATGTCTTTGGCCTCAAAATCATGCCAAAGTAGTACAGGGACTACTTTGAAGTCAGTGCGACTTCAAGTCGCACTGATATGAATGGGCCTAATTGAAAATAATGTAAAACGACTTGTCATGCGATTTTGCGGTCCAAAATCGCGGGACAAGTCGCACTAGTGTGAAAGGGGTCTTACACTGTGAGACTGTCGTTATATAATTTAAATACCTTCACCTAAACTACACTCTTTAATTGGTTGCTTATTAGACCTTTTTGGATAAGCCAGTCGGTAGATTGTCCTTGTTACCATTTGGGGCGCCTTTTGATCAACATGTTACTCTTTGTACTAGATGATGGTGGATTGTACTTGTTTTCCCTATCTGCTTTTTATATGGTTATCATGCTGCTCAGCTGTATTTGTCTGTTTTATACTCAAAGCGTTCTACTTTGTTAAAAAAAGAAATGACTGTCATGCTCATGCATTGGTTTTACTAATTTATGAGTCACTGATCCAAGGAACCCAGAGTTCTGACTTTCCTTTCTGCTTACTTTTTCCTATTCAGTGACTTGGAAAGTACTGAAGCTAGAGGTAGTCAGGTAAGCAGAATTTGCAGCGGAGGTAAGTATAGGTAGCCTTCATATTTTCTCAAACTATAGGTTTGCATGATTTGGGCACCTCTACCCATGCAGGGCTAAACAGGTTCACTGAAATGTTGGCCTGTATAGCTGGTGATATTTTTCTTGACTCCTTACCGCTCTGTTCACCCATGAAAGTGAAGTAATATAGCCAGTACACGTGGTAATGAAAATACTGCATGTGTTCTGTTTTTGTGAATGGAACCTATGGACTGACTTCCCTGAGCTTTTGTAACATGAGTTTTTCTGTCTTGGACTACATAATAGATGATGGTTATGTAGCAAGACTCTGGCACTGCATAACCAGTAAGACGATACTTTCCTGCAGAAAGGTTGGCAGGAGATCATTACAAGCAGCTTTATTCAGCTATGTAACAAGCGCCTGTGCTTATCTCTAGAATGCACTTGCCAAACAAGTTGACATTGCTATTAAATAAGTGGGAGTACTTGTCGTTTTATGTAAAGGAGTTATTGACATTTATACTTCCTTACATAGACATTTCAGGAGCTTATCTGTACTGAACTGGCCCAATATTTTCTGTACTGATTGCTCCAGCTCTTTAGAACATTACTAGGGGCCGTGTAATAGCATAATGCAAGCAATGGCAGGTGCTCATTGGTCAGTGCTGGCCACATAATCTTGCTGACTAATAAGATTCTTTTTAAGGCTCCTTTCTTTATTTCTTCATGTTTTACTGTATACAGTATTCCTAAGGAAAACATTTTTAATGTGTTGCAAAGTTTCTTACCTGGAGATCCTACACATAGTGGGATTTCCTGTAGCAGGCTGACAACGCTAAGCCGTTGCTTTGCAAAGTGTTTTCAAGTGATGATATAGGAATTTTTTTAAAATAACAAACATGTTATACTTACCTGCTCTGTGCAAAACTAACTGCACAGAGCAGGTAAGTATACTCCTGCTAAGTGCCCCATGAGCAATCAGCTTGCAATGGGGGCACCTAAGCAGACTCACTCCTGACCTGCTGCTCTGCATGTCCATTCACACACAGAGCCAAGGTTCGGCCTTGCCCCCTCTCACTCCTTATTGGCTCACTGGCTGTGATTGACAGCAGCAGAAGCCAATGGCTCATGCTTCTGCCTCAGCCAATGAGGAGGGAGAGCCCAATAGAGAGCCGAGGCTCTCATTCACATCACTGGGTCGTGATGAGGCTCAGGTAAGTATTGGAGCGGGGGGGGGTTACCTTTATGCATAGAACCACTTTAAAGGGGAAGTCCGCCTAAAACTAAAATCTCTAAAGCTACTTGCAGGCACAATCTAAGACCTATCCAACCCTGTGAAGTAAAACTGGCTATACATACCTTTTCTGAAGCTGATTCAATCTGATCCAACACTGAGCTGTCAGCAGCGGCTTCTCTGTGGAGGCAGGTGAAGAAGAGGCAGCAACAACGAAACCCCCATAGGAACTCTATGGGTGACGTCACTTCCCAGGCATTTCAGAGCTGTTGTCAGCTGTGTCCTGCACAGAGCTTCCGCCACTGGAGACCAGACTGGAATGGCTTCAGAAAAGGTATGAATAATGATTTTTGCTTTACAGGGTTAGATAGGTTAGTCTTAGATTGTGCCTGCAAGTAGATTTAGAGATTTTAGTTTTAGGCTGGACTTTCCCTTTTAAAGGCTACCATATGCATTCCTTCAGTTGGCTTTTAGGCTGCCTCTCAGTTTTCACCAAAAGTAATGTAATGCTATGGTGAAAGATCCTCATTTAGGATAGCAGCTCTGGGTGTTTGCTACAATCTAGTTTCAGTTTAGTACTGGTAGGGCACTCACATCCAATTTTAAGGATCATATCAAACAACTTAATTATGTGACTGAAGGATATCAGCTAAAGCTCTGGCTGAGTGGGCTTGCACTGCAGGCTGACAACGCTGCTGCTAATTGCAAAGCAGGGGCGTAGCATTGTCAGCCTGCAACAGGAAGTGCTGTACCTGGCGGGATCTCCAGGAAAGAAACTTTGTAGGAAATTCATAAAAATCAATTTGCTTAAAATAAAACCTGTATACAGTGAGGCATGATGCTCAAACAACCTAAAAATAGATTTAGGGTTTACATACACTTAAAGTCACCTTATTCTCATCCTGAAATGGTTAATCATAAACATGTTAAAGGAAAATGTAAGGATAATGTAAATGTAGAAATCCAGCAAAATTTTGTGTTGTTTTTAGTATTTTTGAGTAGATTGGGAAATGTTTGGAATATCCATCAGGTATGCAGTTCTGTCAGTGTCCCCCTCCTGGGAAGATTTCGCCTAATCTTGGCTCTGATCACTGCTTTCACTGGGACAAACTTTAACTCTATAATTTTGCAATTGTCACTGGCAAACGCAGCAGCTCCCCACACTTTAGGGACATTTTCTTTCATGCCCATTTTACCTATGAGACAGGATATGGTGAAAATTCCCCAATGAAAATGCAGATAACTATAAACTATCTAGAGAGGGCTGGAGTCCCCTTTATAGAAATCCTGAGTGAAATATGTAGGCTGACACATTTCGCCTCCTTTTGGAAAAAACTATTTGCCTGGATGATGTGCTGATCCATTGGCTTTGAATACATTTTGAGACGTTCGCCTGTGTCACACTTTCTACCCTGAATACATGTTCTGGATCAGTAAACATGGTAGCCAGGTAATAAACATTTTCAGAGGGAGACCAGAGGTCTATGCATCCTACTCAAGATGGGTTGCTTTGAGAGCTTTAATCACTTCTCGACCGCCCCATAGCAGATATACTGCTTCATTTTGGAAAAAAAAAGAAAAAAAGATATACTGCTTAAGGGTGGCCGTTCTGTGCAGCATCACATGGATGTCCGACAGCACCTGCCAATCGTCAGAGACACAGGACGGAGCTCTGCCTATGCAAACAAGGCAGAGCTCTGTTCTGTCAGGGGGAAAGTGATGGGTTTTTTGTCCCTGCAAAGCAGGAAATAAAATCCAGCACATCCTTTAGTAAAAGCAGCAAACCGTTTACACAAAAACACTGGTTAGGCACACAGTTAACCCTTGGATTGCCTTGGGTGTTTAACCCCTTCCCATCCAGTGTCATTAGTACAGTGACAGTGCATGTTTGTAACACTGATCACTGTATTAGTTTCACTGGTTCCCACAGTGTCAAAAGTGTCAGTTAGTGTTCAACTGTTCGCCGCAATATTGTCCTGGTATACATAGCTGATCGCCGCCACTACTTGTATAAAAAAATATAAAATTCCAGCACATATACACCAGATATTTCAAACTTTTTTAACAAATAAAAAACTGAAAAATTGGGCGTGCAAAATTATTCAGCCCCCTTAAGTTAATACTTTGTAGCGCCACCTTTTGCTGCGATTACAGCTGTAAGTCGCTTGGGGTATGTCTCTATCAGTTTTGCACAGACTGAAATTTTTGCCCATTCCTCCTTGCAAAACAGCTCAAGCTCAGTGAGGTTGGATGGAGAGAGTTTGTGAACAGCAGTTTTCAGTTCTTTCCACAGATTCTCGATTGGATTCAGGTCTGGACTTTGACTTGGCCATTCTAACACCTGGATATGTTTATTTGTGAACCATTCCATTGTAGATTTTGCTTTATGTTTTGGATCATTGTCTTGTTGGAAGACAAATCTCCGTCCCAGTCTCAGGTCTTTTGCAGACTCCATCAGGTTTTCTTCCAGAATGGTCCTGTATTTGGCTCCATCCATCTTCCCATCGATTTTAACCATCTTCCCTGTCCCTGCTGAAGAAAAGCAGGCCCAAACCATGATGCTGCCACCACCATGTTTGACAGTGGGGATGGTGTGTTCAGGGTGATGAGCTGTGTTGCTTTTACGCCAAACATAACGTTTTGCATTGTTGCCAAAAAGTTCGATTTTGGTTTCATCTGACCAGAGCATCATCTTCCACATGTTTGGTGTGTCTCCCAGGTGGCTTGTGGCAAACTTTAAACGACACTTTTTATGGATATCTTTAAGAAATGGCTTTCTTCTTGCCACTCTTCCATAAAGGCCAGATTTGTGCAGTATACGACTGATTGTTGTCCTATGGACAGAGTCCCCACCTCAGCTGTAGATCTCTGCAGTTCATCCAGAGTGATCATGGGCCTCTTGGCTGCATCTCTGATCAGTCTTCTCCTTGTATGAGCTGAAAGTTTAAAGGGACGGCCAGGTCTTTGTAGATTTGCAGTGGTCTGATACTCCTTCCATTTCAATATTATCGCTTGCACAGTGCTCCTTGGGATGTTTAAAGCTTGGGAAATCTGTTTGTATCCAAATCCGGCTTTAAACTTCTCCACAACAGTATCTCGGACCTGCCTGGTGTGTTCCTTGTTCCTCATGATGCTCTCTGTGCTTTAAACGGACCTCTTAGACTATCACAGTGCAGGTGCATTTATACGGAGACTTGATTACACACAGGTGGATTCTATTTATCATCATTAGTCATTTAGATCAACATTGGATCATTCAGAGATCCTCACTGAACTTCTGGAGAGAGTTTGCTGCACTGAAAGTAAAGGGGCTGAATAATTTTGCACGCCCAATTTTTCAGTTTTTTTATTTGTTAACAAAGTTTGAAATATCCAATAAATTTCGTTCCACTTCATGATTGTGTCCCACTTGTTGTTGATTCTTCACAAAAAATTACAGTTTTATATCTTTATGTTTTGAAGCCTGAAATGTGGCAAAAGGTTGCAAAGTTCAGGGGGACCGAATACTTTCGCAAGGCACTGTACATTTTTCTTTTCTCAAAATTGTCGGTCTTTTGTTTATAGCGCAAAAAAAAAAAAAAAAATGCAGTGGCGATCAAATACTTCCAAAAGAAAGCTATATTTGTGGGGAAAAAATTGGAATGGGTCATGAAGGGAGGTAAATCCCCAGGGTGGCAAATGATTAATGTTTGCCTCCTAATAAAGAGATCATTTAATGGATTTTGTGATACAAATATGGGAACTGCTATTGCTGATTCCCTTCTGAAAATGCTGGTTATGGAGTCAATGCTTCAATACTTTCTAACTCACTGATCAGTAAAAAAAAAAAAAAAAAAAACAATAATTGAATGAAGTCATGGTAGAGTCCAAATTTCTGATCTCAGTATGTGTTCTGGGTTAGTGACTCAGAAGCCATTGGATCAGCATGACAGCCAGGCAACAAGCATTTTAAAAGGGAGTGATTAGCAGTTCAGACTATTTTCCCAGTATGGGTTTTCATTCCGTTTTTCCAGCCTGTTGGTACATGTACAGAAAGCAATCAAAATGTACACAATTCAGGTTTGGCTTGCATAAATGCCCACATTATGAGGGAAATGACTAACTGTGTGTAGTGATTACACTAACACTTATATAATGCGCTGTGTTTACTGTTCTTTTGCAGTGAATTTTCCAGTAGCAGATCTCTGGTGTGTTGTGCCAAAACGCTGCCGGGAGAGAAAACCGTGGGAAGGTTATGTTCTTGCAGCATACCATCCAGAGGCAGATGGATCATAAGACAATTGTCCTGAAGTCATTGTATGCTGCACTCTGAAAAAGCGGGACAATTAGGTTACACCTATAACATCAATATACAAATACAGTAATATTGGACATTTTTTAAGTTGATGCAAATGTGTGCTGCTGGAAAAACTATAACATTTTACTTGATAAGTTAATAATGCACAAATGAAATAGTGATGAGGAAATGTTAATAAACAGCTATTTTTTATTAAAAAAAAAAACAAAACTGATCATATTTGCTATACTTAAAGGATATGTGCTGCATCATCGCCACCATTGAGGGTCAGCTGCAAGAACTTGAAAGGGTCATCTGCCTCTCGATGACATCAGAGATGTAGAAGATGGTAAAGGGCTAGGTGAGCAACAGAGGCGTGATGGATCCAAGCAGAACACTGCTGGATTTGCTGGGTGTGTTTAGGTTTATTGTGGGGGGGGGGGGGGGGGAGTAAGAACTATCTTTAAATGATGGAGCCTTAAGGACACAGCCACTTGCTTAATTCCTCTTTTTGAGGGCTTTTCCTGCCCACTGTTATTAAAAGAAAGTTCAAAAAGAAATGCAAAATCAATGAGTTTACGGCTCCATGTACACGGGACGCTGGAAATGGCCGTTTAGGAGCAGTTGGGCGTTTTTTTTAAGCCCCTGAACGCAGCTCCATGTTATCTTATCTGTCCATGTACACATGGTCATTTACAGTCTTTTGCAGGCAGTTGCGTTCAGGGACTTTTTTTAGAACGCAATTATTTGCGTTCGAACGTGTGTTTCCCGGCGTTTCAAATGCAGAAACGTGGCCGAACGTGACAGCCACGTTATACGTTTTTTTTCTTCTATTCAAAATCAATGGTTCCCTATGGGAGCCTATTGATTTGAATGGAAGTTGCACCGCAAATCCGATCCGACTTGCGGCGCGACCTGCACTGTGAGAATCTTGAGGGGGAACTCCATGCCAAAAATGGGAAAAAAACTGCGTGGGGGTCCCCCCCAGGTTCCAAACCAGGCCCTTCGGGTCCGGTATGGAATTTGAGGGTAGCCCCACGCCGAAAATGATGACGTCATCTGTGACATGAGGGGGCGGGGCCTCCCGATGACTTCATCATGGACCACGCCCCTAATGGCTATATAATAAGCTGCAGAGACCGGAGACCGGCATAATCACCGGAGACGTCGTCGGAGGAGGACCGGAGGAAGAAGAAGAGTCGACAGCAAAAGAGCAGAAGACCGGAGAGGAGAAGAAAAGAAGAGAGGACAGAAGAAGGGCAGACAGCAAAAGAGCAGAAGACCCCGGAGAGGAGCGGACAGCAAAAGAGCAGAAGACCCTGGAGAGGAGAAGACAAGAAGAGTCGGATGAAGATTTTTAATAAACTTTCCAAAACGTCTCTTGTCGTTATTTCCATACACTGCCTTTTATATGGTGAATGAGTAGGGGTACAGTGTACCCCATACCCATTCACATAGGGAGGGGGTCCTGGATCTGGGGGGCCCCCTTGTTAAAGGGGGCTTCCAGATTCCGATGAGCCCCCTGCCCGCAGACCCCCACAGCCACCGGCCAGGGTTGTGGGGATGAGGCCCTTGTCCTCATCAACATGGGGGCAAGGTGCTTTGAGGTGGAGGGTGCAGAGCTCCCCCTGCCCCAAAGCACCAACACCCCCCCATGTTGAGGGCATGTGGCCTGGTGTGGTCCGGGGGGGTGGGGACGCTCGCTCGTCCCCTCCCCTTTCCTGGCCTGCTGGGCTGCATGCTCGGATAAGGGTCTGGTATGGATTTTGGGGGGGGGGACCCCACGCCGTTTTTTCGGCGTGGGGCTACCCTCAAATTCCATACCGGACCCGAAGGGCCTGGTTTGGAACCTGGGGTGGACCCCCACGCAGTTTTTTTCCCATTTTTGGCGTGGAGTTCCCCCTCAAGATTCTCACAGTGCAGGTCGCGCCGCAAGTCTGATCCGACTTGCGGTGCGACTTCCATTCAAATCAATAGACTCCCATAGGGAACCATTGATTTTGAATGGAGGCAGAAAAACGCTGCTAAAAGCAACGTGGCCAAACGTGCAATAACGCAAATGGAAAAAGCTACTGAAAGCACGTTTTAACAGCTGCTTTTTCCCGGCGTCAGAAATAGCTTTGCAGGACGTTTTTTCTAACGTCCCGTGTACATGGAGCCTAACTCACGGGAGTTTTTCAACATTTCTCTTCCATCCAAAACAAATGACATCGAAGGATAAGTTCACCTTGTTCCACCCATTTTTAGGGAGAACGTGTAACATGTTCCTGATCCTGCAGCAGCTCCCTGATCCCCATGACAGCAGGCGGGGGATCTTCTCCCTCATACCTGCTGTCACTATCTGAAAAGAGCCTGGTCATGCAGGGCTCCGCCCACACAGCCACGTTATTGATTCACAGATCCCTGTGAATCAATGAACTACAAGTATATTTTCATCAAGTACCCTTAGTAGTTCATTGAATCTTCCTGTCTTTGAGAAACTGCTTGCCCATACAATGTACAGACAGACAGACAGCTTACACTGATAGTCTGTAGGAGTCCTGCATGGCACCTGCGATCTGCTGAACGTGGATACAATGCTTTCCAGTCTTATAAAAAAAGAAAAATAGAAAATGCATATACAGTATTTTACCTGCAAAAAATGAGCATTTATTTATTTCTTTTTTAAAAAGAGAACTCTTCCTTTAACCACATCCCGCCCGCCCTATAGCAAAAAGACGGCGGGATTGTGGTTGTATTATCCTGACCGGATGTCATATGACGGCGGCAGGATAATACAGCTCTGTGCGCCCCCCGGGATGCAGTGCAGTGCTAAATTGCAAAAAATGACCTGGTCATTGGGGGGGGGGGGGTAAAACCTTCCGGGCAGGGCCGGCCTTAGGCGTTCAGGCGCCCTGTGCGAGCTAATCCTGTGGCGCCCCCCACCGCGCACGTGACCCCCGACCCCCCCCCCCCCCCGCACATTTTTTTGCACTTTATTTGACTTTTCTTTTTTATGATCACTAATAACTTAGCCCCACTTACATTAGAAGAGACCCCTCACAGAGCCCCCCTTACATCAAATACCCCTTTACATTAGAGATCCCCACAGAGCCCCCCCCTTACATCAAAGACCCCTTACATTAGAGACCCCCACAGAGCCCCCCTTACATCAGAGACTCCCCCCACAGAGCCCCCTTACATCAGAGACCCCCCCCACACAGAGCCCCCCTTACATCAGAGACCCCCACACAGAGCCCCCCTTACATCAGAGACCCCCACACAGAGCTCCCCTTACATCAGAGACCCCCACACACAGAGCCCCCCTTACATCAGAGACCCCTACACTGAACCTCCAGGCCGCGGTCGCCGTTTACCTCCCGCTGTGTGGTCTGATCATCTGCGAGCTGTGATGGCCGCACGGTGCCCCTGTTGCCCATGGCGCCCTGTGCGGCCACACAGCTCGCACACCCCAAAGGCCGGCCCTGCTTCCGGGGCTAAAGTGATTAAAAAAAAATCGCCTAAAAATGCAAATGCAAATTAACACGGGTTAGCGCGTTTACAAGCATTTGGCGTTTGAAATGGCAGTAAACTACAGTCCTAAACACGATTTTTCTGCTTTCAAAAAAAATGCTTGCCACCTCAACTGCCTCTAAATGAGTGTACATGGACACATAGGATAACATAGAGGAGAGTTCAGGGGCTGCTAAAAAAAAAAGGCCCGACTGCTCCTAAGTGCCGGTTCACATTTGTGCAATGCGGGAAGGCTGCGAATATGCAGCGTGATCCCGCATCGCATCCACACCTCTGGCAGTTCACACTGCCATATGCGATACGCAGGGGGTGTCAATTAAAAGTTAACGACACCCCCAGTTGCGATCACATATCGCAGTGCGATCTTAAAGTTCGCACAGAATCGGATCGCGCTAGTGTGAACCACCATGCGATCCGATTCTGCTGTGGATAAAAAAAAGCCTCATGTGCTAGTTTAGTGCGGATGC
Source organism: Pelophylax lessonae (assembly GCF_965119305.1). Lineage (NCBI taxonomy): Eukaryota > Metazoa > Chordata > Amphibia > Anura > Ranidae > Pelophylax > Pelophylax lessonae. Next base: position 147,995,252 of record NC_138774.1, read on the forward strand.
AGTGCGAATTCAGCCATACAAACTGTAGTGCAGTGCGCTCTGAATTACATGCGATCTCCGCGATCGCACTAATGTGAACCGGGGCTAAACATCTGTTTGTTTTTTTTCTTCCAAGGGAACTGGAGTTTTTTTGTTTTTTTTTAGCCTAGCCTAGTGGTGCATGGAGCCTTAGGCAGAGAAATAAAATGCCTGTAAAAACAGCTTTTTTTTTTTATTATTAAGCAGCAGTGTGCATGAGCCCTTAATCAAGTTGTTAGTGTGAAGTGTAATCCAGAGGTAGGTGCCACCTCTGACATTCCCCTCCAGAGGTAGGTACACCGCTGGCATTCCTCCTTCAAAGGTAGTTGCACCTCTGGCATTCCTCTCACAGAGGTAGGTACACCGCTGGCATTCCTCTCACAGAGATAGATACACCGCTGGCATTCCTCTCACAAAGGTAGGTGCACCTCTGGCATTCCCCTCACAGAGATAGGTGCACCGCTGGCATTCCCCTCACAGAGGTAGGTTCACCGCTGGCATTCCCCTCAGAGGTAGGTTCACCGCTGGCATTCCCCTCACAGAGGTCGGTTCACCGCTGGCATTCCCCTCACAGAGGTAGGTACACTGCTGGCATTCCCCTCACAGAGGTCGGTTCACCTCTGGCATTCCCGTCACAGAGGTAGGTACACTGCTGGCATTCCTCCTTCAAAGGTAGGTGCACCTCTGGCATTCCTCTCACAGAGATAGGTACACCGCTGGCATTCCTGTCACAAAGGTAGGTGCACCGCTGGCATTCCTCTCACAAAGGTAGGCGCATTGCTGGCATTCCCCTCACAGAAATGGGTACACCGCTGGCATTCCCCTCACAGAGGTAAGTACACAGCTGGCATTCCCCTCCCCAGAGTTAAGTGCACTTTTGGCATTCCCCTCACAGAGGTAGGTGCACCGCTGGCATTCCCCTCACAGAGGTCGGTTCACCTCTGGCATTCCCGTCACAGAGGTAGGTACACTGCTGGCATTCCTCCTTCAAAGGTAGGTGCACCTCTGGCATTCCTCTCACAGAGATAGGTGCACCGCTGGCATTCCCCCTCACAAAGGTAGGTGCATTGCTGGCATTCCCCTCACAGAGGTAAGTACACAGCTGGCATTCCCCTCACAGAGGTAAGTACACAGCTGGCATTCCTCTCACAGAGGTAAGTACACTGCTGGCATTCCCCTCACAGAGGTAAGTACACAGCTGGCATTCCCCTCACAGAGGTAAGTACACTGCTGGCATTCCCCTCACAGAGGTAAGTACACAGCTGGCATTCCCCTCACAGAGGTAAGTGCACTTTTGGCATTCCCCTCACAGAGGTAAGTACACAGCTGGCATTCCTCTCACAGAGGTAAGTACACAGCTGGCATTCCTCTCACAGAGGTAAGTACACCGCTGGCATTCCTCTCACAGAGGTAAGTACACAGCTGGCATTCCTCTCAGAGGTAGGTACACAGCTGGCATTCCTCTCACAGAGGTAAGTACACAGCTGGCATTCCTCTCAGAGGTAGGTACACAGCTGGCATTCCTCTCACAGAGGTAAGTGCACTTTTGGCATTCCTCTCACAGAGGTAAGTACACAGCTGGCATTCCTCTCAGAGGTAGGTACACAGCTGGCATTCCTCTCAGAGGTAGGTACACAGCTGGCATTCCTCTCACAGACAATGACACAGACCTGGAATCCTGTTATAAAAGCCAGTGAGGTTTTGTAACAATTTGAAGGAGGCCGACCAATGGGAAGCGGCGCTGCGCGTCACATGACGGCGCTTTATATAACACTTGTGTGGACGGCTCTTATTCGGCGTATTGCAGGAATGGAGCAGCTCAGGGACCCCGGAGGGGGGAAATGAGAGAAGCCCGGTCCGGGGACAAGGCAGGATGGGCACCCAGGAGGCAGAAGACCGTCTAATGCTGGAGTTTGCCGCCCAGGCTTTCCAGGCGAAAAACTTCCAGTTGGCATGTGAGATGTATGAGCGGCAGCCGGCCGGGGTGGTGGACTGGCGGGCACAGTGCCTGGCATGTACAGGGAAGATACACGATGCCTTCAGCTTGTACCAGGAGGCGGCGGCTGAGGACTCGCTGTGTGAGGAACAGATGGAGACTTTGGTATCTCTCCTGGCAGAGGAGATCCGGAGAAGAGAGCCGCCATCCCCGGAGAGGAGCCGCTGGGGGGTCCTGACATGTGCGGGGTGCCTGGGCATGCTGTATGAGCCGGTGACTGTGCCATGTGGGCACACCTTCTGCAGGAAGTGCCTGGATGGGGGGCAGTGCGGAGTGTGTCAGGAGGAAACCCACCATCACTATAGAATCAATGTGCTGCTCAGCAATGTCATCAGCAAGTGGTTCCCCTGCCAGGACCAGGCTGCCAGGCTCACCCAGGAGGGCAGTGCCCTGTACAAGGACAACCGATTGGAAGAAGCACTGGACAGATATACCCAGGCCATCACATTAGGTAATGGACTCCTTATTGTGTGCCCCCTTCCTGTGGCATCGCCGGTGTCACAGGGCATCCATCCCCACCCGCTCATAGCTGCCTCTGATTGTGTGCCCCCTTCCTGTGGCATCGCTGGGGTCACAGGGCATCCATACCCACCCGCTCATATCTGCCTCTGGTTGTGTGCCCCCTTCCTGTGGCATCGCTGGGGTCACAGGGCATCCATCCCCACCCGCTCATATCTGCATCTGATTTAAAGGAATGGTAAAGCCCAAACAAAAAAAAAAAGTTACCCTATGTGGGGGTGGGGGGATTGGGGGGGGGGCTGGTGCTGTGCCCACACTATGCGGGTCAACTGCTTCTTTTTGTCTAGATCAGCCTTTCTCATCCATTTCCTTCCACAGAACTCTGGATGAGAAACCCTGACCTAGGCGATCGGAGAACCCAAATATAATTACCCAATCCCCATCCTACAAGACCAGTTCCTGTGGCTCCGACCCTCACAGTCTTGTGCAGTGGACTGCTCCTGCTCATCAAGCCCATACACCCACTCCAGATGTGAGGATGCCAGGAACAGTCCACTGCTGGATCGTGGGGGAGCACCGTTTGCCAGTGGAATGGAGGATTGGGTGAGTATACAGCTATCTCCTCTGCCCTGGACAAAACAAGTGGTTGATCTGTGTAGTAATTAGAACTTTTTTTTGCCCGGAGTTGGGCTTTAAAGATGAACCCAACAGTAAACTCAAAAATGTCTCTCATGGAGTGGGGCTCCACCCGCAATGCAAGGGTTAGCTGCTTGTGTCTTAAAGTGAACTTGATGTAAAAATGGGTGAACAGGCCAGGCAGGATTTGGAATGCAGAAGAGATGATTTGTCTCTGCAATAAAGTTTCCTGCCTGCCCTGTGCAGAGAGCTGTGCTCATGCAGCCCGCTGGAGAAATTTGGCAATGCTGAAGCTGAGTGAATTCCTGCAAGTATATCGGCCCAGGCAATGAAAGCGGCCAGCGATCAATACCCAGAGCATTCTTCCCACTGATCACCAGTGTAAGGGAGCATTCTTCCCACTGATCACCAGTGTAAGGGAGCATTCTTCCCACTGATCACCAGTGTAAGGGAGCATTCTTCCCACTGATCACCAGTGTAAGGGAGCATTCTTCCCACTGATCACCAGTGTAAGGGGGCATTCTTCCCACTGATCACCAGTGTAAGGGGCATTCTTCTCACTGATCACCAGTGTAAGGGGCATTCTTCCCACTGATCACCAGTGTAAGGGGGCTTTCTTCCCACTGATCACCAGTGTAAGGGGGCATTCTTCCCACTGATCACCAGTGTAAGGGGGCATTCTTCCCACTGATCACTAGTGTAAGGGGGCATTCTTCCCCCGGGTCACCAGTGTAAGGGGGCTTTCTTCTCACTGATCACCAGTGTAAGGGAGCTTTCTTCCCACTGATCACCAGTGTAAGGGGGCATTCTTCCCACTGATCACCAGTGTAAGGGGGCATTCTTCCCACTGATCTCCAGTGTAAGGGGGCATTCTTCCCACTGATCACCAGTGTAAGGGGGCATTCTTCCCACTGATCACCAGTGTAAGGGGGCATTCTTCCCACTGATCACCAGTGTAAGGGGGCATTCTTCCCACTGATCGCCAGTGTAAGGGAGCATTCTTCCCACTGATGACCAGTGTAAGGGGGCATTCTTCCCACTGATGACCAGTGTAAGGGGGCATTCTTCCCACTGATGACCAGTGTAAGGGGGCATTCTTCCCACTGATGACCAGTGTAAGGGGGCATTCTTCCCACTGATGACCAGTGTAAGGGGGCATTCTTCCCACTGATCGCCAGTGTAAGGGAGCATTCTTCCCACTGATCACCAGTGTAAGGGGGCATTCTTCCCACTGATCACCAGTGTAAGGGGGCATTCTTCCCACTGATCACCAGTGTAAGGGGGCATTCTTCCCACTGATCACCAGTGTAAGGGGGCATTCTTCCCACTGATCGCCAGTGTAAGGGGGCATTCTTCCCACTGATCGCCAGTGTAAGGGGGCATTCTTCCCACTGATCACCAGTGTAAGGGGGCATTCTTCCCACTGATCACCAGTGTAAGGGGGCATTCTTCCCACTGATCGCCAGTGTAAGGGGGCATTCTTCCCACTGATCGCCAGTGTAAGGGGGCATTCTTCCCACTGATCGCCAGTGTAAGGGGGCATTCTTCCCACTGATCGCCAGTGTAAGGGGGCATTCTTCCCACTGATCGCCAGTGTAAGGGGGCATTCTTCCCACTGATGACCAGTGTAAGGGGGCATTCTTCCCACTGATGACCAGTGTAAGGGGGCATTCTTCCCACTGATGACCAGTGTAAGGGGGCATTCTTCCCACTGATGACCAGTGTAAGGGAGCTTTCTTCCCACTGATCGCCAGTGTAAGGGGGCATTCTTCCCACTGATCACCAGTGTAAGGGGGCATTCTTCCCACTGATCACCAGTGTAAGGGGGCATTCTTCCCCCGGGTCACCAGTGTAAGGGGGCTTTCTTCCCACTGATCACCAGTGTAAGGGGGCATTCTTCCCACTGATCACCAGTGTAAGGGGGCATTCTTCCCACTGATCACTAGTGTAAGGGGGCATTCTTCCCCCGGGTCACCAGTGTAAGGGGGCTTTCTTCTCACTGATCACCAGTGTAAGGGAGCTTTCTTCCCACTGATCACCAGTGTAAGGGGGCATTCTTTCCACTGATCACCAGTGTAAGGGGGCATTCTTCCCACTGATCTCCAGTGTAAGGGGGCATTCTTCCCACTGATCACCAGTGTAAGGGGGCATTCTTCCCACTGATCACCAGTGTAAGGGGGCATTCTTCCCACTGATCGCCAGTGTAAGGGGGCATTCTTCCCACTGATCGCCAGTGTAAGGGGGCATTCTTCCCACTGATCACCAGTGTAAGGGGGCATTCTTCCCACTGATCACTAGTGTAAGGGGGCATTCTTCCCCCGGGTCACCAGTGTAAGGGGGCTTTCTTCTCACTGATCACCAGTGTAAGGGAGCTTTCTTCCCACTGATCACCAGTGTAAGGGGGCATTCTTCCCACTGATCACCAGTGTAAGGGGGCATTCTTCCCACTGATCTCCAGTGTAAGGGGGCATTCTTCCCACTGATCACCAGTGTAAGGGGGCATTCTTCCCACTGATCACCAGTGTAAGGGGGCATTCTTCCCACTGATCGCCAGTGTAAGGAAGCATTCTTCCCACTGATCGCCAGTGTAAGGGGGCATTCTTCCCACTGATCGCCAGTGTAAGGGAGCATTCTTCCCACTGATGACCAGTGTAAGGGGGCATTCTTCCCACTGATGACCAGTGTAAGGGGGCATTCTTCCCACTGATGACCAGTGTAAGGGGGCATTCTTCCCACTGATCGCCAGTGTAAGGGGGCATTCTTCCCACTGATCACCAGTGTAAGGGAGCATTCTTCCCACTGATCACCAGTGTAAGGGGGCATTCTTCCCACTGATCACCAGTGTAAGGGGGCATTCTTCCCACTGATCACCAGTGTAAGGGCATTCTTCCCACTGATCACCAGTGTAAGGGGGCATCCTCCCCACTGATCACCAGTGAAAGGGGGCATTCTTCCCACTGATCACCAGTGTAAGGGAGCATTCTTCCCACCCATCACCAGTGTAAGGGAGCATTCTTCCCACTGATGACCAGTGTAAGGGGGCATTCTTCCCACTGATCACCAGTGTAAGGGGGCTTTCTTCCCACTGATCACCAGTGTAAGGGGGCTTTCTTCCCACTGATCACCAGTGTAAGGTGGCATTCATCCCACTGATCACCAGTGTAAGGTGGCATTCATCCCACTGATCACCAGTGTAAGGGGGCATTCTTCCCACTGATCACCAGTGTAAGGGGGCATTCTTCCCACTGATCACCAGTGTAAGGGGGCATTCTTCCCACTGATCACCAGTGTGAGGTGGCTTTCTTCCCACTGATCACCAGTGTAAGGGGGCTTTCTTCCCACTGATGACCAGTGTAAGGGGGCATTCTTCCCACTGATGACCAGTGTAAGGGGGCATTCTTCCCACTGATGACCAGTGTAAGGGGGCATTCTTCCCACTGATGACCAGTGTAAGGGGGCATTCTTCCCACTGATCGCCAGTGTAAGGGAGCATTCTTCCCACTGATCACCAGTGTAAGGGGGCATTCTTCCCACTGATCACCAGTGTAAGGGGGCATTCTTCCCACTGATCACCAGTGTAAGGGGGCATTCTTCCCACTGATCACCAGTGTAAGGGGGCATTCTTCCCACTGATCGCCAGTGTAAGGGGGCATTCTTCCCACTGATCGCCAGTGTAAGGGGGCATTCTTCCCACTGATCGCCAGTGTAAGGGAGCATTCTTCCCACTGATGACCAGTGTAAGGGGGCATTCTTCCCACTGATGACCAGTGTAAGGGGGCATTCTTCCCACTGATGACCAGTGTAAGGGGGCATTCTTCCCACTGATGACCAGTGTAAGGGGGCATTCTTCCCACTGATCGCCAGTGTAAGGGAGCTTTCTTCCCACTGATCGCCAGTGTAAGGGGGCATTCTTCCCACTGATCACCAGTGTAAGGGGGCATTCTTCCCACTGATCACCAGTGTAAGGGGGCATTCTTCCCCCGGGTCACCAGTGTAAGGGGGCTTTCTTCCCACTGATCACCAGTGTAAGGGGGCATTCTTCCCACTGATCACCAGTGTAAGGGGGCATTCTTCCCACTGATCACTAGTGTAAGGGGGCATTCTTCCCCCGGGTCACCAGTGTAAGGGGGCTTTCTTCTCACTGATCACCAGTGTAAGGGAGCTTTCTTCCCACTGATCACCAGTGTAAGGGGGCATTCTTCCCACTGATCACCAGTGTAAGGGGGCATTCTTCCCACTGATCTCCAGTGTAAGGGGGCATTCTTCCCACTGATCACCAGTGTAAGGGGGCATTCTTCCCACTGATCACCAGTGTAAGGGGGCATTCTTCCCACTGATCGCCAGTGTAAGGGGGCATTCTTCCCACTCATCGCCAGTGTAAGGGGGCATTCTTCCCACTGATCACCAGTGTAAGGGGGCATTCTTCCCACTGATCACTAGTGTAAGGGGGCATTCTTCCCCCGGGTCACCAGTGTAAGGGGGCTTTCTTCTCACTGATCACCAGTGTAAGGGAGCTTTCTTCCCACTGATCACCAGTGTAAGGGGGCATTCTTCCCACTGATCTCCAGTGTAAGGGGGCATTCTTCCCACTGATCACCAGTGTAAGGGGGCATTCTTCCCACTGATCACCAGTGTAAGGGGGCATTCTTCCCACTGATCGCCAGTGTAAGGGGGCATTCTTCCCACTGATCGCCAGTGTAAGGGGGCATTCTTCCCACTGATCGCCAGTGTAAGGGAGCATTCTTCCCACTGATGACCAGTGTAAGGGGGCATTCTTCCCACTGATGACCAGTGTAAGGGGGCATTCTTCCCACTGATGACCAGTGTAAGGGGGCATTCTTCCCACTGATGACCAGTGTAAGGGGGCATTCTTCCCACTGATCGCCAGTGTAAGGGAGCTTTCTTCCCACTGATCGCCAGTGTAAGGGGCATTCTTCCCACTGATCACCAATGTAAGGGAGCTTTCTTCCCACTGATCACCAGTGTAAGGGGGCATTCTTCCCACTGATCACCAGTGTAAGGGGGCATTCTTCCCACTGATCGCCAGTGTAAGGAAGCATTCTTCCCACTGATGACCAGTGTAAGGGGGCATTCTTCCCACTGATGACCAGTGTAAGGGGGCATTCTTCCCACTGATCACCAGTGTAAGGGGGCTTTCTTCCCACTGATCGCCAGTGTAAGGAGGCATTCTTCCCACTGATCGCCAGTGTAAGGAGGCATTCTTCCCACTGATCGCCAGTGTAAGGGGGCATTCTTTCCACTGATCGCCAGTGTAAGGGAGCATTCTTCCCACTGATCACCAGTGTAAGGGGGCATTCTTCCCACTGATCACCAGTGTAAGGGGGCATTCTTCCCACTGATCACCAGTGTAAGGGCATTCTTCCCACTGATCACCAGTGTAAGGGGGCATCCTCCCCACTGATCACCAGTGAAAGGGGGCATTCTTCCCACTGATCACCAGTGTAAGGGAGCATTCTTCCCACCCATCACCAGTGTAAGGGAGCATTCTTCCCACTGATGACCAGTGTAAGGGGGCATTCTTCCCACTGATCACCAGTGTAAGGGGGCTTTCTTCCCACTGATCACCAGTGTAAGGGGGCTTTCTTCCCACTGATCACCAGTGTAAGGTGGCATTCATCCCACTGATCACCAGTGTAAGGTGGCATTCATCCCACTGATCACCAGTGTAAGGGGGCATTCTTCCCACTGATCACCAGTGTAAGGGGGCATTCTTCCCACTGATCACCAGTGTAAGGGGGCATTCTTCCCACTGATCACCAGTGTGAGGTGGCTTTCTTCCCACTGATCACCAGTGTAAGGGGGCATTCTTCCCACTGATCACCAGTGTAAGGGGGCATTCTTCCCACTGATCACCAGTGTAAGGGGGCATTCTTCCCACTGATCACCAGTGTAAGGGGGCTTTCTTCCCACTGATCACCAATGTAAGGGGGCTTTCTTCCCACTGATCACCAGTGTAAGGGGGCTTTTCACTGATCACCAATGTAAGGGGACTTTCTTTCCACTGATTACCAGTGTATAGGACATTCTTCCCATGACCCTCAATCAATTTATTTTAGCTGGGGTACCCTGAAATCTGAAAACTAGAGTAAGGTGGAGAAAAGCTGGTCTAGACTAAAGACAGGACTTTGCGGTTAACAATGCTTTTTAAAAATGCAGTGAGACTATGTAAGCATCTGTTAGAAGCAGTTGACAATAAGAAGAGATGAAGGGTTAAAGTATGGCTCAGATGATTGTGTTCCTTGTGTAAGCACTCCTATTAGTGTAATTGGCCATGGACTGTAGAGGAATGAGTTATTAGTGATACATTCCACAGAGAGAGATCATCTGACCCAGTGATTCCAGCTATCACACTACACACAAAAATGACCTTCTTCCTTCTTGTGGAATATACTAGAATTCTGTTAGTGAGTATTACACTATACATACTGGATATCAGGTAATGTGATTGGTGTAGAAACACCATTTGTGTGTGTGCCAAACTGCCAATTAGCCACTTTATTGATTGATTTTTCTTTTTTTTTTCTTTTTTATTTCTATAACCCTGCTTACATGTATAACTTAGAAAAGGAAAAAGAGCAAACATTTCTATTGGTTGCTGGGGTGTGATTTTTAGGTTCTGTGATTTGGGGGGGGGGGTGGTGATGGGCATAACTCCCAAGGTGGGATTGGCATATATCCTGCGTTGGTGACAAGGGACTTCCGGAGCTCACCAATGGCACTGATTTTTATAGTACTGTGCCAGGTTACCTTTAAAGTGGAACTCCAGGCAAAACTTTTTTTTTTTGAACAGTGTGGGAGGGGTTGAGACCTGTATCAGTTTGATTTTTTTTTTTAGTTGCTGACTGTATCCCCTTAGGGGAGATTTCCCCTTCCTAGTTATGGGGTGTCACCGGGACAGAAGAGGCATATTTTTTCTAGTGGGATTGGGGAAGCGCTGGAAGGTTTTGCTTTCTGTTTGTTCCCCTGTTGGAGAGATTTTTCTCACTTCCTGTCATAATAAGAGTTGGTCACTGGCACAGGAAGTGAAGGGAAATTGACCCAGTGGGGATAAAGACAGCCAAAATTACTTTTAGGGAGCCTTTCACACTGTGTTTTTGCTTTGCTTTTACCCTGCAATAGAAATATTTCCCTTTTAAATCTTTGAAATCAATGTAAAATGCATAAAAAATGCACAACGGTTGGGTTTCTGATGCAATTTTTGAGTCACATGTCCATGTTTAACAAGTGCGTGCTTGGGGTCAGGCAGACAGAAAATGCACCAAAAACTTGATATGCATTTTTACCACGTTTTTAAATGGACCAATGTAAAAGGACCCTAACTCTACCTGGACCTGGACTCTCTATCCAAAGACAATAATGTGGATGGAGCGTCACTTTGGTATTTATGAGCCTAATATATATCCATCTGTCTTTTTATTTAATTAAATCATAAGTGCGGAACAGAAGGGGTTCACAGCTAATTCTACCCAAAACGAATGACTCTGTTGAATGGGCAGTGGTGGAAGTGAAGCATATGTGGGCAGCTTACCTCCAGGAACTAGACCCTCTCTTCTCAGGAACTCTTAGGTTCCCTTGATTTGACAGAACCATTCCTTGGTAATTACTGAAGCCACCCCCTGGCACCTGAAGCCTTCCTAAAAATGAGTTTTCCTTGCCAGGAACCTGACCACATTATTAACCAATTAAGCCCTGGAAGATTTTACCCCCTTCCTGACCAGGGCCTATTTTGTGATTCGGCACTGCGTGACTTTAACGGACAATTGCGCGTTCGTGCGACGCTGTACCTAAACGAATTTGACGTCCTTTTTTCCCCACAAACAAAGCTTTCTTTTGGTGGTATTTGATCACCTGTGTGATTTTTTTGATCATGCGCCATAAACAAAAAAAAGCTTCAATTTTGCAAAAATAACAATATTTTTCAATTTTTTTTATATGAAATTCCCCAAAAAAATGTAAAAATCAAAATTTTTTAACATTATCGGCCAATTTGTTTTATGCTACATATGTTTGGTAAAAAAAAAAAATCGCAAAAAGCATATTTTGATTGGTTTGCGCAAAAGTTATCGCGTTTACTAACAAAGGGAAAGATTTTTTGTCATTTTTGTTGTTTTTTTTTTAACGCGTAATGGCGGCAATCTGCGATTTTTTTTTTTTTTTGCGGTACTGCGACATTACGGCGGACTGACATTTTTGACACTTTTGGGGTTACCAGTGACATTACTACAGTAATCAGTGCTATACATATGCACTGTTACTGTAAAATGACACTGGCAGTGAAGGTGTTAACTTTTTTGAGAGGGAGGGGTTATGTGTGTCCCTAGGGGCGTGATTCTAACTGTGATTGGCTGTGGCTTGAGGTGTAGGAACAGTGATCAACGGTCCTACATAGTAGAACCGTATGATCACTATTCCTACACAGGGGAGAAGGACAGGCGGCTTGTTTACATCAGCCGCCTGCCTTTCGCCATCTCCACCGACGATCGCGAGTGACCGGCGGACGATCGGGTCCGCCGGTCACATGCGCGGGGGGGTCCGTGACCACGTGGAAGCGGGAGAACGCCTTCGGCGGCGCGCGTTCCCTCCCGAGACCCTCACAGGCTAGCAACGTGGTACTACGTCGCTTTGCCTGTGAGGGGCTGACCGCCGCAGTAAATAGTCATGCGGCGGTCGGCAAGTGGTTAACACAGTTACATTAAAGCGGAGCTACACCCTGTGCTGCCTCATTTGGCACCTTTGGGGGGGTAGGGGGACGGGGTACCTGTTTTTGATGGTTATCCACTCCCACTTCCTGGTGATTTCGCCATGCCGAGGTCACCCGGAAGTTTAGCCTCCATCCCCTGTCGCCAGGCCATTCACAAAGAACAGTGCACTTTGCGCATGTGCAATAAGGAACCAGCTGTGAAGCCGCAAGGCTTCACTGCCTGTTTCCCTTACAAGACATGGCGGCACCAGAGAGCCGATTGAAAAATCAACTGGGGTGCTGATATGGTGGGATACCTGGGCAGGTAAGTGTCCTAATATTAAAAGACAGCAGCTACAGTATTTGTAGCTGCTGACTTTTAATTTTTTGGTGGGGGGACTGGAGCTCCACTTTAGCCTCAAATGCAGGCTCTGCAGTAGCAGCTACTGGGGGTTAATCGGGGTCAGCCTTTTAGATTCAGCTGATGAGTGCCACCTTGAGCATCGGATATATGCAAGACGCTAGTGAGTATTCGAACATGCTTGTGCCCACTAGGTACTGAATTGTCAGGTTTAGGTGATCATACTCTGTAATGGCAGGTCCACCTAAACTGGTTGGATGGAGGCTAGCAGGTTCAACCTGTTGACTCCCCATAACCCGCAGTGGTGAGATGTGTCTTCACTATTACAGCTCATCCCCTGGCTAATAATTCAGAAGAGTGAGACGATTCCACAGGAGGACATTGACACAAGTGATCTAGGTAAGTTACAGGTCCAGCAGGTAGGTGGTGATAGAATACCCCTATCTTCTCACTGACGGAGTCTCTGATGGTCAGCGATTACATATGCCGCCATCTTTTTGGGGCATTGACATATCTGTGCCTGCAGGCTATAAGGCATACATTACTATACTATGCAGCTATAGGCAAAGGATATAGAAATATTTATTTCTGCTGAGAATGTTACAGAATATTTGTATTTTCCATTGCATTATCTAACGGTGTTTATTATTTGTGTGTTACAATATTATACAATAAAGAAATAATTGTCACTTCTTCAATCCTGAAATGACAAAGTAATAGAATTCGAGTTCTGTCCTGTTCTTTCTAGACATTTGTGTTTGTCACGCAGGGTTTTGAACGTTTTACCTGTAAATAGCGCGGGGTATTCTATTCGCTCTACACAGACATTTTCCCAGTCTATTAATACAGCACCACATGCTCTTTACAAGAAGCCTGACCGGTTTGCTCCTTGGGAAGTGTCGCTATGTAGAGAAATTGGGTCAGGAGAGCAGAGTTGCATAACTATAAAGAATATACCGTCTGCCAGTCTCCCTGCCCCCTCCTCCCTTCCAATCATTGTATAACCAGTGAGGTAACAAAGAACTAGGTCAAACATTGGCAACCTTTTTCAACATAGACTGCAATTTAAAACAGATAAGTGGAATATTTTACACAGTCTGTATTATAGAAACCACATTTGGTTGATTTTACATGGCAAGAAGAAAAGCTTGTTTAATGGACCTACATAGACAGCGTATCTGAGCAAATAGTGGGGGACGTCTGCTGTAGTATGTCAATTCCTGATCGCATTAGAATTTCTCTGATAAATGAATACTTGAAAACTGGGCTGACATAACCTGGGAGACAGAAAGAGGAGGCAGTCTTGTTGCTCAGACTCACCGTCCTGATGGTTGCCCTTATTTTCAAACTTGTACTGCAAATGGGAACAGTTTGCATTTGACTTGTTACTCAGTACAATACTGGAAGTTTGGTTCCACAGTACTGGCAGAAAAATAATTGTGTTGGATTCAATAAGTACAATGTATGTGTGCTTCTAGAACAGCTATGGTTATATATACTTCTAGGTTTAGATACACTACTTCTACAGTAACTATTTTTATATACTCTACTTCTAGAACATTTATCATTATATAATCTACTTCTAGAGCATCTTTCATTATAGATTTTACTTCTAGAACATTTATCGTTATATACTCTACTTCTTGAACATCTATCAGATACAGTAAACCCCCCTCCATTGCGGGGATTACGTTCCGGACCCAGCCGCGAAATAGAAAAACCCTATTAATATGCATTGTAGGCATGTTTTTTTTTACGGTCACTGTACGTGTAAAAGCATTTTAAGGTCTTTAAACACACTTTTAAAACAATAGAAATTAGAAAATCATTTAAACACATAAAAGATACTGAGAGACATAGCAAGAGCTATGGAAAAATACAAAAATATTTCATTTTTAATGATTTATATAGTAAAATAACATTACAAAAAAAAACGCAATATACCAGGAAGGCAAAAACTGAACCGCGATGGAGCGGGGGTTTACTGTACTCTACTTCTAGAACATCTATCTTTATACTGTATATTCTACTTCTAGAACATCTATCATTCTACTGTATATTCTACTTCTAGAACATCTATTATTCTATACTCTACTTCTTAAACATCTATCATTATATATTCTACACCTAGAACATCCATTATATATCCCGCAATATACCAGGACCGCAAAAATTAAACCGCGATGGAGCGTGGGTTTACTGTACTCTACTTCTAGAACATCTATCATTATACTGTATACTCTACATCTAGAACATGTATTATTCTATACTCTACTTCTAGAACATTTATATACTCTACTTCAAGAACATCTATCATTATATATTCTACACCTACAACATCTATAGCACAGTTCTATACTCTACTTCCAGAACATCTATAGTTCTATATTCTACTTCTAGAATAGCTATGGCTATATACTGTACGTCTGTAACTGCTATTCTTATATATGTTAAGTATGGGAATATACAGTATACAGAATAGCGTATAGAAAATATATAGCATTTATGGTATATACTGTACTTTTATACCAGCTTATGGTTATATATTCTTCTAGAACAGCTATAATTATATACTGTACTTGTATAACAGCTATGGCTATATACTGTACTTGTGTAACAGGCAGCTATAGCTATATCCTCCTATAGCATCCATGGACAGGATCGATTCTGAGACCAATATTTTGCATTTACTATACATGTAAAGCCTGGTACACACAGGTAGTTTTTAGAGCTGAAGCTCTGCAATGCATTCATGTTAGAAAGGCTACAGCTGGTCACACATTACTGACTAATAATATTAGGTTGAATGAACGGTTGAAAAATCTCTTTTGCGACAGGGCCAGTCATTCTTCATTCAAAGAGAAAAGGAAGGCATTAAAGCTGAACGCTTGAAAAGCCACTAAATACACAGATGAAATGCATACTGTATATGGAAGTAGCTTTTGTTGCTGGAAGGATCTGTATTTTTGACCATCCATGCCTTTACATAACTTTGTCACACACTAAAGGCCAGTTCATACCTTTGAGGTACGTTTAGGCACGGTTTACACGCGTTCTTAGGCGTGCTACCATTAAATTTCATTAGTACATGTGTTTTGATGAAAGCACATTTAAAGTCCTGCATGCTTTTAATGATGTGCTACCATCAAAAGGTGCATTCTATAGAGTTCAGTGCTAAAATTGTGTGTAAAATGTACCACACAGGTGTGAACCAGCCCGTAGTACTGTCTGTCAGACACCCTGTGACTGGACAGTGAAAAAAGAAGCAGTGTACACATGAGAGAATTTATCATTCTGCTCTCCCCTCCTATCAGCATGCTAATTGCACTGTAACACATCTGATTGGCTCTTTGTGCAGCCCCCCCCCCCCCCCCAGTCTGAACTCTGCAAAGGGAATTGCAAGACCTGATACCAAGTCAAATTGTAATTAAAAACACATAGAGATGTATAAAGGATTGCAGAGCTTCATTGGTTTTTGCATTTTATATCTGCCTGGAGCTGAGCTTTAAGTACACGTCGTGCACTGCTTCTGTTTCATGATAGACAGTAGTAATATTTCTAGGTGATCCCTTAGAATTCCCAAATGAACATGTCACTTATGAATGTAGGGTTGCTTGTGTTCCATCTATGGGACTCTGGATGCCATGGCAATTCATTTTGATGACACTATTTAGTGTGAAACATCTTTCTAAAGATCAGTTCAGTTTCTTTTCACACATAATGTCACAAAAAGACAGAGTATAAGAGAGCAGTGCAGGCAATGATGGTATAATTGGAATGTATGGAAGTGTCACAACCAGCAGAAATAATCTTATTGTGCTTTTTCTTCTTGCCGAAGTACTGCAGCATGGTTACATAAGGCAGTCATCGCTGCTTTACTTCCATTACTGCAGGTCAATGTAACAACATATAGGAGCCATTGAAATGTGTTTTTTGAATGTAATCTTTCTAGATATTTAAGTAAATGTGATGATCTTGTTGGGTTAATAAAGTGATATTGTGACTGCAAAACAAGCACTTTAGAGGTGTCTTCACATACCTTGGTAGCCCCAAATGAAGAGGCGCACAATTAGGTAATTCCTGATTTGTTTACAATGGTCAAGTTTTAAACAATTGACATGCTATGATTTTGAAGTGCCGAGGGAATTAGGATAATAAAGGTATGTTCACCTCTAGATACCTTCTTATTCTGTAACATTATCAGCGTACTTGTGTCATCCGCTCCGTATGTCCGCATGTCACCCCATCCGTTTGCGGGTGATATACGGACATAATGCATGTCAATGGGATTGCGGATGTCAGTGGATGACCATCCGCTGACATCCGATTTGCGTCCTTTCAGTTCTGTTCCGTTTTTTGGAACGTAACAGAACCCTATTTTTCTTCCGTTTAAAAAAACGGAAAGGACGCAAAATCGTATGTCAGCGGTGTCATCCGCTGACATCCGCAATCCTATGGACATGCATTATGTCCGTATATCATCCGCAAACGGATGGGATGATATGCGGACATACGGAGCGGATGACACAAGTGTCACCCGTGTCCGTAAAAAAAAATAGGGACTGAACAGACTAAATAAACTGAGCGCCCGTGTGAAAGTCTATTATAAGAGCAGGAGTTCTTTAATGTAAATAATCTTAACATTGGGTGTTAGGCTATGTTTGGATGTGCATCAAACCTTGCTGCTCCTCTGAAAAGTGATTCTCAGTGGCTTGATTTTCAGAGGCATTTGACAGGCAGTGAAGAGGAAATATGTCACCTCCTCGCCACCTGTTTTAACCCTGTAAATGCTTCATTACTGCGCTGCAACTACATGCATTACATGCAGCTGCAGGAAGGTTGTAACACTGCGTTATTCACTTAAATGGGTCACATACAGTCGAGGTACTGCCCGCCGAACATGACAGTGGGTATATTCTTGCAGTGACAACGCTGTCTGCATTTCCTTTTTAGGGGGGCAGTTGGGGGGCAAGTGAAAATGAGCCTTTAAAGAGGTTGTAAACCCTTTTTTTTTTTTTTTCTTTTTCACCCTGAAAAAGAAACCCATAATGAGCTAGTATGCATCGCATACAAGCTCATTATGAAATACTTACCTTAGAACGAGCCCCCGCCGTGCCGTCCGCTTACCTGTATGACGGGCGACATGTCCAGTCACCCGTCTTCCGGGATCGCGGCATCCAGCCATCTGATTGGCCGGAGCCGCGGTGACGTCACTCCCGCGCGGGAGCCGACAGTCACGGCACAGAGTTCTGAAGGAACAGCACCAGCGGCCGTTCCTTCAGAGCGCATGCGCCAGTGACATCACTGGCTGCATGTAAGGTAAATATCTCCTAAATGGTGCATGCTTAGGAGATATTTACAGTACCTATAGGTAAGCCTTATCATAGGCTTATCTATAGGTACAAGTGTCAGAGGAGGGTTTACTTCCTCTTTAATGTTGTGTTTTTTTTTTTTTTTTCAACTTTTTATATGTATAGTTTGTAAGTGTGTGTGCATGTAGTAATAATAATAATTCAAAATGTGTTCTCACAGAGTTCATAGAAACCAGTACTTGCTACAGTTCCCATGTAGAATATAAATATGAAAATAAACTGGCTTGATTTTAACAAAAATGTAAGTGCCGGTTCACATTTGTGCAATGCGGGAAAACTGCGAATATGCAGCATGATCCCGCATCACATCCGCACCTCTGGCAGTTCACACTGCCATATGCGATACGCAGGGGGTGTCAATTAAAAGGTAACGACACCCCCAGTTGCGATCTGCAAGTTCGCACAGAATCGGATCGCACTAGTGTGAGCCACTATGCGATCCAATTCTGCTGCAGATAAAAAAAAAAAGCCTCATGTGCGAGTTTAGTGTGGATGCGGTGCGAATTCAGCCATACAAAGTGTATGGCTGAAATTTGCACCGCACATGATATCACATGTAATTTAGGAGCAGTGCGCTCCGAATTACATGCGATCTCTGTGATCGCACTAATGTGAACCGGGGCTAAAATCTACTTTTTAGTATGTTCACACTATAACACACTGCATACAGTTTAATAAAGAAAATCACTTTCTATGATTTCTTGCTCAGTTTTTAGCTGGAGATGTTACCAGTAGCAGCACTTCCTGTTGCAGAGTGACAACATTAAGGGTCTTTTCACACGGAACGGAGTCCGTTCTGCTCAGCGGGGGATCGATCCGCCGATCCCCGTTGAGCAGACGAAGCTGTCAGATCCCCGCTGTCCTCTATGGGGAGATCAGATCTCCTCCAATCCCATCCAATCCGATCTGCCAGACGGATGGAAAATAGGGTTTCCAACCAGCCGGATTTCACGGAATCGGATATCAGCAGGTGTCAGCGAAGATGTCTCCGCTGACATCCGCTACCCCATAGGGATGCATGGAGCATCCGAACTGGTCCGCCTGAAAAACTGACAGGCGGATCGCATCGGATCGCCCGTGTGAAAGGGGCCTAAGCCACTGCCTTGCAATTAGCAGCATAGTTGTCAGCCTGCTGTGTGTACTCCTTTACATGGCTGTTTAGCTGCCTATCAGATCAATAAACCAGAAAAAGGGGGCCAGCCAATCAGTCCTCCCTTGTTGTGCCATATTACACGTAATTTCTTCCAATTCATCCACCATAAGCAAGATCTAACAATGAACACCTGATGTCTGTGGACACGTTCAGATCCCCTACATTAGGTTAAATCCCAAATCATGATCAATTTCATTCTGATTTAACAGCACCTGCATCCAGGTTTGGGTTCCTGTACTCATACACCATACAATGTGACTGTTGGATCCAACCAGGCAGCTGAATCTTTATAAATAAACTGAATTACCTATCTGTATGACTACTATGGTATTGTAACATAACCCCAATAGAGTATGATAGGGAATTACACTTTGTCTACTCAAACCTGGTCAGAATGAGGTAGGTGTGTCAGCTTTTTATTGATGCCTTTGTCCCATCTGAGAAACCTTTCTCCCACCTCTTGGCCTATTGATGGTGGTCACCGAGACAGGAAATCTCTCCAAGAGGGACAAATACAACAAAACAAAGACTTTCCTAGGAACGAAGGGTTAGAACATATTTTCTGTATCCTGCTGACAGTGGACACAGAGCAATGAAAATAGGCTTTACCCTTCCCTGCTTTGTCCTACAAACATAAAATGTGGCTGTAGCTCCTCTATAAAACAGCAGTATGGCATTCTGGTTTGGAAAAACTTCAGAACATAACCTGAAGAGATGAGAAAAGATTTAGAATGCTCATATACTATATGTATAAATTACTATCGGTCTGCGCTCCCTGTGAGATACATTTCGCTGGATTTGGACATATCAAGGTCTATTTAATTATGTTAATAGACATGGACTTTCCTTCCCAGATGACTATATAGTTAGAACTTACTCTAATAATTACATTTTAATGAGCATCCTTCTTTTTAATAACGTTAGAAGCCTAACATCATAAATGTGTTTAGAAATGCTTTATGAAATATCCCCACATGAGGGTACTTTGCCTCCTTAACTTATTAAAATGAGCTTGCAAACGCATGGAAATAAACACATAATGTCCCTTCGCTTATGTCCTGCTCAGTAAATTTGCCGGGTCTATAGTATAGGCGGTCCCCGGGTTACAAACAAGATAGGGACTGTGGGTTTGTTCCTAAGTCGAATTTGTTTGTAAGTTGGAACAGGTACATTTTTTAAGTTTAACTGCAGCCAAAAGAATAATTTTTAAGTTTTTTGGATAGCATAGGGAAGGGTTAACACCCCTGTACTAGTGTGAACCACCATGCAATCCGATTCTGCTGCGGATAAAAAAAAAAGGGGTCCATAGTGCTGATGCGGTGCGAATTCAGCCATACAAACTGTATGGCTGAAATTTGCACCGCACAGAGATCACATGTAATTTAGGAGCAGTGCGCTCCGAATTACATGCAATCTCTGTGATCGCACTAATGTGAACCGAACCTCAGTGGAAACACCTTTTTCCCATGAGAACTCTTCCAGGAGTGAATTTCCCTTCCTAGGGGGAGATTTCTCCTCACTTCCTGTTGTCTCTCTCTATTTGTAAGTAGGAGTCATTTGTAAGTCGAATGTTTGTAACCCGGGTACCGCCTGTATACTTCAAATCTTCATTTAGAGCGTCCTTTAATATTAGTTGATACCTAAATACGGATTTTCCCAGGCTTTATTAAAAGATGTACAGTTGTAATTAGAAGAACATACAGTGTTTCTAGAAGTGTCCTGTGGACGATTGATCTGATTTTCTGCCCCGTCATCAGAAATTTCTAAAGGATACCAAATGCCAGATTTTTGTAGCGTTGTTAATACCGCCTGACTTGCCCAGTGTTGGCACAACAATCCTATCCTCCCAACCCTGCTTTGCAGCCCAGCACATGTTTTGGGTCAGACCATTAATAGAAAGGACCAAAACTATTGAAAGCTGGGCCTGGCCTATATTCTGAATATTGGAACAGTTCTTCAGCCTTTAACTAAGAGATCTTTAAGCATAAATAAAAATGTGATCTTTCAGTCATGCCATTTCACAATTTACATGATGATGGCTCTTTATAAGTATTTTTTAAAAGTATACCTAAA
Organism: Pelophylax lessonae; assembly: GCF_965119305.1. Lineage (NCBI taxonomy): Eukaryota > Metazoa > Chordata > Amphibia > Anura > Ranidae > Pelophylax > Pelophylax lessonae. The sequence continues at coordinate 148,016,021 of NC_138774.1, forward strand.
CCGAAGAATAAAAATGTAATATATGGCGCAGCATACTATTTCTTAGATGTGGTGGCTGCATTAGCTTTCTTTTATCAGGCTACATATATTCTCTGCAAGTACAAAAAATCACCTATTGATCCTGTTACAAATTGTATGTCCTTGTAACTTCCTGTGGTGTAGAGATTAGGAGAGGAAGGAGTGTTTATATAGCTCCAATTTAGGAGAGCAGCCTAGGATGACAATGTTGTTCTTCTGTAGATCTAGGACTGTGAAAGTTGTCACCCTGGGGCAGGAAGTATGTTATTGAGAGAGTTGGCAGGTGAAAAAGTGAAAAAAGGTCCCAAAAATGAAACGAATGCAACCACTTCATCTAAAGACAGTTAAGCCTCGTGCACACGATCAGATTATCAGACACATTTTCTTTAGTTTTTTTTGTTGCATGCTAGTCTCATATGGAAAGTGAAGAGGTTACTTTCATATAAAAATTCCCGTACGACAGAATTCAACTTCAGAAGTGATGTCATTTGTTGAATTGTTTTGTATGTATTCTTTAGTTTCTGAGCATGCCTAGTCTTGCTCTTGTGATTTTTTTCAGACGAAAACTGTACTAATTAAATGAAAATCGGACGTTGTTTTTACATACGATAAAAATTTTATAGCCTGCACATCCAGTTTTTGTCGTATGAAAATACGTAATCGGCTGTCAAAAGCACCATACTAACAATCCGAAAATTGACAGATCACTCATCGGACAATTTCCTTATCATGTGTATGGATCTTTAGACAGCAATTTTACAGCTTTCCCTTTGGGTTTAGATAAGTAGAAAAGAAAGTGGCACTTCCAGACCCAGGAACTTGGAAACTTGAGTTTTATTCTTCAAATCAAAGGTACAACATCAGACAGGAACACAAGACAAACTGGACAGCAGACACGTTTCACACCTTGTGCTTATTCATTGCAATAAGCAACATTGCGGTGGACAGATCGGAACCTTGACTGACATTTTTGACACATTTGGGGGTACCAGTGACATTACTGCAGTAATCAGTGCTATAAATATGCACTGTTACTGTAAAAATGACACTGGCAGGGAAGGGGTTAATTTTATTGGAGAGGGAGGGGTTAATGTATGCCTGGTGCTTACTGACGTGTGTGGGGGGGAGCTATGCTGAACTCTGCAATCTGTCACTGCCTGTCACTTAGGAGATCCGCCCGCTTGTGTTTACACAAGCAGGCGGATCTCCACACTAGATCCCCGGCGAGCGGCAATCACCGCTGCTCCTCCCCTGGCCCGACTCCCGCTGTGACTGAATACAGCGGGAGCGAGCCTCCGCCGCCGAGAGAGGGGAATGTCTGGCGACGTAGGACTACGTCGCCAGACGATCACGAAACCACTTTGCCGCAGTAGAGCTCTAGTGAGCAGACGGCAAGTGGTTAAAAAAGCAGCTTTACTCAACCCCTTTATCCTAAAGGAAACTTGAAATATTGTTTTAGGTCTCAGGGAGTCCTTGTAAAATGCATTCATCAGACTGCCCCTTGCATGTGTGGTCAGTGGGAAGAATGCCCTTTACATTTGTGATCGGTGAGAAGAATGCCCTTTACATTTGTGATCGGTGAGAAGAATGCCCTTTGCAGTTGGTAGTAAGTATGCCATCCTTAAAGACAACTAAAAAGATCATTGATGTCATGCCGCTGGGTCTGCCAAGTGTGTTAAAGTTGGAAATATGCAAACACTATCAGATTGGAAGTCAACTGACCACAGCTCAAGAAACCTTATGCTACCTTTGATGGAACCTTGGGTGAAAATGTCTGCTTTTAGATGTATGTACATGCAAATCTTTTTTTTATTTTCATTTTGCTTAGATAGAGGAAGGGTTGGAACTCTATTTAAGTTTTTATTGAGATTTGTGTCCTCACTAGGTGGATTCATTCCCTCTATTTTTAGTTATGACCATTATTACAGCAACAAAAGGTAACGGTAAATCCACAATTTAAAGTGATTGTAAAGTCTGTTTTTTTATAACATGCTCTGTGCAGTGGATTTGCACAGAGCAGCCCGGATGCTCCTCTTCTTGGTTCTCTCTTTGCTGCTCCTGGCCCCTCCTTCTTATTGAGTGCCCCCACAGCAAGCACTATGTTAGGGGGCACCTGAGCCGAGCTGCAGCCCCGTGTCTATTCAGACATGTAGCTGCTGTTCAGCCCCGTCTCCTATGACTGGCTAACTGACTTTGATTGACAGCAGCGGAAGCCAATGGCACCACTGCTGTGTCTCAGACAATCAGGAGGGAGAGTCCCGGACGGCCGAGGGACTCGTGGACATCGATGGATAGGGAGGGGGCTCAGGTAAGAATTAGGGCTGCTGCTGCACACAGAAGGCTTTTTATCTCAATGCATTCATTCTCTTTAAAGCGGAGTTCCGGGCACAGATGTCATTTTTTAATGAACATACCCCCGGGACAGTCAGGGCTAGCACATTCCACAATGGCTAGCCTCTGATCTGTCCCGGTTCGCACTTACCTTTTAGAAGAAATACTTACTTATAAAATTTCTTCCACAGCGTTTCCATCTCTGTTGTGGGCAGCTGAAGCCGGCGCGGTCCTCTTCTGTGTCTTCTTCCGCGTCTTCTTGTCCCAGAATGCCCCGCACCGGCCCCTCTCGTCACTTCCGGCGCGACGCCGCATTCCTCCACAGCTTCTGGGCATTCCCAGAAGCTGTTTAGCAGGGGAATGCAGCGTCGCCCGGAAATGACGAGCGGGGCCGGTGCCGTCGCATTGATTCCTGGGAGCTGTGACGTTCAGCTCCCAGGAATCATAGCGAGGCAGGAAGTGACGGGGTGAGCCGCGGCTCCGAGGGAGGAAGTACTCTGAGGTGAGTATCTTCGATCTTCAATTGCAATGTAAGTAAACAAAAAAAAAAAAAATAACTACCCAATTCCTTTTCAGGTGAGGCATACCTAGCGGAGGGGCACAAAAAAAAAATCTCGTTTTTGTGCCCGGAACTCCGCTTTAAGGAATGAAATGGAACAGGATGTGATGGTAAATCTTTTGATGGGGCACCTCATCCAGTGACAACTAAGAGGAGAATTCCTCTCACTTTTTAGGTATTTACTCATACTTCCCGTTGCATCTCAGGTACAGATAGCAAAAGTAAATCTCAATGGGACACAGATAGAACAAAAAAAATAAAAAATAGATAGGGGTTTTAGCTTTCCCTACTTTATACAATTAAAAAAAAAAAAAAAAATTGGCTGTGCACGTTTGTATATATACTTTAATCTCCTTGCAAGAAGTTATTTCCACAAATTATTTGCATGTTCAAATTCTTTGTACTGAAAGAATTTTAACTTTGTGTTTTCCCCTTTCCCTTCTTATTGCAGTACCACTTGACCATTTACTGTATAGCAACCGCTCCATGGTTTACCTCAGTCTAAAGTCTTATGAACTGGCACTGGTTGATGCAGAAACAGCCTGCAAACTGCAGCCACATTGGTTAAAAGTAAGTATGATTAGTGTTTTATTATATATGGTTAGCTACAAAGTATGTGAAACATACGTACAGTATATGGTATTGTTTAATAATGCGATGGAAAGAGAAGTGGTGCTATGCCATATATAGTGACCCCCAGCAACCAATCAGAATTCATTTCACTATGATTGGATGAGTGGATGTTCATTTCTGGTTGGTTGCCACAGCTTGCCGATGAACATTTCTCTTCTCTTTTTTTATTCACAAAGCCCATGTTACAGATAACTTACCTACATATGGATTCCTTTGTAGGGGCATCTGAGGAAAGCACAAGCATTGACAAACCTGGGAAAAATAGAAGATGCTTTAAAAGAATTTCTTTTCTGTCTGGTACTTGATAGTGAAAATAAAACGGCAAAATCTGAAGCCCAAAAGGTACCATTAACTTTTTTTATGTTGCTGTGTTCCCTGAGCTTGGAACAACGATTTGAAGGATTTTATATTTCCCTTACAGTTAACATCATTTTTATACAGGTTTACTGAGAAATTTAGTAGTATGAGTTATTTTTAGTCTACTATGACACGAATAGCATCATTGTAAAGATAACATTTAATCATATGCAGCCCTGAGTGCCGGTTCACATTTGTGCGATCACAGAGATCGCATGTAATTCAGGCAGGATAAGAGTTGGCGCATCACACATACCTATATAGCATCAAGGGGTATGCAGTTCATGTATAGTCATTAGTCTGGTGTAGTTGATGGCTGAAATAGATTACACTCAGGGCCAGCTCAGCTGCAGAGAGAAGTCAGCTCTGAAAGTGAAAATAAAAACAAAAAGCAGAGCGCCTCTAAGTGTTATCAGTTTAATTAAAAGGGTAATGCAGGTACAGGAAAACTGCTCACATTTAAAACAGTATAAAATAGCTCATCTGTTAGGTGGTCTGCAGGAACACAGGGGTCCACGGCTGGATGTTAGTAGCTCCAAGAGGTGGTGCAGGGGATGGTGAAGGAGGGAGATGTCTGGAGAGCCAAGAGACCAGATAGTAGGATGGCCAGCAGCTTCAGGAAGGTGTTCTGTTCCTCAGGGAGACACCTGGTGAGCCGAGAGACCGTTAGGTAGGATGGCTGTCGGCTTCAGAAGGACGCCCTGCTCCTCAGTACATCCGGCGCCAACAGATAGGGGAGCCCAGCGTGACAGATCCAGCAGCCAAACGCAAACGCAAAAGCGCACTGCTCCTAAAAGGACATGCGATCTCTGTGTGGTGCAAAATCAGCCATACAGTTTGTATGGCTGAATTCGCACCGCAATCGCACCTAACTCGCACAGGACCCTTTTTTTATTCCACAGCAGAATCGGATCGCATGGTGGTTCACACTAGTGCGATCCGATTCTGTGCGAACTTGCGGATCGCACTCCAATCTGATCTGGGGGTGTCATTAACTTTTAATCGACACCCCCAGCGTAACGCATATGGCAGTGTGAACTGCAAGGGGTGCGGATGCGATGCGGGAACACGCTGTATATTTGCAGCGTTCCCGTATCGCACAAATGTGAACCGGCACTGAACGATTAACCACTTTAGCCCCGCTTACATTGAGGCTACTGCGGCAAAGTGCCGCGATCCCGTCCAGCGACGTAGACCTACGTCGCTGGACTCCGCCCCTTGTGGGCGGCGCTCGCACGCCGCCGGAGGCTCGCTCCCGCTGTGTTCATTCACAGCGGGAGTCGGGCCAGGGTTGGAGCAGCGGCGATTGCCGCTGCTCTGCCCCGATCGTCGGGGATCGAGTCTGGAGATCCGCCCGCTGTGTGTAAACACAGCGGGCGGATCTCCATAGTGACAGGGAGTGACAGATCGGACTGTTCAGCATAGCTGGACATCCGATCTGTCCTTCTGTCACACAGTCACCTCCCCCCCCCACACGTCAGTAAGCACCAGGCATACATTAACCCCTCCCTCTCCAATAAAATTAACCCCTTCCCTGCCAGTGTCATTTTTACAGTAACAGTGCATATATATAGCACTGATTACTGTAGAAATGTCACTGGTACCCCCAAAAGTGTCAAAAATGTCAGTCAAGGGTCCGATCTGTCCGCCGCAATGTCGCAGTCCCGCAAAAAAAATCGCAGATCACCGCCATTACGCGTTAAAAAAAAAAAACACCAAAAATGACAGAAATCTTTCCCTTAGTTAGTAAACGCAATAACTTTTGCGCAAACCAATCAAAATACGCTTATTGCGATTTTTTTTACTAAACATAGGTAGCATAAAACAAATTGGCCAAAAATGTAAAAAAAAATGATTTTTACATTTTTTTGGGGGGGAATTTCATATAAAAAAATGTGAAAAATATTGTTATTTTTTCAAAATAAACGCTCTTTTTTTGTTTATAGCGCAAAAAGTAAAAATCGCACAGGTGATCAAATACCACCAAAAGAAAGCTCTGTTTGTGGGAAAAAAAGGACGTAAATTTTGTTTGGGTACGGCGTTGCACGACCGCGCAATTGTCAGTTAAAGTCGCACAGCGCCGAATCGCAAAAAGTGGCCTGGACGGAAGACAGCAAAATCCTCCGGTGGTAAAGTGGTTAAACTGGTTCCATAGATCACTCTCCTTTTTAACTAGAAGAAATATGCAAAGTTCCAAACTGCTCCCACTCTATCCAAACAAAAGTCTTGGCAGAATTTGGAAGTTAATTTATAGAGTATACTGTGTCTGGGACCCTTTTATTGTCATTAACTGTCCACTAAAGAGTAGATTTTGCTATAGTGTAGTAATGTGGTGTACCTGGCACAATACCCATTTGCTTTTATAAATAGTGACCACTACTTTTATTATGCCCACAGCTGCTGCTTAATATATTAAGTCCTGGACACAGACAAGGAAACTTTCCAGAAGTTCTTCAATCGATGTCACATCCATCAAGGTTAAAAGGAAGTCATATAAGCTCAGACACCAGCATTAATAATTATAGGTTATACCAGGTAAGAATAACAGGGTACTTTTTGTAGAATAAACAATATGAGAGGAAACCTTTTCATCAAAGTGACAAACTGAAAAAAGAAAGCTGTTAGCAGGTAGAGGTGCTTGCACATGTCTGTATCATTGATATATTCTACTTATGGATTCCCATTTCTATTGGCCCATCACTGTGAGAGGCTTCCTCCTTGTCCAATACGAGTGTGTGTGTGTTTGTGGGGGGGGGGGGGTGTAGGCTCTATTCACCACTAGAAGAAAGTGCTGGAGTCATAACATAGCAGATAATAATGAACTGTTTGCCTGCACTATATCATTGCTAACAACACTTTTTTTAAGTAAGGCCCCTTTCACACATATGGTCCGTTCAGTTCATTAGTTCAGTCACATCAAATCATCAGTTCAGTCACGTCAAAATGTATCCGTTTTTCCATCCGTTTTTTTCATCCGTTTTATGCATTGGTAGTGGATGTAAAAATAAAACGGATGAAAAACGGACCATTTGTCAGTTTACATCCGTTTTTTTTTCCGATCCGTTTTTTTGACGGATGAAAAATAGGGCATTCATCCGTTCCAAAAAACGGACATTGACGGAAGCAGATGAAAACGGATGTTAACGGATGATCATCCGTTGTCATCCGTTTTTACATAGAGGTGCATTGATGTCCGTCAACAGATGGATGAAGAACGGACAAACGTATGTGTGAAAGGGGCCTAATAGCTTAGGTTTTCATTAGCTTCTCAATTTGTTTACAAACTGTGAGAAAAGATCTGTTCAATCAACATACTTCTGTTCTTCCCTATTACTATTCTACATCACTCCATGGTGAGGACAAATCCTGACATATATTCTATCTCCATACACTCACTAGATTTTGCACCAAACATGAAATCTTTCCTTTTTTCTGTGCTGCATCCCATCCAGCTTTCATGCTTTGTCCAATGAGATTATTTCAGTGGTAATTAGAGAAACCCCTCTCATTATGGGAATTGGTGCCAAAGAAAGGGTATTAATGCTGGATACACACTATACAAAATTTACTAGGTGGGTAGCCCTGTCAGCGACATTCTGTTTGACAACCTTCAGATCAAAAATTGAAGGAGCCGGAGAGAAATTTGTTGGCTGAACAGCGGCTGCATCCAGTCAGATGTGGCTGCTGGTCGGGCATTCAGGCGCCGGCTACAGCTGTTAGAATACAGTGGGAGATTCCTCAATTTATGCTGTACATTGCGGATTGGGGCATCTGTTAGATAATTTTCTATCAGTCTGCAGGCTGAATGAAAATAATCTGTATGTATTCCCAGTTTAAGAGCAGGCATGTGCTAGAGCAGAATAATACAGGTATGACAAATAGGTGCCTCCTAAAGCACAGTTCCAGAAATAACATATCACATTTAAAAGCTACTGCATACAATCTATTAAATTATATAATATAATTAAAAAAATGTGTTTTCTTCCTGATTAGTCTAACATGGAATATAAGAAAAACGTAATTCTTCCTGAGCAAACTATTTCCACCGGATGCAACAGTGTGCGGAAATCACTGCAGACCTTAGAAAATATAAAGGAAGGCCACAGCGCAGACACCTTGTCCTCAGAGGAACGCCTGAAAACTTCACTGACATGTCACACTTTAAAAAGAAAGTTCTGCAAAAATGATACAAGCGAGGTTACAAGTCCAGAGTTGCCCAGCAAATTACCAAAAACAGGTATGAATTTATAACTGCTCGAGTTTACTGGATTTAATTATATGCTTTCATTTATGTACTGTTAAGAAGAACAATACAAACAAGGGAATACTGATTGAACTTTCTAGTAGTGACTGATTTTTTTCTTTTTTTTTTTTTTTTTTCTTTTGAAGCAGAACTAAAGGGATCAATATTCACCTTTCCAACAGTCTCTCCCCAGAGATGGCATCTTCTCCTTTTTGGCCATCTTTGTTGGCTGGCACAGAATGACATTACTCCAGTGCATGCACAGGAGCAAGTCAGTCTGGTGCACGGGGATCAAGATGGCTGCTGTGAGCTGAGCTGCCAGTTTCCATTCTGAGGGTTGCTGTGAACAGACAGAAGAGACATAGGGGTTGATTTACTAAATCTGGAGAGTGCAAAATCTGGTGCAGCTCTGCATAGAAAGAATCAGCTTCCAGGTTTCGTCTTAAAGCCTCTTTCACACTGTGTGTCCGTCGGACGGACTCCGTTTATCTCAGCAGCGGATCGATCCACCGATCCTCCGCTGAGCAGGAGAATGACAGCTGTTCTCCGCACTGTGTGCGGAGACACAGCTGTCAGAGCCCCATACATCTCTATGGGGGAATCATCCGATCCCATCCGATCCGCTGGACGGATGGAAAATAGGGTTTCCATCCATCCAGATTTGATGGATCGGATGTCAGCGTACATGTCTCCGCTGACATCCGATGCCCCATAGGGATGCATGGGGGGCCTGTTCAGATCCGCCAAAAAAACTGACAGGCGGATCTGAATGGTCCGCCTGTGTGAAAGGGGCCTAATTTAACAAACTGAAGTTAGAAGCTGATTGGCTACCATGCACAGCTGCACCAGATTTTGTACTCTCCAGTTTTAGTAAATTAACTCCATTAAATGTCTCTTCTGCAAAAAAAAAAAAGACTGCCAGCTCACAGATGAATTGGAGAGAATTCCTTTCCACAAGTCACACGTTTACACAGATGAGTCAAAGCTTTGTGGCCATGTGAAAGCATAGCTAAGCTTAAAGAAAATTTATTTAAATTGTGTTTTATGGTAAAATGTATGTAGGGCAATAAGCAGCAATAGGGGTGCAACATTTTAAAGTAGCTTTACTGTAGGCAATTAACATTTTATTGAAAATCTCAACTTTTCTTGGGAAGTTGCGCTTGGCCTTGTAAAACCAATAGTCATGGCGGCTGAGCATCACATTAAAGGACCAGTAAAGACGGTTTGAATGTAGATGGGGGCAGATTATGTTAATTTTTTAAGCAGTTGATTTATAGCAAACTACAGATACGCTAGTTTATTCTTGGTATATAAATTGACATACACTTCTTTATTCAATTATGGCTTATAGGTTTCTAAATGAATACTGTTTTTATTAAACTCCAATTCACAACTCCAATTATTTGTTTCATTGAATACCTGGGTAAAGATGGACTATGGGTTGTTCTGCAAATGGACCTCAGAATTTGGATTCTGATACTGTCCAGCTAATTGTCTCTAAATATGTTGTTCATTAATGGATACCTTCTAATGGATTATAATTATATATTGTACTTGTTAACTTTTACAGATGTGTCAATGAATGAGAGCGCAGACATGAGCTTACTTGTCTCTTCACCTGTGGACTCATCAGACTTGGAGTGTTCACTCTGCATGAGGTATCCCTTTATTCCTCTTTATAGGCTGCTGACAACACAACCAATCTGTGATCGTATTTAACTGCAAATTTTGCAATTAGAATTTATCTATATTAGTTATTAAAGAAGTCCTTTATAGCTAAAATGTTCTGGAAATTTGTGTTATTCAGTAAGAGAATAAATGCTCAGGGCTATAGTGTGCTCAGTGCATTAACCAGCAGAAGGCACCAGATTTCAAATTAAGGAGGCTTTGTCACAAAGAAAAACATTTGAGTATTAAAGAAGATCTTCATGAATTTTTTTCCTGGCCAGTTGTAGTTCAGCTTTAAGGTTTTGATGGAAGTATCCTTTCTTTAACCCACCGATCTCATAATAGTTCTGTGGCAGTGACTAAAGCCTCGTACACACGCACCGATTGTCGGCCGAACGATCGGCCGTCTTTTGTCCAGTGTTGTTGTGTTGGTTGAAATGTGCTCTAGACTGCACACGAATTTTGTCGGCCAACAACAACCAACTGCAGAAGTGATGTCATGTTCTGGTCTACTTTCCGTGTGTTTTTTCTTCTCTGAGCATGCCCAGTCTTGCTCATCTTATGTTTGTCGGCCGAAATCTGTACTGACTGACGAATAATCGGCCGTTCTGTTGTTGGCCAACAAAATTTTATAGCATGCAGACCAGATTTTGTTCGGCCGAAAAGTCGCAGTCGGTTGTTGGAAGCATCATACTAACAAGCCGACAATCGGCCGATCGGACGTTGGCCGAACATTTACGGCCGACAGTCGGTATGTGTGTACGGGCCTTAAGTGGTTCAGCTACACTACCAGGGCTAGTATGTAGCATATGAGCTGGGAAATAGCAACTTTCATCTGAGCCTTCGTACAAGGGGTTTTGATTTCTGATGGATTTCCTTTAAAATCATCAGATGATTGAAAGCACAACTCCAGCCAAAATCTTTTATTTCTTTTTGCATAGAGCAAAGCATTAGAAAATGTTAGATTTTTATTGTCTGCTGTATTGGGAAAATTTGCCTTCACTTCCTGTCAGAAAACGAAGTGAAAGAAATCTCTTTAATGGTGAAACAGTTGTAATAGTGTGAGAAAGGGCTAGAACTTCTGACAATGCTTTTATTGCTGTATGCGCCACTTGTTACAGTAACGCCAGCACACCCTACTCCTTGTACGGGCCTAAGAGGAACAAGAAAGTAAGGTAAAATCTCTTCAATGTGGTCACAGACAGATACAAAATTTTAGCTCTTTGCCACTTATCCAAAACGAAATAAAAAAAACATGGCTGGAGTTAGGCTGAGAAATTCTTGATTTAATTCTTTATACTTCTCAAATTGCTTTTTGCTCTGCTTTTCTGAACTTGTTTCAAAGCCTAACATTTATAAAGTAAGTTAGTGCCAGGTTCATGGCTGTTCAGTATTTCATAGAAACCAATCAGATACCAGTTTTGGATGCATAAGTATAGTAAAATGAATGGCCAGCTTTTCATTGGTCATTGCAGAAATATGCACTTTTCCTTTGCATTTTGTCATTAAGCAAAGCACATTTGTAAAGGAGATATTAAGAAATTATACCCAGTCTAAGGGCACCACAAGAACCCCACTGGTAATAGTTAAGGGTTCAGCTGCATGTCTGCGTCACTGGCAGACAGATTATATTAAACTATATGCCTGGTGCATTTCCTCCTTTAGGATCAGTAGACTGTGTTCCTTTCGGAAGACTAATTAATAACCCATTGCCCAGTCTCCAGTCTACAATCCAAGCTGGAATTAACCCAGTTCTACTTTTCAGGCAGCACAAATGTCACATTCAGATCAAGAAAAGAACTAAAAGGTAATATGGTGACTGATGCTGTCTGTGCCGTAGTAGTGGCTTTTACCCACTTAAACATACAGAGAACCCCTTATTCAGCTTTGACTCTTTAGTTTGTTATTGCACCTTCTGGCACTAGGCCAGTATGGTGTATTCTGTTGTAAATTCAGGATGAATCCACTCCTTCCATTTACTTGGTGCAAGGTATTGTTGTTTTCTCTTTTTACTCTTTTGGCTTCAGGTTGCTGTATGAGCCCGTCACCACTCCCTGTGGACACACATACTGCCTAAAGTGTCTTGAACGATGCCTTGACCACAACCCGAAGTGTCCATTGTGCAAAGAAGACTTGTGTGAGGTTGGTTTAAACTTTTAAGTTTCTTTGAATGTGTGTAGGTAATTTAAAGCTTTAAACCCCACAATAGTGAGCTACTGAGGGCTAAAGATGGCCTCTTACATGGGAGGATCTATTGTTGGGAATATACAAACACAATCCCAAATAATTCTTCACAAACATCCATTTGGCAAAAGCCCTGTCCATTAAAAAGAGTGAAAACAGCTGTCAGTTTCTCTGAATTTAAATTGGTTGTAAACCTCCAATATGAAATATGAACAAAGCATATCCCTCTAAAGTGTGTACTTGTCTCAACGTAGAGCACTGTGTCCTTTCTGTCTGCTACTTTGTTTCTCTGCTCTCAGCATGAGTCCCTTCTAACAAGTTTTCCTGACACTAAGAGAAAAAAGGTGACAGGGGAGGGAGCTCTCAGCTCTGTTACTATGTGCTGTGTGAAGGGGGGTGTGTCCCTCCCCTCCAATCAGCTCTCAAAGCTCTCCTCACTGAGCTCTGCAGCTTTAAACGCTCAGACAGGTATAAATTCTGAACTTTGAACAGATGTAGAGAAGAGAATACTGCAGATAAACAGGTACCACTGATGTAGGAGGATTTGTTAAATCTCTGTGTATCACCTGAAGCCAGTCACTTCACTGGATATACAGTATGAAGGGATTTACAACCACTTTAAAGTGGAACTAAACTCATCAATTAACCTGTTTTCCCCAAACAGTTATATTCTAGGCATTCTGTAAAAAATAACTGTCACATTTGCTTCTGCTCTAAACTGACCAGTCAAACCATCAAATGGCTGGTGTCATAACTAATCACATGTGCAGCAGCATGGCCGCTACAGATCAGAGACTCAGATGGCAACTTAGCCTGGCCATACATGTTCAATCTCCTTGTACAGTTTTCCTTTAGATTTACCAAAAATCATATAATATGAGGTCAAAACTAAACAACACTTTCAATTATATCCAATTAGGCAGGCCCTTGCACTACATAGTTGAAAGTTAATCTATAGAAAATTGTACTGAAAATTTTATAATGTGTGGCCAGCCTTACGCGGTTATAAAGGATAGGAGGGTTTAGTTCTGCTTTAAGTTCCCAGGTCTGCACACCTTCAGTGGGCGTTATGAGTAGATGTTTCAATTAACGACAAACAGCTGCTGAGCAATGTATGTGTGCAGGAACTTCAAAGTGAACAGGAATAGAATCAGGGACTATAGCAATAATCTTGCTTTTTTTAACTGGGTTTTACCGATGACTAAGCTATCACATCTGGGTGGACTGACCCCTTTTAAATAGAACAATCTACTGATTGTTGCATGTGCGGCAGTCACAGGTGACAGGTTTTCTCTGTTCAGCCCTGCTTTACCAGAAGTCCTATACTTCACAGTCCATGGTTTTCCAGATATCTTAAGGCTCTGGTCTATTTAGAATTAGAATTCAGGTCTGTGCACTTGGGGCTGTAGTGTATAGATTGTATCAATATTCTACCCGGTTTCATTTAAAAAAAAGTTGAATAGTGTGTGTGTGGTTGCTCTGTAGCCCAAGGTGCCCAGTAACATGCAATTCAAGCCTTCTAGGCGGGTGCTGACATCTTCAGTAGTTCCTACACTCTACCCTGCAATACTTAAAAAGTAGTATTAAACCCCTGGCTTTTTTTGGCTCCCAACACTAATCACAAAAAAAAAAAACATTTCCCAGTAAACTATTTGTTAAAATTCTTACCCCAACAGTTGCAGTTTACAACTTCCAGTGCTGCTGGCTCCTGCTGTCTTAGTGCTGCTTCCCTGAACTTTCAGTCCTCACAGAAAAGAGTTTACGGTTGACAGTACAGTCTCCTGTCAGTCTGTTCACTTGGAGAAAGGGGGGGGGGGGCAGGGGTGTCCTAGACAGGGGTCAGGCTCAGAGACCAGTAGCTATATTGGTGGAGGAGCTCCCACCAACCAGCAGAATAAGTATACATGCAGGTCACCTTGGCAGATGATACAAGCTCTCCTGAGGTACTGGGTCTACGCACTAACTGGTATTCACCAGATTACCTGATGGTGGAGAGGGGTGTTGCTGCCTGTTAGTACCAGGTCTTGGCCCTCAGGATCACCCCACCAGGAGGTGAGCAATTTGAGGTCCAGTAGAAGATATAGCAGGTAGGGATCAAGCATAAGCATAGTCAGCAAACAAGCCAAAGGTCGGTAACAAGTGGTTGCAGGTTGGTAGTGAAGATACAAACCACAGCAGCCGTGACAAGAACAGGCTATTGGCTGGAAAGAGTACAATAATCTGGCAAATAGGAAGTTCAAAGGCATGGTTTAAATAGGAAGTTCAAGGGATGAGGAAAGGGTTCAAGGTTCAAGTGAAAGCAGACACAAGGCAAGGTTTGAAAGGAATCAGCCAGGGAGCAGCCCAACATCTCGGCTGGCTCAGCCAGAAGAGATACTACAAGACACCGCAGAGGTTGCTGGTTCAGATCTGGGTCCTGACAAGGTCAATATGTATTCTGCTACATGTTTTTGGTAAAAAGAAAATCCCAGTAAGAGTATATTGATTGGTTTGAGCAAAAGTTATCGCGTCTACAAACTAGGGGAAAGATTTATGTAATTTTTATTTATTTTGTTTTTTACTAGTAATGGCGGCGATCAGCGTTTTTTAGCGGGACTGCGACATTGTGGCGGACAGATCAGACTCCTAAATGACATTTTTGACACTTTTGGGGGGGCCAGTGACATTACTACAGTAATCAGTACTAAAAATATGCACTGTTACAGGGAAGGGGTTAACCCCAGGGGCGATCAAAGGGTTAAATGTGTCCCTAGGGGGTGCTTTCTATCTGTGTGGGGGATGTACTTATGGAATGAACACAGGTACCTGTGTTTCTAAATAGGAGGAACACAGGAGCCCTGTGTTCATTGCTGACAGAACAGCGGTCTACCGCTGTAGCTAAAGGAACACTTGGAATGTATATGTGTTTTTACTTTGTGGGATAAAAAGCTGGAACCATACACTGTCTTATGACTGACAACTTCCAAAGTGGTTTTCATTCTGTTTTATGTTTCTTTCAGTATCTGGCGGTGAGAAAGTTCTGTAAAACAGAGCTGATGGAAGATCTAATAGCTAAGTATTTCCCTGAGGAACTTAAAGAAAGGAAAGCAATCTATGAGGAGGAGATAGCAGAGCTTTCAAAGTAAGTCACACAAGGAACACAGACATGTCATTCTAATAAAGTTTTGATGTTAACAAAATGTAATGTTTACAAAGAGCACATAATTGTCGCTGATACAGTTGAAGTCTCAGATGGGGTGTTCAAACTAGTTCCACAGTTTATTATTCGCCTTGATTTTTGAGAAACAAAAAAAGGAATATGGAGCTGCTCTCATAGAAACCAGAACTCTGAGAAATAACCCTCCTCCCCAAATTTGCTATGTTACTTTTTTTTCTAATGATAAGATAAAAGCTCCTTTTACTTATATAATTCCATTGGGACATGTTCTGTCAGGTCCCAAGTATCCCTTCTTCACTGTAGAGGAGGGTCCTTCTTTAGGTGCCCATCCAATGCCTGGGTTTCATGGACACTTCCTAGTGGCTGTCTAGCAGCGGGGTCCCCTCAGGCTGCACAATGATGATGACCAAAATTCACCCAACCAGGAAGTAGAAGGACCCCCTAAAAAAGGGTTCAGGATAGCAAGCGGGGAGAGAATGAGGAACATCTGCTCTCCAATCTCTTATCACATATCAGATCCCGGCTGTAAATGTATAAAAGAGGAGCTGCTCAGTCACAGTGCAGGGGAGGCAGCAGGGTCCATTAGACCCCTGATGTCTGTATAAAAAGAACCTGTAACTGCACAATGCTATCTAAGAGACCTTCTCAGCCCCTATGTGATGGCAACAAAGTTAAGTGTTTAAAATATAGGAAAACAAAAATATGTGAGCCCTCTCCCCCATGAGTGCTGATACGTGCAAACATGCACATCTACGATGCATGTGCACAGTCCTTTGTGCCACACTTAGGTTATACCTGTGCACACTGGAGTGATAGAAATAATGCTAGGGCCATCATTTATGGTTAACTGTAAACTGTTAAGCTGTAGAGGTTTTCAAAGTGTCACCTATATACAATTTTGGGTGTAGTTGTTTTTTACTATTTCAGTAGTGGTCATAATTTTGAGAATTCACATATTTACCAAATTTTTACTCAACAGTATCAATTTTATTATATTCTACAAAAATTTAGCACTTGTATTGTTTGTGTGCACCAAAATTAATTTAAGGTTATTTTCAAACATTTGAACCAAAACATTGTGGCATACAAAATTGTACCTCTTTTTTTTTTTTGGGGGGGGGGGGGGGTTGGTGATAAGTTTAAAGCTAAATAGGGCGCTCTTAACACGTGGAAGTGAAACATTTAAAATTTGCTCTGGCAGCAGAAGAGTTAAAGCTGAACTCCCGACAAATGAATGCTTACACAGTTAAAACTCTGTCAAAACACATATATGAACTTTATCTGCCACCTGACTAGTATGTACAGTACGTCTCTGCCCCCAGCCTGTGAATTGTACACTGAAGGAACAGCAAAACACTTGAAGCTCATTCTGATCTCTCCTTCTGTCAGCATATGTGCATGCAGCAGGACCCGATGGGCTTCGAATACTGATACTCTCTGTTTCAGTGATGCTGTACAGGGGGTTGAGGGGCTGATACCAAGCGAGATTCGGGTGCTTATGGTAGCTGTATATAAAAATGCATTTAATATTCTTTTAAAGAAAAACATGGCTGACTTAAATGGTAATTTTTTAAATATCTGCCTGGAGTTCAGTTTTAATCTATGAAGATGAACAATAAATCTGTAGCCTTCTTACTTTTTCCAAGCTCCAGTTTTTTTGTTAATTATTTATGGAATGTAACGTGTTTGCTCTGGTTTTTAATAAATCATCCCACTGTGCAAACTCCCTAGAGACCATAAGTTTCTCTGTGCTGCATTAGCTAACAGCAATATTGAACATAATATTAAGACGTCTATTGAAATCATTTTAATTTTATACCCAGTCCAACCATTGTAGAACTGCACAAACTGCAAGAATCAATAAAAAAATATACAAAATGGTTTGATTTTAAAATAGAATTTGTGGATACAGAATTTCGTGCTTGAACCCAGTTTTAAATAATGTTGCATGTTTGGGTGTAAGCCTTTGGGCTAAAGACTTACTTTTAAAAGATTGAAATAGGAATTAAGGCTTTCCTCTGAAATATACAATTTCTTACACTGACCTTAATTTACTATCGTTGCATATAGCATTTTCTATGGTTATTTTGTTAGAGAACCAGTCGTAGAAATGCTTACACCAAGTCTTAACATTATGACTAATTGTAAAAGTTTTTCTTTTCTTTTTACAAGCTTGAACAAAAATGTCCCTATATTTGTGTGTACCATGGCTTACCCCACAGTCCCATGTCCTCTGCACATATTCGAACCTTGTTATCGTTTGATGATTCGGAGATGTATGGAAACTGGAACAAAGCAATTTGGCATGTGCATTGGTGACTCTGTGAAAGGGTGAGCAAATTTGGCTTTATCTATCATCTCTCTGTTTCTCACACATTATTTGGGTGAGGATGCCATGGGTACAGAAAAATAAATTTGCTGAATACAATACCCTGCACTATATATTCCCTAACTTAGATTTGGGGACACTGCGAAGAAGGTGATATCAATAACTATGAATATTTATCAGTAGGGGCAGTCAAATGCAATAAATTGAGAATAAAAATCCCTTTGGCAGGTACGCCATTCTGTTCTAGTATGTGGAAATAAGGTGAGAACATGCAGAAAATGGTAAAGGAGAACTAAATTGACACTATTGGCCAAAAAGGCCTCATCATAGAAATACATCAATAGTGAGCTTTGAAAAACGGAAAGGGTTGGTTCGGGCTCTCAAACCAGGATCCTGGGTTTAGTTGTGTGTACAAGAGCAGCCTAGGATGCAAAATGTGCAAGCAAATGTAGAGGAAATTTAATGATGGGCAGGCACTAGAAGTAGCCAGCTGTGCTGTGCTGACCATGGATCAGGTAAATGTATGTCACTTTAGATTTTCTTTAAAGGAATCTAGGATTTGTTTGTGGTAATGTCGTCTGATTTCACATGGGCACTTCTAATTAGTATGGGCCCCAAAGGATGAAAATTATTTTCCAAGTGCATGGCTTTTTGTCTTAACTGGCCAGGGCCAGGTAATAAATTCACCAGTAGTTATGCATTGGCATTTATTGCACACCACAGTAGTAAACAGCAAGTCACAGAAAACCAAAAATCATATTGTCAGTCTATTTACCCCACAGTTCTCTACTAATAAAAGCGGATTTCTATCTTATTGGTTTTTGTTTTTTTTTTTTGTTACTAAAGGCTGTTTGTCATTGCAATATATATGTTCTGTTTTTTTTTTACATTCTTTTAATTATAATATAATACACTCAGGATGCTTTCTAAATAACACATTGGTAAAATCCATAGATTCCCAATTAGAAGTGATGATACCTCTTTCTAAATTATATGAAATGCATTTTGAGTAGTGACCAACAGACTATTTGTCTAGAACATTGGTCTTCAAACTATGGCCTTCCAGTTGTTAAGGAACTACAATTCTCATCATGCCTAGTCATGTGAATGTCAGAGTTTTACAATGCCTCATGGGATGTGTAGTTCCGCAACAGCTGTAGGGCCAAAGTTTGAGGATCCCTGCTATAGAATATGAAGAAGCACTTAAACTGACCTCTTGATTTAATACCTCTTCTAGATTTGCAGATTATGGATGCATTTTGGAGATCCGTAATGTAGAGTTCTTTTCAGATGGTCGTTCAGTTGTGGACAGTATTGGAAAAAGAAGGTTTAAAGTTATTCAGCACAGTCAAAGAGATGGTTACAACACAGCTGATATTGAGTACATTGAGGATGAAAAGGTTAGTACCATATTTATCGGCGTATAACACGCACCTCAATGTTAGGAGAGAAATTTGAGGAAAAAAGCTTAAAATTTAAAATAAACAGCTTTGAACTCAGAACATTTTTTTTTAATCAAATGACATCTCACCAGTGTCCAGCAATGCAGCCTCATCAGCAGTGTCCAGCAATGCAGCCTCATAAGCAGTCTCCAGCAATGCAGTCTCCAGCAATGCAGCCTTATAAGCAGTGTCCAGCAATGCAGCCTCTAGCAATGCAGTCTCCACTAATGCAGCCTCGCAAGCACCATTGACACGATCAGTTTTTAAAAAGGCCGGGAAGCAGCGCCGAGAGCAGAAGGGGGCGGGCCGGGCCGAGGAGAAGGGAGAACGATCGCTCGTTGTCATCGGAAGTCCCGCCTATGATAGACGTCACATGTCTCGGCAGAGGAGGCAGGACTTCCTATGGCAGCTCGTCCTTCCTTCTCCTTGGCTCGGACTCCCCCTCCTTCTGCTCTCGGCGCTGCTTCCTAGCCTTTTTTTTTTTTTAAATATCGGCGTATAACACACATTATTGCTTTTTCCTCCATTTTTAGGAGGAAAAAAGTGTGTGTTATACGCCGATAAATACGGTATTTAGGAGAAAGTAGTTATCTATGACTAGGTTCATGAACGCTGGTTGTACATGAAGAAATCTAATAATTTTACAGTAAGATCTGTGAATGATCTTCTCTCTGTTAGACATGCAATATTTGAATGTTAGAAGATATCTAGAAAGGCCATAATGGTAGCAGTGAAACTGTGGGTTATATCTCTTTACCCCTGCTTCATCAGCTGCTATACATAAAATATCTAATGTGACTTTCCAGTCCCCCAGCTTCCTTGTCACAGCAACAACTGGTCTCCTATGTTACACTTATACAGGTTTTAAATTTATATAGATGGCAAGATTGTCCCAGAGTTACACTGAAAATAATTTCATTATGGCCGGGGCATAACTCGAGCATACAAAGCAAGGCAGAATTCTGACAGGTCATTTAACCTGGCTCATTTCCCCTCAGCACTTCATTTTCAATATGCGTAGCACATTTGCAATACCTTTTACATTCCCATTGCAATTCATGCTGAAAAAGGTGCTGAAGTTAAAGGGTACTGAAACAACTGCTGCTTAACCAGTATAAATCATAGAGGATATGTATAAAGAAAATGTTTTTCATTGTCACATATATAACACATCAATTAAAACTGACATAGACAAATGTAAAAAATGATACGTGATCAACTGTTAAAAAAGTGATCATTGCAACAGCTTGGGTAAAGTATTCTCATATTCCAAAACGTTTCGAGACGCTCTCTTCTTTAAGAGAACAGAGAAAGAACAGATCACTAAACATTGATGATAAAAACACATCGCACTAGGGGAATGCCCACCCACTACCAAGCAGCAGTTCCAATTATTAGTCTGGATGCTTGTAAAATCCCAATCCTCATATATTATAATTATTAATTTATATATATATATATATATATATATATATATATATATATATATATATTGATTTTTGAAGATGGGGGGGGGGGGGTGAAAACACTTAACTTTTGTCGTATCATAGAGGATATATATTGCCAGAACACCATGAATATTTATTTTAAAGTCTGAATTTTGAAGAGATGACCTCCCAGTCCATATTGTGCAGCCATTCAAGGCTGCATAGGCATAGGACCCCTTTCATCAGGCATGTTACCATTGTGCTATATAAATATAAATGAGCCCTTTTTTTAAAGCAA
Source organism: Pelophylax lessonae (assembly GCF_965119305.1). Taxonomy (NCBI): domain Eukaryota; kingdom Metazoa; phylum Chordata; class Amphibia; order Anura; family Ranidae; genus Pelophylax; species Pelophylax lessonae. The sequence goes on from NC_138774.1 coordinate 148,036,667, forward strand.
TCATATGGCCACAATAGGCCTTTATACTGCTTTATAAATGGACATCATAGAATATATAAAAATCAATTACTTTTAGGATGTTTGACAGAAAATGTGGTATAGAGAAGCCATTGTTGAAAAGTCTGCATTCATATGTGCATCTTAATACACAGATGAAATTCCTTTAGACTGGGTTCACACTGAATTCAGAGCGGCTCGCAGCAGGGGGTCCGGTGTGTCCCCGTGCACCATTTCAGGCCTGAATTTGTGACTGATTTCAGATCTGAAACGGACCAGAAGATGCACAGGACTTTTCTGCAAGCGGGTCTGCAGCTGACACAGATCTGTGTGAACTGGCTCCATTGAGAGCCGAACACAGTCTCCTGTCATGCGCATTGGATGCAGCGAAATCTGCATCCAATTCGCAACAGTGTGAACCCAGCCTCAAGGTAGCCGTTTTTTTATGCCAAAAGATTTACATTTTTTCAATTTCTAAGATTTTCATAGACCTGGCACACAGAGCAGGCAGGACATTTACACTACACTACTGTCATTGTTACAGTTAAGGTATGCAGAAGAATGATCACTCCAGCGTCATTGAATAGTAAAGGGGTAGCAGCCAACTGATGAATTCATTCCTCTGCTCTCCTGACGGTGCTCCTTGCATGTTGGGCCTCTGTATGTGGCTATGCTGTGACAATGTCTCACATATGTGGTATTGCCATACTCAGGAGGAGTAGCAGAATGTATATTGGGGTGTAATTTTTGCTATGTACATGCTATGTGTTAGAAATATCTTATAAATTGACAACTTTGTGTAAAAAAAAAAAAAAAAAAGTTTTCATTTTCTTTCCACGTTTTCCAAAAACGTGTGGAAAAAATTACATGTTCAAAAGACTCATTATGCCACATAGAATATACATTGGGGTGTTTGCTTTCCAAAATGGGGTCATTTTGTGGGTAATTCCATTGTCCTGGTGCTCCAGGGCCTTCAAAAGTGTGATAGGTCGCTAGGAAATTATATGTGTAATTTATGCTCTTAGAACACCTGACGGTGCTCCTTGCATGTTGGGCCTCTGTATGTGGCCAGGCTGTGAAAAGTCTCACACATGTGGTATTGCAATACTCAGGAGGAGTAGCAGAATGTATTTTGGGGTGTAATTGCAAGTATGCATATACTGCGTATGAGAAATAACTTGTTGTTATGACAATTTTGTGTAAAAAATTATTTCTTAATTTTCCCAGAAATTGTGGGAAAAAATTACAACTTCAAAAAACTCACCATGCGACTTACTAAATACCCTGGACTGTCTACATTCCAAAACGGGGTCATTTGGGGGGTATTTGTACTGTCCTGACATTTCAGGGCCTCAAGAAATGATAGGCCGTCGGTACATCAGGTGTGATTAGGTGTGATCAATTTTCAATGATTGGCACCATAGCTTGTAGACTCTATAACTTTCACACAGACTAAATAATAACCACTAATTTGGGTTATTTTTAAGAAAGATATGTAGTAGTATAAATTTTGGCCTAAATTTATGAAAAAAAAATTACTTATTTGCAAAATTTTATTATAGAAACTAAAACAAATTTTCGCTTTTTTTTTCAAAATTTACGCTCTTTTTTCACTTATATCACAAAAAATAAAAAACCCAGTGGTGATTAAATACTACCAAAAGAAAGCTCTATTTGTGTGAAAGAAAATGACAAAAATTTCATTGGGTACAGCGTTGTATGAGTAATTATCATTCAAAGTGTGAGAGCGCTGAAAGCTGAAAATAACAATATGCTAGATTATGCAAGTGTTTAATGTTTATGAAGTAAATTCAAATGTCATATAGAATAACCAGTGTATTTGTTGGAAACTGGGGATTACTGGTTTAAATACATTTAGGATCAGCCACAGCATGACCCCCCCATCAGTTTCTCTACTTCCCATCAATTAGCCATGCATCTCCCCCACGCCCCATCAACCACAGCAGTACCCAGTCAATCATAGTACCTCCCCAATTTATCACAATGTCCCCAGCCATCAAGCATCCTGTGTCCCTGTCCCCTACTGTAGCTGCTGTCCCTTCCGCCATCACTCACAGCAGCCCACTCTGCCAATCAGTTAAAGTTGCCCCTGTTCTGAGTCACAATGCTCCCCCATTAGTCAGAGTCCCTCCAGTGCCCTTCCCATTAGTTACAAATCCCAATGTACCCATCCACTTGAAGGATATAACTTTACACCAGTTGCTTACTTCAGTGGTCCTCAACTCCGGTCCTCAGGGCCCACTAACAGGCCAGATTTTAAGTATTTAAACAAAGTGTTTCTGTATAGACCACAGAAAAAAGAAGGTTAATTAGTCAGCAATGACATGTCAGGCTCTTAGTATAGTGAACATAGATGTTTTATTAATAAAAATCTTGGGGTATAATAAAAACCGTGCAAGAAAATTGTTGGTAAAATACAATCAGTGCAGTGACAAGAAACAAGACAGACAAGACATTAACATAAAGTGACAAAAAAAACCGGCCGGCTTGAATTTGTATTACTTCAAGTGGTATAAATATACAATCAAGTGCTTTATCCGCATAAATATTCTTGAAGGGACTCCTTAGTGAGCAAATGGTCGCCAATTTTGATTGGTAACTGTGTATGGGCAGTTAGTAACTGTGTATGGGCAGTTAGTATTATCTGGTTGCTCCAAAAAGCCACTTAGCGTGGTGTTTGTTGATATATTCGGTAGAGGCAGGGATGGGGGGTATTCCGCCCAAGAATGTTAGTGGCTTTTTTGGGGCAACCAGATAATACTAACTGCCCATACATAGTTACCAATCAAAATTGGCGACCGTTTGCTCACTAAGGAGTCCCTTCAAGAATATTTATGCTGATAAAGCACTTGATTGTATATTTATACCACTTGAAGTAATACAAATTCAAGCCGGCCGGTTTTTTTGTCACTTTATGTTAATGTCTTGTCTGTCTTGTTTCTTGTCACTGCACTGATTGTATTTTACCAACAATTTTCTTGCACGGTTGTTATTATACCCCAAGATTTTTATTAATAAAACATCTATGTTCACTATACTAAGAGCCTGACATGTCATTGCTGACTAATTAACCTTCTTTTTTCTGTGGTCTATACAGAAACACTTTGTTTATATGCTGTTATTGGTTAAGCCAGCCTAATACACTTAGTCCATACAGGCACAGACATAGATTCCTTGATAAAATTACTCCTCACAAACCACTTTATATGCCAGATTTTAAGTATTACCTTGGGGAGATGCAGACTAGAGTACTGCAATCACTGAGCAGCAAATGATATCACCTGGTATGTATTTCAGTTATCTTGCAAACCTGGCCTGTTAGTGGGCCCTGTAGGCCAGGGTTGATGACCACTGGCTTACTTGACTAAAGAAAACCAAGAAGATGGAGTCAGCTGCCGAGCTAAAGTCCTGATTGCGTAAAGCCCTGATGTCAGAAGGACCTTGGGTATCATTGTACCATGCTTCTGTAAAGCTGGCACTGAAACATGGCTGATAGATTAGGAGCTTTGTTCCCTGGTGTCCAACAAATGAAGAGCCGTACAGCGAGCACCAGCAGGCCACATGTTGGGCACCAGGGCTCTTCTAACAGAGTTACACCAAGGAAAGCTTCCCTGCATCCCCCAAGATGTGCATACCCTCATCTCCCAGTCACTTGCATGGATAAGCAAGGAGCAAACATGCCTACAGGGATTTCATGGACTCTGTCTTCACACCACAATGAATGCAGAGGCTGCTTATCTATCTTCACTTTCACGCTTTATTTTTTTAGTATTGCTTTTGTTTCTAGTCACTATTGTGTCCAAGATAATTTTGAAGCACCGAAATGATGTTTAATCTAAAAGTGGCAAGAACCAAGCATGAGGAGCTAAAAAAACCATGGTATATTGTAATACAATACCATGTATTTGGTGCCAACAAATCTCAAATGGAGAATGTATAGGGTACAAGTGATTCCAAGATAGGTTTTTATAATTAGCCAATTCCCTTGTGTTCTAGAAGATGAGTGCAAGAAATCCTGGCGCTGTTCTGTGAGATGCTACAACATTATACCCAAAAGAATTTGTTTATACTTTGAGAGTCTGCTTGCAATAAAACAATGAAAATATACTTTGTAAGGGTAGAAGTTTGTGAATAAGCTACATTTTAGAATACAGAGAATTCAGAATGTCAATGTGAGAAATTTAAATAGTTTTATTTTATTTTCTAGGTTAGAGAAGAAGATTACGAGGAACTCCGTGTATTGCACAATGCTGTGTATGATCAGGCGTACAACTGGTTCAGTACTCTGAAACTAGCATTGAAAACTCGAATCTTGAGTCATTTTGGTCCTATGCCAGCTAAGGATTCTGATTTACAGGTACATTATCAAATAATGATTCAGATAACAGTTGTAATGGTGGTACTGTATGGTCCTAGAATAGGCTATACTTGGGTAAGGTCTAATACCTCATTGATGAAGGTACATTTTTAAAATTAAAGATAAAGAAAATGGGTACATCTGGTTAATTTTAATATTTGAAATGTTAGTTTGAAAGGCATCATAATCAGCTGGCTCTATACATCAAATATTCATACTTTGATTGAGACAATAACCTGGAACAAGCATGAAGATAAGGAAATCTGAGTGAAATCCAAGCTCCATCTATCCAAGCTCCATCTATCCAAGCTCCATCTAACAAGAATAACAGCAAAAGAAAATAGAACTTTCAGAAGAGGGGTCAGCAGTGGCAGCTTCTGCACTTCCTTTAGCAAAGGCTTCCCTTTATGAACTGTTATTACACAGTCATAGATTTGAACTTGAGGGTGCTTACAGGGCCTTCAGAAAGCTGCTCAATGACTTCAGTTTAGTTTAATTTGTGCTTTCCTGAACCTGATGCTCTTCAGTGCATCGTTACCAAGCAAAGATTAAATAAATAGCATATGCACATAGCTTTGTATACTTGAACTGATTAACTGTCAATTCAAGATGTCATTTGGAGGGGAAGGTGGGAGAAATTAGGCACTGCCTATTTTCATTCACTATTTGATCACTGTTTGTAGTTGTCACATGGCTGCAAGTACAATCAGGTGAAGTAATCCATGTATGTATTTTGTTCTCTCTTTCATCCTATTTCAATTTTTTCTTCACCTGTACTTACTAAAAGATATGCTTGTTACCATAGGTGCTTCACTACATTCACAGCCCTGAGGCATAAAGTATATTACAATCAAAATAGAACTAACCTAGGCCTTGTATAGCATAGCCTCTAATGGTTTGTAGTGTTATGAGAAAGGGAAAGGGTTCTGCATACTGCAGTTGTGATATGTTGACCTGCATTTTGCCATTAAAAGCAGCTAAATAATATGCTCCAAATTTTTCAATAGAACTCTTCCAAAGTGCATGTTATTGCATATAAGTACAGGTATGAATATATTTGATGTGGATGTTTTCTAGGAAACCTTGTCAGGCGGTCTGTTTTACCCTCCGCAGCCAAAAATACTCCTCCCTGCCCTTCCTGCATTCTCCAACTCTCATTTTTCCGTATTGTTTTGAATCCAAGTGGTTGCTATAAAGCAGTTCAGATTGCCTGAGGTGCCTGATGTGCCAGATTGCCTGAGTTGATCTTCCCTTAGTCACATGTAAATGGAAAAGAGGAAAAAAAACCTCCATAAATACAAAAGACATGTTAAAACAATAAAATTACCATTGTAGTAAAACAACAGGTGTTGGTCGTCTACCTACTGGAAAGTTTTGAGCCCAGGGCCAGGGTTATTTCATGGACCACCAACATTGTAATACATTATTATCATTATTTTATATTTCAAATAAAGTCTTAGTTGCAGGCTTTGTATTTTTTCAAGATATAGCACTGATTTGTATAGCACTAATTACATTTGGATAAAACATATGACTAGGGAACAAGTGGAACCCCATTTTCTTGTAAACCTAAAGATAATACTGTGCCTTTCAATGAAAAAAGAATATCAGATAGGAATAATAAGTCCCCACATATATAGATATATATGTAAAAATCTGTTTTTTGCTAGAAAATTACTTAGAGCCCCTAAACATATATATGTTTTAAGTCAAGGCCCTAGAGAATAAAATGATAGGTGTTACAATTTTTTACGTGACACGGTATTTGTGCTGTGGTTTTTTTTTAAACGCAATTTGTTTTGGAAAAAATACACTTTAGTAAATGTTTATGCATAAAAACACAAAATAATACCCAATTGTTTGGTAGAATATAGACGATGTTACATCGAAAAAATAGATACCATGTCATGCCTTAAAATTGTACACGCTCGTGGAAGGGCGCCAAACTACAGTATTTAAAAATCTCCATAGGCGACGCCTTATAAGCTTTTACAGGTTACCAGTTTAGAGTTACACAGGAGGTCTGGTGCTGGAATTATTGCTCGCATACCGTTTACGATGATGCGTCACATGTGTGGTACAATGTTACATTTGCATGTGTGACCTAAGTATGCATTTGTCTGAGCACAGGGGAACGGAGGCGCTTGGAATCTTTTTTTTATAATATAAAAAAAAAAAGTTTTTACACTTTACTCTTTCATTTTTTTATTTGTTTTTATCAACTCTATTGCTATCACAAGGGGTGAACAACATCCCTTCTGTCACCTGTAAAAGCTATCCTGTGGCTAATTAGCCACTTTTATGTTAAAGCCCATAGCCAGCTGAAAAAAAGATACCGGGATGATGCCAGTAGCTGCAGCCATGATCCCGGTATAACTCCTAACTGATGACGTACGGGTTCGTCACTGAGGCTGAAGTGGTAAAAAAAGCCTGTATTACTTTGACCACAGGTGGACAACTAATTCAAAGTTCATGAGCCAGATAGTCCAGCCTAGGAGCTGATAAATATTTTTATTGAACGAGGGAAATGTGACTATAATGACAAAAGACCAGTGCAAGGCCTAAATTATTAATGTTGCATAATAGTTTTTATGCATTTTTTTAAATACATTTCCTTTATTTTTTCTAGGTAAATCCCAATGGCCCTGCATGGTGTTGGTGGATTCTCGCTGTTCTTCCTCTTGAGAGCAGGGCACAGCTCCCTTTTCTCGCAATGACATCACTGAAAGATCGCTTAACTAGCATTCGGCGTGTCCTTATGTTTATGTGTCGTACACGTACACGATAATGACATTGTACGCATTGCGTTCCATCTGACAAATACATAGTGCACATGCCAGAAATGTATGTCATACCGCAAGGTTTTTCTGCCTTGCCAATTTAACTTATTGTTAATGGTTTATTTTTCTTTTTTGTTTTTCAACTACTGAATGAAAACAAATCCTGGATGCCTTTTATATGAAATGCAGTATACACATATTTTCTTTGAAGCTTTTCCATTTTGATAAAGTTTTGTTATATAAAAAGTTTTTACAGAGCTGTACAGATTTGTGATCATCCGTAATGCATAATTTATTTTTCATGACCATTTCCTCTGCTTTTATTTGTGCTTGATTCATTGTTTAAAAAAAAAGAAAGCAAAGAAAAAACTGTTGTTAGTGCCTTTTTATTGTTTTATAAATTTATAAGAAAAATAGATATTTCCACATTTTTCTATGTTATTCCATTTAAATTTGCTCACATACTGTACATGTGATTGCATAAAACAAATGTATAGCCAAAATATTTTTTATAATTGGATAGGGTAGGGAAATATTAGAACCGCCTGTTCAGAGAAACACCCAAGCTCAGCTGCTTATACCTTAAGTGTAGATGCTAAAGACCGGTGCACAGGCTATGGTGGCCAATTACTCATATGATTCACAGCAAAATAAAGTCGGCTACTGGGTACACTCCTCGTGTTATGAGGAAGGCTACAATAGCCAAAACGCGTTAGCATTTCATGTACTGTATTTATATTATGTAGCCAAGTGACAAGAGGAGCGTACTGAGTGGCAAGCTTTTTTCTGCTGCATCTCAAAAATGATTTTAGCTAATTTTATTTTATTTATATATATAACACTGGAATAATATGGAAATATTATTCAGATTTACATTCATCTATGTTGTACTTGTGACTGCATAAGGCAAATGTATAGCCAAAGCAATTTCTTTGTTGGTTTGGATAGAGTAGGCAAAGATTAGAATCCTGTCATATGTTTTTTTTTTCCCAGAATGTAACTAAAACAGAATGTTATGGGAAATTCAGAAGATTACAGTTGTCACCAAAACAAGACGTTCCAGTGACATCTGTCTAAGGAATTCCTTTAACTTCATAAAGATTTTATTTCAATTCCTGTTGCATCTGCAGGACCTGAAGTGAAGGATAATCTCCCCAATGGGAGACAAACAGCAAAAGAAAATAACTGGCAGGGGTGTTAAACCCTTCCCTCCTCTATCAAAACTGAAAAAAATGTTTTGGCTGCACAGACACTGTAATTAATACAAGTGTAACATTACCAAGACCATGGGTTTTCACAGGAAAAAGTTACTATCTTTATTGCTGTGTCTTCCCCCCCCGTTGTACTATGCGACTTAACCACTTCCAGCCCAAGTCCATTCTGGCACTCCTCTCCTACATGTAAAAATCTTCATTTCTTTGCTAGAAAATTACTCAGAACCCCTAAACATTATATATGTTTTTTAAAGCAGAGACCCTAGAGAATTAGATGGCGATCGTTGCAACTTTTTATGTCACACGATATTTGCGCAGCAATTATTCAAACAATTTTGTTCACGGTAATACCTCTCATATATGTGGTTTAAACGCTGTTTACATATGCGGGCATGACGTACTGTTTATTGTTTGTAAACGTATTGCTTATTTTATTTTTAATTTTTTTTTTTTTTTTATATCACTTTTTTCCTATTACAAGGAATGTAATCATCCCTTGTAATAGGAATAGGGCATGACAGGTCCTCTTTACAGAGAGATCTGGGGGTCTATAGGTCCCCACATCTTCTTTAGGCTGGAAAGCCTGAGATAAAAGAAAAAAAAAGCAATCTTAGCCTTTCCAGCAAAAAACACGGCACTGTTTACATCTGCCAATGCTGGAAGTGACGTCATAACGCCAATCCTTCCCTATATTTTTAAGTCATCGGTGCTTTCCACATATATCCCATGTTTTATAATGTCACATATACTAAGAAGGTAACTGTTCATGGGGAACTGGAAGCTGGGTTTAAATTAGGCACTTAAAATGTAAGAGAGGGTGTAAAGGGCTGGACTTTGCATTCTGCAAGTGATCAAAAAACAGAGGGGGGTTAGTCTGACAGATAAAACCAAAAGTGATATTAAAAGGAATCATTTTTTTAAAAATAAAAACACAAACATGTCATACTTACCTGCTCTATAAACCTGTCATACTTACCTGCTCTATGCAGTGGTTTTTCACAGAGCAGCAGTCCTCCTCTTCTCGGGTCCTTTGCTGGCACTCCTGGGCCCTTCCTCCTGTCGAGTGCCCCCAGAACAAGTAGCTTTCAATGAGGGCACCCAAGCAAGTGCACTCCCGAGCCACTGCTCTGCGTGTCCATTTGGTCACTTGCCTGACGAAGGGGCCCTGTGTGGCTCCGAAACATTGCTGTATGTTTATCATGTGACCACAAAAATAAATCCCTTTTCGAGGAATCCTTGGTGTGCTGATGACATTTCTTCTTTAGAGACACGGAGTCGGGGCTTGGCCTCAGCCCTTCTCTCATTAGCTGTCTGATGTGATTGACAACAGGGGAGCCAATGGCTCCCACTGCTCTCTCAGCCAATGACGAGGGAGAGTCCCCAGAGAGCGGATGGTCTCGTGCACATCGCTGGATCGAATGGGGTAAGTAATTGGGGCTGCACAAAGAAAGATGTTTTAACTTCATGCATACATTTAGTAAACCTTCAGCCTTTATAACCACTTTAATGATTTCTAGTTCACACTAGGTAAAAGCATTTATCCTAATATTATTTCACTTTTATAGACCAGGATTGTGTCACAGACCATGTCATGTGGCGCATAGTTAAAGAAGATTTTCGCTAAGGCTATGTACATCTAATCTGGCTGTATATTATAACCCTGCTGGAGTTTTAGAGAATCCAACAAGCTTTGGGGATTGGAAAAAAGACGAACAATTTTAATATTAATTTGTCACTGACCTGGACAACGTATGTGTATACATATCAATATGATCTGGCAAATAATGGTGGATGCAGTTAATGCAAACTTAGTTCTAACACCTCTATCAAGTTACCCTAGATCAGTTAGAGATTGAGGTAGGCTTCAAGCATACTACATTAGCTGTGGCTGCAGGAAAAACACAAAATGCAGTGCGATTTTGCCATGGCTTGCATTTTCCTACGCCCATTGTGCAAAATGTTCCTATCGCGTTCAGGAGAGGAAGGTTGAAGCTCCCTTAACCGCAGCAGCTCTTAAACTCTGCTAAAAGCCTATGTGTACATTGACACATAGGCCTTTATGGAGTTGAGTTTAGGAGCTTTTGCAAAAAAAAAAAAAACACCAAAAGCACCTAAATTCCAGTTTAGGATGTCCAGTGTACATGAGCCTTAAGCCTAGTACACATGAGCTGAATGCTGGGGGACATCAACCGGTTCAATAAAAAAAACGGCCGAAATTCAGCCCATGTGTATGGCAGCCGGTCCGACACAAGCTGGCCTTGAATGCTGGAAAACCAGCAGTGGACCAGCAGGAGTCACTGATCGGAGTGTTCTGGCTGGGGGGCGCCCTGTCAGAACACAACAGCTCAGTGAGGGACATCACTGTACTAACATCAGATTGTTAGTACAGCGGCTCCGACCTGTGTACTAGGCTTAAAAGTGGTAGTGAAGTCTTTTTTTACGCTTGTACCTACAGGAAAGCCTATAATAAGGCTTACCTGTAGTTACAGTCAATATCTCCTAAACTTGCACTGTTTAGGAGACATTCACACTGCATGCAGCAGGTGACGTCCCTGGCGCATGAGCTCTGAAGGGATGGCATACCCCTGCCGTCCCTTTAGAACTCTGCCGCGGCCATGAATCCCGTGAACATGCCATTGCAGCTCAGCTAATTGGATGGCTGGAGAACCCGGAGGGAAGACCAGGTGAAGATGGAAACCCTGTCAGTGGTGACAGCACGCTGCTGGAGGGCATCGTAAGGTAGGCATTTCATAATGTGCTAGTATGTGATACTAGCACATTATGCCATTGTCTTGCAGGTATTTTTGAGCTTTTTTAAAGGCTGCAGTTTACTACCACTTTAAAGCAGAACTGCACTGCATCTGAGTGCAACAAACCAAAAAGACTATTTAATTTTTTTTATAGCATTCAAAGCAAACTCACCCATGTCTCCATGCTTGTATTTTATTGATAAATCACTTCGAAAAACACCCCTCTATCATTTCTGGCTGTAGCCATCTTGAGTAAGGACAGATGATTCATGTAGCATTTACTGTCTGGAATCCACCTGCCATTAGCAGGAAAGTGTGCTTAGCAGAGAAAGATTCTCCTCCCCTCCTGAAGACTCCTGTGATGTATGATATTTGCCTAGACCTGGAAATTAGAAAGTAACTGAAGAAATATAAAAATAATTTTTAAACAAGTAAATATGATATACTCGCCTATGTTTTTACTAATGCTAGCAGCATTGAAAAGGCAATGTTACTTGAGAGTGAAGTTCCAGTGTGGTTTCTTTCTGCATCTCTTTTAAGTTTTAAAGTGTTACTAAATCCAGGATGGTGCATTTAATATACAGCTATATGATCTCCCACAGTACACAGAACATGGAAACGCAATCGTTTTAGTAAACAAAAACTGCTAAATACCTTTTCTCATCAGCAGTATATAGGAGTCTTGTGACGTCTATCAGTGTCTGGTTAAAGCTTGTAGGAGGAGTTTTCATTCTTTTCTGACAGTCCTATGAGGCTGCAGGACCCCTGACCCTCTGTCTGGACAGTGCTGATTGGCCCTGTGCTGATCACATGCAGTCTCCCAAGAAAAACAAAAAACTCTCTAGCATTACATATCAAACTGAGCATGTGCAGCTTGTCCCCTAACCTCTGTTCTATAAAGAGATGGTTTGGGGACTATGGAAGAAGGGGAGGATCGGAGAAGACCGGATTAAACCGTTTTTCTCTTTCGTTCATTGACAGACACAGCTCCTGATTCTCCTTAACCATTGGGTTGTACTGTCCCCCGCAGGAGTAGGACACTAGGGAGGAAAAAGCTTGACCACACCTATGGGCAATCCCAGGGGGTATACACCCACTCTCAGCTATAGGCAGTCAGTTTTTTTTTTTTTTGTGCCTAATCAGGAATAAGGACCTAGTTCCTTGCTGGGATTTATGGTCCTGGCATTTTTTAAAATGTAAATAGAATATTTTTTCCTCTCTGTTCCTGGTGTGGTAAGTAGCTGTCCCCCCACTACCCCTAGAGGGTTTTGGTGTGGGCGTGGGGCCCTCCCTGGGATAGTCGGACCCCCGGATTCCCTTCCCCCCAGCCCCTCTAAAATTTCAGTCACTTTGGGTCTTTCAGCCCCCCCGCGCCTGCTGCTGACCGGGCTGCTAACCAGGTTTTTCTGGTGCGCAACAGGGGGTTGCACAGGGTTCCCTGCCTTTCTGGGGGTTGGGGACTAGGGCAGGGATTTCCTCTGGACTCCCGGCGGTGGTTGTTGGGCTGGGGGAGCGGATAGTTTAGCATCTGCGGGTCTCACTCCACACACAAAATTTAGGCCGTGGCTTTGTGGCCAACTACTCGGAAGCTATGTGAGGCGGCCCCTGTGAGTGTGGCTGAAGCCCCTGCATCCTGTTTGGGCATCCGCCCTCCCCTCCACTGCCCCTGGGTGGTCGGCTCTGCTGGGGCTTGCGTCCTGGTGGCTGAGCCCCCTTAAAAATTTAGGCCGCGACTTGCGGCCTAGTAGGCCATTGAGGGGGGGGGGGGGGGCAGCCCTAGTGCGTGTAGCTGAAGCCCCCACTCTTCCTTTTGGCTTCTGCCGGGCTGAGGATCCATGCAATTGGGGCTGGGCCCCCACAAAAATTTAGGCTCCGGCTTGCAGCCTGCTGGGCCATATAGTCAGCTTTGCACCTCCCTTGGACCGGGTGGGGCTGTGGGGGTGCTTCATTTTTAATAACAGTCTTGCTGTCAATATTGTGTGGGGCACCTGCTTTGTTTTAGCAAGGGTATCCTGCCTGCGCGTCTACGTCACTGTGGATGGCTCCCTTTTAAGGGGGCTATTTCCTCTATGGAGGGCGACCCCCTTGTTTTTTTGCGGGGTGGTCCATTTGTGGAACCTTGGCCGGTGTCCCCTTGCGGGATGGCAGTCAGCGACCTCCCCTGATTGTTATATTTTGTAGGGAGATCAGTATATCGCGACCCTACTGGGTCTGTGTCCAGGTACCTTGAGTGCTCAGATAGTGAGGATAATTCCTCTGCTCCTCTAGTCGCGCTTAAATAGGTACTGGTGGATGGACTGTTTGTGTCAGTGCGTTAAACTTAAAAATGGATGTTGCGGCTAATGCAGCATCGGAGGCAACGGTTCCTTTTGGCACCCACAGGCCCTCCAAAGCGGCTCTTTCTGCATACCTTGACAACTTGTTACAAAACACTGGGGTTGTCCAAAACGCAGTGGTTGCTAGGCATTTTTTGCTTGCGGTACCCTTATGGGGATTTACTGCGTTAAAAGGTGGATGGAGCCACCTGTAGTGGACTTGCCGATTTCCAGGTCAATTTGGGTTACCTTCATCCCGGTTGAGTTGTCCCCGACCTTTACAGGCTCAGCTAATAAGAGGGCGGATGCTCTGGCCCACCATATGCGCACTGTGGCTGGTTCGGCAATTAGACCGGTAATTACTTTTGCCTGGTGTCGCAAACTCTGACCAAATGGGCTAAGCTTTTACACCGGGACCTGGAGGGAGATCAGCTTCCCCCTGTCTTTGCGGAGGTGGTGGACCAGTTGGTCCAGGGGCTACAGTTTGTCTGTGATGCCTCTGTGTATGCGGCTCCTTTGATTTCTAGGTTGTCTGTATCAGCAGTGGTCCTTCGGCGTATTGTCTGACTGAAATGCTGGTCTACAGGCTAGATTTCTAAGAAGGCCTAATCTGATTCCCCTCTTGTAGAGGATCGCCTGTTTGGAGCTTCCTTGGATGACATTGTTAAACGTCTCACAGGGGGGGAAGAGTACTCTTCATCCGCAGGCCATCTAGGGCAAGGAGCCTTGTCATAGACGTGGGTCATTCTCCCTGGCTCCTAAACGGTCTCTTCCTCTCACAGGGTCTCGGGGGTCAAAAGTCAGGAACTCCACCAGAGGTTCCAAGAGGACCTGGTTTGACAAACCACAAGCGGGCTCTTCCAGACCTGCGGACAAGGCTGCCTCTGCATGAAGGGGCGCCCTTACCCATGTCTGGGGTGGGGGGATGTCTTCGCAGGTTTCCAGGTCCATGGACCTCCCTGGTACAGGACAAGTGGGTCCACAAAGTTATTCGTTCAGGCTATGAGATCGAGTTCGGTCTTGTCCTCCGAAAAGGTTTTTTCCCTTTCAACCTGCACTTTTCCCCAGATCGCTTCCGGGGTTCCAACTTCAGAACATTTTCAGGGGTTTTTACTCAAACCTCTTTACAGTCCCCAGGAAGGAAGGCAAGGTACATCCAATTCTGGACCTCAAGGCACTAAGCTGCTTTGTGCGGGTACAGAAGTTCCACATAGAGTCCATTCCCATAGTAGTGGCGTCACTACTTCAGGGGGATTTCTTCTCACTTCTATCGACATCAAGGACACCTACCTGCACATTCTAATATGTGCTGACTCTCAATCTTCAGTTGCTCATCAGTTACCATACAAATTCATATGAATCTCAGTGTATCACAGGCAAAGTGACGTACCGGTACGTCACTAGCCTGTGAGCCAATAGGGGGCAAGCGCGCACCGCCGGAGGCACGCTCCCGCCCCCGCTCATTCCCTAAGCAGGCCGCGCGTGTGACCAGCGGACCCGATGTCCGCCGGTCACTCGCAATCGTCGGGTGGAGAGGGAGAAGGGCAGGCGGCTAATGTAAACACAGCCGCCTGTCATTCTCCCCTGTGTAAAAGCACAGATCATACGATCCTGCCATGTAGGACCGTTGATCTCTGCTGTTACACACACAGCCACAACCAATCACAGTTAGAAGCACGCCCCTAGGGACACACTTAACCCCTCCTTCTCCAATAAAGTTAACCCCTTCCCTCCCAGTGTCATTTTTACAGTAACAGTGAATATGTATAGCACTGATTACTGTAGTAATGTCACTGGTACCCCCAAAAGTGTCAAAAATGTCAGTCAAGGGTCCGATCTGTCCACCGCAATGTCGCATTCCCACAAAAAAAGAAAAAAAAAAATCGCAGATCGCCGCCATTACTCGTTAAAAAAAAAAAAAAAAAAAAAAAAAAGACAAAAATCTTTCCCTTAGTTAGTAAATGCAATAACTGTTGCTTAAACCAATCAAAATACGCTTTTTGTGATTTTTTTTTTACCAAACATATGTAGCAGAAAACAAATTGGCCTAAAATGTTATAAAAATTAAATTTTTACATTTTTTTGGGGGGAATTTCATATAAAAATATGTGAAAAATATTGTTATTTTTGCAAAATTGTCGCTCTTTTTTGTTTATAGCGCATGAAAGAAAACAAAAAACAAATCGCACATTTGATCAAATACCACCAAAAGAAAGCTCTGTTTGTGGGAAAAAAAGGATGTCAAATTTCATTTGGGTACAGCTGCGCACGACCGCGCAATTGTCCGCAAAAGTCACGCAGTACCAAATCGCAAAATAGGCCCTGGTCAGGAAGGGGGTAAAATCTTCTGGGGCTTAAGTGGTTAAAGCAACGCAGTGCCGTATCACATAAAAATGGCCTGGTCATTAATGGGGTAATACCTTCTGGTGCTGTGGTTAAGCAGCTGTTGGTTATGTAGCTTTGTAAGTTGAAGCTGTCATCCACAGATTGATGCCTTGAAGTTCATAAACGCTCTTCAACGGCAGATATAAGGTACAAATGTTGATGAAAAGGTTTGGGGCCTATAGAGCCGGATAATTAATACTGGGCTCCCAATTAGAGAGACCATGATACTTGGGCTTTTAGCCACATATATCCAGTGGTAGAAAAGAAAATGTAAAACAAAAAGAAAAAACACCAGTGTGTCACTAGAGCAGTCTTTCTCAACCTTTTCAACACAGAGGAACCCTTTAAATAATTTTACGGGCTCAGGGGAACCCTTGCTAGAAATTACTATATCTACATCTCATAATACGTCACTGTTATATTCAGTGGGAAAAATGCTCCTTACACTTGTGGTCATGGGGAAGAAATTCCCCCTTACAGAAAGCTAAAAAGATTAATGGTGTTGGGGGGAACTTATCTGAGAGGCAGAAATTGTTAATTGCTCAAGGAGCCCCTAGCAACCTCAGGAGGAACCCTATGATTCCATGGAACCCTGGTTGAGAAACCCTGCACTAGAATATACTGGAAATAATGTGGGAATTATTAATAAGATAAGCCTGTTATTTCTTTAGTTTATTTTATACATATTCTTTAGGCTCCGTTCACATGTAGGCGTTTTGGGGCGTTTTTGGGGCGTTTTTCTGCTCTAGGATCAGCTCTCAAAACGCCCAACAAGACAAATCCTATTCATTTCAATGGCCCCTGTTCACATCTGAGCGTTTTGAAGCTGTATACAAAACGCCCAACGCTCAAAAAAGTACATGAGCTTCTTTTTGGGCAGATTACAGGCGTTTTCCATTGATCTCTATTCAATCTAAAAACGCCTGCACAAAAATCGCGGCAAAAATCGCGGTAAAATCGCGGTAAAAAACGCCGCAAAAATCGCGGTAAAATCGCGGTAAAAAACGCGCGAAAAACGCTACGCTCAGGTGTGAATGTAGCCTTACCTAGAAAGCCATTTAAAATGCACAAAAAAAAAAAAAACTACAAATAGTAGAAACAAAAACCAACACACTCCTCAGCTAGAACGGACTTTGTATAAGCCTGTTGTCTGCCAATTCTGTTTCCAACCTGCAGAACATAACAGAATGACGCTTTTATACAATATCTGTTTGAGTTTAGACACTGAGCTATAAGAAATAAGATACAAAGGCATTCTTTGAAAAGTAAAAGAAGAAAATGAAAATGCTGGGAAGAAATCGGAGACTACTTGTGCTAGTTAATCAGCAGTGTGTTGCTGTGACATAACACCCAGACAAAACAATATGTACGGCACAGACTGTAACATAGCAGCGAGTACAGTACAGAGCTCAGAGGTTGCTTACATAAATGAAGGCATGGGGCATTCAAGTGCAATCCAGTCGGCCCATTGCCACTCAGTGCTCATCACTTAGCAATCAATGCCAGAGAAGGCAGCCTCGCTGCTCTGTGTTTCATTTCTGCCTGTCTAGAATCTAGATTCAAATATTTTAAACAGTGACACAAAGAAACAAAATGGTATTAAATCCAAAACCAACATGCACTATATTGCAGCTTACCAATCATCAGATGTGGTGGCTGCATCAGTTTTCTTTGGTCTTTTTTGCTGGTTTTCCCCTGGTAATCTGGACAGTAACACACCTCCTTTATTAGTGAGACACAACTCTGGAATAATGAGAACAGGAGGCACAGGAGCACTGTCAGTCTGGGGGGATATGAGCGGCTGATGTAAACAAAGCCACCTGTCATTCTCCCTGGTGTAATTGTAGAGATCATACGATCCTGCTATGTAGGATCGTATGTCTCTGTGGTTACATCACTAGCCACGCCCCCACAGTTAGAATCAAGCCCCTAGGGATACATTTAACCCACTGTTTACCAATAAAGTTAACCCCTTCCCTGCCAGTGTCATTTTTACAGTAACAGGGCATATTTATAGCACTGATTACTGTAGTAATGTCACTGGTACCCCCAAAAATGTCAGTCAAGGGTCCGATCTGTCCACCGCAATGTCGCAGTCAAGGAAAAAAAAAAAAAAAAAACGCAGATCGCCGTCATTACTAGTTAAAAAAAAAAAAAAACAATAAATCTTTCCCGTAGTTAGTAAACGCAATAACTTTTGCGCAAAGCAATCAAAATACGCTTATTGCGATTTTTTTCACCAAAAATATGTAGCAGAATACAAATTGGCCTAAAATGTTAAAAAATTTTGATTTTTACATTTTTTGGGGGGAATTTCATATAAAAAATTTGAAAAATATTGTTATTTTTTCAAAATGGCCGCTCTTTTTTTGTTTATAGCGCAAAAAGTAAAAATCACACTGGTGATCAAATACCACCAAAAGAAAGCTCTGTTTGTGGGAAAAAAAGTACGTAAATTTAATTTGGGTACAGCGTCGCTTGGCCGCGCAATTGTCCGTTAAAGTCACACAGTGCCGAATCGCAGTCTTTGAGCAGCCAAATTTAAGTGGTTAAAGGCCTAGTTCACCTTTGGAACACGTTACATGTTCCACCCGTTTATTGGATGGAATGTGTAATAAATTTCAGCATCTGCACATTTTTCCCCAGATCAGCCACTACCCTGTGAAAGAGGGTGAGGGATCTTCTCTTCTCTCCACATAGCGCCAGACATAGTGTGCAGCAGCTTTCAGCAGATTGCTGCAGGACAACGCTGTATTCGCTGGGTGGAAAGGTATGCTATTGGCACTGAACCCTGCACACACCATTTGGGAAGGGATTGATTAGCCCTGGGCAGGTGAAGTTTCTCTTCAGAGACAATTTGTTTGCGAAAACATGGTGTACAATAAACAACTGGATTTTGTTTAATAAGATAATTTGAACCATATCAGTTTCATCCTTTGCTGCACTTAGTGCTGCTAATCTCCTACAATCGCTTTCTGTCTACATGCATGCACTCCAGCAATGACTGTATGGTGGTTCTCAGGGTGGATTCCCTCAGGGTGACAATAGTGGACCATGTCTGTGTAATATTAAAATAGCCACTTGTAGCCTCCGTTGTAATCTCGTATAACAGGGACGAATAACCACAATTGGATAACAGGGATAGAGCCTGGTCATGGTATAACCTGTATACCAGGAAGTGCCTGAATCAGAACCCTTCTGGCCTGACCCTTCTAGGTCCTTTTTCAATGAAAGTTTGATGAAGTACCTGATAATACGGTATTAACTAAAAAATAAAATAAAACAATATTTGTATAATAGCACTCCAATCCCACATATTCCTTCGTATTTAGCCTCTGTAACACAAGCACAATACATTTCCCAGCTTTGTCCATTCTCGAAGCAATGACTTCTCTATGGCTCCATTTATTCAATTGCACAACATATCAGACCTGCAACCGCTCAAACTAGCTGGTTTTAATAAAATAACTGAATTTTTGTAAAATCTTACTGTAAAATTCCTTTCTCTGAGTCCTGACAGTCGCCGCCCACTCATTCAGTCTTCACCAATGGGTATTGACCTCTTATCCATAGGAGCAAGCTAGGCATAAGACTTGTTAAAAACAAAGTAATTTACATAGACACACCTATGGGGGCTGTCCCACTGGTCCAATACTCCCCTGCTATCAGCATTCCCAACTCAGTTTGGTAGCAAGCAGTTAGAGTCCAAAAGAACCCCAATAGAGGGGCGGGGGCGGCGACTGTCAGAGGACTCAGAGAAAGGAATTTTATGGTAAGATTTTACAAAAATTCAGTTTTCTCTTACGTCCTCTGACAGTCGCCGCCCACTCATTCAGTCTTCACCAATGGGATGTCCCAAAGCAGTGTAGACATGAGGGGTGGGAAACATAACCGTCACAAAGGCAACGCAGCACCCAAGTCAGAGAAAGGAACCTTACTCGAACAGAAAGGTAAATCCTCTGGGCAACAAAAACAAAGCTCAACTGGAGCAACAACCCAGGAAAGAAAATAAACAAGGGGAAAACAACCCCAACAGCCAGGGACCCGCAAAACCAGGGTCCACTTAAGGCACTTCCGCACAGAGAACTTTGCAGCCAAAGGAGGCATCAGCTGATGCCAGAACATCAAGTTTGTAAAATTTGGAAAAGGTGTGCACAGACGACCAAGTCACAGCCTTGCACACCTGGACCACCGACGCCTGATGCCGGAAGGCCCAGAGTGCGCCTTGACAGGGAAGGGCGGAGCCCGGTCCCTAAGTGAATAGGCCTGTACAATCGTCTGTCTGATCCATTTAGAAATGGTTGCCGCAGACGCAGCCAAACCCTTCCGAGGTCCCTCAGGAAGGACAAAAAGAGAATCCGACTTCCGGAAGGATTCAGTGGACGACAGGTAAACCCTGATCGCCCGGACAACATCCAAGGAATGTAAAGCAAACTCCCTAGGATGCTTAGGATTCGCACATAGCAAAGGCAAAACAATGTCCTCATTAAGGTGAAAATCAGAAACCACCTTAGGAAGGAAGAACTGGTTAGGTCGTAAGACCACCTTATCCCTATGAACCACCAGGTAAGGGGAGCGGCAAGACAGGGCCACCAACTCCAACACTCTGTATACTTAACGGGCCAACAAAAAAAAAAAATGTTTATTGTTAAGGTATACATACACTTTAAGGGAATTTGTCACTTACAAAAGCAGTTGTTTGACATGCTGCAATTCACTAATTATTAGCTACTAGACATTAAGCCCATTAAATTAACGGCCCTAGAACATATGTGGTCAAACATTTGTAAAAACAGACTTGTTCCAGTTAAGCGAGAGCCTCTGTCAGCTCTCGCTCATCTCGTTCTTTTTTTCTAACAACGCGAGAGCCGCATGACGTAGCCAGCTCTGCGCATAGCGTCCCTGTTGCCCTAGCAACATCGGGGACACACGCAGAGCTGACCGAGCGGCTCTCGCGTGACATCGCTCGCCCGCCGCCACTTGTAACGGCCGCTGCAGCTTAGCAGTAAGTCCACGCGAGCGCGCACCCGCCGCATGCCCACGCACACCCGCCGCTTCATCAGTTTCGCCCGGTGACGTGTCGGATAATGCCTCCCATCGAAGAATGCATCCGACGGACTGACGTCACTCCAACTGACTGCTCCGATCAGCTGTGCTGGCGGTGACGACACTGACACGCGCAGTTTGTTGGATGCACTATCCGACGGTAGATAGAGAGCGGAGGGGAGAGAATCTATTGTCAGATTCTGCTTCGCTCTCTGTTCTATCTATGGGGACGGATTGGATTACAGAGTTTTCATTCTTATATGAGAAATGGCAGAATATTGTCTGATTAGAGAACACAAACACAGCTCTTATCGGGGCACATTAAAGGGGAGTGCCCTTTCGACGCCGCCCGAAGTCTCTGCGCTGTCCGTGGGGCACATGCACAGTAGCGCAATCCCATGGACACAGGGACTGGACGCAGAGACACTTGTACTTTATATGTATAGATGGGATGGCGTTTGGAATGAAATGTAGCTGTATAGAGGATGAATACCATCACACAGGACATACCCATACAAAGTATCCTTCACTCTGATCACCACCCCATGTCTGTGTGGAGGGTTTAGTAAACATTGTACAAAGTAATCAGGACCACTGGCAGAGGTAGGTGGTAAAGGTAGGTGGCAGAGAAGGCAGGTAGAAGGGGTAGGTAGGTGACGCTAGAAGTAGGTAGGTGATGGTAGAAGTAGGTGGTAGAGGTAGGTGATGGTAGAAGTGGGTGGCAGAGGTAGGTAGGTGATAGTAGAGGTAGGTGGCAGAGGGAGGTAGGTGGTAGAAGTAGGTGATGGTAGAGGTAGGTGGCAGAGGTAGGTAGGTGGTAGAGGTAAGTGATGGTAGAGGTGGGTGGCAGAAGTAGGCAATGGCAGAGGTAGGTGGCAGAGGTAGGTGATGGTAGAGGTAGGTGGCAGAGGGAGGTAGGTGATGGTCGGTGGCAGAGGTAGGTGATGGTAGAGGTAGGTGGTAGAAGTAGGTGATGGTAGAGGTAGATGGCAGAGGAAGGTAGGTGGTGGCAGAGGTAGGTGATGGTAGAGGTAGGTGGCAGAGGTAGGTGATGGTAGAGGTAGGTGGCAGAGGTAGGTGATGGTAGAGGTAGGTGGCAGTAGAGGCAGGTAGGTGTCAGTGGGTTACGGTGTCCTGAGTAATGATCGCTATGCCGGTGTCCTGTCAGATAATGCCTCCCCGCCTCTTCTCAGTCCGTTGTTCTTCCTGCACTGTCTCCTGCCGAAAAATGCATCTGACGGACTGTGCATGCGCAATAACGACGTCAACCCCAGCGGAGCAGTCAGCTGGAGGTACGTCATTTACCGCGCATGCACAGTCCGTCAGATGCATTTTTCCACAGGAGGGATGATCCGACAGGCCTCTTCCTTCCATACCGGAGCCACGCTCTTCTCCGCCACTGAGGTGGAGTACTTCTCCTTCCCCAGCTGGATGATGGAGTAGGCGTCATTGGTGGCGACCTTCCCCTTGGCTCTCAGGCCCTTTGGCTTGTAAGACGGTGACCTGGACATGTGTGCGTCTGTGACTGATACCAATACTGATCACCTAGCAACGTCACACGTACTCACTGAGCACGTGATCGGAACGCCAGCCAATCCTGTGGAGGATGCTGAAAGGTGGGCGGGGATCCACTCTTGTACACGCCCACCCAGCGCCGGCCGGCCGCCCGAAGTTTCTGCGTCCCAACGGCTGTCCGTGGGGCACATGCGCAGTAGCGCAATCCCACGGACACAGGGACTGGAGTGGACGCAGAGACACTTGCATTTTATTAATATAGATTTGAGATTAATTTTCAAGGCCCAAATGACATTGCAATAGAATAGTAAACAGGTGCCTTGTTGAATAATGATCTATAGGACTCCAGCACAGAACAGTACTGGATACTGTGAGTAAAATGTGATAGTATGACACAAAATGAATTTCTTCTACTGGGCTAAAATGATCTTGCTGTCCCTCTGGTCCATGCATGCTGCCTCAGCACATCCATTAACCTTCCAAAATACCTTGGCCTACACTCCTGAAAGCATGTGCAGTCTATACAGGAAAATACAGCCTTTTCATGTCTGCAAAGGGTACATTTAATCAGAAATGTATCTATAAAACAATGCTGAAACTTGACTAAAAAAATATTTGCCCTATTTTTAATCTTGCTGAATCATACAAACTTATGATTGCACTTTTCTTACAATTACACAAAAACAACATCTATAAAAGGGAAGTAGGTCACAGATGTTCTGACAAGTATGTGCAGGCCTAAATATATTGTTTCAGCTCTTTCTTACCATTGCCAAATCATTTTGTTGTTTCAAGTTATCTGAATAAAGGAGAATCATTTTTTTTCAGGGTTCCTGTCTGAACAGGTTAACCTCTCGTAGTAATCCTCCCAAAGGGCCTATTGAAATTTCTTCTATTCGGCAAAGATTTGGCACTAAACAGTCTAAAATAAAACCATTGTACTATTCCTTCTAGGCAGGGCCATTTTAAATCACTTGTGGGCCCACGGCAAACATCTCATGGTTGGATCTTCATTTCAGCTTTGCAATCCCTCCACCAAAAAACACACATGCCAATACCACATGTAAAGACAGAGAGGGAATTTCCAGCTTTGTTCAACTCTAAATTCCAGAATGAAAACTGTAATAGGTATTTCCCCACCAGTACATCTCTCTCTTTACAGTAATGCCTGCTACTAATCCCTGTATATTTAAAGCTGAAGTTCAATCTGTTTATATTTTCTCTTTCTTCACCTCCCTCTCTTCATTAACATGCAAATGACATAAACAGATTTTCATTACAAACATCACTCCTGGATCTCTGTGCTTCTCTATGTAATGCAGACAGATCATGGCTGGTGGATGGGGCCAGCAGGGTGCTGTATATAGTTTCCAGAAAACACCACAACGCCCTGCCTCAATACTCCTCTAATAGTTATCAACCCAGATGCAAGCAATTGACTGTCCCTTTGTAGATCTTATGTGATTTTTAGAATCCCTTGATGGGTGAATCTCAGTCCAGAGTGGGAGTTCCCAGGCAGACTAGATTTACATGTACTGTCCTAGGTAACATCTATGTGATGCTGAGCCTCCATGAATGAAAAAACTAAAATGAAATGACTGAAAGAAGCAGGCAAGGGACTGGACACCTGTTAAAGTGACACCAAAGGAAATTTAAAAAAAAATAAAAAATGTTTTAATATATATATATATATATATATATATATATATATATATATATATATATTTATATATACACACACGCAAAACACACACACTATTTTATTTTGATACACACACATATACACATATATATATATATATATATATATATTTTTTTTTTTTTTTTTAAATAACAAACGTTATAATTACCTGCTCTGTGTAATGGTTTTGTACAGAGCAGCCCTAATCCTCCTCTTTTCGGGTCCCCCCGTCCACAACCTTCTGGGCTCCTCACTCCTGCTGACTGCCCCTACAACAAGCCACTTGCTAAAGAGACAGTGATAAATAAAGATATAAATATCTTCAGCATCTCGTGCACATTCTGAGAAGCTGAAAGTGTACAGTGAAATCAGAGTAAGCAATTTCAGCACAGGAGGGGAACCGTGCAAGACTTTAAAGCGGAAGTTCCACCCAAAAGTGGAACTTCCACTTTAAGGATTCCTGACCCCCCTAACATGCCACATTTGGCATGTCGTTTTTTTTTGGGACAGGTACCCGCTCCCACTCATGCTCAGACCAACTTGGCTGTGAAGCCGTAAGCTATCACAGCCGGGTGCCCACACTAGTGATGCCAGCGCTGGGGAGAGGCAAGAGAGAAGCGAGGCTTCGGGGGGCCGCATCACTGGACCGTGAGACAGGTGAGTGTGTGTTTATTAAAAGTCAGCAGCTACACTTTTTGTAGCTGCTGACTTTTGATAAACACAGTAACGGCTGGTACTCCACTTTAATTTAAAAAGGTAGTAAACACCGCTTACTGACTGGTACCTACAGGTAAGCTTATAAAAAAGCATACCTGTAGGTACAAGGAATATCTCCTAAATGTGCAGATACTCACTATTCCTTCAGATAAATAAACAGAAGTGATGACAGCGCTATCTGGATTGGAGTGGATGACTATAGTTCCTCAAACTGTATAAAATCAAAGCCAATGGTAAAGGCTAAAAATTAAAAGGTTTATTGATCACAATACAAAATTGTACACAAAGCAAAATTAAACCCATGATACGATACCATGCTGGTGGTTGTGCATTTAGATGGACTAATGTCCACTGGGTCCGTTAGGCTGAAGGGCAGGAGGTTGCAGTGTGGCAATGAAACCACTGAGACCCAGCCCCTTCAGAGCGTTGTGCAGCAAACGTGGCTTCCATGTGCATGAGCGACGTCATTGCAGGTCGGCCATTCAAATGGCTGGAACTCATGAATCTTGAAGGAAGACCCGGTGAAGATGGAATCCCTGGCAGCGATACTATTACATTATGACATTAACTTGCAGGGGGATTTTTCTATCTTCTACACTTTGATACTGCTTTAAAGTGGAGCTCCCCAAAAGAGGAAGTTCCACTTTAAGGCCTCCTCTTCCATTCCGGTTTGTGAAATGGAGCTTTTGGGAAGTAGGGGGGGGGGGGGGGGGGGTCAGATAAAGTAGGTAGGTTAATTGGCTCCTGTCTAAATTGGACCCAAAAAGGTTTGGAAATGTATGTATGTATGTATCCAAGACAGACTGTAAACTCTTTGAGGGAACAGACTGATATAAATATACAGTATGTAAAGCACTGTGTAAATTGTCAGCTCTATAAAAATACATGAACAAAAATATATATAAATTACTTTTAATCAATCTCCAGCAGTCACACTCTGTATGTGAGAAAATTCTAGGCTGTAACTGTATGAAGGAGATTTATTGGCACTGGACTAGGCAGAAGGACACGATAGCTGTGATGGAACTTATGTTAGTTTATTACTCAGGAGGAATAAGCCCTACTGATTATCAGAAACATAAAGAAAGGCATCAATAAGATCCCCAGTTCTCCTAAGCGCCTTTATAGCTACATTCCTCTCCACGGACAGCTGTGCCATCAATACCTCAATGTCCCTGAAATCCAGTCCAGTTTCATCCTCTGACTCCTCACCAAAAGCCTGAAAGATGGCCCCATCTGCAATGTAAGATGAAATATTCTCTTTTGTTATTAGCTTTCCTCTGGAGATCAGTCTTATCTTTTCTGGTGGAGTTTTTAGATGCTGGCACAGGAACAAAAACATTTCTTCACCACTTTCACTTTTTGGCACTCTGACTTCTGATTTTCTGTGTTTGCATTTCATTTTTATCACAAAGTGATTAGCCTGCTCTTGCTTCTCTGAATCATTTCCATCATCTTTATCAGTGCCTTCTGGAAGATGAGCTCTCTCTTTTGTTTCTGGAACTTCTGAACATTGGGGCTTATGTGTAAGCCAGTGTTTTTCTTGGCAGTCTTTGGAGCTGTGCACAAAAGAGTAAAAGACTGGATGAGATTATTAATACATGAAGTAAAGAACGATTTCTTATGTAATGACATGGGAATGTATTTCCACCTTTTAAGGCAAATTGGGATAGCACCTACTTTAAATGTTACACGTACCCATTCAAAGAGCACTATATAAAAACATATATAATTACTATAATATTTACGTTATTGCACTTTTAAACATGTCTGCCCCTAAAACTGGTCATACACTGATTGAATTTTGGCTTGTTGCTGATGAAACCATCGACATTTGAGCAGGGTTGCCCTGTCAGGACCAGGGGCGTAACTACAGAGGTTGCAGGGGTTGCAATTGCAACCGGGCCCCATGCTCCAGGGGGCCTGTGCGGCTCCCCTGCACACCTGCATAGGAGGGGCGGCGGGGGCAGCATGTAGAGAAATCACTGTCCTCCTTTCTCCTCCTGTAGCTGCAGGAGGAAAATGGAGGAGATTGGTTCCTCTGTATGCTGCCCCCGCCGCTCCTCCTATCCAGTTCACTTGTGTTCTGCTGTCTCTGGGCCCCTGTGTGCTCCCCTGGTTCCCCCCCTCACTGTGGTGCCCCTCCCCCTAACTGTGCTCCCTCCTCTCTCCTGCCAGCTGCTGCAGGGGATGTGTCACTATAGAGAACCAGGAAGGGATCGGTAAATATGTAATTTACCAGCTCCTTCCTTTTCTGAATGAACAGTCATAGTCAGTGACATTGTAAAAATATAAAATAAAATGATAAAAAATAATACAATTAAAATACCAAAAAATAAAAACCTACTGACACCAGTGGGTGAACTTGTGAAAGGGTCCTGCTGCAGGACCGTAATAAAGGGCCCCGCAACAAGAGTAAAGGGCCCCAGGATCAGTGGGAAAAACCCCAGGCTTGAAGAGAATGGGCCTGGCCAGGGGTCCGGGGGGCCCTTCATGGTTTCCTGCACTGGGGCCCTGAAGGTTCTAGTTACGCCTCTGGTCAGGACCTTATCACCCAACATTAGTGATGGGCCGAATACCCCCCTATTAGGTTCGTACCAGAACATCTCAAACAGGGAAAAAGTCCTAGCGAACATGCAAACTCTATGAAAGTCTATGGGACATGAAAAATCAAAAGTCCTCATTTTAAAGGCTTATATGCAAGTTATTGTCTTTAAAAGTGTATGGGGACCCGGGTACTGCCCCGAGGGACATGTATCAATGTAAACACTTCTTTTTTTTAAACTATCGTTTTTACAGGAGCAGTGATTTTAATTATGCTTAAAGTGAAACAATAAAAATAAAAAGTTATTTTAAATATAGTGCCTGGGGGGTCTCCTTAATGTGCCTGTAAAGTGGTGCATCTGTACTTACTGTACATATGTATGTAGCCTGCGGCAGCTATACTGACATTTCTAAAGGAAAAAATTTAATTTAAATGAGAAAAACAGGGTAGGGTCCCCCCCAGTCCATACCAGGCCCTTTGGGTCTGGTATAGATTTTAAGGGGAACCCCACGCCAAAATAAAAAAAAAAAAACCTGCGTGGGGTCCCCCCCAAAATCCGTACCAGACCGTTATCCGAGCATGCAGCCTGGCAGGCCAGGATGGGGGGGCGAGCAAGCCCCCTCCTAAACCATATCAGGCGGCTTGCCTATACATAGGGAGGGTGCTCCCCAAAGCACCTTGACCCCATGTTGATGGGGACAAGGGCCTCTTCCCGACAACCCTGGACTGTGGTTGTGGGGGTCTGCGGGAGGGGGGTACCCCTACCCATTCATCAAAAAAGTGTACAAAAAAAAATATATATCATTTTGTTTATAGCACAAAAATTCAAAATTGCACAGGTGATCAAATACCACCAAAAGAAAGCTCTATTTGTGTGAAAAAAGGACGTAAATTTTGTTTGGGTACAGTATCGCACGACCACGCAATTGTCCGTTAAAGTAACGCAGTGCCGAACCAAAAAAATATGGCCTGATCAGGAAGAGGGTAAAATCTTCCGGTCTTAAAGTGGTTTATCTAGAGACGGGAGGGTTCACCACTGGTGGAACAGTCCATTTTTGAGAAGGAATTCTTCATAGGAATACCGCATAGCAAATCATTTAGGGACCACAAGGTGACGATTTGGCTGTTCCCACTCTTTACTTTAGCAATAATTCTGTCAAAATGGGCGGGGAAAGGAAACACCTTTGCCGCTCTGGGTGGCTTGTGAGTGCCAAAGGGAACCAACGCCTCCGTTGCAGCTTCACCTGCGTCCCCCATTTTTAAGGTCTCACGCACAAATACAATCAGTGCATCTACCAGAGCCTTTTCGTGCACAGTTGCAGAAGTGGAGGAATAATCCTTACTATCTGAGAACTATCTGAGACCTAGCAGAGTGTCCCACATCCGCAGCAGCGGAATCAGATTCAGGATCTGAGGAGACAGATGAGGCAGGGGGCGCTTTTTGCTAGCCCATCGCCCATAAACCACCTCCACCCGGGACACAAAGGACTCCAGGACCACCGTCAGTGCATCGATGGATGGTTGGGACTGAGAGGGCCCGCAGCCTCTGAAAGGGGATCAGGTGGGGAAACGGGCCCCAAAGACTCCATGAGTTCATGAGGGACGAGAAAAGGTGTAAAAACACTGCTAAGGAACACCCCAACCACTCTGGCACCACCTACAGAGCACCTAATTAAACCTCAGCAGAGAGGGAAGAGGACCCCATCAGACTCACTACCTAGCAGAAACAGGCACCTGCAGCCACCAGGATAATCTTCACTCCATGTGCGGCGATCAGGAAGTGAAAAGATCCAGGAGCCAGCACTAGGGGATGAGGAGGGGCTGCCACCGCCAAAATCGCCGCCCACAGAGCTCCATTGTCATGGCCGCCGCTATTTTCAATGGCAAACCACTGCAAAATGGCCACCGGATTACACAAACATGGCCGCCGTGCTCTGAGCACACAGGCTAACAGAAAAATGGCAGCCCCAGGAGGGATCCCTAGGCCTTCAGAAAACGGCACAGGCAGGAAGGGGGGCCCCTGGCAGGAGCCCCCACCAGGTACAGCCCCTCCCCCCCCACAGCCGATCGCCTGGTCACTGGCAGCACCCCCCCTGCCCCCATCCCCAGAAAAGAACCCTGCCCCCACCCCAGACGGTGGACCAGGCCACCCCACAGCCCCAGTGTCCGTAAAGGAAGAAAGGGGGGTGGAGGCAATATGGCCCACAGGGACCACCAAACTGGTTAGGGGGGGTGCCTAACGGGAACCCAGGGATTCGACCGTCCCATGGAGGGGCCCACTTCTACACCAAAACCTTCCAGGGGTAGAGTGGGGACAGTCACTTATCATACCAGGAACCAGGCAGGCACCGCTCCAGACAGAACCTCCTCTCCATCGAAATGGGGGGCTGTTGGCCAGGAGGATTGCTGTGACTCGGCCCGAGACCCGGTCGTATGCAACCTCGCAAGGCATTTAACTCGCAGGCCAGACACTGTCCGGTGGGGCTATGTCACGACGACCGACCAAGCGCGGAGCTGAAGGTCAGCGCGAGCTCGCTGGCCAGACTGGAGTGACCACTGGATCTAGATTATCCAGCCCGTCGCCCAGTCCGGAAGTTGATTGTTGATCACAGGAAAAAAACAGGAGAAGCAAATTCTTCTGTCCAAAAGTATCTTCATTGCTCTTCCATCCAGAGTGGAGACATCTGACATGTCCCAGAAGATTGCAGGGAGGGAGGGGGAGAGGAGAACTTCCGCTCAGGGTGCCGCGGCACTCCAAGCGGAAGTGGGAGCGGGTACCTGTCATAACTAGGTACCCGCTCCCCCCCAAAAAAAATGACATGCCAAATGTGGCATGTCAGGGGGTTAGGACTACCTAAAGCGGAAGTTCCACCTTTGGGTGGAACTCCGCTTTAAAGCAGAACTGTACTCACCTTGAATCCAGCCATGCACTGTCCCTGGTATTCTATTCTAGCCGCTGACATCTTCAAACCATACCTGCATGAAAACTGATTGGAAAACCATGCAGATTTTACTTGCAGAGACATCAGTTTACATGCGCATTTCAGTAATTTTTTATATGCGTCAGTTATGTGCCCTAATCACACCAATGTTAATGTCACATCAGTTTTTTTCCTGTGCAGAAAACTGTATACACTTTGCAGATTCCTGCACAGAAAAAAATCTGCACGTTGTGGTGTGAACAGGGCATATAGAGATCTATTGTTGTTTTCTGCAGGATGCGTACAGAAAAACTGACGTCTCTGCGCAATGGAGTCAACGAGGCCTTAATGCAGAAGGGACAATGCATGTCTCCTCTGCATTAAAAATCCTGCCTGTTTGCCAATTTTCATTCCTAGCCTAAAGTTCCACTTTATTCAGTGTTTGACCTGCAGTTGGGGCTGCACATGGGATCAGTTGTGACACCAGTCATCTGATGGCTTGACAGTTCATGAGAGCACCAGCAAAAGTGACCGTTATTCACAGTATGCCTTGACTGTAACCGTTTGGGGACACCATTACTTGGATGGGTTTCACACTGCGTTAGGCACTGGTGAGTGGCAATACATTTTATTTTGATTTTTGTTGTTTAGTCGGGCTTCATGGCTCATTTACACCTGAGCCACACTGGAACATGGTCCATGTTCCTGTGCGATTCCTAAACATTCCCGTGCAGTGTGATTTTGCAGCCTGTTCCTTTGAATGGGCTGCAAATCGCATCTGAATGCAAAAAAAGTTGTTCCTGCACTACTTTTCAGCCCAGGTTTACACTGGGGCCGTTTTGCTGAACTAATTTCAAGCCGAAATTTCAGTCCGACTTCAGGGGCGATTTCACAGCCACAGATGTCTATGGAAATCTCCCACCCCCACCCCCCCCCCCCCCCATCCCCAAATAAAAGTAGTACAGAAACTACTTTTGGGAATCGGTGCAGCGCCACAAGTCAGTGTCGCACCAATTCGGACAGTGCCATTGCTGGCAATTGGCTCAGATTTCACATATGATTTGACACATCAAATCAGACCAATGTGAATGCTTGAAAACACAATGCATGGAATCTGGTTCTGCGTTTGCAATCTGCGTTTACAGTGCCAGTAACATTATGTTGGCATCCGCGGCAGATTCCAAAGGCAATGCATTTTGAGCGTGGTGCGGGAAACCCATATGGCACACGCCTTTGGTCACCGTGTTCTGGTGCAAGCGGGCCCTTACTGTTACATCTCCTTTATAGAGAACTGTAACATCTAATCATGAACACATCACTTCATCACCAATCTCACAAGCACTTTGAAGCTAACTCTCCCTCAGTGGGCAGTGTAATCACCATTCACCCTTTAAACCACAAGCTTTTATATGCAGGAAGAACTTCTGAATAAACCTTTCTTCCATTGATAACAAACTCAACTCTGCCACTAGATATGTGCACTCAGATATGAGGTGTAGGAGCAATCTCACCAGTACAGGACCCCTCTACACCGAGCACACCGCTTCATCCCAGGCAGAGGCCTGCACAGCCTGCACTCCTCACACACACCGGCCATCTCTATAGCAACAGGCTAGAAACAAAGGTCGGTACCCCCTCCCAGCACTTTCCATTATTTAAAACGATTTAGTTAAATATTAATGTGTACATATTCTATTTTGTTTTACATTTACAAAAATATATTTTTTTAAATATGCCATTTATAGAAAGACGAAAAAAGCAGAATGTATCGAATCTGCGGATCAGGTTCATAAATGTATTTAATAAAGGAATGGTACTGTGGGGACCTCTAGTGGTGACGTTTGGTACTGACATGTTGCACAGTAAGCCTTTCACACAGGTGGATGTTCTGCCACTGGTAAAAGTATGTTTTGTTATTTTGAAATTCCAACGCTCTTGGCACAAAAATTGCTCACATTTGTACACTGCGTTACATGTGATTACTTGCATTTACATGCGTCTGCATTTAGCAGCGGTAGTAAATTCTTGCCTTTTGTGTAGTAACTGTTTACTTATTTTTTCTTTGTACTGCAATTAACTGCAGTAATATATAGATAGCTGCGGTAAATCGCTCCTCCTGGACGCTGTCAACTTTTTTTTTCTTAAATGCCCAAAACCGTATGTTATGAAAACGTTGCTAAACACAGTGTGTGAATGGGGCCATAGGGATGCATTGTCTGCATTTAGCTGCAGTAAATAAGTTCCTCTATCCGCAGCTAAAAGCTGAAATCTAACCATTCATGTGAAAGGGGCCTAAGGGCCGGTTCACATATATGCGATGACAGACATTGCATATGATTCGCAGCGCACTGCTCTGCAAATTACGTGCGATGTCTTTGCGATGCGAATTCAGCCATACAGATTGTATGTCTGAATTTGCATCGCATTCGGACACAACTCGCACAGGACCCCTTTTTGGGTCCGCATCAGAATCAGAACGCGTGGGTGTTCACACCTATGCGATCCGATTCATGTCTGAACTGACAGTTCGCACTGCGATATGCAAACTGATCTGGGGGTGTTGTTAGCTTTGTATTGACACTCCCAGCGATTCACATATGGCAGTGTGAACTGCCTGCGAGTTGAATGCGATACGGTAACCCACAATGGATTTGTGAACCGGGTCTAAAGCCTTGTAACAGATTGTCTCATTCCATCACATACCACATAATTAAAACTATTCCTCAGGATTTCAGGAGAGTGGGTGAAGCTATGCATATCACTCTTCTCAGCCGCATCGGTTGTCATTACAAGAGACAGTCGACTTTCGCCTATGAATGCCTGTAACGGGGTCATGCCTTCAGCTACAGACATCACTCCCGTACAGCACTTTCCCGAATATCGGGGAAAGTGCAGATCGGCCCTAGATATATCAGCTTTGCTGATAATCGATCGATCCCTAGAATAAACACAGTGAGTAATCAGTACCGATCGTCCCTGTGTCCATTCATAGCTGAAGCATAGCAAACTGTGTTTCAATGTTTCATTGTTTCAATGGACTTATTGGTGATCACTATTAATTTGGTGGACATTATTTGTTGAACATATGAGTTGTTTTTTTTGTTACATGCACTTTTTTTATGGGTTAAGCGCTACACATATTCTGCACTATTACTTTAGGTCTAAGTATTGCACAGCACTCAGGGGACAGAATTAAATCTTACATACAATCTTACAAATCTTGTATACCTAGCTAAATTTATGTAGCAGGATTTCCAGGCATTGGGCCTGATGTGGGTCTGCCATGGTTACCGTTAGCATCAACAGCACATTTAAGCTGATTGCCCAAGTGTGAGATCTGAGACAATGAACAGTCCGGCATCTTTGGTTGTTTTTTGTTTATTTTATATGGGGATGGGAGAAGGCAGGGCCAGCCCTACCATGGGTCCCGGTGGGACCATGGGACCCAGGCGGCACTTAGAGAGGGGCGGCCACCGGCCGCCTCTTCTCTTCTTGGGCTCATACTCGAGTTAAAAAAAAAAGGTCCGCGGCCGGCCCGACATGCACACTGCGTATGCGCCGCAGCCGCCGCTGCTCGGGAAAGCCTGTACACGTTCAGCTATTTCCGGGAATAGCCGAACATGTACAAGCTTTCCCGAGCAGCGTCGGCGCATACACAGTGACGTGTTGGCGCCGGGCGGCGCTATTTTTAAATTTAAGGCCTCAGGAACAGGTAAGTGAGACTTCTCCACAGCCACACTACTTGCCATTATGCAGGACTGCGGGCATACTACAGATGATGCAGTGCTGCGGGCATGGTACATGCCCGCAGCACTGCATCTCCTGTAGTTTGCCTGCAGCCCCACATTCTCTTGTACCATGCCCCCAGCCCCGCATTCTCCTGCACCATGCCCGCAGCCCTGCATTCTCCTGCACCATGCCCAGAGCCCTGCATTCTACTGAACCATGCCCACAGCCCTGCATTCCCCTATACCATCCCCACAGCACTGCATTCTCCTGCACCATGCCTGCAGCCCCGCATTCTCCTGTACCATGCCCGCAGCCCCGCATTCTCCTATAGCATGCCTACTGCCGTGCATTCTTCTGTATTTTGCCCACAGCCCCGCATTCTCCTGTACCATGCCCTCAGCCCTGCATTCTCCTGTACCATGCCCACAGCCCTGCTTTCTCCTGTAACATGCCCGCAGCCCTGCATTTTACTGTACCATGTCCGCAGCCCTGCATTCTCCTGTACCATGCCTACAGCCCTGCATTCTTCTGTATTATGCCCGCAGCACTGCATTCTCCTGTACCATGCCCGCAGCACTGCAGGGCACTGTGGCACTATAGACAGGAGAAAGCCTGGTGCGCTCATATGCCCAGTGTCTACTGCTCTGTCCTGCTCCTGCTGTCACTCCGTACACACTCACACCCCTCTGACTGCTTTCATAGTCCTATAGAATGTGGGGGCCTTCTGGAGGGCGTGAATTTTTTTGGGGGGGGAGGGGGGGCACCATTTAATTCTTGGACCCAGGCAGCACAATGTCTTGGGCCAGCCCTGGGAGAAGGAAATGAGTGGGATACTCCTCTGGCTCAACTAGGTACAAATCGGGACACTTTGAAGAAAAATGCCTTTCAGCGCTGTCTTGATGCCGGCTGAATGCTGACCAACGCTTGCAGGCGCTTGAAATCACTGACCTGCTGTACTGAAATGAAAACTGATTTCTGACACTCTGGTTAGCTCAAAAGTCCTTGACACGGCTTCCTCCAGTCCTTCCTGACTGAGGTAGGTACTTGTAGACACTGCTGCAACTCTCAACACTGTAACACTGTACACGTCAGGGCCCAACCGCTGGCACCCCCTTTACTCTTCAGGGTTAACACTGGCACCCCCTTTACTCTATTCCTGCACTGGCTAGCTAGCTCCCGGATCCCTCTGACCTTCTGCGGAGTGGTCCCCTCTGACTATGCAGACCCCCAGGGACAGTTCACAGTAATCATGACTCAGAATGCTTTCCTGGAACTTGATCCCCCACACCTCCGCTGGATCCTTCCTGCAGCTCAGCTCAGCCCTGTATCCCCTCAGGCCAGCCGCCTGGGATACCCCAGATTCTTCCTGACAGGAGGAGAGACAGCCGTACCCCCCCCCCCCCCCGGGACTCTGCTTCCCGCCAAAGACGCTGCGTCATGTGTTCCCCTCAAAATTATACCCACTCCCAGAAAGCTATGCAGCAGAATCTGCTTTTCTGGGGTAGATACAAGCCTGGGTGTGCTATTGGCCGGGTTTCCTCCACTGCCCAATGAGAGCCCTCATTGACCACAGTGGGGGAGACTCCCCAGTCTCAACAGCCACACCTGGGAACCATGACAACCTAACTGAAAACATGGCCATGCTGATAAGCAGACAAGGCCCAACTATAGTTTGCCTAGCACCTACCTTGGAGGTTGCTACATTTACATGCCACAGAAGACTGCGAGCGGGCAGGTATGTTCATTTTATTGCAGAATAGACATTGCACATCTCTTTCACGCTAAATAGCCTGCCTGCTGGTTAGTCCATTTGTTCCATTAGTTCCACCCCAATATGTAAATATACGTTCCGGTTTGCAAGTAGTTTACCAGGATTATGGTGGAAGATATCAGCCATAACCCCAATATCGTTTTTTAAAGACGGTGGCTGGCTTTCTTGTGAAAGCATGCCGGTGTTTCTCGGGCTTATCATTTCCAGCGGTTCGCCTGAGAAACGATCTGGCTGTGCCGCCGGCTGGTCACACAGACCATCAAAGAGTTCATCCATTTTGATCACCCCTATGGCCTTGGAGGACCGGAGTGACGTCATGACCCCATATTACTCCATAAAGAAGACCTGTCATCTTTATTTCAATTACAAGGGAACAAGTAAAATAAATAAGAAAAAAAAAAGTGTAAAGCCCCATCTCTCTATGCGAATGCACAGAAACGAATGCATACGCAAGTCGCGCACGCATATGTAAACAGTATTCGCACCACACATGTGAGGTATTGCCATGAACATTAGAGGAGCGAGAGCAATAATTCTAGCACTTGACCTTCTCTGTAACTCTAAACAGGTAACCTGTAAAGGCGTTTATATCGTCACCTATGGAGATTTTAATTATCGAAGCTAGCCGCTGTTTTACGAGCGTGTGCAATTTTAAAGCAAGAGGTTCGTTATCTATTTACTAGGCACACCATCATCTTTAACATTTTACAAAAAAAGTGGGGTAAATATTGTGTTTTTTTTTTTTTTTTTCATTTAAGTGTATTTTTTTCAAAAAAATTGAGTTTGCAAAACCCCTGCGCAAATATCACATGACATAAAAAATTGCAATGATCGCCATTTAATTCCCTAGGGTCTCTAAAAAATGTAAACTGTTTGAGGGTTAGTCATTTTCTAGCAAAAAATACTGATTTTACCTTGTAAACAAAAAGTGCCAGAAAAAGCCTGGTTGTAAAGTGGTTCATGAAGGCTGCAAATATAGGAAGACTGAAAAAAAACTTTTGAAATTACATTAGCATATTAAAGGTTTATATGAGATTTTTGTGATTGGATTTACATCTACTTTAAGTCTCTTACTGCAATGATTACTTGGATTGTAAAATGTTGGATTATTTAGCATTGAACTGCAGAACAGTGTTGCTTAATATTTTAACTGGATAAAAGCCTATATTAAGCAACCAATAATTGCAATACCAAATGTGAACTGTATTTCCTGGGTTGTTTGCTGACTACGACTGATGAAAGTAAGGATTTTGAAACATTTGTCAGTTTCTTCATGATTTCCAAGCTGGCACCCTCCTTCATTTATTTTACCTTTATCTGTGTATGTATAGCAGGCAATCTCTTTAGGTATTAGAATTCAATGATCTGAACATATGTCACTGTAAGAACGAGGTGGTGATCTGCAGGGTAAGTTCCTTGGACAGGAGATATTCTGTTTCATATTAGAATACTCAATGGCATGCATTTTTACTGAGCTGTTTTCACATAAACTTGATTTTTTTTACATTTTGTTATTAATGTAATTTTTTTCATCTTTGAAGGCTGTAAATGCGCAAGGTCTGCTCTGTTTCTGTTCATTCTTTTTACGTTAACATTTACAGGACTGTTATCATATGAATGTATCTGTTCAATTTTGCAGGTCGTTTACATTTCTGGTATTAGGTATTATATTTTGGTGTGCATTATTTATCTGACATGCAGTCAGTTGTTATATCCTGTAGTGCTAAATCAAAATCAATAACAAAAAACAATAAATACAATATGTGACAGAAATAATATCTCAGAATTCATATAGCTTTTGATAAAATCATTAATAAATAAATGTAAAAAAAAGTCCCATTTCATAAAATGCGATTCAATTGGAAAATGTTTGCTTGTTCCTGAAAATCTTCATTATTGTGCAATTCTCCCTCCGATCTGATAAAAATATATAATTCCATGCCAACATAAAAGTGAAGGTAATGGCCCCTTACCCTATAATATGGACCATACAATGGTCAACAAAGCATACAATAAGCACCCAGCTATTAAGATATCCCAAGTGCTTATTACCACCGTGTTGTCACTCCAAGCCTAGTAGAAACTCAGCCTTTTACCATACAGTGTGGACCATCGTAAACAAAATGGTCAAAAGTGCTTGTTAACGTCAAGGTATCCCCGTACGGCTTGTCATCCGAATATTTCGTCAGCATCCATTTGCAGGATGAAGAGCAACATAAACACACTTCATAGCGCAATATGTTTTTAAAATGCTGCTAATTCCCCCGAAGACGTCATCTTCTGACGAAATGCAACAGGTATGGCCTACACATGGCATCATCACTCTGTCGGCTGGAGACCGACACTTGGAGACCACCTGGTTGGAACCACCTCTTAGAAGGTTTAGTAACATGGGAACATTTATCATATAAGTGCAATTTTGGCATTAAAGAGGCAACATTTTAAAAAACATATTGCACTATGAAGTGTGTTTTCTCGCTTTTCATCCTGTAACTGGTTGCTGCCAGAACAGTCGGATGACAAGCTGTACGGGGAGACCGTGATTTGCCAAGTGCTTTTGACCATTTTGTTTATAATGGTCCACAATGTATGGTAAGAGGCTGAATTTCTTACTTGGCTTAGAGTGACAACACGGTGGTGATAAGCACTTGGAATACTTTATTGGCTGAGCACTTATTGTATGCTTTGTTGATCACTCTATGATCTGTATTATAGGGTGGGAGGCCATTACCTTCACTTTTGGCACGGAATTACATATTTCTATCAGACTGGAGTGTGATTTGCACAATATTGAAGATTCTCATGAACAAGCAAATATTTTCTCACTTGCACTTTATGAAATGGGGCTTTTATTTATTAATTTATTAATTACTTTATTAAAAGCTATATGAATTTTAAAGATATTATTTCTGTTTATATATATATATATATATATATATATATATATATATATATATATATATATATATATATACACACACACATATATATATATATATATATATATATATATATATATATATAATTTTTTGTTGCTTTGATATCACACATTCCGAGGTATAGCATTTAGCGTTGGACTTGTAGTGCAGGTACATCCACCACTTTTCAGAGTTTAGGCTGGGTTCCAGCTTTTCCATGTGTCATCTATAGGCTCTATTATACATGCTGAGATGTCAAAACACGAACAACACATGTCAACACATTGCAAAGATGTACACACGCACTAATAAAATGTACATGAATCTACATGCATTAAAACAAACAGGTGTTAACGGGTCCTTATAGTTAGGAGTTTGGTTGTTATGCTGAAGGGGTAAAGTATGGGGTAATGTTTTAAGATTAAAAGTATTTTATGTTACGGGTTGTCAGGCCAAGGTAAGAATAATGGTTACGTTTACAGTAAGGTTAAGGTGTACACTTATATAGTAGGTTACCCTGCCCCCAGCCTTCTGGCAGTCTCATATTCACCTGACCCCAACCCACTGAGTGTAAGCTTGCAGAGCCACTTATCAAAGTTGTGTGCGTTGGGCTGCGCATATGTTTTGTATTCTCCATTCAATCAAATGGAAAGTCCGTACTCACAGTAAATGTGAGTGTTCAGTTACATGATTTCATGATTTTGTGTGCAATGTCTCACTGGACTGAGCACATGTAAGTATAAGACTGGCAGAGAGGCTGAGGGAGGAGACATCAAAAAAAAGAAGTGTACTGCACCAAAGGTGTAGGTTAAAGTTAGAGCCAGGTTAAGTTTTTTTTTTTTTTTTTTTTTTTTTTTTTAAGGAGTGTTTAAAAGGTAAGTATTGGAGGACGGTGCCAAGGGAAAGGCAAGAATTGCATCCCCTAGCCTAGCCTCTAGACCAGTGTTTCTCAACTCCGATCCTCAGGACCCACTAACAGGCCAGGTTTGCAAGATAACTGAAATACATCACAGGTGATATAATTTTCTGCTCAGTGATTGCAGTATTCTAGTCTGCATCTCCCCAAGGTAATACTTAAAATCTGGCCTGTTAGTGGGTCCGGAGGACTGGAATTGGGAACCACTGCTCTAGACCATCACCATTCCCTGAATCCCTTCCACCAGAAATATGCAGCTAGTGGGAGGGGGAAGAGGAGAAGCTGGCAGCACTGCAGGGAGGGAAGGCACACAGGGGGACAGAAGAGGGAATGGGGGTGGGGTTTATCAGAGTGGCAGGGAGGGGCACAGATACTAGAACCAATCCATCTGTGGCTCCCCCTACAGCACAGCCGGCTTCTCCTCCCCACCTTCCTGTCGGCAGTGCCGGGAGCCACAGGAGGATCAATTCCAGTAATAGGGAGGTACAGCTTGTCCTTCTGCTTGGCAGGTGCCTGGGCCCTCCTGTTAATCTAATGGGGCCCAGCTCAGTACGGAAGGGCCAGCTGGACCCCCCTATCAGTACCTTATGTCTGATCCATGTGTGCCTGGCTTTCTTATCCACTTATAGTGATTCCTCCTTTGGCTCTCTGCCATCCGTTGAGAGACTGGAAGCTGATGCCCAGCTGGCTGCACCTCAACACAGAGTGGCTCTTGGCCCTGTCTATTTGGGTAGTTAGACATAGGGCTGTAGCCCAGACAGCTCCCTGGAGAAGGGTTGATGGGAGTATGTCCTGATGAGTAGGCAGTGTAGAACCAGTCGTCCCTGGGGGCCCCACAGCGTGTTAACCAGGGGGAGGGGCCCCACCTACCTCTTCACTGACTACATCACCATCCTCGGAGTGTACACCCCTTTACTGTACACCCCCCCAACTATATGACCCTTACAGAGTGTGCACCCCACTAACAGTACACCCCTCATACATGCGATCACATACAAGCAGTACAGTCCCCCCTGATACTGGGGCCATTGTTAGACATTTCCATTATTTACTATCAGATGCACCCTAACCCAGGTACATGCCTGCCTGTTCAACCCCACTCCATGCACCCTCATATGTGAGCACCCCCCAATCTATACACCACCCCCACCCCCTCATTGTGCTCTCCAACTCCTTACACCCCCTCTATTGTGCACCTCCAATCCATTCGCTTCAACTGCACTAAACAGTACACTGCCATGCACTCAGAAGGAGCATGTTGCTCGCTCTCCTCAATTCCACCCCCTCTGACCTGCCCACACAGACTAAGGGGAAAAAGAGAGGAGGGAGTGTGCCACTGACAGGACCAGAACAGGGAGTTTCTCACTCCAAATTATTACTAATTTGGCAACTTGGGCAAGCACCCCTGTGGCCCTGACCACACGATGCTACTGCATTGGTTGTAGGGTTTAGGTGGAGAAAGGGTTCTCATCCTAAGTTTGGGTTTAGGTTAAGGGCCAGGGCATGTAGGGTAGTAGTTTTTTCACTTAACATTGACTCCAAAAATACAAAGACTGTCAACTTCCATTTAGCTGTGTTAAAACACAATTTACCATTTTTTTTTATATATTTATAAATTACCTAGCGCAGGGAGAATATTTTAACATGTTTTAGTCATTACACACATGATAGCATTGGAGACATTTATAAAAACTTGGGTAGAGGAAAGTGACTAAATTAGTGCCAAAAACAGCTTCACTTTTGCTGCAGATTTCTTAGCTAAATCATTCCCATATTATTGCTTTATTATCATATTTTACATCCATTTCATGTTGTATTCAGCGCACTTTATGTGACTTAAGCCCAACTTCAGCTGAAATAGTTGTCTTAGTTTTGTACAGAGTAGAGAAGGATAGACTTGTCAGGTTTTACTTGCAGTTTGTGTCCCTACTGGGACAGGAAGTGATGGCAAATCTCTCTAGTTGGGACATAGACTGCAATAAAATACTTTTCCTCTAAATTGATATGATATGGTTAGATTCTCCTTTACCTCTTTATTGCTAAGTCTTCCTGTTTTAGTTACAACCACTTTCTCAACTGTTATCCTGTTGTCACA
Source organism: Pelophylax lessonae (assembly GCF_965119305.1). Taxonomy (NCBI): domain Eukaryota; kingdom Metazoa; phylum Chordata; class Amphibia; order Anura; family Ranidae; genus Pelophylax; species Pelophylax lessonae. The sequence continues at coordinate 148,078,340 of NC_138774.1, forward strand.
ACATACCTGTACATCACCGGCTTGCTTCTGGGTTTGGGGAGCGCATGCATGTGCCCCCTGCCGACCCATGCTGTGATTGGACACAGCATGAGTTTGGCAGCTGATTTCAACCAATGATTTGGGATGAAATCTGCTGATCAGCTGTGGTTCTAAATTTTCTGTCTTTTTTAATTTATATAATAAAAAATAAAAACCCAGTGGTGATCAAATACCAGCAAAGGAAGGCTCTATTTGGGTGAACAAAATTATAAAAAAATCAATTAGCATACAGTGCTGCATGACCTCGCAGTTGCCAGTTAAAGTAGTGCAGTGCCGAATAGCAGAAAATGCCCCAGTTTTCCGGCGATCAAGTGGTTAAAGGCTGTTTTTTTACACATGTAAGGGATTGACAACCGTATCCACCAGTCAGGTTGAAGTTTAGTGCTATTCAACTAGAATTCAGCTTTAGTAGTAATGTAACAGGGATGCATATTACAATAAATATTAGGGCACAACCTTTTTGGATTACATTTTGCAAAAAAAATGTTTTTTTTTTTAATCATTCGACATTGCAGAATTTGTTGTCAGACAAGACTTAGACTTTTCCAAGTGAGAGTATGAGCTTCTATCACTGAACAAAGCTGGTAAAACTTACCACACGGGTAAAGTTTTTAGGTATACAGTTCTGTTTAAGGCATAAGTAGCGTCACCTGGCTCAGTGGCCCCCACTGCTTCTGTAAAACAATATGCCATACAGTTTAACTCCATAATTAATAGGCTGGAGTTTTTTTAGATTTCATATCACAGATTTGTTAGGGTTGTCATCATTGATTTTCAACAGGTTGATGAGTATGATTAGGAGAATATAGGTTGAATATTATATTGTAAATACTGTATATTTTTTATTCAACAGGGCTATTTAGAACTGCTTTGATCCTCAAAAATGATGTATTTTTTGAAAAATCTATTAAGTTAGTAAAAATATTAGCAAGCACGGCATCTGTGCTGAAGTCAAAAATTTTACTCCAAGTACTTTAAAGCTGCTGATTGGGCATTAAAAAAAAATAAGTAAGTGTCCCAACATTATTACTGGGACATTTCTAGTTCATACAGTCATTTGTTTCTTTTATGTATAATATAGTATTGAGGAGACAATTCCACTGAGCCACTTGAGGGGATGCTGAGTGACTGGTACCCCCCCCCCCCCCCCAATGCCTCACCCAGTTCTGTACGCAGATACCTCCCCTTTGCGCCCCTAAAATCCAAAGTTTAGGGTGTGGGGGATGAGAGATAAGTAAAGAGAAAACAAAACACACAGAGGATGGGGATCTCGTTATCGAAAATGTTGACTTTTGACAGAGAAGGGCCTTAACCTGAGTTCTGTGTAATCCCCTACAGAATAGGCACACACTGTAACACGGCAGTGACCTATGATCAGATTATTTGCTTTGAGATATTGTTCAAGAAAAAGAACACATTTTCACTTTTCTTATTTTAGGTAAAAGTGAGAACCTGGTTAATAGCACATCAATGGTATGGAAGTTCAAGGCTTGGAATTCTTGCCTACTTTTTTGGCTGTTTGGACCTTCTTTGGGTTTATGACTTTATATGTTCTTACCATCCTCAATGGCCATGCTGAGTCTTACTTCCTTTACATCAGGTAAGAATATAATTTATTTATATATGGGGAGGGAAAAGGCTGTTGTCGGAGAGTTGGACTTTTGGCTCCAGACAAATGTGTTTCCCACATGGAGCAAGAGGAGAATCTTTTCACCAATCAGTATAAGCCTTGGTGCCTAGTGTGCTCTCTGGCCTATAACTTTCTTTAGCCTGGATTAACAATTAATCAAAAAAGGGCATTGTGGTAAAGGGGTACCCTAACTAATACTATCATGCCCTTAAAGTAGTAATAAAGCAGTCGCAAACCACACAAAAAACTTCCCCCTGCAAGTTAAGAGCATAATGTGCCAGTATGCATCACATACAAGCACACAGATTTCCCTTAAAACTAGGCCCTCCAGCAGCATGCTGTTACTGCTGACAAGGCTTCCATCTTCACCCAGTCTTCCTGCCGAGTTCATGGCTGTTTGAATGGCCGAGCTGTGACAATGTCACTCCCACACATCTACGTGAGAGCCTCAGCTGCAGCACAGCTCCCTCTATTGACGGCATGCCACATTGCGCATGCTCCGGTGGCATCACTGGCTGCTACTAAAATATCTATTTCCTAAACGGTGCACGCTTAGGAGATATTTACTGTACCTACAGGTAAGCCTTATTATAGGCTTACCTGTAGGTGTAAATAAAAAAGCAAACTTTACTACCGCTTTAAGCCATCAGCAGTCTTAGCTTAACATATTGAGTACAATGAAATAAACTTTTCCTAGTAATCTATTTGTTATAATTCTTAAACCAGTACTTGTAGTTTACTACTTTCCATGCTGCTGGTTCCTGCTCTCTTAGTGCTACTTCTCTGAACTTTCACAGGAAAGTGTTAACAGTGGATAGTGCACTCTCAAATCAGTCTGTGAGTTTGTAAAAGGCAGGAGTAGGAGGAAGGAGCAGGGGAGTGTCTTGTTATCCTACAAGGCTGTGTGTTTCTATTTATGAGCACAGTGTTGGGAGACACAACTCTAATCCACGCATACAAGGGTGGTTTCATAAAATGCTGCAAGAGAAAGGACTGGAGCCACCCTAAAACAGGAAACCTTGGGCAGTTGGCATGACAACACCTAAAACAGGAAAATGGGCAAGCTTTAAACAATAAAGAAGCAACATACTCAGTAAGGGATTAAATCAGCCGCTGAAAGTGCTTAACAACTGAGGGTTTATTATCACTAGAACGCTTTCACTGCCAAACTCCACAACTTTTTTCTATGTAGTTTATATAAATAAAATATAGTTGTTGGGATGCATTTCCATTTTTGTAGTCAGATTTGAGAGAACTGTATGTTTGTTATATGTTCCCATTTACACCACATATCTAAAATATATTAGAAAAAAAACCTTCTCACCTTTTTAGGTGTTTCTGTAGAGCACACCCTCAGCCTGTCCCCACGTACAAAGTAGGGACAGTTTGAGTTTCCTCTAGTTATCATACAATGCAGAATCCAAGCCTTGAAATGATTAACAATTTTTTTGGACATACAGTGTTGAAATCTAGTTTGCAATAGATAATGAAATCTGTCAGCACAATAGCGGCAGGGATAAATATTGTAAACTCCCCAGCCCCCTTCCCAACATTACATACCAGGAGAAACCAACTTCAGCTGAGGAGTTTTCAGAAAAGCACAAGTAAAAACATAAGTAGCAGTCTTTAAAGTTATGCTATGTGAATGTAATTATCATGCCTAAAAAAAATGTTAAATGCACATACAGTGCCTTGCGAAAGTATTCGGCCCCCTTGAACTTTTCTACCTTTTGCCACATTTCAGGCTTCAAACATAAAGATATAAAACTGTAATTTTTTGTGAAGAATCAACAACAAGTGGGACACAATCATGAAGTGGAGTGAAATTTATTGGATATTTCAAACTTTTTTAACAAATAAAAAACTGAAAAATTGGGAGTGCAAAATTATTCAGCCCCCTTAAGTTAATAATTTGTAGCGCCACCTTTTGCTTCGATTACAGCTGTAAGTCGCTTGGGGTATGTCTCTATCAGTTTTGCACATCGAGAGACTGAAATTTTTGCCCATTCCTCCTTGCAAAACAGCTCAAGCTCAGTGAGGTTGGATGGAGAGTGTTTGTGAACAGCAGTTTTCAGTTCTTTCCAGAGATTCTCGATTGGATTCAGGTCTGGACTTTGACTTGGCCATTCCAACACCTGGATATGTTTATTTGTGAACCATTCCATTGTAGATTTTGCTTTATGTTTTGGATCATTGTCTTGTTGGAAGACAAATCTCCGTCCCAGTCTCAGGTCTTTTGCAGACTCCATCAGGTTTTCTTCCAGAATGGTCCTGTATTTGGCTCCATCCATCTTCCCATCAATTTTAACCATCTTCCCTGTCCCTGCTGAAGAAAAGAAGGCCCAAACCATGATGCTGCCACCACCATGTTTGACAGTGGGGATGGTGTGTTCAGGGTGATGAGCTGTGTTGCTTTTACGCCAAACATAACGTTTTGCATTGTTGCCAAAAAGTTTGATTTTGGTTTCATCTGACCAGAGCACCTTCTTCCACATGTTTGGTGTGTCTCCCAGGTGGCTTGTGGCAAACTTTAAACGACACTTTTTATGGATATCTTTAAGAAATGGCTTTCTTCTTTCTCTTCCATTAAGGCCAGATTTGTGTAGTATACGACTGATTGTTGTCCTATGGACAGAGTCTCCCACCTCAGCTGTAGATCTCTGCAGTTCATCCAGAGTGATCATGGGCCTCTTGGCTGCATCTCTGATCAGTCTTCTCCTTGTATGAGCTGAAAGTTTAGAGGGACGGCCAGGTCTTTGTAGATTTGCAGTTGTCTGATACTCCTTCCATTTCAATATTATCCTTTACACAGTGCTCCTTGGGATGTTTAAAGCTTGGGAAATCTTTTTGTATCCAAATCCAGCTTTAAACTTCTCCACAACAGTATCTCGGACCTGCCTGGTGTGTTCCTTGTTCTTCATGATGCTCTCTGCGCTTTAAACGGACCTCTGAGACTATCACAGTGCAGGTGCATTTATACGGAGACTTGATTACACACAGGTGGATTCTATTTATCATCATTAGTCATTTAGGTCAACATTGGATCATTCAGAGATCCTCACTGAACTTCTGGAGAGAGTTTGCTGCACTGAAAGTAAAGGGGCTGAATAATTTTGCACACCCAATTTTTCCGTTTTTTATTTGTTAACAAAGTTTGAAATATCCAATAAATTTCGTTCCACTTCATGATTGTGTCCCACTTGTTGTTGATTCTTCACAAAAAAATACAGTTTTATATCTTTATGTTTGAAGCCTGAAATGTGGCAAAAGGTTGCAAAGTTCAAGGGGGCCGAATACTTTCGCAAGGCACTGTATATTCTTAGGGCAATGCTTTTAATGAAAGGAATGGTCTAATGCCAGGGTCACTTTAATAAAGATGAAATTGTAATGCTTTATTGTACCTTTATTATTGGGTCTTAAACCAAAATGATATGGGGGTTCTTCCAGGTCTGGCATGTTCTTGCTTCACCCAATGGGTCAGCATTCTTGATGAAACTCCTCCATATGTTCAATGGAGTCACATTATCTCAGCAGCCAGCTCCATTTCCAGCATCTTACATATGTCAGGAATGGAATGGAATTTTACACTGTCCTGCCTATGCACCTAAGTCTTTGTACAGATGAAAACAAAATACTGTAATGGCAAAAGAAGCATATAAAGTGGCTTTTCTATCAAAAGTCTTCACCTGCTGCAAAGTGGTTTAGTTCCACTCTAATGTCTTGCTTGTTAAGCAATGAAAGTATTGTGGGTTCAGCATCACAAGGGGGTTTGTTGAGCTGTGGCTGCTTTACCTCCCATCTGATGGTGCCTACATAGTGCTGGGGACAGCTCTACTTGGCAGAGCCATCAGCATGAAGCCAATTATCTTTTTAGCTCTCTGGAAGTATGGGGGGCATTCTGACACCATTTTTGCCATTAGCCACCAATAAATGTAATTGGTTTCTGATTGAGCCCTAAATTACTTATAAATAAATTACAGTATAAATCTTAATATATAACCAATATAATATACCTGTATGTAAAATATATTTGGACACAGGTACAATTTTCATACTCTTGGCTCTGTATGCCACCAGAAAAAAATTAAAAACTAAACAATCCAAATGAATTTGAAGTGCAGACTTTCAGCTTTAATTCAAGGGGTTGGACATAAATATCAAGTACAAATTTAAGGAACTGCAACCATTTTTATACACAATCCCCTGATTTTCAGGAGCTCAAATGTAATTGGACAATTAATATAATCATAAATAAAATGTTTATTTTTAATATTTTGTTTAGAATCCTTTACTGGCAATGACTGCCTGAAGTCTGGAACCCATAGGCATTACCAAAGACTGGGTTTCCTCCTTTCTGATACTTTGCCAGGCTCTAACTGCAGCTGTCTTTGGTTGTTCTTTGTTTGTTGGTCTTTCTGCCTTTAGTTTTGCCTTCCGCAAGTGAAATCCATGCTTAATTAGGTTGGTATTAGGTGATTGACTTGGCCATTGCAGAATATGCCACTTCTTTTCCTTCTCCTGGGTTGCTTTTGCAGTGTGTTTTGGATCATTGTTCATCTGTACTGTGAAGCGTCATCCAATCACCTTTGCTGCATTTGGCTGAATCTGGGCTGACGGTATATCTCTAAACACTGCAGAATTCATCTGACTGGTTCTGTCTTCTGTCACATCATCAATAAACCCCAATGACCCAGTGCCACTGGAAGCCATGCCATGCCATCACACTGCCTCCACCATGTTTTACAGATTACTTTGTGTGCTTTGGATCATGAGCTGTCCAAGCCTTCTCCACACTTTTTTCTTCCCGTCATTCTAGTACAGAAAAATATTTGTTTCATCCATCCAAAGAATGCTTTTCCATAGCTGGTTTTGCTTTTTTAGATTTTTTTTGGCAGTCTATTCTTGCTTTTGGTTGTAGTGAACCCTTTGGATTTCCTCTTGTGAAGTCGTTTCTTGATTGTAGACTTTGACAATGATATGCCCACCTCCTGGAGAGTGTCCTTCACTTGTCTGGATGTAGTGAATGGGTTTTTCTTTACCATAGAGGGGATCCTGCGATCATCCACCACTGTTGTCTTACATTTTTGAAGCCTTACAATGGCTTGTTTCACTTGCATGGACAGCTCCTTTGAACGCATGATGTACAATAGGTTCACAGCAAAAGATTCCAAATGCAAATACCACACTTAGAATCAACTCCAGACCTTTTACCTGCTTAATTGATGAAGAAATAATGGAGTAGCCCAAACCTGGCCATGAAATGTTTTTTGATCCAATTGTCCAATAACTTTTTGGTCCCTTGAAAAAGGGGGATGGCTATTCTTAAGTGCTGTACTTCCTAAACCCTTCCTCTGACTTGGATGTACTTATCCTCAAATTAAACCTGTGAGTGTGCACTTTTCAGCCCATATCCTATATATATAACTATAGCTTGAATATGTTTTGTATATATGTCCAAATATATATGGACCTAACTGTATCTAATATCATAATTTTCTATAAGACACATTAATCAGGGGAGTCATTTCTGTACGGCCTCAGGTAGCACAGAAGAGTAAAACATCCTAATGCCTCATTACATAAAGCTAACAACACAAAAGAACAATTTGAGGCCAACTAAGCACAATATTTAAAGATTAAAATGTGAAGATGTATTTGCAGTTTAACTACCTCCCATCTACGCTACAGCCTATATACGGCTGCAGCACGGACTCACATTTTCGGGAGGCCGTTTTTAAACGGCCTCCCAGAAACAGTCTCCCCGCGCGCTCCCGCGAGCGCGCATCGGGGAAAATCTGTGTTGGCCGTGTCCCTTGGACACAGCCAATCACAGATCGTGGTGAATGGCCAATCACAGCGGCCATTCACCACGTGATCGGACCATCCAATGAGAGATGATCTCATATGTAAACATATGAGATCATCTCTCATCGCCAGCGCTCCTTCCTCACACGGAGACTGCAGTGTGAGGAAGGAGGGAGAGCTGCCCAGCGCCGGGGACACAGAAGAATGTAATCAGGGCACCGATCACCAGTGCCCTGATTACACAAGGTAAAAAAAACATACACTCAGTGCCCACAGTGCCCGCCATCAGTGCCCCCCATCAGTGCCCACAATCAGTGCCCATAGTGCTGCCAGTTAGTGCCCATCAGTGCCTCCTCATCTAGGCACTGATGAGCACTGACTGGCAGCACTATGGGCACTGAGTGTGGGCACTGATGGTGCTGCCCATCAGTGCTCATCAGTGCCGTCCATCAGTGCTCATCAGTGCCACCCGTCAGTGTCCATCAGTGCCATCCGCCAGTGCCCATCAGTGCCGCCCGTCAGTGCCGCCTCTCAGTGCCCAGCAGTGCCACCTCTCAGTGCCACCTCTCAGTGCCCAGCAGTGCCACCTCTCAGTGCCCATCAATGCCGCCTATCAGTGCTCATCAGTGCCGCCTATCAGTGCTCATCAGTGCGGCATATTAGTACCTCCTCATCAGTGCCCATAAGTGCCGCCTCATCAGTGGCCATAAGTGCCACCTCATCAGTGCCCATCAGTGCCGCCTCATCAGCGCACATCAGTGAAGGAGAAAAATTTATTTATTTTCAAAATTTACTCACAGAAAATAAGAAAAACTTTTTTTTTTCAAAATTTTCTGTCTTTTTTCTTTTTTTTTGTAAAAAATAAAAAACCCCAGAGGTGATTAAATACCACCAAAAGAAAGCTGTATTTGTGTGAAAAAAATGATAAAAATTTCATATGGGTACAGTGTAGCATGACCGCGCAATTGTCATTGAAAGTGTGAGAGCGCTGAAAGCTGAAAATTGGCCTGGATGGGAAGGGGGTTTAAGTGCACAGTAGGCAAGTGGTTAAAACCATTGAAAAAACTGTATAAAAATAAAAAGTAACCATCATTTCCATTTTATCATGGTAAATCAGTATTCCTTTACTTGTTTTTCAGCGAAACTGGAGACTACTTTCCGGAGTCTGTACTTTTTATGGTTGTGTTTACGGTTTCAGCAGTTCTTGGTATGTCCCAGAACACATAGCATGTTGTGTAATAACTAGTGATAATGTAATGCTGTAAAATTGTGATAGGAAAATTATAATCAACAAGTTTTCTAAACCTCTTAAATCTGGGGCAACATGCCATAAATCCACTTAACAGGAAACTTGGTTTGCAAGTCAGTAACCTACTGAATCTTCTTGGTGTCATAGTGGTAATACTACCACTACACCTTATAAGTACAAAGTTTACTATAGGTCCTACTGTCCATATCCCTGCAGACTGAAAGTAAGCTATTCATCCATGATTTTTCTAGTGGCTCTTCTGTTTTCTGATCTACCAGGTAACATCTCTCCTGCAGAGTTCTGATATAGAGCAAAGAAAATCCAGCATACCATAAATCTGGATTCCAAATGAGCAAAGAAGAATTCTAGTTCACATCCAGTAAAATCCCCTTTATTTCAGCAAGTCCATAAAAAAATGTCCAAACATACTAATAGAAGGGAACAGCATCACCAGCTAAAGCGTTTCACGCTCCCTTTGCGATTAGTCAGTCAAGTACTCACTGATACAAACTACCAATACTTTGCAGTGCGATTTGCATCAATACAGAAAAATTGGCACAAATTGCACTGCAAAGAATCGCATGTGATTTGAACAGGAAAGCGGTGCGATTCCTGTCTGAATCACATGCAATTACCCTCACTGCTTCTGTGTGTGTGTAAAAAAAGGGAAAAGCGCCATCTAGTGGGCAGTTTAAAAATGTTAGAACTCACAGTACATATCTGGCCATATGCAAAATAATCCACATAGGCGTCCCAGTCCACCAATGATAGCAAATCAGGGCTGCTGGAGGTGCTCACAGGGCTGGAGAAGTTACAGGACCCCGAGCATATATAGTGGAAGTGATTTTAACTTGGGAGCAGACCACCTCTACGTCTTTGCCAGCCCTGTGGGCACCTCCAGCGGCCGTGATTTGCTATCATCGGCGGACTGGGACACAGATGCAGATTATTTTACATATTATTACATATATTATTTTATATATTATTTTAGTCAGATATTTACTTACTTTTCTTAAAATAAAGAGCTGTGTGTTTCTTGCTAATTTCAGTATCATATTGTATTTCAGATGCTGTTTTGTCATATTGTATGTACAGATACTATGCCATGAAGTCTTTAGAAAGTCAGCATTGTTATACCCACCTACAGTATACTATCCTTGGACTTGGATGGATTGCCTGTGTTGGCACAGTAATTGTTGCTGTATTTCCGGTATGTAAAAAAACCCTACAAATCATAGTGTAAGGCAGGGGTGGGCAACCCAGCGATCGCGGGCAGGTGACAGATAGATAGTATTCCTTCCTTCCAACCCCCGGACTGCTCCTCCCACATATGCTGAGTGGTGCAGGGAAGGAACAGCTTTAAGCGGAGTCGCTGACAAGCAGAATAAAGGACAGCCTGGACAGGAAGGGCAGTGGGGGTGGTAACTACTGGAAACGAGCCCCTGCAGCAGCTGAAAGAAGTCAGGAGGGAGATGAGGACATGCTGGAACAACTGGGAATCAGTTGTGGTAAATGCCACTCTCACTGCCCCTCCTGTCCAGATTTTCCTTTCTTCTGCTCCCCGAGCCTCGTGTGTGCTCCCTAACCCTCCCACAGAGCTGCAGGCTTCCCTTCCTCTCACTCCCATCAGCTGCTGCAGGGGTCATTTCAGGATGGAGAGCAGGGAAAGGGACTGGTAAATATGTTGGCACTGATCACTCACTGTGCTCATTCACAACTGAAGCATAGTAAACTGTGTTTACTATGCTTCAGTTTGTAAATGAATAGGGAGATTTTTTAGTGCTCTTCCTGTTCATTTATTCTGTGCAGCTGAGGCTGCAGAGATGGAGATTGGAGACATGGAGCCCTCAATTTCCTTTCTCTGTCTCAAAAGTGAGACAGCAAGGGTCTGTTTAAACTACTGACTGACACCGTCCATTACCCTACTTACACCAACTACTGTTCTTCTGACTGTCTCTTAGGAAGGCTACATTTATATTTTTACTGTAACATTTGGTTTATTATATTTTTTTAACGTTTTCCTTACAATTTAGTTAGGCCTTACTGGTTAATTTCTGGTGATCTTTGATCTCTTTCATATTGTTGAGGTAAATCTCCACCTCTCTGTCAGGGAAATGGCCGTAGGAGAACTGGCAACATTGCCAGTAATAGCAATGGACGCTCCTGGCTCAATTGACACTGCCCTCTGCTTGCCTATAAAAGGTGGCCATAGAATCAGACTCATTGCTGGATTATCTCTCCGCTTCCTGTGCGGACTTCCTCTTGTGACCTCGGCTTGTTCCCGATTCCATTTGATCTCCTGCTCCTGGTTTGACCATTGGCTTCTTCCACTGACCATGCTTCTGTTACCTACCGTGTATGACCCTGGCTTGCTTCAAGACCTGTTTTACCTTCGTGCTTCAAGACCTTGGCTATTCTGGTTGTCTCCTATGCATGACCTCGGCTTGTATCACGGTTCCCACTGGCTGCTCCAGTCCCAGATTTCAGCCAGTTCCTGTCTCCGCTACCAGAGACTATTCCTTGGCACAATGTAGCCCACCTGCTCCAGAGCCCTTGAAGACTCCTACCCTGCTGTGGTTCCAGTCTGTTCCAATTCACTTTCAGATTGCACCTAGTTCTACCTACCTGCAGCTGGTAACCCGTGCCACTTGGGGCGCCACACCCTCTGTACCATCTCCAGGGGTGTGCCGCACTGAGCCGCAAGGGGAGCCCTCTCCGCACCTCGGCCTCGGATCAGGTAACCCTGACACTCTCAAAGGTTGCTTACCCCTGAAAGAAATAGTGCAGGTATCCAGCAACCACAAGGGTGACCAGTTAAGTGCAGCTGTACTTGATGATGATTAAAGAAAGATTTATTAATAATGAAACAAAACCCATCAAGCAAGTAAAATATAAAGAAAAATGAATATATACATGAACCATAAACTGAATGACAATATACCCAACCAGCAACCAAACTGTAATACTATATTTACACTATTTGGTTGTGGAGGGGGAGAGATTGGCCTTACCAAACGTTAGTATTCCAACGGCACCTTCCCCATATTGAGAAACATGTGCAAAGAAGGGGGGGGGGGGGGGTTTCCAGCCTTGTCTAGAGTAGGCAAGGATGGAACCAGAGGGGATTTAAATGTGTCACATATGTATATGAGTTTTTTCCAAATTCAGTCCATACTTAAAGTTTCTTTAAAAAAATATTTTTATTAAACAAATATATAAAAAAGTGGACAAACATTTACATTCATTGTGCTTTAGAACACATATACAGTACATTGAACATAATACTTAGATTGCACAAAGCCCACATAGGGTTTTTTTTAAGAGGCGATATGTGAAATGTCGCTGGAACTACGCGTTTCGCTGTGAGTGCTTCCTCAGGCTCCAGCTGTTGATGTTGATGTGTAAAAATAATTAAATTAATAAATGAACCAGTCTAGCTTCCTCTTTCTAGTCCCTAAAAGGGACTGGAAAAAGAAGGAAGGGATGACCTTAATTGGGAGTACATAATAAAGATCTATAAAGTACATATCGATTTAATGTATGTTAAAAAGCTCACAAACTAATTAGGGGCCTTCCGAAATGCGAAAGAGAAAACCGAAGGAGAAAACAGGGATTCTGCCTCCTGGCATAAGGCAATCAGATCACAGTACTGATCTCCATTTCCTTTTTCAGACCCCGGGGATTTTTATCTCTCACAACCTTTTAAAATCGCTCAGCTACTGGTAGTTTGCTGGAAATGGATTCAATTACCCAGACACCCATTGGAAGATTTTCCATAAAATGCTGCAAAATAATTTTTTTACTGCACTGGGATGCGCCCTCTGCTGTTCTTTTTGTTGCTTTAGGCCTGTTTTACACAGGCTTCATCTTGTATAAGAGCAATGGGAACAGCAATGTTTTTTTTTTTTTTAAATAAACTTTCAGCAAGCTTTTTAAAAGCTTTCGGCATGCTTCGAGCAGTTTTCTCAGGGCCAGCGCGGTACAATGATCTGTCACAGATTGCACAGCTGCGTGCCCCCAGGGGTGTGCATGAGTGGCAAGGGTGAAGTCGACCCAGGGTAAGGAAGCTTGGCCTGGCTGTATTATAATAGGCAAGGCAGGAGGTGGTTAAACAGAAGTGAATAGTTTAGTTTATCACTTTATTACATTGTTGGAGGGTATACTGACCCACCAGAAACACAGGGTTAGTTGAAGATGTTACCATTCAAGTCCTAAAACCCTACTTCTACATTATTGCTTGAGGATTAATGTAATATAAAGTTTGTTAAATCTGCCTGTATTAGGATGTGTCATGTTTATGTTTATATTTTAGGCAGTAACTTACCCCGTGCCACACAGGATTGCTGCCGCCATCTCATTTTTAGGTAGTGCCATACATAACACGTGCCAGGCCGGATGCCTATATAAACTTTCATTCAACAGCCGGCGTATGTGCCATCTGAGGATGTCCATCTCCATTATAACAGTCGTCTGTCTCATCACCTGTATCCTTTTTAACCAATACTACAGAAGGTGGGGAAAATGTTATATATATACAGGGCTTTTTTCAGCGGGAGCGCGGGGGAACGCAGTTCCGGCACCTCCAGCACTGACTGTATGTAATGGCAAGGGGTTCAAGGTCTATTAATGCTAGCTGCTGGGGGGGGATCTATTGTTGCTGGAGATCTACTTTTGCGGGAGGGGGAGGGGCGTCTACTGTTGCTCAGGAGGTCTATTGTTGTTGGTGGGGGTTCCACTGTTGCTAGGAGTCAGTTGTTGCTGGGAGGGATCTAGTGATGCTGGCTGCAGGGAAATCTGTTGTTGCTGCTGGGGTCTATTGCGAGTGATACATTGTTGCTGGGGGAGAGTCTATTGCTGCTGGCTGCTGGAGAGTCTATTGCTGCTGGCTGCAGGGAGAGCTGTTATTGCTGCTGGAGCTCTTTTGCTGCTGGGGAAGGGGGTGTTTCCTTCCTGGTGGTTCATTGTTGCTGAGGGGATCTATTATTGCTGGCTGCATGTGATCTAGTTTAATGTTTTTCTTATTATTATTAACAAATTCCATACAAATTACTTAGTACCAAAATTGTTACATGGTTCTGTATTCTCTAGAAGGAGCAGTACTTGGAGGTGGGTAGAACTAAGGAATGGTGCAGGAGGTGGGTAGGGGGGCGGAGACAAGGGGTGACTCGGAAAGGGGGGTTCCTGCACCTATTATCTGAGAAATAAAGCCCTGTATGTATATATTATATAATTTGTTTATGTGTCTGGAGAATAACTGTCTGGTGAGAAAACACAGATCTTAAAAAAAAAAAAAAAAAAACAGCAACTATAGAGGTTCTAACCCTTGCTCACTCTTTCAAACAAAAAAACAATAAGTTCCACCTAAGGCCAGGTTCACATATGTGCCTGGGGTCAGGTGCGTGTCTGTTCACACCTGTTCAGGTATGAAGTTTTACCTGAATTCGCACCTGAACTGGACCCAAAGACGCACAGGACCTTTTTGCAATTTAGACCACGGCCGCCCCAGACCTGTGTGAATCGGCTGTAACGAGAGCTAATCACGCTCGAGTGTCATGCGAATTGGATGCAGGGAAATCCTCAGCCAATTCGCATATATGTGAACCCAGCCTAAAGGGTAACTAGTGAGGGAAAAAAAAAAAAGAGCAAATAAAAAAAATAAATAAAAAAGCACACAAATCTAGCATATACGATTGCTACACATATTGTAATTGAAGGTGATTAAAAATTACCTTTCCTTTTCAATCTGCAGCTGTGTAATTTGCAATCAAATGCAATTCAATATGGCTACATAGATAGTGTACAGAATTCCCCCCAGATACTGTATGTAATTTCCTGCTTGTATGATTGGCTTACTGATTTTTCCAGAACTGTGCAAGTCAGATTTAGGGCATCCTTTGCAATAAAAATATCATTTTTGGTTAAATACTCCCAAAGGAAAATCACATTTAAAGGAGAGCAGAACTTGCCACTTGCCTCATTAGAACCCTGCAAGTGCAGCAGCTGATTAATAATTGTAAAACTACTACTCATTAGATAAATTTTCGACATGGACACCTATTTCTTCAGGAAAAGCAAAAGATGGGAATCTACAACAAAGATAAAATCCCTGCAATATACATAGATCACCCGGTGGGCAATGTTTTTTTTTTCTCAACAAAAATGGAGAAACTTGACTTTAAATGGAGTTAAAGTCAAGTTTCAGGTGTACTTGCAGTGTTATGTGAACATGCAAGTGCAAATTGCAGCAATCCAGATCATATAAAGAACTACAAAATATTACACAAGTTTAATTGTGCTACTTCCTTAACGAGGCTTGGCAGTTTTCCTCTCATGTTTAATATGGTGGCAGATCTGCTCTCGAAGTCTGTGTTTACATGTAGGTTTCCTTCAACACGTTTCTGGCTGTTCACTCTATAGTTACACTCTCAATACCAATAGGGTTTTTTAGTGCAAGAAACAGATGCAAAGCAGTTAAAACTATGGTTGAGGTTGATGCCCACTGTCACATGTAAGGGTTAATGTGACTTTCAGCTGGTGGACTGGGAAAGCAGACCCAGCTACTACTAGCGGCAACCTTAACCATTGGTGGCCATACACTATACGAAAAATCATTCAAACCAATTTTCGAAAAACGAACACTCGGCCGTGAGAGCAAACGATCGTGCCATCATGTAATGACCGATAAATCGTTCAATGGACATAAATGAATCAGCTTTTTGTTTGTTTTTTTTTTCACATATACCTAGTGCAAACAGTTTGGATGAGAAACACATTAATCTTTCAATTTATCGTTATTTTGGAAGAAAATTTCCAAACGTGTCCTTCATTTTTTCGGCTCAAAAAAACTTCACAACCGATTACCGATTCTGGCCGAAAAAAGAACTGTCCAAATAACCAAATTTCGGCCGATTTTTCGCATAGTGTATGGCCAGCATTAGAACCATCATTTGGGACTAATACATCAATTCACAACTAACCTGAAAATCGTGTATTTTTTTTTTTTTTTTACTTGTTTCAATTAATTAATTCAGAATCCAGACAGTATGGATTAGTGATGAGCCGAACACCCCCTGTTCGATTCGCACCAGAACACTGCGAACAGGGGAAAATTTTGTTCGAACAAACAAACTCCATTGAAGTCTATGGGACTCGAATGTCAAAAATCAAACGACCTTATTTTGAAGAGTTAAATGCAAGTTATTGCCCAAAAAAATTGTATTGGGGTCCGGGTCCTGACCTGGAGAACATGTAGCAAGGCAAATATTTTTTTTAAAAACAATCGTTTTTAAAGGAGCAGCGATTTACTGATTTTAATGGGGCTTAAAGTGAAAGTATAAAAATGTAAAATTCCTCCAAATATCATGCCTGGTCGGGGTCCCCTTAATGTGCCTGTAAAGTAGCGCATCTTTACAATGTATGTAGCCTACTGCAGCAATACTGACATTTCTAAAAGGAAAAATGTCATATACAAATATACATACAAATTTCAAATCGCATGCACTTGTCATACAGGTGCATAAAAATTGGGCCTTGGGGTTGTTGGTGATGCCTGAACACCGCAACCCATTGCAGTTACTCTTGCTGGGCGCAGAACGGGCTCTGCTGCTAAAAAGTCCATACCAATTTGAAATTGGCAAAGATAAAAGTGTTGTATGTGTTCTCATCAGTGATCTAGTGGGGGGCGCTCTGCTGTCATCTGACCTGGCCAAGGTTGGGTGTCAGCTATGCAAACCTGCTAGAGTGAAGGGGACCTGGAAGGCTAGTATCGGCTGGAACTGAAACTGAAATTGGGCCTTTGGTGTTGCTGGTGCCTGAACACCGTAACCCCTCACAGTTACTCTTGCTGGGCGCAGGGCACAGGGACAGGACCTGCTATTAAAAATTACATACAAAATTTAAATTGTATGCACCGGTCATACAAGTGCAGAAAAATTAGGCCTTGGGGGTTGGTGGTGACCTAAACCAAAAACATTGTTGGAAACTAGCAGAATCAAGGTTGAGGAATAGGATAGGCAGCATATGCAGTCTTCAAGGGAGGGCAGACCCCTAGCAAATTCAATCAGTTACATCAGCATCAGGGGCTTGATAGCTGCGGTTAATCCAGCACTGATTCATTTTGATAAAAAAGTCAGCTGGTCAACAGTCTGTGGACAGACACTTTTGTCCAACACAAAACCTCCAGCAGCACTGAACGTCCATTCAGAAAGCATGCTGGAAGTAGAACAGGCCAGTAGCTCCAATGCATATTGAGCAAGTTCTGGTCAGTGGTCCGTCCTCAAGACCCAGTAACCCAGTGGATGCTCACTTAGAAAGTTCTTGCCCCTAAATAATAATGAACCATATGATGGAGATGCTGCTGATGGTTGCTTAAACCTAACAACCCTGGGTGCTGCTGAGGACTGTTTAAAGGCATCGGTCAGCCGGCCGCCTTCTCCACCGCTCCTCCATTGGCGGAATGATGCCTCAGAAACCCGTCCAGAGAATGTTAACCTCCCAGTGTCTAGAAAGGTGGTACACATTTTTTTTCAAGGCCTCCTCAAGATGTTTCATCCTCTGCTCCCTCTGCGAAGGCAGGATGAGCTCTGGAACTTTACCCTTGGAACGTGGATCAAAAAGGGTTGCCAACCAGTAATTATCCCTCTCCTTGAATCCTCGGGTCCTTTCGCAGGCTTTGCAGAATCAGGGAGCCCATGCAACATAAGTTGGAGGGGGCATGAGCCGAGTCCTCTGGGTCACTAAGGATGACATTGTCAGGAGGAACCTCTCCCCAACCACGTAAACTCCTGAGGTTTCTGGGGAATCAAAACCCTCCCTTGAAGACTGCTGAATGCTATCCTCAACATCCATGCTGCCGCAATCCTCCTCCTCTTCCTCCTGTGTGTTTTGTGGCCCTGCAGGAATGATATCTGCATAAAGGGGACCTTGTAAAGAATGATTCCACGAGGCGTGTGCTCCAGCAGGTAGACTAGAGGGATAGTGTCACTGATGCATGCATTGTCCCGGCTCACCATCCTTGTGGCCTCCTCAAATGTTGACAGGACGGTGCATGCATCCTTTATCAAAAGTCACTGGCGTGGTGAAAAACAGCCAAGCTCCTCTGACCTGGTCCTTGTGCCATACTCACACATGTACTTATTGATGGCCCTCTGCTGCGTTTGTAGCCGCTGCAGCATTGCTAATGTGGAGTTCCACCTTGTGGGCATGTCACAAATGAGGCGGTTGATGGGCAGGTTGAATTTGCGTTGAATGCCAGATAAGCAAGCACTGGCATTGTATGAACGCAGTAAGTGGCCACAGAGTTTCCTGGCCTGCCCCAGAAGGTCTTGGAAGCCTGGGTATCTGGTCAAGAAACGCTGCACCACCAGATTCAGGACATGTGCCAAGCATGGAAAATGTGTCAAGTGCCCCTGTCAGAGGGCGGAGAGAAGGTTGGTGCCATTGTCGCATACAACCATTCCTGGCTCATGCTGTCGTGGTGTAAACCATCTCCAAGCCTGTCCCTGCAGAGCTGACAATCTCTGCCCTGGTGTGACTCCTATCCCCTAGACAGACCAACTGAAACACGGCATGGCATCTTTTAGCCTGACTGCTTGTGTAGGCCATTGAACGCTTAGGGAGCATGGAAGAGAAGGAGGAGGTAGGAGGCAGAACTGCACCAGCTTTTTGGAGGCATGGTGGCAAAACAAGCTGCAACACTGAACCCTGTCCTGCATCCTTCCCAGCTGCCAGCAGAGTTACCCAGTGCACCCTGAAGGAAATGTAACATCCCTGTCCACGCCTGCTGGACCAAAAGTCAGCAGTAATGTGCACCTTCCTGCTGACTGCTCTGTCCAACGAGGCCAAAACACTACCTTCCACATTACAGTAGAGAGCTGGAATGGCCTTTTGGTACCTTCCACTGTGGTACAGCGCATTCCACAAATTTGCAAAAGGGAGCAGAGTCTACCAGATGAAAAGGCAACAATTGTAAT
The DNA here is from genome assembly GCF_965119305.1 of Pelophylax lessonae. NCBI lineage: Eukaryota > Metazoa > Chordata > Amphibia > Anura > Ranidae > Pelophylax > Pelophylax lessonae. Next base: position 148,097,034 of record NC_138774.1, read on the forward strand.
CTTAGCAATTTGGCCAAGCTAGCATTAAGACGCTGAGCATGTGGATGGCTGGGACAGCATTTCTTTCTACGTTTCAGCAACTGGGGTAGTGAAATTTGCCTGCTGCTCAAATCAAGCGGTGGTGTACTGCTAGCAGGTTGGGTGCAAGTCTCTGTGGCACTCATTGCTATACCATCATCCCTCTCAATGCAGGTATTTGAGAAGACATGAGGTATAGTAGGGTTAGAGATCCCAGATGAGGAGCAAGGTGTAGTATCCTTGTTTTGATCTTGTGGCTCTTTCAGGTGCTGTTGCCAACCAACTGCATGGCAGGTCATCATATGCCTTGTCAAGCATGTCATGCCCAAGCGGTTGGTGTTCTGGCCACGCTTTATCCGCTTCAGCCAGATGTTGCAAACAGCATTGCTGCAGTCTACTGCACATGCGCTGAAAAAAGCCTACACTAATGAACTTTTGGAAGTCCGCGGGAAGTTTGCAGCAGCCTGCACCTGTGGAGCTCTGTGCTATGATGCAATAGGTTGGCTTGGCTACTCCTATGGCGCACATCCTGCCTCATTGGAGTTATGCCTCCTCCTCTGTTTCCTCCTCTATCCTGTCAGGCACCCAAGTACAGTCAGTGACCTCATCATCCCCTCCCTCCTCATCACTGGAGCAAACTTGGCAGTATGCTGCAGCTGTGGGAACATGACTGCTAGGTTCTTGTCAGTCATTGTCACCCCCTCTCTCTAGGCTCACGTTATTCCCTTCATCAACCTGTGAACCAACATCACAGCTTTCAAATTGCTGCGCATCCTCCAGCAGCATGTCACTGACACTATGATCGTATAGTTCAGGTAACTCCTCCGTGCATGATGTTGGGGCGACAGAAGGAGTAGCTGTGGAGAAGGAGCCTGTGGAACGGGCCGCTTTGGCAGCTGTGGTGGAAGGCAAACTAGTGTGAGCGTGGGTGCCAGGACGAGGAGGATGAGGACAGCCTATTTATCCACTCCCCCTACATGTTGTGGCTGAATAACACGGCCAGCAACGGAAAAAAAGGATATCCACTTTAGCCGACCCCAACAAAAAAAAAAAAAACAAGAAAAAACTCTTCCACCGAAGCTGGCTCCCACCGTTCTGTCAGCTCAGGTGTCTGACAGTACTTATAAAACTATGGGGCACGACAACATCACCCGAATAACCCGCCCCTTTTTTAAGTCACCACCTCAGGCATTATAGGTCGCCGCATTGGCCACGCCCTATGGTTATATAAGAACTGTCAAGACACTGGAGCTGCCAGAACCGCGGGAGCGTTCGTCGGTGGAGGGGCATTTTTACATTTTTTTTATTTGGGTCAGCGGCGACGGCCATTGTGATTGACATTGTAGCTACCACGGGGGATATTATTCATTTTTATTAAAGGACTTGGCAAAAACTGCCTCCTGTTTTTCTTACACTACACATTTTTTTTTTTTGGGTGATTGAGTAGGGGTACTATGTACCCCATACTCATTCACATGGGGGGGGAGATTCTGATAAGTCCCCTGCCCACCCACACCTACAACCACAGCCTAGAGTTGTGGGGAAGGGGCCCTTGTCCCTATCAACATGGGGACAAAGCACCCTCCCATTTTGAGGGCATGTGGCCTTGTATGGTTCAGGGAGGTGCTCGCTCGTCCCATACTTGGATAAGGGGGTCCTGTATGGATTTTGGGGCAACCCCATGTCATCTTTTTTTTGGCGTGGGGTTTTCCCGCAAGACCCAAGTCACGCTTCTCAAAGTTGGATTAAAATCTGATCTCGCTCATCAGTCGGATCAATGTTGGACCAGTGTCACAGGGCAAAGTCAGATCAACAGTAACATGACTTTCATGTCGCACCAATGTGAACTGAGTCTAAAACCAAGAAGCAGATTGGTTACTATGCACCGCTGCAACAGATTCTGAGTGTACCAGTTTTAGTAACTCTCTCTTAGTGGTATATGCCATTCAAAGATACGAGATTCTTTGCTTGCTATAGCAGGTTTGTTGACAACGTTGCAACCATCCGCCAATGTTTTCCATCAGCCTTCAGATAGAAGGTGGAGACTGAGGTCTAAATTGATCTTTACCACTACAGTTCCAAAACAAGTAGTCTTTCTTTTGCTAGATACACAAATTATGGCCATTTGGTCAAAATTGTTGTAATTGAAGGCTGAAAAAAATCTTTCAAAATGGCCATTAATATTGCCAGAAATAATGTTGTCTCCAATAAGCGATGTTCATTGTTGCAATAGACAGGAGAAACAGTAGCGTTAGACACACAGTAATGCACTGTTATCTGAATATTAAAAGTGGTTGAGTGATGCCTGCATTTTACTGTGGTGAGGTCTCCCCAGTCTATTGTTGCCTGATGGCATTTGAATACTTTGTACACTTTTTTAGTACATATATACTAAAATAAAGTTACATATACTGCGGCCACTGGATGGCGTTTTAACCAAAAAGCATTTGATTTGTTTTTAGATCACTGGAAAAATAGCCATTATAACAGAGTGGCTAGGAGCCATTGGAATTCTGGTCTACAAACTCACACACTGTGCAGATTTTCAGGTTTGTACATCAAGCAAAATGCCTACAGATTCTGCCGTAGCATCTTGTGTATATTTGTTTTTAATAATGCATATGGATACAGGTGTATAATCTCTGTAATACTCTATTTGGTTTCCAGCATCTGGCATTTAAATGGCATTGTAGTTGCAGAGAGAACTGGCTATTTTTAAGAAATACACAGCAAGGAATCCGGAACTACTTAAGACTGGCAGGTTGCAAGAAGAACCAGATTTCTTAAAAGTTTACCAATGCCTCCATGGTTTCACACTAAAACTGGGCTGCATTGCAAATGAAGAACAGGAGAACAATGTAAAACTGGTACATCAAAACCTACCTAAAGGCTATTCCTCATGAACACTCCTCACCCAGGAGACCATCAAGTCTTTTATTTGCCAAGTTCAATGGGCCAGAAGTATATTACGAACAAGAAAAGTGGATACAGCAAAAGTCCCATGTCCTTCATTCTGTGGGCTAGAAGAGTTGTCTTCTTGAGGAGACTTTAGGAAACCCTATCTTTTACTATGAACTTTTAAATGTGACATTTCCTCTTAAAATAAAAATCAAAAAACATTTTAACAGTTTAGCTTTTACTATTCACTTTTATTTTTAGGAGGGGTTACCTTCTTTAGAGCTGAGTAGTAACACATGAACACAATTACAAAACTTCTGAGATGCTCAAGCAGCGGGAGTATCCTGACTCAGATTCCATTACTTAATGGTAAGGTTACCTGAACTCAAATTGCTGTCAACAAGAACAGGTTTCTGCCATCTGATTTCCTAGTGTACTATGGTTAACCAATGAATGCAGCAGTTTAAAGCCAATTTTTTTAAAGCTATGGAATACCTAAACTTTATGTATAAGGACTACTTTTGTAAAGACACTTTTGTAGAGATTAAAGTTGCTTTAAATTTGCACAAATAGGCTTTGAAAGAATGATCAATATATTTAAAATGAGGGAACTGATGGCATTTTGCATAATTTTTACAATTACAGGACTATTTTAGGGGCCCCTTTTACACTTGTGTGACTTGTCCTGCTACTTGGGACTGCAAAGACGCATGACAAGTTGTCCTGGTAAGCAGAAAGACCAAAAACTATACTCTTCTAGCACCTACCTAGGAGGGTGCTACATCTCTATGGGGAGAAGGTCTGGGCTGTCACGTACCTGATCCGAGGCCAAGGTGCTGAGAGGGCTCCCTTTGCGGCTAAGTGCGGTACACCCCTGAAGGTGGTACAGGAGGTGTAGCACCCAAAGAAGCACAGGTTGCCAACAGGGTCCTGAAGAGCTGGGCCAGTGATCACCTGGTAGATGCTGGAGATGACAGGATACACCGCACGACAAATGTCTCTCTGGAACTCCAGCTGTACTTGGCAAACTTGTGCACACAGGAAACAGTAGTAGAAACCAGGCTGAGGATCAAACATGGGTAATCAGTCCCGGGACAAGGCAGGTAGCAGAAACAGGAACTTGGCCGAAGACACAACAGGAAAGCAGGCAGATAATAGCAAAGTCCATAATGTGAGCCAGGGTCATACACAGGAAGGCAAGCAGGCAAGTAATCGAAGTATGTAAAGCAAGCCGGGTCATACACAGGTGATCAAAGAGTAGCAAGGTTGGTAGAGCAAGCCAGAGGGTCAATGCCAGGAGAAGAGATCAAATAGTTTAGGAACAAGCCGGGTCACAACAAGAAAATCCAAGGATAGCACACAGTGGTTCAGGAAAATGGTAAGGCTGACGACGATCCAGCAATTTGGTGGAATCAATAGCAGTCTTATATAGACCAGCAAGTGGCCACATGTGGCATTGCCTACGCTCGTTCGCCATTTGAGTGCGCCGGATGCACCCATCTCTAGTACTGGCAGTATTGCCAGCTCTTTCACAGCCATTTCCCGGACATGGGCTCTGACTGGGCCACTCCAGAAGGTACATTAACTTTTACTTTCACTAAGCTTTAGGTTGTGGACAGCCACTCTGACATTATCTTGTAAGATGTTTCAGTAGACTTGAGAATTCAATTGATGATGGAAAGTGGTCCAGGCCCGGAGGCAGCAAAAAACCCAGATCAGGATGTTTCCTCCACCATACTTCACTGCTGGGGTGAGGTTTTTATGTTGTTTAGCTGTGCCAAACACAGTGCTGAGTATTCTTCCAGAACAATTCAACTTTTGTTTAATCTAGACCCAAACTACGGTCCTCCAGTTGTTCAGGAACTACAATTCCCATCATGCCTACTCATGTATGCGAATGTCAGAGTTTTTTTACAATGCCTCATGGGATGTGTAGATCTGCAACAGCTGCAGGGCCGTAGTTTGGGAATCCCTAATCTAGACATCGCGGCTGGGTGCCCACTTTAAGGAAGCGTAGTCACAGTAAAAAACCCTCACCATTTATAGACCATTTGTCCATCAACTGATGGATGCTTAAACACTAGGAGATTGCTTTGCATCCTTTTCCAGCCTTCTGCAGATCAACTACCTTCACCATGTGTCTTCAGAGAGTTAAATTTTTTATGAGGCATGGTTCATATCAGCTGATGCTTCTTATGAACAGCAATCTTTTTTTTTTTTTTTTTCTCAATATAAAACTTTTATTCATGAAAATGAACAAACAAGGAATAGTATGCATTACAATGGTAAAGTGCATATCAAATTTAGACATTTTGTTCAGTAACATTCAGGTAAGGCTGATGAACATTCATATAAGGTATGCACAATCAGAGGCGGCTCTCTAATTAGGCCGGTAAGGCGGCCGCCGAAGGCCTCGCACTGAAAGAGGCCTCGCATCCTTCCCAAATTTTTTTTTTTTTTTTTTTTTTTAGCCCTGTCCTGACCTTCACCATGCGACACGCCAGGTCGCCGGGGGCCGCATCCGCGCTCCACATTCCGCACATTGCGGCGCAGCGGCGCTACGCGCTAGCGTAGTAGGAGACTGTCACTGTCAGTGTCTCAGTCTCTAGTCTAGACTGTCTGTCTGCATTACTCCAGCCAGGCCCGGCCCCGCACGCACTCAGATCGAGATCGGTTTCTCCTGGCTGGCTGGGCTGCTGCACTGTCTCCGCCTCTTGCTCCTTCAACCAATCATGGTCGGGGATTGCGATGACGTCACAACGTGATGTCACGTAACCCCACCCCTGCATTCTCCCGGCTTCTGTACCATGAGGAGAACTTGCAGATAACACCAGACGAGAAGAAGAAGAAGAAAAGGTAAGTACTGGAGTCTGGAGCTGCGTGACTAAATGTAAAAACAAGGCCTGTCCTCCTGTCCAAAAGGCAGCCAGCCCGCCGCCGGCCCTGCAGTGACTAGTACTGTGTCCTTACTGTGTCAGTCCTGACTCCTGTCCTGTCATCCTTATTTTGAATCCAAATGAATAAATTAAATACCTTACCATCCAGGCTGGCTTGAAATTAAAAGTCGATATGGGAAACGAAACGCTATGCAATTGCAAAAAATGAGATGAAAAAAAAATAATAATAATAAAGTGCTCAGTCTCAGTGCTTCTTCTGCTTCATGTATCATGCTGCTAGTTCTTATGACAACCAAATGGTATGTTTTTTTTTCTTTCTTTATATAAGTGCTCTGTGCTGCTCAGTCAGATAGATTCCTCACAATTTATTTTTTATCCAGTGCATCCACTCAGTGCTCCCCTCTCAATCCCCCCCAAGTTCTCACCGTACAATACACAGCCGGTTCACACTGATGCTGCTGCGGGGTTTGCATGTAATATCGGAGCGCACTGCTCCTTCATTACATGCGATCGGCTGTGCGGTGCGAGTTTAGCCATACAGTTTGTATGGCTAAATTCGCATCGCAGCCGCACAAAACACGCACAGGGACCCTTTTTTCTAGCCGCATCAGGATCGGATCGCACAGCAGTTCACACTTGTGCGATCCGATCCTGTGCGAACTGCACGATCGCACTGCGATATGCGATCAAACTGGGGGTGTCGTTAAGATTACATTGACACCCCCAGCGTATCGCATATGGCAGTGTGAACTGCCAGGGGTGCGTGTGCGATGCGGGAACAGGCTGCGAATTCACAGCCTTCCCGCATCGCATAAGTGTGAACCGGGCCTCAAGGGAAAAACGCCTGTCACAGTGTCACAGCATTAATAAGGTGCCAGATCCCAGATGAATGGTGTAGACTGCCTGCACTTCTGTATAAAGGGGGTAACATGTTCTGGAGCTGAAGTGGTTAAAAGAGTTAGTGAATTGTTAATTTTTTTAAAAACCAAGACCCAAGACTTTTGCGAGTGCGCCGTTTGCATGTAATTCGGAGCGCACTGCTCCTTCATTACATGCGATCGGAGGTGCGGATGCGAATTCAGCCATACACTTTGTATGGCTGAATTCGCACTGTATCCGCACCAAACACGCACATGACCCTTTTTTCCAGCCACATCAGGATCAGATCGCACTGTGGTTCACACTTGTGCGATCCGATCCTGTGCGAACTGTCAGATTGCACTGCGATATGCGATCAAACTGGGGGTGTCGTTAACATTTCATTGACACCCCCAGCGTATCGCATATGGCAGTGTGAACTGCCAGGGGTGCGTTTGTGATGCGGGAACAGGCTGCGAATTCGCACCCTTCCCGCATCGCACAAGTGTGAACCGAGACTAATAGAGCTTTTCTTTTGGTGTTAAAAATATGTGTTACTTTCTGCAGTAAAACCTATCCAATGAAAAAAAATAGAATGTCTTCATTAAATTGGGCCAAAATGTATTCTGTGCTACATGTTTTTGATAAAAAAAATCCCAATAAGTGTAGATTGCTTGGTTTGTGTGAAAGTTATCACGTCTACAAACTATGATATATACACTGTTCAAAAAAAAGAAAGGACCAATTTTTTAATCAGAGTATAGCAATCAAGTCAATTAAACTCCTGGGATATTTTGATCTGGTCAGTAAAATGGCAGAGGGGGTTGTTTATCAGTTTCAGCTGCTTTGGTGTTCATGAAATTAACAACAGGGGCACTAGATGGGCAACAGTTGATCTCCAAAACAGGAATGGTTTTACAGGTGGAGGACACTGATTTTTTTCCCCCTACTCATCTTTTAGGACTATTCTTCACTAGTTTTGCATTTGGCTAGGGTCAGTGTCACTACTGGTAACATGAGACCATACCTGGACCCTATAGAGGTTGCACAGGCAGTCCAACTCCTCCAGGATGGCACATCAATACGTGACTTTGCCAGAAGGTTTGCTGTGTCTCCCAGCCCAGTCTCAAGAGCACGGAGGAGATTCCAGGAGACAGGTGGTTATTTTAGAAAAGCTGGACAGGGCCATAGAAGGTCCTTAACCCATCAGTAGGACCGGTATCTGCTCCTTTATGCAAGGAGGATCAGGATGAGCCCTGCCAGAGCCCTACAAAATGTCCTCCAGCAGGCCACTGGTGTGAATGTCTGACTAAACAATCAGAAACAGACTTTAGGATGGTGGATATATTATTTTTATTATATTATTAAATTAATTATTATAATATATTCATATATTGTTAATATATTAATATTAACACAGGGCTTGACAAACCCCGGGTGCCAGGTCGCATTGGCGACTAGAATTAGCGACCTGGCGCCTGGGGTGCACTGCAAGAGGTGTCCGGTCCCTTTTGCGCCCCCCCCAACCACTCACCGAGTGCACGGACTACCGCACCATCCGATAATTGAGGCCGCGGCTTTTCGGCCTTCTTCAGTGAGAGAACGGGGAACTGGCGCCATCTTGTGGTGGCCGGGAGTTTGACAAGAAGTTACTAATGGCTGTTTCCCCTGTCTGTTCTCAATGCCTGTCCATCTCCTTCCCAAGAGGAGATGAGAGGGAAGTTTTTGCAGGCTTCATCTCCCTGTCCACTTACCTTTGCTTAAAGGTAAGTGGACAGACAGGGAGTGTGGTTATTATTATGATTATTATTCATTTATTTTTTAAATTATTTTAAAAAAAAAATAATTATTTTCTTTTTTTAAAATTATTAAAAAAAAATATATATATATTTTTTCAATCATTATTATTATTAAAAAATAATTATATATATATTTTTTTTTCCTCATCGCCATGCCACAGCCCAAGGCCCCTTTCACACGGGCTGTCTGATCAGGTCCGCCTGTCAGTTTTTCAGGCAGACCTGATCGGACCCTTCAGTCTCCTCTATGGAGCAGTAATCTGCCGCCATCTGATCCTGTCCGCCTAAAGCCCCGTACACACGTACCGATCGTCGGCATACAAATGTTCGTCTTTTCTCCCCGGGATGTCGGTGTCTGTTGAAAAGTGCAAAGACAGCACAAGGACAGCACAAGAATTTTGTCTGCAGACTTCAGCTGACTGCAGAAGTGATGTCATGTAATGGTTAACTTTCCCTGTGTTTTTTATTTTCTGAGCATGCCCAGTCTTGCAAATCTGCGGTCTGTCGGCCGAATTCTGTACTGACAGGCGAACAATCGTCCGTTCTGGTGTCTGCAGACAAAAATTTTCATGTTTGCAAGAAAGACTTTTGTCCGCGGATTGTGCGCAGACATCTGTCGGAGGCACCATACTAACACGCATACAATCGGCAGATCTTTCGTCCGCCGACGTTTGTATGCCGACGATCGGTACGTGTGTACGGGCTTTCAAACAGACAGATGGTGGTTCTATTTTCTATCCATCCCGTGGATCGGATCAGATGGCATCGGATGGAAAGAGACAGACAGTCTGTTTCCATCCGATTGCGCTATAGAGGAGAGTGGGGTTCTAGTCGTCTTTTGTGTAAATTTAGTATGTTAGTTTTTTGGAAATAAAGCTTGGTTGTTTAAAAAAAAAACTGTTATATGAGTGGACAGTGAGGGGTTTTACTTTTACATGAATACAGTAGTTCATATGCATATTTTGTTAAAGGAACACTCTGATTACAATAGCAACTTTCTGAAAATGAAGTTGTTATGGTGCTAGCAAGCCTCTGGGTGCTTTCTTACATGAAGTTGTTAAGCTGTTCTCAAACTAATTAACCTCAGTTGTTGCCTCCAGCACTGGATCTCCACTCCAGATCCCCCTACAGCATCCGGCTGCTGAAATTGAGTTTCAGAAAACGCAGGTGCTGCTGGTTGGCTACAGTGGTCAGCAGATGCTCAAAACCAGTCTGTTGTTCCTGGGAGCTACTGCTTGGCTTAGAGTGTCAGCTGACCTCTCTAGGCAATCAGTGGAACTCTTGAAACTCGATTCAGCAGCTGGATGTCGCTGGGGGAACTAGAAATCCGGCACTGGTGGCAACCTTTTGAGGTTAAACCGCTCTGGCACCGTCCTTGCACCATATAATAACTTAATTTCGATGAAGTTGTTTATGTGAACAGTGTTCCTTCAATTCAGCATTAAAAGAGATTTAATAATGACTGAGGTATTGTTCATTGCAGTTAAATTGGTAGAATCCTTTCCTTTAAAGTAGGGCGACATCAATTAGACAGCAATTCACGTTAATTAGTTTGATAATAAATAACCTGTTGGAAGCTTCTAGGACAGAGTAGTGCAATCATTTGTTTTGTTCGTTATTTATAATATGTCATAGTCCCGGGGTCCTCAATAGGCGAACTCCGGGCCGCCTCCGGACCCACACGGACTTAAATCTGGACCGCCGAAGCGGTCTCCTTCCTTCTGTCATCAGCGGGGGGGGGGGGGGGGCAGAATGGAGAGGATCGGAGTGGCTGTGTGTTACACTGGTAGCGCTGCATGATTACAAAAAGCCGAGTTCTTCTGCTTACCCGGCGGAGAGGATGTCCTACAAAGTCCCGCCTCCTGGGCCGGCTCTTACCTATGATAGACAGAACACTGGTGACGTCTATCATAGGAGCCGGTGTCCAGGAGGCGGGACTTTGTAGGACATCCTCTCCCCCGGGTAAGCAGAAGAACTCGGCTTTTTGTAATCATGCAGCGCTGCCAGTGTAAGACACAGCCACTCCGATCCTCTCCATTCTGCCCCCCCCGCTGAGGACTTGACTTTTTATAATCATGCGTTGCTCTAATCCGCACTGGTCACTCTTCATTAATGGGGGCATGGGTCACTGGTCACTCTTCATTAATGGGGGCATGCACACTGGTCACTCTTCATTAATGGGGGCATGGGTCACTGGTCACTCTTCATTAATGGGGGCATGGGTCACTGGTCACTCTTCATTAATGGGGGCATGCACACTGGTCACTCTTCATTAATGGGGGCATGGGTCACTGGTCACTCTTCATTAGTGGGGGCATGCACACTGGTCAATCTGCATTAATAGGGGCATGGGTCACTGGTCACTCTTCATTAATGGGGGCATGCACACTGGTCACTCTTCATTAATGGGGGCATGCACACTGGTCACTCTTCATTAATGGGGGCATGGGTCACTGGTCACTCTTCATTAATGGGGGCATGCACACTGGTCAATCTGCATTAATGGGGGCATGGGTCACTCTTCAATAATGGGGGCATGCACACTGGTCAATCTGCATTAATGGGGGCATGGGTCACTGGTCACTCTTCATTTATGGGGGTACGCACACTGGTCACTCTTCATTTATGGGGGTACGCACACTGGTCACTCTTCATTTATGGGGGTATGCACACTGGTCACTCTTCTTTTATGGTGGTATGCACACTGGTCAATCTGCATTATGGGGGGCACGCACACTGGTCAATCTGCATTAATGGGGGGCACGCACACTGGTCAATCTGCATTAATGGGGGCACGCACACTGGTCAATCTGCATTAATGGGGGGCACGCACACTGGTCAGTCTGCATTAATGGGGGCACGCACACTGGTCAATCTGCATTAATGGGGGCACGCACACTGGTCAATCTGCATTAATGGGGGCATGCACACTGGTCAATCTGCATGAATGGGGGCACGCACACTGGTTGCTCTGCATTAATGGGGGCACGCACATGGTCGCTCTGCATTAATGGGAACACGCACACTGGTCGCTCTGCATTAATGGGGACACGCACACTGGTTGCTCTGCATTAATGGGGACACGCACATGGTTGCTCTGCATTAATGGGGGCACGCACGCTGGTTGCTCTGCATTAATGGGGGCACGCACATGGTCGCTCTGCATTAATGGGAACACGCACACTGGTCGCTCTGCATTAATGGGGACACACACATGGTCGCTCTGCATTAATGGGAACACGCACACTGGTCGCTATGCATTAATGGGGACACGCACACTGGTTGCTCTGCATTAATGGGGACACGCACATGGTTGCTCTGCATTAATGGGGGCACGCACGCTGGTCACTGTGCATTGGATGGGGGCAAGTTTTGGGGAATGCCTTTTTTTGATGTTGGCGTTCTGTATTTGGAATTTGACGGTCACTTTTACGGACCTCGGACTGAATGGAAAATTTGTAAGTGGACCTTTCAAGTTTAAATTTGAGTACCCCTGTCATAGTCTATAGATAGTGGTGAACTTGATACAAGGCAGGGCATGTTAGTGGTCAGAGGTTATTTGATGTGTGATCTGTAGTAAGCTGGTCAAGTTCTCTACATGCAAAATCAAATATTTACAGAAAAACTCAGTTTCCTGGCACACTTAGTAATCTGTTTTTGCTTATACCAGGGTCAGATAATATTCAAAACTACAGCAGTGCAGTGACTTAGCGTGGAAACAATCTGACGATTCTGGCCAATGAGAGTCCAGTAGTAGAAACAACTTCAATCTGTCAGAACATCGGTTCCTGCATTGATACTTCAACATTGTTTATTTTGATGTTCTAAAAGTTAAAACCGAAAAGATAGCATTGTTTACTCATATTGTGTGTGTTACTATACTGTGTGTAGTCGGTAACAAAAGAGTATAATAATTTGTTAGTTTTGCTGTTACAACAAATATGCATAAAAGTAGCAGGGAACGTGACAGGGGGCGAAAATTTGAATCTGGTCACCAGAAAAGAAAAAAGAATATTGCTTTTCAGGAATGCAAAGAAGAACTACGAGGCTCTATGCAAAAATATTTGAAGACAGGGAAGATAACTGCAAGCGAAGAGGTACCGGATGATGAACCTGAGAAAGCAGAATCCGTTTTCACTGAAAGAGAGGAAGATTCACAGGCTCAACCAAGCACTTCAGATCAGTTTGAACAACGTAACATTTTGATTAGTACTGAAGAAGAAGAAGCTACAGAAGAACAACAGGAATTGGTTTCTTTCCAGTCTAGTTATCAGCCCCTTACCTATGATCCTGCAGAATGGACTTTCCCAGTAGAAGATAAAGATATAGTCTATTTTATTCAGAAAGGACCCATAAGAGAAGACATTTTAACTTTCCCATTAGACAGTGCTAAACGCCATTTTTCTACCTTTCATTACACAAGGATTCTAAGCAACAAGGAGACACAAGACAGGCGTTGGTTAGTTTATTCTAAACACAAGGACTGTGTTTTCTGTTTTGCCTGTCGTTTATTTTCATCATCACGGAAAGCTTTAGTGTCTGATGGCTGCAGTGACTGGAAGAACCTGAGCAATCGACTTCATCTTCACGAAAAAAGTTCTGACCATTTACAGAACATTATTACATGGATGGAAGCTGAGAAGAGATTCCTATGTGGGAAAACTATTGATGCATCAGTTCAGAAGCAAATACTGCTGGAAAAACAACGTTGGCGTGAAATTCTAGAAAGACTCCTAGCCACAGTTCAGTTTTTAGCATCTCACAACCTACCATTTAGAGGTCACAGAGACACTTTAGAAGAAGAGAAAAGTGGAAATTTTATTGACCTGATACAGCATTCTGCAAAGTTTGATCCTGTTCTTCGTGAACATTTACAACGAATAGAAGACAAACGTATTCACAACCATTACTTGGGAAAAAACATACAAAATGAATTAATTGCCTTGATGGCCAAGCATGTCAAGCAGACAATTATTCAAAAGATTCTTCAAACAAAATATTATTCAATCATTCTTGATTGTACGACCGATATCAGTCACATTGAACAGATGACGGTGATATTGCGCCATGTTGATGACGTGTCAGGCGATATTGAAGAGCATTTCCTTGGATTTATACCGGTTGAAAAAACTACAGCTGAAGAATTAACAAACACCATACTTTTGGAAATTGATGAATTAGGTTTGGACATCAAAAACTGCAGAGGGCAAGGATATGACAATGGCGCTAACATGCGGGGAGAGAAAAGTGGTGTTAAAACCAGAATATTAAATATCAATCCTTTAGCCTTCTTCACACCCTGTGGATGTCACAGTTGGAATTTGGTGCTTGGTGATGCAGCAGCATCTTGTTCAAAAGCAAAATTATTTTTTGGTGTTTTGCAAAGATTGTACACACTTTTTTCCGGGTCATCCAATAGATGGTCTGTTTTAAAGGAGAAGGTAAATATCACCCTCAAGCCATTGTCTGAAACTAGATGGGAATGCAGAGTTGAGAGTGTAAAGGCTGTCCGTTACCAACTACAAGAAATTGCTGAATGCCTGGAAGAAGTGACACAGAAAAGTAACGATCCTTCATTCTGTAGTGAATGTAATTCACTACAAGGAGAAATTTTGTCATACGAGTTTGTTGTATCGTTAGTTATATGGTATGAGATTTTGGTGAAAATTAACCTGGTCAGCAAGGTATGGCAAAAGTCAAATATGCAGTTGGATACTGCATTAAAACATTTGGAAGAATTCCTGCGCTGGTTGGAAGACTATAGACAAAATGGCTACAATTCTGCCATAGTTACTGCCAACGAAATAGCAGAAGATATTAACATCGCTAAAGAATTTCGACTGTGCAGGATACGCAGGGCCAAAAGAATGTTCGACTATGAGGGCCCAGATGAAGCACTGGTTAATCCTGCAGACAGGTTCAGAGCAGAATATTTCAACATTATTGTTGATAAGATTCGCACTAGTGCTGAGCCTCGATTTAAAGGTTTAAAAGACTACGTCAGAAATTTTGGTTTCATGTATGATATTTCATCTTTATCCATGAAATCTGATGAAGAACTTTTAAAAAATTGTAAAGAACTGGAAGCACTTCTAACTTTACCAAATTCTTCTGATGCTGACATAAGTGGTTTGGAATTGTACGAAGAGCTACGAATGTGTACCCGTACTATGCCTCCAAAATTGGATATGTGCAACTCTCTGAAATACCTCATTAATAATAACCTAACTGACGTTTACCCAAACATTTATGTCACATTAAGGGTCATCTTAACAATTCCAGTCACTGTTGCATCAGCCGAAAGGAGCTTTTCTAAACTTAAATTAATCAAAACATACCTAAGATCATCTATGAGCCAAGAGAGATTATCTGCATTGGCAATTTTGTCAATTGAACACAATCTGGCTTCAAAATTAGATTATTCATCTGTGATAGATGATTTTACAAGTTCAAAATGTAGGAGAATGTTTTAACCACTTACCACCCACCCACCATCTAATGATGGCGGAGCATTCTGTGCTATTTTGTTGCATTCTGTGCTATTTTGTTGCATTCTGTGCTATTTTTTTAGTTTTTTTTTTACATGTTCAAAAAAAAACGATTGCATTTTGTGTTTTCACAGCTAAGTTATTGGTTGTTATTGTTGAAAACAAGAAGCCAAGTTATTTATTTGGTATTACTTAAAAATATTGTACTTTGTGTCCATCATTGTCCATGCACTAATGAGTAAACTGTTTTTTTTTTTTCCCAATTTTTACATGTTCATAAAAAAACACGTTTGCTAAAAATGGATGTGGCACATTAAACATGTTTTGTGCAAGAAAGTTTTGTAAAGTGATTTAATTCTGGTGAATATGGTCAGTCCTTGCAGTCATTTCATGTATACACTGCCTTTTCAGAGAAATGCCAGTGTTTCAATTATAACCTAGGAGCACCTCTAGTGCCAGTACAGATGTTCTCTGGGTCAGTGCTGCACAGTGTGCTGCACTAACGTTCAACACCTTCACAGTGCGTTGAATACCGAGGTTTTGAGATGTATTAATGTTTGCCTTAAAATATGCAATTTATACAGTTAATAATATAGCCTGCTTATTTATTTTTTTATCGCGCAAGGGGGGCCTCATATTTTAATTTCGCCTAAGGCCTCAAAAAGTCTTGAGCCGCCTCTGTGCACAATCCAGTCTCAAAGAGAAGGTGTGAGATGCATAGATGAAAATAAACCTGCATATAAATTTCCAAACGTATAAATTTTATAAGCATATAGTCTATAAAGAGGAATGTAAGTCGGTTACTGTTGTGATATTGTCCAACAGACGAGTCACATGATGTGGCTCATCTGTATAATGAAGAAAAACAGAAAAAAGGAAAAGAAAGAAAGATGAGAGATGAAAAATATAAAGGAGTGAGAAGTATAGATAATAGAAGAATGGGACGGGGTAGAGAAGTAGAGGGGTGGGGGGTAGGGGTGGGGTAAAAGTTGTCCATGTGCCTGAATTTGAGTGAATGACCTATTGAGTCATATTGAACTGCCATATGGTCTTTGTACTCTGATGAGACCGTGAATGCTTGCCAGGGGGACCACATTTTTTTGAAAGATGTCGTTTCTCTCCAGTTTTATAGCCAAAGTCTCCTCCATCTCATATGTAGCTAATTCTGGCCTGCCAATCTTTTGTTGTGGGGGCCACTTTTGTTTTCCAATGTATTGGGATGAGGGATTTAGCTGCGTTAAGCATATGTCTTGTCTTTTGTATTTTCTATAGGGAAAATGATTAATATGTAGTAGACAACATGCTGCATCTAGATTGAGCGTAGTTTCTGTGATATGTCGTATCCATTTGGAAATTTCTTTCCAGAAGCTTTCTATGACAGTACAATCCCACCAAATGTGGAGAAATGTGCCTTGAGATGAGCCACATCGCCAACACGCATTAGAGTTTTGTTCAGACCAACGGTGAAGGACAACAGGTGTACGATACCATTGGGTTCTGATTTTATAGGATGTCTCCTGTATTTTCGTGCTCAGAGAACATTTATGAGAGAAACAACAGGCTCTCTCCCATTGAGCTGGTGTGAATAAACAGCCTAGTTCTTGTTCCCATTTTTCTTTATATGGGTCAATAAAATCTGGTGACGCTGTGATAAGCTTTTTGTACGATTGGGATGTGGCTCCCTCAATCCTCTCTCCTTTCACGCACTGTTCTTCAAAGTCTGTCAGTGGCCTATAAAGGAGTTCTCTATGTTTAGTGCGTGAGATGTAATCGTGCAGTTGTAGATAGGACCAGAACTTTAAGGGATTTTCGCTCGAGCAGTCTAGTTTAAGATTGTCAAAGGACTTAAACGTATTGTTTCGGAAACATTGGTTGACCCTCAACGGGAGCAGACGGCCATTCTTTTTCAGAAGAAAAGAGTTATTCTCAATACCAGGCAAAAAGTCTGGGTTTTTGTGAAGTGGTACAAGTGGACTTGGGAAGGAGGAGATCTTTTGCGCTAATGCTACATTTTTGAAAATGTTAAGGGTATTACTTATGAGTGGGTGTTTCTTGATGTCTGCGGGGCAATTTCGTTGGTCTGTCCACAAAAGGTGGTGTGAAGGTATAGAGCTCCAACCAACCTCCACACCCACCCAGTCTTTGCTGTTAGAGTGGCAATGCCAGTCTAGGACCCTTGTCAGGTGCGTTGCCTGATAATACTTTTGGAAGTTTGGTAATGCCATACCACCATTTAGTTTAGGCAATTGTAAATAGCTAAGTTTAATTCGTGGTTTTCTGTTTGCCAAAACAAATGTTCTTTGTAAAGCCGTTAATTTGCGGAAATAAAGTGTGGGTATCTTGACTGGGAGCGTGTGAAAGAGGTAGAGCAACCTCGGCAGTACCGTCATTTTTATGATGGACGCCCTGCCGAACCAAGAAAAAGTCTTCACATTCCATTTTTTAAGGTCTCCTGCTATTTGTTTCAGTATGGGTATAAAATTTGCTTCGTATAAGTCATCTATCTGTTTCGTAAGTTTGATGCCTAGGTATTTCAGCGCCTTGGGTTCCCATCTATAGGGGCAATTTTCTTTCATTAGTTTGAGAAGATCATTAGAGAGGGTCAGGTTTAGGGCTTCGGACTTACTGTGATTAATTTTAAAATTAGATAGGTATCTATATTTGTTGAATTGGTTATTTAAATTTGGAATAGAGATATGCGGTTGGGCTATGAAGAATAATAGGTCATCTGCGTAAGCTGAGAGTTTGAACTCTCTAGTTCCTCTTTGGAATCCATGAATGTCTGGAGAAAGGTTTATGGTGCGGATTAGGGGTTCAAGGGTCAGAATAAACAAAAGCGGTGACAAGGGGCAGCCTTGTCTGGTACCATTTCTCAGTGGGAATGGAGAAGACAGGTTGTTATTAACCTTGACCCTTGCTGTGGGGTTGGAATACAAAATTTGAAGCCAACTCATCATATTCGGTCCCATTCCAACATGCTCACATGTGTGCATTAGAAAATCCCACGCCACCCTGTCGAAGGCCTTCTCCGCATCTGTGGAGAGTAGCAGGCCCTCGACAGCAGTGTCCCGCACTCCATGAATTAAGTTTATCGCTTTTATGACACTATCTTTGGCTTCCCTTCCCTGCATAAATCCCACCTGTTCCGGCCGTATGACATGATGTAACAGGGTACCTAGTTTAGTTGCCATTATTTTAGTCAAAATCTTTAAATCTAAATTTAGGAGCGAAATTGGCCTATAGCTTGCACAAAGAGT
Organism: Pelophylax lessonae; assembly: GCF_965119305.1. Taxonomy (NCBI): domain Eukaryota; kingdom Metazoa; phylum Chordata; class Amphibia; order Anura; family Ranidae; genus Pelophylax; species Pelophylax lessonae. The sequence goes on from NC_138774.1 coordinate 148,115,249, forward strand.
AGGGTCCTTGTCGGGTTTGGGGATGACTGAGATGTGTGCCATCAAAAAATCCCTGGATGGGACATGTTTTCCAAGCATGGAATTTAACCACTTAAGCCCCGGAAGATTTTACCCCCTTCCTGACCAGGGGGTATTTTGCGATTCGGCACTGCGTGACTTTAATGGACAATTGCGCGGTCGTGCGACGCTGTACCTAAACGAATTTGACGTCCTTTTTTTCCCACAAACAGAGCTTTCTTTTGGTGGTATTTGATCACCTGTGCGATTTTTTGATCACGCGCTATAAACAAAAAAAGAGCGTCAATTTTGCAAAAATAACAATATTTTTCACATTTTTTTATATGAAATTCCCCCCAAAAAAAAAGTAAAAATCAAAATTTTTTAAAATTTTCGGCCAATTTGTTTTATGCTACATATGTTTGGTAAAAAAAAATCGCAAAAAGCATATTTTGATTGGTTTGCGCAAAAGTTATCGCGTTTACTAACAAAGGGAAAGATTTTTGTCATTTTTGTTGTTTTTTTTTTAACGCGTAATGGCGGCGATCTGCGATTTTTTTTGCGGTACTGCGACATTGGGGCGGACAGATCGGACCCTTGACTGACATTTGTGACACTTTTGGGGTTACCAGTGACATTTCTACAGTAATCAGTGCTATACATATGCACTGTTACTGTAAAAATACACTGGTTGTGAAGGGGTTGACTTTATTTGGAAGGGAGGGGCTGTGTGTATCCCTAGGGGCGTGCTTTCTACTGTGATTGGCTGTGGCTTGAGCTGTAAGGACACTGATCAACGGATCTACATACTAGATCCGTTTGATCAGTGTCTTTACAGCGAGGAGAATGACAGGCAGCTTGTTTACACAAGCTGCCTGACATTCTCCCTCTCCCCCGCCGATCGCCGAGTGACCGGTGGACATCGGGTCCGCTGGTCACACGCGCGGGGGGGTCCGTGACCACGCGGGAGCGGGAGCGCGCCTCCGGGGGCGCGCGCTCGCTCCCTAGACCCTCACAAGCTAGTGACGTAGCCCTACGTCACTTTGCCTGTGAGGGGCTGACTGCCGACGTAGATCGGCGTTAGGCAGTCGGCAAGTGGTTAATGCATTTGTGAGATGAGGCGCTATAGAATCTATATAGATTTTATAGTACTGGGATGTGAAGCCATCTGGGCCTGGACTCTTCCCGGTTTTCAATTATTGTATTGCAGTCTTCGTTTCATCTACTGAAATCACCTTTTCTAGTTCATCCAATGCATCTTTCGGCAGGACTGGTAACCCACTGTTGACCAGGTAGTCCCGGATTAGCTCGTCACGGGATCCGTGTAACCCTTCGGGTTTTTTTTGCTGTGGGATATGATATAATTTGGAATAGAAAGATCCAAAGTTGTCTGCCATTTTGTGTGGATCTCTTATCAATTCACCATCCTTACCTGTGATGCAATGGATATTATTGTCAAGTTGGGTTTCCTTCAAGGCCCTAGCTAATAGTTTACCTCCCTTATCCCCCTGCTCATAGTAGATTGACTTTTTGAGGAATAATGACCTTTTGATCTTAGATTGTAGGAGATCATTTAAAGCCTTTCTTTGTGTTATTAGTTCTTGCTCTACTTTTTGCGAGGTGCTGAATTGATGTTGCCTTTCAAGGTCAGAGATCAGAGATTTTCCTCATCGGGGTTTCCGTGAGTTTTTCCCTCTCCCCTTTACATATTGCTCCATGTTTAATGAGCCCACCTCTGACCACACTCTTGTGTGCTTTCCAGAGCAATAGGGGTGAGATATCCTCCGAGACATTGTCCTGGAAATAATTTGTTATGGTATTCTGAATGTCAGCTTGAATGTTTTTTTTCACTAATAGTGAGGAGTTCAGCCTCCATGTGAACTCACCTCTAGCTGGTGTGTCCAGCGAAAGTGAAATGGAGACCGGAGCATGATCCGAAAAGGAAATAATGCCTATGTCAGCGTTAGTCAGTTTGAAAAGATCCCTTTGAGTTATGTAAATGTGATCTATGCATGTGTAACGCTTGTGTGGGGCTGAGTAGAATGTATAATCTTTTACTGTCAGGTTAAGCGCTCTCCATGTGTCGATAAGTGTTAGGGATCTGAGGAGTGTTTTAATTTTTTTAATGATTTTGTATGAGATACAAGATTTACCCGAGGATGTGTCTTGTAATGGGTCTAGAGGTATGTAAAAATTCCCCCTAGTATTATGCATCCCTTTGCATGTTTTTTAAGTTCATCTATGATCAAATTACAGAATGTGATGTGTGCTGTGTTCGGAAAATAGACGTTCGCCAACGTTATCGGGTTTCCGTTAAGGGTTCCTATCAAGAGTAGATATCTACCATCTGGATCGGATATCTGTTCGTCTAATTTAAATTTGCAATTCTTGTGTAGCAGGATTGTCACTCCTTTGGTTTTGGCTTGGGTATTGGTTGCGTGAAAAACCTCAGGATAATATCTAGTACTTAATTTGGGTATGTTGGAGCTTCGGAAGTGTGTTTCCTGCAAGTAGACAATTTGGGCTTTAGATTTTTTTTAAGCTCATACATTAGGCGACTTCTTTTTTTCTGGGATGTTAAGGCCATTTACGTTATGAGATATAATAAAAGGCACCTTATCCAGCCATGAATAGGCCATCTTGTAAAATTTAAGGGGAGGGAGTGGGATGGGTGTGAGGAGAGAAGCAGAAAAGAGAGGAATGTGAAGTTCGAGAAAAGTAGAGAAAAAAGACACCAAATAGGTAACGACCACCTGTGACTATCTAGTCCAGATGGAAGATATAGGTTTAGAGGCTACAGTAATATAAAATGGTTCCTGTTACACCTCAGAAATGGTGAACAGTCTGCCAGCCTCTATCGGGGGGAAAAAATGGTTGGCACACCCAGGAATGACCACTTCATCCAAAAGGGAAAATAAACCAGGAAACAGAGATAATTTTCCCAGATGTATCAAGCTCTATATATAAATCAGTCATTCCAGGAGGCTCTCCTACTCCATAGAAAAGAAAAACATTAAACAATGAAAACAGGTAGTATACCTTTAAAGTACTTACAGCTTGTTAGCAGGAATTTGGGTACTTTCGGTGGAAAGATTGGTAACTGAAAAGAGTAAACTCACATTTCGGTACCCCTGTCTGTATGCTCCTGTGAGTCCGTACCCTAACATGAATGCAATGGTAGTTTTCAGTTGTAAATGCTCGCGTACGCATCATGACACTGATATGAGTACATGGATCATATATCCAGTACCCAGCAAGGGATTTCCCAACATTAGGTCCAGCAGTGACGCTCCCCTATATAGATGTCTGCCAGAGATCACTTGTCACTTTGCCCACATGCAAAACAAGGGGGGTTCTCTCACCAGAAAAAGAAAACTATAACATCAAGGATAACTGAAAAAAAAACACCTATCATTAACAGTTGTATATGAACAAGGGTGTTCATAGGAGTATATGTCAATGTACATCTCTGCTACAAAGTTTAACACAGCCATATGGATGGCACTTGAGGACCAATGACTTAATTCAATGTTAATTTTAACTGCATTATGTTAGCATAATAACTGTTGCCATCTGGTGGTGCAGCTGTATACTACCGCTTCAACAGTCAGCAGTCAGGTAAGTCATTTCTTATTGTTTAGATAAATGTATATGGTCAATTAACCTACAGAATTAACATTAGCAGTAGGAAAAAATGATGATATTCCTAAGAAAAGTTTTCCAGTGTAATGTTCTCGTTCTCATTGCCATGATAATCATGACCCCATCTTTAATGACCGATCATCATGGGTCAAAGAACAACAGTGGCATGGAAACTCTGCAGCAGCAAGATAGTAGATTAAGTGCAAATGTGTCTCAACTTCTCACATATCATTACTCTCAAACAATTGAAGTAATATCTTTGAGTAAAGGCATCTAGTTCTAGGAACAAAATTGAATTCAAGGTGAGGGAAAGTCAACTTCCTCTAATGTTAGAATGAAGGGAACAATGCAGTCGAGCACTATTAATCATCACATATCAAGAATGCGACCATGCGGTCAGAAAAAACTGACAAAGCTCCTTCAGTGCGATCACTTGTGATCTCTCATTCTCGGTGTCCTTGGCGGAGATGAGAATAGATTCCCGGGATCACGAAACTTTTGTCTCTTTCCACTCTTCCCGCCTGGGGTTCGTGCTGGAGAGGGGTTAGGTGTTCTTTGGCTACCTATGGGATCTGGAGGGAGCAAAAACTCAGCATACCAATCTGGAAGAGAGATTGACTCAAGGTGTAAAGAGTCACAAAAAGCTGGCAATTCATCCGGGGTTTTGAGCATATATTGTCTTCCCCCCGAGCTGGCCTGCAGGGCAAAAGGAAACTTCCAGCGATATGGTATATGTTTTGCTTGTAAAATTTCCAATAGTGGTTTCAGTGCCCTTCTATTTTTAAGTGTGATAGGGGACAGATCTTGGAATAGGAGGATCGTTTGCTCATTAAAGATGATCTGATCATTTTGGCGGGCCTGTTTTAGAATCTCCTCTTTCAGGGGATGATTGCTCAAGCAACAGAATGTCACGAGGCGGGGTATTATCAGGTGCTTTAGGCCTAAGAGCTCTGTGTGCCTTGTCAAAATCAATTGGAGATTTTGCAGGTCTGCATAGAAGACCATTGAAGATTGAGCACAGAGCGGGTTTTAATCGATCATTATCAACATCTTCTGGTACACCTCTTACCCTAATGTTATTTCGTCTACTCCTGTTATCCAGGTCTTCCAGTTGACGATTCATCATTATTAGATGTGATGAGTGCGAGCTAGTCACCTCCTCAAGCCGCTGTATAGCTCTGTCTCTTGATTTACCAGCTTTTTCCCCTATTGCCATTTGTTCTTGAATGCCCATAATGTCAGTCTTAAGGTCAATTAGTGCTGCAGCAAACGACCCCTTGATGTCTGCTGCGATGGCAGTCATGTCATTGAAAGTCAAAGGGTGGTCCGGTCTAGCACACTCACCTCCCAGATCTTTTGAAGCAGCCAGGGATTCTAGATCATCTTCTTCCTCCCCTGCTGGGGCAGGAGCCTGCGCCATTTTGGAATTCACCATGTTTCTCTTGCACTGAGTTTGAGTCTTGAACAGATCGGGTATAATCTTGCTTCCTTCTGATTTTCCGGACCGTAGTTGTTTTGGGTGTAGTCCGGGCTTCGAGAGCTTGCCCATTTCAGGAGCGGATTGCTATGGATAAAGCTGTATAGCCGTGGAGTAGGAGAGCCGCCGGCGGAGCTGCTCTAGCAAGCGGCCATTCCGTTCGTGCGCCAAGCCACGCTCCCCCACATCTTGTATATAAATAGGAAAGTCATAGGTCACTTAACAGTAATAGAGTGTACTGCCAACAATTGGGTTCCTATATTATTGAGACACCTGTGCAATACTCTGCAGAACTCACCAAGCAATGTGACAGGACCAATCCAGCTTAAAGGGCGTGAATGACTGTGACAATGCGTGGATTAAATGTCCAGTGTCTCTTATAGGAGGTGAGGTTGTGCTTGGGGGAAGATAAGCGGGCTGTCTGCAGCAGGGCTGTGTCCACTAGTTCTGTTAATATGGCAGATGGTGCGGCCTATAGGGAACTACTGTTTGCAGATAGAGTGCCTAAGATGGGCAGGGGGTGCCAATATTAGTGAGGGATGCCTGTAGGTTAACTGAAGGCCTCAGCACTCCAGCGTCGGCCCTACCGGATCTCGTATGCTCGATCGTGCGCTCCTCATCAGGAAAGGCCGCGGCTTCAAGTGGTGGCTAGGCCGCAAGCACAGTGCTCCGCTGATCGACTTCTTATCTGGTTAAAAATGGGTCTGGCCTGGTCGTGTGGGTCTGCTGGGGTGCCCAGTGGTGTTGTGGAGCCCGCTGGAGGGAAGAAATGTGCAGTAAATCGGCTCCGGGCCTAGGCCAAGATGGCGGTCGCGGCCGTGGAGGAAGGAGCCTGTGCGCAGCTTGCGGGACCCTCCTGAAGTGGAGGCTCGGCAGCGGAGATTCTGGCTGGGAGGTCTCGGGCCTTGTGAAGCGTTGGGGCCTACCTTCCTCCTCGATGTCTCGCGGCGCCCGCTAGGAAAGACCGCGGCTTCAATGCAGAACTAGGCCCCGAGATCGTAACTCCGGATCCACGGCCCTCCGAGCGGAAATTCTTGGACCGGCCTGTGCAGGGGGTCTCAGATGGTCGACTGCGGTGCTGCAGGAGTGCTAACAGGGGACCAGAGTGGCGGATGGCTGCAGATTAGGCGGCTATGGAGTCGGAGCTCCCGATCAACAGCAATCTTAATATGCTTGTCTTAACAAAGCAGCTCTAAACCACACCTCCAAACTCATTTCATTTATTGGACTCCAGGTGTTTAAACCGATTACAATTAGCTTGCAAGATACAACTTACAACTACAAGTAGTCTATGGGTTCCTCCAGCACTGTGAATTTTTATTGGTAGCGTTTAAAAAAGACACAAGAAACCAGAATTGTGTGTTATTAGCTCAAGCACATTGTGTTTATCCATTGTTGTGACTCAGAGGAGGATCAGATCTTATTTTATGACAAATTACTGCAGAGAACCAATTCCATTAGGGGGCCATACATTTTTTTCTTGCCACTGTAAGTATCTGTCTTACAAGGCCTAAGTGGTTGGCATAAGCTTGTAGTATAGTATTCTCTACATTACCAACAAGTCTTAGGCAGGCCATAGACGATTCAAATTTCGTTCGAAAATCGTAAATGGCAGTGTTATCGAACGATTTTCGTATCGTTAGTGTGGTATGTAAAACGTTCGATTTTCGTACGACAGGTAAAATTCACATATCCAACATGTTGGTTTTTTTTGCGAAAATCGGCCGAATTTCGTTATCATTAGTGGGGGAGTTGTATGATTTCGCCTAACAAAACACAGAACAGTAGGGAGTGTGGCCAGTAGAGATGTGGTTAAAAGGCACAAAAAATTGTGTTTTGTCGTACGATTTTCGGCTCACATTGATGGTACACTCGATGATGTGCACGAGTGCCGCTTTCGTTTATCGAACGATAAATCGTACGTAATTCGAATCGTCTATGGCCTGCCTTAGTATGGCAAGAACGGGGAAACCTGCGCTTAGGAATGTGTGTTATCTTAAATAAATGGTGAAGATATTTATTAGCCTGCTGCTGATAAAAAGGAAAATTCCTTTAAAGTGACTCTATGCAAATGTATCAGTGCTGCTCTAAACTTCCATAGTGTAATACGTTTAAACAAGACTATTATTAAAGTAAAAATAATAGCTCACAAATTTCCATATAAAAACAGCTATTTCCTGCTGTGGTGGACGCTGTGACACGCTGCCCTCCAACCACCGTAACCAGAAGTGATGTCAGACGCTCGGCTCGCTGCTTGACCGGTTTCGCCACACCCACATGGCATCCTCTGAAGCTTGCAAGCTAGTCTTGTTTAAACGTATTACACTATGGAAGCTTGCTTTATTTGTATGGCAGCTGGTGCGTGGTGATGAGGAGGATAGAGCCTTGGAAATAAGAGGACATTCTGGAGTAACCCCAGCCCTTAGAGGTTTGCCTTCAGTGGAGATCTTCTACTTCTGAGAAGAAGGGAGGAGAAAGGGGAGCACGGCTCACAGCACTGAGCACAGTGTGAATTCACGAGTGCCATCCCTTTTGCACAGTGGACACTAGTCACCTTCTTTATTGACTTCTAAGCTGCTGAATCAGAGGAATATTAAGCACTAGAAGGAGGAGCATATTGAAGTTTTTCCACCAGCATTTGTCACTTTTTTGATTAATTCACTGCATGAGAGGCTTTTTAATAATTCTATTTATATTGTCACAATATTTATTTATTACGCATATTGTCACTGCATTTATTTATGGTAATAGTAATATTACTTTTGCACTTTATAAGCTACTGTATTGCATCATAGGAATTTTATTCATTTAATATTGCAATATTTGCACAATTTATTTATTTATTAGTGAGGGAGTGTAGTGGATTTATGCCCTAAACCACATTAGTGCACTTATTTATCACAGTTTAGAGTAGCGCTGATACATTTGCATACAGTCTAATGCCTCGTACACACGCAACGATTATCGGCCGACCGATCGTCCGGTCCGACTTTTGTCCAGAGTGGTGTTTTGTTGGTTGGAATGTGCCTAGACTGCACATGAATTTTCTCGGCCAACAAAAATCTACTTCAGAAGTGATGTCATGTGCTGGTTTACTTTCCTGTGTTTTTTCTTCTCTGAGCATGCCCAGTCTTGCTCATCAGATTTTTGTCTGCCGAAATCTGTACTGACTGACGGAAAATTGGCTGTGGTGTTGACGGCCAACAAAAATATAGCCTGCACACCAGATTTTTTTCAGCCGAAAAGTCGGAGTCGGTTGTCGGAAGCATCATACTAACAAGCCGAAAATCGGCCGATCGGACGTTGGGCGAAAATTCACAGCCAATAATCGATGCGTGTGTACGAGGCATTAGTATGGGCTCCTTTATTGCTAGGTGTGAAGCAAAAGCCCTTTTTGCTCTGTTACCAAAACAAACCTGTTTGTGCAGTGAAGTTTTGATAGTGAGCTATTAGAAGGCAACCGAGGACACATTATAAATCAGAAGTCTATTTCATAAATAACTAAATAAGTGACATATATTTGTTATGAAAGATAAACAAACAAGCAGCATAAATAAGAAAGTTTCGGCATTTAATAAACACTTGTGGAGTAATTGTCATACAAAAAGTATTAAAAAAAAAAAATATAGGATTACAAAGTCAAAGACGAACAAAAAGATACAGTGCAAGCTTGGTACATACTGTATATACAGATCATGCATGAAAACCACACTGCAGGGGAAAAAAAATAAATCACAGAACAAAGAAAATAAACCTGTTTATATATATTTATATACACATAGATATACAAAGACTGACAAATGTCATCTCCAAAATTTCAATGCAATTCTGAACAAGAAAATTATTATAGGTTTTAAAAAGTGCATAGTTCATATCAACACTGGTAAAGGTACACACATGTGCCAGTGTGCAAAATAATTACTGAACAGTTAAAAGGGCTTCCACAACAGTATCTAAATACATTTTTAGACTACTATTTTGAAACCTTTATTGATGTCTAGATAACTGAACTGTGCTTTAAGACAGGAAAGCGCTTAGATTTGAAGCCTAAGCTTGGGCAAAAAAAAAAAAAAAAAAAAGGCTGGATCTGCGACAGCCACTCTTTAAGAGTGCCAACTATGCCTGCCCTTTCCAGCCGTACTATAGTTTCCATGAATGAAACATGAAAAGGCCCACCTCCCCCCAATTTATAGAAAGGGGGGGCGCTAAACTTTGGTATTTAAAATGTGTTTACCTGAAAGTTCATCTCAATTATTCACGAGGTGGGTGTTAAGTGTATTACAGTCCTCAGCTCATTAACTTTCAGTTAATGGAAGTGTCAAGGGCCTACTTTTTTTTTTTCCTTTTATAATTGCATATTTAATGAGACTTTCAAAAGATAAGGGCTGACTTAAATTTACCCTAGGGCTAACCCCAGTGCTTCCGTTTACCCTGTGATTGTCTGACTTGAAAATGCTGCCACCTTCTGCTTTGATAGAGCAGGTGCCTGCCATTTCAGAAGCACTGATTGGAGGGAACCTGATCACTCACAAGCCTAACTGCCTCTGGATCTGTATACTCAATGTCACAGATGTCAGTTCCATGTTCGAGTAATGGACGAGGGCAGAATGGCATTGGCCAGGCCGTGCCCAACTAGTTTGAATCAATCATTTAGGTGTGCCCTGCAGTTAGTTCCGAGAGTATGAAAGTTTGGTCCTGTAAAAGAAAACACTTAACTTTAGGGCCACTAGTATCTCACTGATCATTGAGTAACCCTATGAAAACTGTAGGCAGTGTATTTGTTCACATTATTCAACTATGAACCAGAAGACAAACTGAATAAAAAAGTTATGCACCCTGCAGTGTATTCTTAGGCAGATATTCATAAAATGGAGAAGTCACAATTAGAATTTTATTGGGTGGTAGGGGAGACATCTTCATGATTCTTTTGCATGCACTATGCAAAATTCTGTATTCCCAGGGGATAAAAATGTTTTCAGTACACAAAGTGGAACCATCAAAATGTAAATGCCTACCAGGGCTGAGGTTAGAAGCCACAGGGCCCCACACAGCCAACCTGACAAGACCCCCCTTCCAAATATACAACGTTTACTATGCTTCAGCTACTGTATGAAACAACACATAAGTACCAGTGAGTGATCAGTACCAATCACTTATTTTGTCCATTCAAAGGATAAGAAGAAAGGAAGGGGCTGGGAAACTTGTCATATTTACCAGACTCTTCCCCCACTCTCCATCCTGAAGCATCCTATTATGCACTTGCAGCTGCCAGTGAAAAAGGAGAGGAGGGAAGCTGGTAGCACTGTGGAGGTGGGCATGAGGCACAGAGGTGGGCCTGGGCAGCAGGGGGAAATGTATAGTGCACAGGGAGGTTGATTGATGTGGGTGGGGGGGGGGGGCAATTACTGGAACCAATCCCCTATATGGCATCCTCTGCAGCAGATGAAAGCCCGCAGGAGGGAAAGGCAGAAAGAGCCATACAGGGGCTTGCCTCCTCGCCCTCCCTGCACCCAGCTGCTTTGGCCCCCCTGCTGGCCTGGGCTCTGTACAGGACTGGTGGTACCCCCTTATCTATGGCCCTGATGCCTACTGATCTGGAAGAAAAGGTCTGTTTTTAATAACTTATTTGGGGTATTTGTTTTGCTTGGCTAAGGCAAAAACAGTGACAATCATCCTACTGAAAATTACATTTAATAGACCCCAAGAAACAAGTAAAAATGCTCAGTAAACTGGTACCATTTTCATAAAACATATTACATTGAATTACCAAAGTTAACGTAGAGCTGACCTCCAGCTTTTAGTGAAGTTTAAATAGTTTGTTTGGACCAAGCTTGGCTAAACAGATTATTAGGTTTGCTAAAGGCTCGTACACACTTGACGAAAATCAGACGAAATATCCCCTGATTTTTCTCTCTCATGCTCAGCGGTCATAACCGTTTTTAGTTGACAGTGCATAATGTTCACAAAATTTCTCGTCCAATTTTTTTTTTTTTGGGACATTTGTTCCTAGACTTTCGGGTCGTCAGCAATTTCAGATCATGCGCGGTCTTTCGTATCGGATTTTTTGCGGACGTACTGCATACACATTAAACGAAAAACGATAAAAATTTTGGCGTTTGTCCCTCCGTTTTTTTTTTTGTTGAAAATGTCGGCATCGGCTGCTGAAAGTTGTGTACACACTAGCCGAAAATTGTACGATTTTACCTCGGACTGGAATTTTCTGCAGATTTTCTACTAGTGTGTACCCCACGCCTGCAGCGGCTTCCAGCACTGTATGGACAGTATGTAGCCTCAGCTGTGTTACCATAGTGGAATGGGAAGTTCCTGTCCTACACCCTGAACAAAATCGACTTGGTCCGAGCTACACTCCTCCGATTGGCTGAATCTGAGATTGGGATGTTATCAGTCCACCTCTTCACCTCAGCCAATCAGAGGAAGCTTTGTATTCAAAGAATACAAAGCTCCATGTGAGGACTGAGCACAGTTCAACCCAATTTGATTTTGTCTGGGGTTTGAGAAAGAAGTTCCCACCCTGCTGTCAGAACACAGTGCTGTATTCTGTATATAGTTAAGGCTTTATACAGTGCTCCATATACAGTGCTCCAGCTGCTGCATCTCTTAGTGAAGGTAATAGTTCATTTGGACCAGCTTCACAATTTAAACTTCACTAAAAGCTGTTGATCAGCTTTAACTTTAATCAAAAGTTTAGCAAATTTGCATTGTGCTTCTCAGCAAAATAACTACTTCTGGTCATGTAACTGCTGTGGAACCTCCTACTTATTTTTCAGTATAGATGAGCTATTAGTGGGATTAGAGGGATCACCCCTGGACCCAGGGAATGCAATGGGCTAAATTTCTGCAGGCTTAGATTTAGGCCTGTTCAAAGGATAATATTAAATGAAGGACATTGCCTTATAGTGCTACAAAAAGTCATGGGACATCGGGTATGCTTATTAAGAAAGCTCACTGTTTTTAAAACCATGAGATGCAAAACATGCAGATATGCGATTTAATATTAGCATCTGAGTGACAACACATTTAATTCTGGCAAAAACGAATTTCACATATTATCACAGGTATATAGTGCCAACAATTTACGCAGCACTGTATACTGTATATTCAGATCAGTGGCTGCCTTCGAGGAGCTTACAAACTAAGGTCCCCACTGCACATGTGCACACACACGAGCCAATTTGGACAGGATCCAATGAACCTACCAGCATGTCTCTGAGGTGTGGGAGGAAACCCGTGCAAGCACAGCGAGAACACGCAAGCTCCATCCATAGAATGTTGCAACGAAGATTTGAATTAGGGACCAATAAGGGCAAAAGCACTTGGCACTAAGCCACTGCTAGCACCTATTGAAAACTGCCCTTTAAGCCATGTTCTTGCTAGAGTAGGATATTTTACCTGTGATTACACTATGGTACAAAGCATATTTTGCAAGCAAAAGTACTTATTCGCTATACAGCAGCGGGAGATATTTAATCATTTAATGTCTCCTAATGCTTTAGATACTATTGACATGGTATGTCAAATGAAAATCTGCTCTATTAAGTGCTATATTAGATACATGAAAGTTATTAAAACTCCTTGCAGTCTGACATTACTCAATAAAAGATGAGTAAGGACAGAAATGATGTTCACACCTCCATCCCGGTTATGATCATATTTTCCAAATCTAGTTGTCCCCCATCATTCAGGCAACCAATACTGTCAGAGACCCTGGTAAATGTTGACAGACTACCAATTTAAAGCCTGTTCAGGTTCATTTGTTTTTCCAAAATTAAACTTAACAATACTTGATAAACCTTAAGCAAAAAATTCAATAAAATATTAACTATTTTAAAGCTTTAGTTCAAACGAAAATGTTTTTTTTAAGACCGTGATGTCTGAGCCATCTGTTGGCTTCTTATATGTCAATAGACAATAACCGCAAGATTTCTGTTTAAAGGTGTTAATTCCCATTGATAAATCTCTTTGCAGTTTTTGTTTTCTACAATTGCTTGTGGTTATCTTGTATTAGCCGAAATTGCTAAATTTTGTTTGTTTGTCTAGCAATTTCAAACAGAAGGGAGTGGTAAGCGAAGCTTTTTAGGGCCTCATGACATCTTTGTATTCGCCTGTGGCCTAATGGATTTCTATATACTACAGGTAGTTTTGGGACAGTCAAACATTAAGAGCCTATCCACACAACACACAAATTGCAATGTGTTGCCATTCATTCTGAAAGGCACCCCAACATAATAATCAGCAGCAGGAAATGCACCTGAGCTGCAGCACACCACAATGCACATGCTGTGTGTTGTGGTGAACTGCATTTAAAGGGTTATAACTTTTTTTTTTTACATGTTAATATACACTACAAAATCATTTGTTGCATGAACACGTTAAAAAGTGTAAGTTCACCTTTTCAGAAAAAATGAAAAAAAGGTGAACACACACCATACACCTTCCCTAATGCCAGCTGTATTTGCCTCCTGAGATGATGAGCTGATTCTGCCCATGCAGCGGGTGCATCAGTCCAGTATTTGAAATCCCCGCTCTTCGTTCTATTCTTTATGCAGGGCTTCCTTCCCAGAGGAGTTGGGGAGTGTGTACAGTATTAGTTCACCTTTTCATTTTTAAGAAAAGGTGAACTAACCCTTTAAGGCATCATATAGTATGAAAGAGGCCTAAATATAGGTGTTGGCTATTGTCATGTTTTCATAATTGCACCGGCTAAAGAGCCCCATCGAAGTTGAGAATGCTGGATAATGTGTTAGCATCGTCATGTGATTTTGCTGTGAAGTTAGACTTGGTAGATAAAAGGTAGACTTCCTTTCTTCACTTTACTATTCATTTTTTACACCATCGCACAGTGTTGTGTGAAAAAGAAAAAAAAAAAAAAAGCACAAAACAATTGCTAAAAACGTGTGAGAACATGAAGACCCATTATTAACAGTTTATTAGAATGAATTGGTTAAAGCCCCTCACTGGGATAAAGATAACCTCCCTTCCACCCCTTTATCTACATATTGCTGTATAAAAAAAAAAAAGGAAGAATGATCCTATCTAAATGCCCCTTTTAAGCTGCCATCATGCAACGCTCCTACTAGTTGTCCAGCTTCAGGATCCAGAAGAGGGCTGAAATCAGTGGAGAGGAGTCACAGTGCTGGGCCTGGATAGTGATTTAGGCAAGTATAGCTGGCTTTGCAAGGTAAGGAAACTGAAAAGCCTGGCAGGGTGCATCAGAGGGAGGTTGGAGTGTGGGGGTGAAGTTAGTTCATCTTTGAAGTAAGGCTTTAGTGCTACAAGACCCTTCTGCTAGAGGCGACCTTTATACATAGAGATATGTGCCGAGCACTCCATGTATACATTTATAGTTATAAGGGTATGGTCTCAGCCAGCAACTGCATAAATCTATTATTTAAACAGAATTACATTTGCATTTTTAAAAAAAAACTATTTCCTAAAAAGGGCCAAAGCTCATTTAGAAGTCAAAAAGCACAGCTATATTCAGATACAATGTTATAAAATAAGGAACAGTGTTCCTTATTGCAAATCAATGTACAGAAATTAGGAAGAACATTTTTTGATAGGATTGGCTGAAACATGTTCACAGGTAAAACCAGAAACAAAAACAAGGAACATACAACAATTTCTGACAGGACACATGTGATACTACTGCACGATCTGAGGCATCTTACTCCATGCTTTTGCTTTCTTCTTTGCCAAGGAGAACCATGGTGGCTCATCCGGATTTTGTGGTGGAGCAGATTGTGCATTTTTCCCAGGTTCTGGTAGGCTATTCTGAATAACTGTAGGAAAAACAAGTTTATTAACATCAGTCAATTTTTCGCTCTCAAATGGTAATTTAAGCATCTGCATACATGTCCTGTGGTTATATTTCACTTCCTGTCTTCAAGATGCAGGAAGAAATTAGAGGAAATCCCCTCAAAAGCAAGGAAAATTCCCATCTTGTACAGTTATCAGAACATTTGTTCTCATTGAATGGACCATTCTCTCCCCTTCCTCTGGTGACCATTAACTCATGCTTTCCCATAACTTTCTGTCTCTGACAATGGTAATCAGGACAAGTAGAGGGAAAATTCTTCCAATATGGACACAGACATTAATACCAAAAAACCTAATAGAGGTCTGACCCCAACATTTATAGCCCTATAGGTATAAATGCTGGGGTATGCTCTGACATCAGAACTGAAGAGGTTACTTAGATAGGTAGGGAAAAGTCTCCAACATTACAGAAGTTTTCAATTGAATACAACTACTAGCCATAGCTATGCAATTTCTGTAAGCAAAAAAATGTCTTGCTAAATCTAATTAGCAACCCTAAAGAGTAAGTTCACCTATTCATTAAACATGAAAAGGTGAACTACCTACAAATATCCTGACCACACCGCCATACCTAACGGAACAATGCACTCAACTTATGAGTGAAACAGCCCATGCAGACAAGGAGTTCTAGAATATTACAATGCACTCTGACTGTTTGCAAATTACTGTGGACTGTGATTGGTAAACCTGTAGGCCTCTACTGGCATCCTTGAAAGCTGACTAATACACTCCCATAACATTTACCTTCACTTGTTCCTATTAGCTTCCAGAACACAGGAAAATAAAAGTTAAATATAGGAGTATACTGGGCAGGCTTCAAGGGTGCCATCAGAGGCCAACCAGTGTACCAATCACATTACACTGGATTTGGCAAAAAAAAGGGACAGTGCATTGTCATATACTGTCTTGTCTGCAAATGCTATTTTACTCATAAAGTGGTCTATTTATTTAAATGGCTACTTCATTTTATGAAGCTGAGCTATGGTCCCCCTGCCTATGACTTCTGTAAGTAACTGACTTCAGTCAGAAAATAAACAGGATCTAACATTTATTTAGTCAGTAGGAGTAACAGTGACACAATTAGTCCATAGGTTTGAAGAATAATGCTGCTTTTACCGCAGAAAAATGGACACGTATTATGATGCAAGATTTTCTACCACATAACAAGTACCCTAATTCCTTATTAAACTTTCAGTTTTCTTGTGAAAGGTCAAAGGCCCTTAGTTGGCTTCTATGACTCATTTGAATATTGGACTCATTCTTAGAGTGTATGGAAACCCTCACAATAAACTTACCTTAAGTGTTCCCTTTTGGTCTGCTAAATATATCAGTGGAAGAGTTTTTATTAGATCTTTTTTATATGTGCAAAAGATACCTGTTGATTTTGTCAGAACTCTGGATCAGCTGATGGCCTCCCATGGCTTCCAATACCATTTCTATGCTGACTACACCCAAATCTATCTTTCTACTCCTCAGCTTCCCCCATCCATTTCTTCACACATCACTAATTTACTAACAGATATATCAATATGAGCGTCACATCATTTGCTCAAACTCTCTATTCAAAACTGAGCTCATAATATTTCCTCTCCCATGTGGCCCTTCCCCTGACTTCCCTGTCGAGTCTGATGGGACAACTATCACTATGTCCCCGAACACCACGGTGCCAGGCGTAGCCCTGGACTCTGAACTCTTTTTGCCCCATATCAAAACACTGTCCAAATCATGCAACAACTCCTGCCCCATCCTAACAAATGACACCACAAAGCTTTCAATTCACTCCCTGGTTATTGCTCGCCTCAACTACTGCAACTCCCTCCGTATGGCCTTACCTTTACATAGGTTATCTTATCTCCCCTTCAGTCAATCATGAATGCTTCTGCCAGACTCACCCACTTTACCAACTAATTGGTGCCATCCACCCCCTCTGTCTATCCCCTTCTTTGGCTTCCGCTTACCCAATAAAATGTAAAATACGAACAAATTACAAACGCATCTACACTTCTGCCCCCAGCTACATCCCTAACCTGGTCTCAAAATACCAACCAAACCATTATTTTCAGTCCTCACAATACCTCCTGCGCTCTAGATCCATTGTCACTTTCTCCCATGCTTGCCTAAAGGACTTCTCTAGTGCCTTCCCCATCCTCTGAAACTCCTTACCTCAATCTGTCAGACTCCTACTTTATCCACCTTTAGGCGATCTCTCAAAATCCATCTCTTCAGATAAACCTATCCTGTTTATTAATAAACAGTCTTTTTACTTTTGTCATGAGTTCATCCGCCAGTTTTTACCTTTACTTGACCCTATCTATTAGCTTGTAAGCTCCAACGAGCAGGGCCCCCTGATTTCTATTGTATTTAACTGTATTGCAACTGTACTTGCAGCCTT
The DNA here is from genome assembly GCF_965119305.1 of Pelophylax lessonae. Taxonomy (NCBI): domain Eukaryota; kingdom Metazoa; phylum Chordata; class Amphibia; order Anura; family Ranidae; genus Pelophylax; species Pelophylax lessonae. The sequence continues at coordinate 148,132,594 of NC_138774.1, forward strand.
TATTTTGTAAGGTGCCACGCAAACTGTTGGCACTATATAAATCATGTATAATAATAATGATGATAACTCGTGAGCTTTGAGAGCTGATAAGCTTCGGTGCACAAGGAAAGGTTACGGAGATGGGAGGGGAAGTCTGTGCTCTTAATAGTCCTTCAGAAATAGCAGGCAGGGCTGACAACACATGCTTAGGCATTCAAAGCTGTATTGTCATGTCAAAAAAGAAGATCGGAGCTCATTATATTTTTGGCACATCAACTATTATTTTTCTGTACCTGCATCATGTTTAAAGAAATAAAACATGGGATGGGGAAATGCAAGTGTATTGCAGAGTTGTACTAAACATTTTCTTGTTTGTTTTTGGTTGACAAAACACTTTGATAGGCATGCCAACATCGTAAAAGGAGTTAGAAAAATACCTGGATCCTCAGTAGATATTGGCTCGGTCACCTTGACTTCTAGTTCTTGTAGACTAGCAGCTGCACTTCTTTTCTGGGAAGACTCCCCACCGTCCTAAAAATAGTAAACACACCATTTTAGCAGGTTTTACAATTACTTTTAATTTAGTTTTAGATATTCGCTGTCAGCATGTGGGGGGAAATAAAAAAAAAAAAAAAAAAAGTGGTTCATAAGCAATGCAAAGCTCTAGCCAAAGCATGTTTCTCATTTTAGGTGCAAATGCAAATGAGTTAATGCCTGATCAAGCAATTATAAGTTTTTGAGACCCTTGCAAGAAGATCTTCCATGTGGCTGTGGACATACAGTCTAGCCATTCAAACAAGTGAACACATTTTGTTCCTGTACGTGTTAAGAACTCCTCTCAAAACAGAGTCAATGTGTTCAGTTAACCTACACTCTCTGAATTCCACATGACAAAGCACAGTAACATACAAATGCTACACATCGGACCAGGACACTCAAAAAAATCCCATCCTGCATATGGTTTTTCTTCTGGCCGTTCCTCTGGGATGCAAAACATAGTTTAAGTTAGAAGATCATATAGTTTGGTATGCATTCTCAATAAAAGTATGCTGGAAAGCAAGATCCAGAATATCAGGACAATGCATCTCTGCTAGGGTTTCTGAGAGATGTGGCCAACAGGTGAGTAAATCAGTCAGAATCCTTCCAAAACTGAAGATATTAATAACCTTTAACAGCCAACTGGTACTCTGTAAATCTATTTTACTTGAAAAAAATTTGTTACATCTTTGGATCATTCAAAATCTGCATGGCAAACAGAATTGATAAAAAATCTCAGGACTAGAAAATGTAAATAAATCAAGTTTTAGTTCAAGAATGGTAAAAGGGCCAAACCATATTAAAAACTTTAAAAAAATTAACATCTTTACAATGAATATCCAGAATCATATTTTTCCTGTTTGCACGGTAAACACTTAACCATCCCTTAAAAGAACCTTTAACGCTTTACTTTAAAAAAAAGTGGTCCCTTAGCATGTGAGCACCTCCAACCCCCTACAGTAGGCTCAACAATAACCTAATCTTTAGGCCAAGCCCCTTTTTTATGCAATGCCTTTGCATCAACACCAAGCAGACCCACCCCAGAGTTATGCAGGGGTGGTATCCCAGCACCAGAAGAACTGCTCCATCGCTGTAGCATCTGGCTTCAAATCCATACAACAGATAATACAAAGACATTCTACCCAGCCATTTATTTCTTGATAAGATCAATAGACTACATACCTCGCTTTTATCACTTTCAGCCATAGCGCTTTGCTCTCTGGCAAGAGGATGATCCTGAAATCCTTTCTGCTTCAGCTTTGCCACTGTAATCCATGCTGGTTCTGTGAGTGAAATTTTATAAAATGTTAAAAATAAGAATTGTTGTGTCCTAGAGCAGCTTATCCAATAAAGGTTTAAAAAACTTTAAATAAATATTTAGGTTTTTGCAGTCCTCAGGTTATTTACAGGAAAGCTGGGGGCGGTATTAAACTATATACCTTTTTCTTTTGATAGCATGAAAGGATTATTACTCCTGACAGGTTTTTACTGAAGTCTGTGCCTACACTGGAGAGATTCATGCTCTATTTGTCCTGGTGTCCATTGTCACTTTGGAAACCATTACCAAATTGCAACGGAAATAAAAACATTTTCAGGTGGCCACCGGTGACAACTCTGGGAGTTGCCCATCACTTGGTGGGACTTCCACTCAGTGATGTAAATTCTGCCCAATGTGACACAGACTGCAAAAAAAAAAAAAATAGTTTTAACTCTACTCAAGAAAAAAAAAAAAAAAAAGTAACTTTACATAGGCTGTTCACCTCAGTTACTAAGCTCTGGGAAAAATTCCCTTGCGAAGTGAAGATCTGCTGGCTTCCATCATCCAATCATTTTCAAATGCGCTTTTTTCTTGTAAGTGATTGGGTATCTTTTGTAAAGGGAAAACTGAACAGCCTATATGCCTTTAGTAAATGACCCTCCATGTCTAAACCGGTTTCTGAAATCAGTGCATATTGACATTAAATGGCTGATGGGTGAGGTTGCCCCTAGAAATTAGTTTGTTGTGGAGGTTCCTAAGGACTTAGATGGCAGTTATCTGTGGGGCTATTAATCACTGAACAACCTGCTACTCTTGTAAGTAAGTGGAAATAGTTAAACTCTTTTCTGGGGAACCTATGTAAATCAATATGTAAATTATCTCTTCATATTTTAAGGTTTTACTTTAAATGCACGTTGGAGCATTTACAACTTAACATTTCTGACTTGTGATTTTAGCCGACATATACTAGGCGTGTCAAATGCAAATTAAACACTGGGTCAAATAGAGAGTTTAAAGGGACTGTGTTAATTCTACCGAGGACCACAGCTACTTGAGTACTATAGTGCTAGAACGTTTTTCTAAAATTAACATAGGAGTAACAACCAAAACTCACATTTAGCTCAGAGAGGCCAAAAACATTATTTAATTTATACCAGTGAGGGACACATGTGGCACAAGAAACACCAATTGAATATACTTGCCATCCACTGATGCTGCACATTACACCAATAAAGTGAAATTCACTTTTGTTTAGAGGTCATGTGACTCATTTGTGAGCTGACTTTCTGTATTTCAGAAGTAAACAGCAGAGGATTGTAAGGGCACACAAAAATGTTCTGACAAAAAAAACAACAAATTTCCTTTCTGTAAAGCATCTCTGAATATGGGTCTACAAAAAGTGTGCATTTACTTTGTGAACTCTCAGTTTATTCTAAAACACAATCTAAAAAAATGCATTCAGAAAATGAAAGCTCGGTAGAACAGCCCAAACATTACAGAGGAATATATCATAGTCAGAGGTCCATATGCATAAAATTTTTTTTGCTAGTTACACAATGGAAATGAAAACAAAACCCCTTTTGAGATAAGCTGATAAGACTACTTCAAAAATGCCTCAATGTCATGAAGAAAGTGTCTGTTCTTGTACACTGACCTTGTAACAATAAAGGTTTATTAAAAACAAGTCTCTGATTTGCTTCTTTAAGAGCTGGTTTAAACCTGATGCAGTCCAGTGCATTTTTATTCTGCATCAAAAATGCATTGACAGTGACGCCCATTGCTGGACACACCAGGTCTGAGCCCATTGGAATTGGTGCTGGGTAGACTATTAATAGGTAAGTCAGACTTACCTATCTAGTGTTTCTGGATGTATGACTAAACTAATGCCTATGTCAGACCATATGTTTTTCATGCGCATTTAATGTGGCAACATTAAATGTGCCACATTGGTTCTATTTGCCTGCATCCCTGTTTTATGTAATGACGTGCATGATGCAATTTGTGGATACTCACAGTAATTGTGGATGTGGTCTTGGAAAATTTGTACTTGCACTACTGCGGTGTTTCTGGTTTTATTTTCTAATAAAACCTTTTCCGATTTAAAAAATGCATAGACAGTGGATTTTGTAACCGTTTAAAAACCTTTTCATTAAAAATTTGGAAAAAACAAAAAAACAAACATGGACCATACAACTAACATGGACTACAATTGCCCTAGTTCACACCAATGCAGTGCTTTCCAGTGCAGTCAACAAATGTAGAACATGTGGCATTTTTTCTGTATGAAATGCATCTGGAACAAAGCAACTTATCAAAAATGTACATGCCCTCATTTCAGATGAAGAAAGAAAAAAAAGAAGAGGGGAAAAAAAAAACGCATTAAAAAGAATCTCTAAAACATGCATGCAGAAACTCGCATGCAGAAAATCACCTGAGAACCAAGAAATTGTTGTTTGAACCAGCCCTTACAGCGATACCACAAACTTGGCTCAGTTCTAAATACTACTACCTACACAACATTTACATGCAATTTTACATTAGCTTATAACCTAAATCTCTCATAAATACCTGAGCCTTCGTGTGAAGAAAGATCTTCTGCCTTTTGTTTCTTTCGAGGTTTGTCTTCCACAGTATGCGATGGTTTCGAAGCTTTTGAAGTTTCTGACTGAAGCTGTGCTGTTTTTGTTGGTGTTTGAACAGTTGGAGTTGGTATGATTGACCCAGTTTCAACAGGGGATGGATATAGTTTGGATTGCTCTTCGGGATATTCCTCATTGTATTTCCTAGAAGAAGAAGTCCTTCGTAATCTGACACCAAAAGCAACACTTGAATCGTCTTTGTTTTCACCTTTCCCATAGTCCTCTTGACTTATGCCCATCGCAGGATCCTCTGACCCATCAAATGATTCAGATTTCGAAATGCTAGACATCTTTTTAGAATAGGTGGTATCTTTGACACTACCCCCAACTGAGAGTGATCTTTGCCATGCTGGAGCCACAGTAAACCTAACTGGCTTGTTGGAGGTTCTAAGCTTGCTGTCAACATCTGAATCCATTGGTTTGATTATTTGTTTTGTTTTTGTAGGGTACTCGTTTGTGTGCTTAATATCGGCACTGCTATTTGCTCCACTGCCTAAGTTTATAGAACAGGTTGAACATTTACTATAACTATCATCATCAAGGGTTTCCATTATCTTAACACTTAAAGTCTCTACTTTTTCATCGGTTGACAGTGTATCAGTAATTGTAGGTTGATCAATTGTAGCATTTGTACTGGATTCTTGTAATTTTTCTGAAGTATTTTCATTATCAGTGCTTTCAAATATTAGAACACATTCTGAAGCTACATTAGGAACATGTTCATCAACCTTTAAGATGGAAGCGTCCGATTCGGTTTCCATTATATTTTTTTGTGGAATTGAGATCATATGTGTATCCGAAGGACTTGCAGTTACTTCTGAAATGTCTTTATGTAGCTCTGTTAAATTGGGTAACACTTTTCCATACTCATTATGCTCTTGATCTTTGTTGTTGAATATAAGTTCATCTGTATCAAATGCGAATGTGTTCTTTTGGATTTTTAAAGGATCTTCAAGTAAATCACATTCTACATCTTCACTAACCTCTAAGTGAATGGTTTCTACTGCATTATCCTCCATTTCAGAAGGTTCCAATTGAGCCGTGGCCTCATTTAGTTCATGAGCAGGGGCAGACTGGCTGATGTGTGGCACTCCTGTACCTTTTCTTTCAATTTCAGTATCTTCCTCATTACCATTCACCTGAGCTTCCACAGTTAAACAACTTGCATGGAAATCCACATCACTTTCCTCAGTTTCACCTGGAAGCGACATCATCTGTTTTCCAGTAAAACAGGTCCCATAAGTCTGTGCCTTTTCCACCAACGAATCTTCCTCTTGTGCAGTTAGAGACATGGTGTCAGTCTCAGTCTCTTCTACCTTGTCTAAATTAATAGGAATTAAATGCATCATTCAAGGCAGAAATTACTAAAGAGCTTTTACAGCTATGATAAGCAATAATTTGAATAGGTTTACTTACTTTTTATTTTGATTCTACTTTATGAACTTTGCTAAAGCCTGATTACTATTCTTAAACTAGCAATTTGTAGCCCGGGTATTAAAAAGCATCTCTCATTGCAATACTTACCTTTTCCCTAGTACTGTCCCCCAAAGGCTCACTTTGTCCAGCACCAGTTGTCTTCCACATTGAATGTTTTTCAGTATTATTTCCTGTGGGCCCAAGGCATTATAGACAGACCTATTGGCTTGTCATTACATGGCCCTGGAGAGCACAACACTGATCTCATAAGATCAGTATTACAATCTGAATCATAAGGACCATCCAGGCAAAGGGAAAAAGGTAACCCTTGTCAAAAACAAAAATTCTTAAAAATATAGGTGAGGGCATTCACCATGTCAATACATTCTGGAATACTAGTTGAAGAAAGGTAATAAATTATGAAATCTAGCATCACAGAAGTATCAAGCCGAAAATATATATGAAATACATTCATTCCAGCAGAAAGTGATCACTCACAGTCTATTGCTTGAAACTGGTCAAACAGTTACACATTTAAAAATGTACTTCCCTTTGGAATACATTTCCATAAAATGGATCTTTACTCCAAAAATTGGCTTTGTAATCACCCCCATCACTAAAAATCCAATTTCTTTTTATTGCAGTCCATTCTTCCCTGGGCGAAAATGATGTATTCCTGCTCCGCTTCCTGCTGAGATATCCACATCACTGATCGAAGGAGGCTGCAGAAGCAGAGACACAGCAGCAGACTTGCAAGTACCTTGTGAAGGGTCAGCTGCAAGTTTGGGTGAGAGCCAGCTCCCAATGACGCGAAAAGGGAAGATATTTATGGGACCCAGTGTGTGTGGCAGCATATAGCAGCAGGACAGTGCTGGATTCGAGTACATATGCTTTTTTAAGATAATCCTATAAATAAGGTAACAGGGAGGGGATATAAAATATGTATGGGGGGCATTTCTTCTTTAAATTCTAGAAGTTGCTTGTGATATCAAGTTTGCCGAAGCCTCTGCCTGTCTCTCATTTTTGTATAATTATCATTTGGCAGCACTACAGTCATTCACTGAAGGAGAGAGACATCAGAAGGGCATAAAATCAAAGTATGAGAGATGAACAGACACTAAATTGCCTCAGACGGTCACCCCCTTTGACTATACTGCATAAAACCATGAAGGTACAAGGTGTTAAAAAAAAAAAACTAAAAAGGTCTTTATCAGCAGTGTACTAATATACAATACTTTAGGTTGTATATAGGTTTTGTAGCAGCAAGTTGATGACAATCTCTTCAATTACCTTCTATACATTTGGCTTGTTCTTTTGGTGCTTCTTGTTCAGCAGAGCTTTCTCCTGTGTAAGGAATAAGGACTTCATGCTCACATGCAACCTTAAAAAAAAAATAATAGGAATATAGAATGTCCTCCTCGAAAAAAAATTTTTTTTTTAATTTGAAGGGGGAAATATTAAACATTTCGATAGTATAAAAAGGAACCTCTGTCAAGTTATAGGTATAGGTAGCTGATCTGACTACAAAAACCCGATATGCAGTTGTCCATTATAGGTAATTATTCTATAACAACTGATGTTTCTTGCATTTTCTTACTGAATAAGCCCATTCTTATTTTAGAAAGAAAGGAAAGTTGTTTTAGTAGATGGAACCACCATTCATGACACCTTGCAAAAGTTCTACATTTCTTAAACAATAGAGAAAGTCTAGAGTAAAACTACTACTACCTATCTCCCAGTGTATCAGGGTCTAAAGCACTAAATTGTGAAATGCATTGAGAACTCTGGACACCCCTCTGCACCACATAACTATCCAATCTCCCATGAAGCAAGCAAATTCTTTTTTTATACCATTTGGAATTTAATTGTCACTTTAATAATCTTTTGGTTATTGAGGTGTGTATTTGTTAGCAGAGAATTGGCTTCTGGTTTTTATTCCACTATGTTTTTTATGGATATTTATATTATGTTGGACAAAATAAAAGATTTGCAGTTTTAATATAAAAAGTCATGTGTCCCATTCCCTGGGGTCATTTTTGGCACCTTAAAAATTACCTTATTTTTGTTTTTTTCTTCGATTTAAATTATCTTAAAAGTTCACCTTTCAAAAAAATAAATGCAAGTTTTTTGCAGGTAAAAAAAATGGATTTTTGTAAAATCTTACCGTAAAATCCTTTTCTCTTAGCTCATTGACAGACGTAGTCCTCGGTGATACACCACCTTCGGGTTATGTTGCCTCCACAGGAGCAGGACTAGACAGGAAATTAAAAAGCTCTGGCCACACCCTAGGGGCAGTCCCAGAGGGTATATCCTCTCTCTCTCTGCCTCAGCAAATCAGTTATGTGAAAAAGCAGTCTTTAGAGATTTTAACCCAACTCAAAAAACAGAGGGGCGGGGACTACGTCTGTCAATGAGCTAAGAGAAAAGGATTTTACGGTAAGATTTTACAAAAATCCATTTTTCTCTAGCGCTCATTGACAGACGTAGTCCTCGGTGATACACCACCTTCGGGACGTCCCAGAGCAGTATCACAACTGAGGGGTGGGAAAATGAAATCAAATCCCAATCTAGAAGGCCCAACCGGTGCCAACTAGAAGTTTACAATGCTCATCCTTAATGATGAGACTCAACAAAAAAAGAGAAAAAAAAATTTTTTTTTTTTTTTCAAACAGAAAAAAACCCTCGAGGTAGACCACCGGTCTCCTCAAATTGCGGCCTGCAAAACCTTGCGGCCAAATGAGGCATCCGCCGATGCCGTCACATCAATTTTATAGAATTTTGTAAAGGTATGTACCGACGACCAGGTGGCCGCCTTACATACCTGGACCACTGACGCCTGATGGCGAAAGGCCCAGGAAGTACTGAGCGCTCGAGTGGAGTGCGCCCTAACAGGGAACGGAGGACTCTGACCCTTAATAGAATAAGCCTGTACCACCGTTTGTCTAATCCATTTGGCAATGGTCGCGGCAGATGCAGGCAAACCCTTTCTGGGGCCATCCGTGATCACAAAAAGTGAATCCGTCTTACGGAAAGATTCCGTAGCTTTCAGGTATACCCTGATTGCCCGAACCACATCTAAGGAATGCAACGCATGTTCCCGATGATGCTTGGGCTGAGGACACAAGGAAGGTAGTACAATATCTTCATTCAGATGAAAATCTGAAACCACCTTAGGAAGAAAAGATGGCTTAGGATGAAGTACTACTTTATCCCTATGAATCACTAGGTATGGGGACTGGCATGATAATGCAGCCAGTTCTGACACCCTGCGAGCAGAAGTAATAGCCACCAAGAAGGCCACCTTCTGGGATAAAGTAAGCAAGGGAATCTCCCTGATGTTTTCAAAGGGAGGTTTCTGTAGAACCGACAAAACCAAATTAAGATCCCAGGGCGGTAAGGGCGCGCGGACTGGAGGAGCCAGGTGCCGCACCCCCTGGATGAAATTCCGCACCAAGGATTTGGTAGCTAAAGGCTTCTGAAAGAAGATTGCTAATGCTGAAACTTGACCCTTGATGGTGCTCAAGGCTAGCTTCTGCTCAACCCCTTGTTGCAAAAAGGCCAATATTCGAGTCACCGAATAGGTACGTGGAGGAAATCCTAAAGATTCGCACCACGCAATATAAGTCTTCCATGTGTGATAATAGACTTTGCTGGAAGTCGCTTTCCTTGCTTTAATAAGGGTAGGAATGACTGAAGTAGACAAACCTCTGTCCTTCAGTACTTGGGTCTCAATGGCCAGGCCATTAAACCCAGCGACTGTAAAGCATGATGGTAAATTGGTCCTTGAGACCACAGACACTCCCTGAGACGAAGTTCCCACGGAACGTCTACGACTAACATGTCCAAGTCGGCCAGGCCGGCTTGAGGAGGCCAGCCTAGAATTTCTTGAAGATCTCACAGGAACACTGGAGAAAAAAAGCTGTCTAAAAAATCCTTTAAGAAAAAAATCTTGCCAGGACCTAAGATCCCAGCAAGGTATCTAGGTCCTTACTCCTAACTAGACAGAAAATAACTGATTTGCTGAGGCAGAGAGAGAGAGAGGATATACCCTCTGGGACTGCCCCTAGGGTGTGGCCAGAGCTTTTTAATTTCCTGTCTAGTCCTGCTCCTGTGGAGGCAACATAACCCGAAGGTGGTGTATCACCGAGGACTACGTCTGTCAATGAGCGCTAGAGAAATGTGCATTTACCATTATTTTTTTTAGGAGCCTGGAAAGCATTGCACCATCAATCTGCTATGCAAGTCTCCTGCAGACTGTCGGTGTGAGCGGTCTGCCTGTACAACGTACGACCAAGCAGTTTCAACACTGGCAGGTAGAATCAATGAACTACCACAGTGCCACAGAGAACTACAAGCTGACAGCCGCAAAAGGATGCTGGTAGATGTAGTTAATTCATTCACAGAAGTCTGTGCACGAATGAGGTGACCGCTGGTATGAGGAACTTGCAGAGCCACTGTAAGATCAGGAATACCCTAACAAGTAGAACATGTAACCTGTTCCCAAAGCTGAACTTATCCTTTAACCACTTGCAAACCGTCCACCATAGATATCTGGCGCAGGGCGGCCGCCCTGCTGCAGTATAACATAACTAGTACACACTTCCACTGTAATTATACACAGCAGGAGCTGATTGGTGGGTACGATGGACTTGATGTCCACAGGCACCCGCCGATGCTTCAGTACTTAGGGAGAATGGCGATCTGCCAATGTAAACAAGCACAGTCCTGCTATAAGTCGCTGATCGCCGCCATTACTAGAAAAAAAAAAAAAATTTGAATAAATAAAAATATTCCATAGTTTGTAGACACTATAACTTTTGTGTAAACCATTCAATATATGCTTATTGGGATTTCTTTTTTTTTACAAAAATCATGGAACAGAATACATATTGGCCTAAATTTCTGAAGGAATTCGTTTTTTTTTACATTTTTTTATTGCATATGTTTTATAGCAGAAAGCTGTCAGTCTTTTTTGTTTATAGCGCAAAAAAAAAAAAAAAAAAAAAAAAAAAAAAAAAAAAAAAAAAAAAAAAGGTAGAGGTGATCAAATACCACCAAAAGAAAGCTCTGTTTGTAGGAAAAAAAGGGACATAAGTTTTATTTGGGTACAGTGTCGCATGACAGCGCAATGGTCAGTTAAAATAACGCAGAGTCGTAGCACAAAAAATAGCCTGGTCATAAGGGGGGGGGGGGGGTAAATCTTCAGGAGGTCAAGCGGTTAAATGAACAAGGCTGCAGACCGAAAAAGCCTTAGGCATAACTGGAATTCTGCATTATGATCCGCCATCGGGTCTGACATCGGGTCTGCCGGTCACACGCACAGACTTCCCAGGGAACGAGCCGGGGCGGGCGCGCGCTCGCCCGCTATTGGCTCACAAGCAACTGACAGGCTAGTATATATACACGTCACTTTGCCTGGCCGGGGCTGACCGCCGCAGTATATGTACTTGCGGCGGTCGGCAACCGGTTAACAAATGAGCACATTTGAGTTTTGCATCCCATTATCATGAACTTCCTTTGCAGCGATCTCCACACCACTGCATAATATCTGAGCTGAAAAAAAAGTCAACGCTGGAAGTTTGCAGATCAGTGACGGCAGATCCTGCTCCGATTTAGGTCACCCCAAGCTGACCTCTAAATGAGGTCACGGCTGCCAGCCAGACATTTGTACGGCCCCTGGAGGAAACCCCCCCCCCAAAGTAAGGCCTATCCTAAAAAAAATGGATTTTTGTAAAATCTTACCGTAAAATCCTTTTCTCTTAGCTCATCGACAGACGTAGTCCTCGGTGATACACCACCTTCGGGTTATGTTACCTCCGCAGGAGCAGGACTAGACAGGAAATTAAAAAGCTCTGGCCACACCCTAGGGGCAGTCCCAGAGGGTATATCCTCTCTCTCTCTGCCTCAGCAAATCAGTTATGTGAAAAAGCAGTGCTTAGAGAATTTAACCCAACCCAACTCCAAAACAGAGGGGCGGGGACTACGTCTGTCGATGAGCTAAGAGAAAAGGATTTTACGGTAAGATTTTACAAAAATCCATTTTTCTCTAGCGCTCATCGACAGACGTAGTCCTCGGTGATACACCACCTTCGGGACGTCCCAGAGCAGTATCACAACTGAGGGGTGGGAAAATGGAAATCAAATCCCAATCTAGAAGGCCCAACCGGTGCCAACTAGAAGTTTACAATGCTCATCCTTTATGATGAGACTCAACAAAAAAGGAGAAAACAAAATTTTTTTTTTTTTTTTTTTCAAACAGAAAAAAACCCTCGAGGTAGACCACCGGTCTCCTCAAATTGCGGCCTGCAAAACCTTGCGGCCAAATGAGGCATCCGCCGATGCCGTCACATCAATTTTATAGAATTTTGTAAAGGTATGTACCGACGACCAGGTGGCCGCCTTACATACCTGGACCACTGACGCCTGATGGCGAAAGGCCCAGGAAGTACTGAGCGCTCGAGTGGAGTGCGCCCTAACAGGGAACGGAGGACTCTGACCCTTAATAGAATAAGCCTGTACCACCGTTTGTCTAATCCATTTGGCAATGGTCGCGGCAGATGCAGGCAAACCCTTTCTGGGGCCATCCGTGATCACAAAAAGTGAATCCGTCTTACGGAATGATTCCGTAGATTTCAGGTATACCCTGATTGCCCGAACCACATCTAAGGAATGCAACGCATGTTCCCGATGATGCTTGGGCTGAGGACACAAGGAAGGTAGTACAATATCTTCATTCAGATGAAAATCTGAAACCACCTTGGGAAGAAAAGATGGCTTAGGATGAAGTACTACCTTATCCCTATGAATCACTAGGTATGGTGACTGGCATGATAATGCAGCCAGTTCTGACACCCTGCGAGCAGAAGTAATAGCCACCAAGAAGGCCACCTTCTGGGATAGAGTAAGCAAGGGAATCTCCCTGATGTTTTCAAAAGGAGTTTTCTGTAGAACCGACAAAACCAAATTAAGATCCCAGGGCGGTAAGGGCGCGCGGACTGGAGGAGCCAGGTGCCGCACCCCCTGGATGAAATTCCGCACCAAGGATTTGGTAGCTAAAGGCTTCTGAAAGAAGATTGCTAATGCTGAAACTTGACCCTTGATGGTGCTCAAGGCTAGCTTCTGCTCAACCCCTTGTTGCAAAAAAGCCAATATTCGAGTCACCGAATAGGTACGTGGAGGAAATCCTAAAGATTCGCACCACGCAATATAAGTCTTCCATGTGTGATAATAGACTTTGCTGGAAGTCGCTTTCCTTGCTTTAATAAGGGTAGGAATGACTGAAGTAGACAAACCTCTGTCCTTCAGTACTTGGGTCTCAATGGCCAGGCCATTAAAACCAGCGACTGTAAAGCACGAAGGTAAATTGGTCCTTGAGACCACAGACACTCCCTGAGACGAAGTTCCCACGGAACGTCTGCGATTAACATGTCCAAGTCGGCCCGGCCGGCTTGAGGAGGCCAGCCTAAAATTTCTAGGACCACTGGCGCTGATTGGATCTGAACCAGGCGTCCCTAGAGCTATCTGGCCCCGACCATCTGAGAAAGTCTGGTCGTTTTCTGTTCCCACACATTTATCAAATACCTGATAGTTATCAGGAAAGGTGATCTTTTCTGGTTGAACCTCAGGGACCGAAGTCACCCGACTAGAGGCTACTTGGCCTATCTGGTCAACCAGATCCGATTCCTGTGAGGTATCGGGACTAATCTTAGGAAAAGGTAAAGGAAAAGATCTTTTCAGGGAACGGTAACTACCGCTTCCTGTGGTACTTAAATGTTGGAAGGGAAGAATCGCACCGGTAGTAGAGGTTGATGCTCGATCTAATGTCCTGAATACCGGTGAAAACGTCCCCCCACCCTGAAACCGGGTGGGGGCGCACCTTCAGGCTGTGTACTCCTTTGCTTCGGGTTTGGCTGGGTTGGTCCCCTTCTTGAACCCTCCTGGAGGAGTCTTGCCTTTCCCGCTAGTACCAGCCGGGCGCCCTTTATGGGCGGTAAAGAAAGGTCCTCGCTTGTTGCGAGGTCCCTTAGCTTTAGCAGCCTGTGGCAAAAAAGTGCTCTTGCCCCCAGTGGCATCCTTAATGATTTCATCTAGGTTGGCTCCAAATAGACGATTCCCCTGAAAGGGGAGATTGGTCAAGGTCTTTTGGAACCTAGGTCAGCTGACCAGCATTTTAACCACAGCACACGTCTGAGGATCACTGCTAACTTAGATGCATGCCCTAATAAGGGAGTAGTGTCCAAGGCTGCGTCACAGATAAACCGTAGCCCTTGTATGATCTGTTCCATCAAATCAGATGTCTCCTGGGGAATATCTTTTCCCCTAAGATCTTGGCGTACCATTTTCGCCCATTCCGTAAGTGTCTGGGAAACTAGACCAATAACGATTACTGGTCTAAATGCTGACCCTATCAGAGAAAAGATAGTGCGGGACTCTGCTTCTATCTTTCGATCCACCGGATCCTTAAAGGACGAAGTGTCCTCCACTGGAATAACCGTGGCTTTATTCAGCCTGGAAATAGGCGGATCCACGACTGGTGGTACCGTCCATTTCTTAATGATGGATTCCTCAAACGGATAGCGTCTAGCAATACGCTTGGAAATAGTAAAGGTACGTTTAGAATGCTCCCATTCTCCTTTAATCTGATTACCAAAACATTTAGGTACAGGAAAAGCCTTCGCCGTCTTGATGGGCTTATTAGTCCCAAAAGGCCTCTCTGTTTCAGTTGCCTCTGCCGGTAAAGCCTCAAGTTTTAAGGTTTCTTGCACTGCCACAACTAGTGCGTCCACCAATGCTTCTTCCTGAATTATAGCAAGAGAAGAAGCGTCCTCCTCACTGTCTGAGGGGGCTTTACCTGGGATAACAGCCCTTGCAGAGGAACCTGCAACTGCCGTGACCATCTCTGAATCTGAGTCAGAGGTGTCAGATGGTATAGGGGTAGGCGGGGGTCGCTTCCTTGACCCCCGTCCCTGACAGGCCGCCTCCACCCGAGCCACCATAGACTCCAAAATTGCTGTAAATGACTCTATACTCTGTGCACCGGCGGGTCCCGAGGCCCCCTCGAGGGAAACAGGTGGGGGAATATGTGTGGCAGGGTCCATAATAACTCCAGTTGCTTCCTGGATAATATAATTCAAAAGTAAAGAAAAAAACTTTTTTTTTTTTTTTTTTCTTTTCTGACCCCCGGCGCCACAAAAAAGCCCCTTAGTGTTACCTGCTTAGGGATCCCTATCGATCGAGAGAGAGAGAGAGATAGACCCCCAGGCTCACCACTTGATGCTCAGAGTTAAACTGCAACAGCTTACAGCGCTGTCTTGACAAACAGGAAGTCTTTTGGCTGGCTGCCCAGGAAGAAAGGAGGCGGCTCCGCCCCTCTGCACGCCTTCCGGCGCCTCCCCCAAGCTCCACGAGGTGTAGGATCACCTCAAACATGGCCGCCCCCATGCTGGAGACACGAGGCTACGCCAAAATGGCGGCTCGTGCGATCCTGCAAGAAAAATGGCGGCGGCCTGCTGAATGGCGGTGTGCTGCAGGGCACACAACACTGTCTCTGCCTGGGGATATGGCGTGGTTGGCGGTATCGGCCCCTGGCGGACCGCATGGCCGTTCGGGAGGCCTGCTAATAGCTGGAGATCTGATTTGGAAGGCAGTCTACATGTCCGTGGCTTCTGACTGGTAGGTAGCTTATACTAAACCCATAAGATTCCCAGAATGCCACAGATTACATCTTTTAAACATGTATACAATAGATTGTTAGCTCCCAAACCAAGCCTCCTGGCTTTTTGTACACAAAAAATCACACTCAAAGTAGGAGGATCTGTGACAGAAAGGACTCTTTCTTACCATACAGAGAGGGGCCCGCGTTCACCACAAAACCCGTCAGGGGGAAAGGGGGAACATACTACTCACCATACCGGAACCAGGCGGGCACCAACTCCTGACAGTACCCCTCTCCACCGGGGCGGGAGGGCTGTCGACCGATACGAACGCCGTGACTCATGGTCTTTGGCGTTTCAGCGAGACGTTTAACTCGCGGGTTCAGTCCTTTTAACGGGACTTTGTCGCGGCCGACCCAGCGCGAAGCTATGGCCTGCACGCGCTCGTAGGCTGAACTGGGGTGACCACCGGATCTCAACATCCAGCCCGTCGCCCAGTTCAACTTTCTTGCTTGAAGATCTCACAGGAACACTGGAGAAAAAGCTGTCTAAAAAAAATCCTTTAAGAAAAAATTCTTGCCAGGACCTAAGATCCCAGCAAGGTGTCTAGGTCCTTACTCCTAACTAGACAGAAAATAACTGATTTGCTGAGGCAGAGAGAGAGAGGATATACCCTCTGGGACTGCCCCTAGGGTGTGGCCAGAGCTTTTTAATTTCCTGTCTAGTCCTGCTCCTGCGGAGGTAACATAACCCGAAGGTGGTGTATCACCGAGGACTACGTCTGTCGATGAGCGCTAGAGAAATAAAGTTTTAAGTTCTTTAAAACAGAAAGTCTCCAGAAAATATCCACTGATAATATAAGCCAGGTATTCCCTTATATCAGGTGTACCATTGTGAGGTTTACCTTGTTTTCCATCTTCTCTTGAATTCTAATGTGCAAATCCTTGGTAAAGTCAGTACCATCCTATACAGAAGGTAAAATAAAAATATTGTAAATTTAAAGTAAATGTAAAGGCAGAAGGTTTTTGACCGTAATGCATTCTATGCTTTAAGAAAAAAAAAAAAAAACCTTCTGTGTGCAGCAGCACCCCCTCATACTTACCTGAGCCCATCTCGATCCAGCGATATTGCAGAGGAGACTCAGCTGCCCAGGTCTCTCCTCCTCTTTCGCTAAGATAGCAGTGGAGCGCCATTGGCTCCTGCTGCTGTTAAAGTCAGGGAGCCAATGAGGAGAGAGAGAGAGAGAGAGAGAGAGAGAGAGAGAGAGAGAGAGAGGGGGGGGGGGCTAGCCAGGGCTCCGTGTCGGAATAGACACGTGGAGCAGCAGCTCGGCTCGGGTACCCTCATAGCAAGCTCCATGCTGTGAGGGCACTCGTGAGGAGGGAGGGGCCAGGAGAGCTGAAGAGGGACCTGAGAAGCAGAGGCTCGGGGCTGCTCTATGGAAAACCATTGCACAGAGAAGGTAAGTATAGATATGTTTGTTATCTTTAGGCAAGAAAAGAGAAGAAAAAAAAAACAACAATACTTTAGTATCACTTTAAATCAAGCAGCCAAAAGGATTTTTCAAATTGATAGTCTAGTGTAATTCTAATGAGCATATGCTCTGTGTCATGATGGTGATCAGACACACACTGGCATAGGCACAGCAAGCATATGGAACCTTGATCAAAAGAGCACACTTAAGCCGGCCTCACAATTTTTTTTCCATTCACCCAGTAGGCGAACAATCAAGGTGGATGCAGGTATTATGAAGCCGCTGATTGAGTAAACTTTACAATGTCCATTCAGCAGAAGTCAAACTATTGACTTCTGTTGAGTGAGGACTGCCGTAAAAGGGACAAAATTCAGCTCTTCCCTACTGAAGCTGCCAAATTTCAATCAATCAGTGTATTACCAGCTTCAGACCAAGCACACAAACAATTTACAATACCACCTTATAATGTTGTAGTAAGCATTGCTACAGCATCATGGCAAAGGTAAAAATGACTTTCTTCCATTATAGTACTAATAAAGTTCCTGTATGCAATGTATTTATTGCGTCCATGTGAGAGACTTCCCTGATGCAGTGGCTTTTAAGGACCCATATGACTACATAAAGAAAACTCTTAATTTATCCCGACATAGTGATCCTGCAATATGTTGTTTAGCATAGCAATCACAATATTGAATTTGTTATATATTATGTTCATATGGTACCTCTGTGAACCTTTGCAGCCACAGCTCCACTAAAAAGTATCAAGTTGATCTCATAAGTACAAATGCAGAAAGGACTTTTTACATAGACAAAAAATAAATTAAAAAAAAAAAAAAAAAAACACCACCACATAAAAAATACCTTTTTTCGATGTATATTCATGACTGGTCCTTTCTTCTTTGGTTTGACAGCAATCTTGTGCTTTGCTGCAGAATTATCCAGACAGGCCACAGAACTTGGTGGAGCTGTAAAATCTACTAAATAGTGACTGCCTGGAGAGTTGGAACTTGGAAGGATACTGGAATTTAGTGGACTAATGGGACATGAAGAGGTTTCACAAGACTCCTGTAAAGACAAGGTAAGAACTTTCTGATTACTATCCTTCAAGCCCAATGTCACCTGCAAAGTCAGAATCACAACTGGTAAATGGGGAAAAAATGGATTTTTGTAAAATCTTACCGTAAAATCCTTTTCTCTTAGCTCATCGACAGACGTAGTCCTCGGTGATACACCACCTTCGGGTTATGTTACCTCCGCAGGAGCAGGACTAGACAGGAAATTAAAAAGCTCTGGCCACACCCTAGGGGCAGTCCCAGAGGGCATATCCTCTCTCTCTCTGCCTCAGCAAATCAGTTATGTGAAAAAGCAGTGCTTAGAGAATTTAACCCAACCCAACTCCAAAACAGAGGGGCGGGGACTACGTCTGTCGATGAGCTAAGAGAAAAGGATTTTACGGTAAGATTTTACAAAAATCCATTTTTCTCTAGCGCTCATCGACAGACGTAGTCCTCGGTGATACACCACCTTCGGGACGTCCCAGAGCAGTATCACAACTGAGGGGTGGGAAAATGGAAATCAAATCCCAATCTAGAAGGCCCAACCGGTGCCAACTAGAAGTTTACAATGCTCATCCTTAATGATGAGACTCAACAAAAAAAATTTTCAAACAGAAAAAAACCCTCGAGGTAGACCACCGGTCTCCTCAAATTGCGGCCTGCAAAACCTTGTGGCCAAATGAGGCATCCGCCGATGCCGTCACATCAATTTTATAGAATTTTGTAAAGGTATGTACCGACGACCAGGTGGCCGCCTTACATACCTGGACCACTGACGCCTGATGGCGAAAGGCCCAGGAAGTACTGAGCGCTCGAGTGGAGTGCGCCCTAACAGGGAACGGAGGACTCTGACCCTTAATAGAATAAGCCTGTACCACCGTCTGTCTAATCCATTTGGCAATGGTTGCGGCAGATGCAGGCAAACCCTTTCTGGGGCCATCCGTGATCACAAAAAGTGAATCCGTCTTACGGAATGATTCCGTAGCTTTCAGGTATACCCTGATTGCCCGAACCACATCTAAGGAATGCAACGCATGTTCCCGATGATGCTTGGGCTGAGGACACAAGGAAGGTAGTACAATATCTTCATTCAGATGAAAATCTGAAACCACCTTAGGAAGAAAAGATGGCTTAGGATGAAGTACTACCTTATCCCTATGAATCACTAGGTATGGGGACTGGCATGATAATGCAGCCAGTTCTGACACCCTGCGAGCAGAAGTAATAGCCACCAAGAAGGCCACCTTCTGGGATAAAGTAAGCAAGGGAATCTCCCTGATGTTTTCAAAAGGAGGTTTCTGTAGAACCGACAAAACCAAATTAAGATCCCAGGGCGGTAAGGGCGCGCGGACTGGAGGAGCCAGGTGCCGCACCCCCTGGATGAAATTCCGCACCAAGGATTTGGTAGCTAACGGCTTCTGAAAGAAGATTGCTAATGCTGAAACTTGACCCTTGATGGTGCTCAAGGCTAGCTTCTGCTCAACCCCTTGTTGCAAAAAGGCCAATATTCGAGACACCGAATAGGTACGTGGAGGAAATCCTAAAGATTCGCACCACGCAATATAAGTCTTCCATGTGTGATAATAGACCTTGCTGGAAGTCGCTTTCCTTGCTTTAATAAGGGTAGGAATGACTGAAGTAGACAAACCTCTGTCCTTCAGTACTTGGGTCTCAATGGCCAGGCCATTAAAACCAGCGACTGTAAAGCACGAAGGTAACTTGGTCCTAGAGACCACAGACACTCCCTGAGACAAAGTTCCCACGGAACGTCTGCGACTAGCATGTCCAAGTCGGCCAGGCCGGCTTGAGGAGGCCAGCCTAGAATTTCTAGGACCACTGGCGCTGATTGGATCTGAACCAGGCGTCCCTAGAGCTATCTGGCCCCGACCATCCGAGAAAGTCTGGTCGTTTTCTGTTTCCACACATTTATCAGATACCTGATAGTTATCAGGAAGGGTGATCTTTTCTGGTTGAACCTCAGGGACCGAAGTCACCCGACTAGAGGCTACTTGGCCTATCTGGTCAACCAGATCCGATTCCTGTGAGGTATCGGGACTAATCTTAGGAAAGGGTAAAGAAAAAGATCTATTCAGGGAACGGTAACTACCGCTTCCTGTGGTACTTAAATGTTGGAAGGGAAGAATCGCACCGGTAGTAGTGGTTGATGCTCGATCTGATGTCCTGAATACCGGTGAAAACGTCCCCCCACCCTGAAACCGGGTGGGGGCGCACCTTCAGGCTGTGTACTCCTTTGCTTCGGGTCTGGCTGGGTTGGTCCTCTGCTTGTCCGACCAGCCCTTCTTGAATCCTCCTGGAGGAGTCTTGCCTTTCCCGCTAGTACCAGCCGGGCGCCCTTTATGGGCGGTAAAGAAAGGTCCTCGCTTGTTGCGAGGTCCCTTAGCTTTTGCAGCCTGTGGCAAGAAAGTGCTCTTGCCCCCAGTGGCATCCTTAATGATTTCATCTAGGTTGGCCCCAAATAGACGATTCCCCTGAAAAGGGAGATTGGTCAAGGTCTTTTTGGAACCTAGGTCAGCTGACCAGCATTTTAACCACAGCACACGTCTGAGGATCACTGCTAACTTAGATGCATGCCCTAATAAGGGAGTTGTGTCCAAGGCTGCGTCACAGATAAACCGTAGCCCTTGTATGATCTGTTCCATCAAATCAGATGTCTCCTGGGGAATATCTTTTCCCCTAAGATCTTGGCGTACCATTTTCGCCCATTCCGTAAGTGTCTGGGAAACTAGACCAATAACAATTACTGGTCTAAATGCTGACCCTATCAGAGAAAAGATAGTGCGGGACTCTGCTTCTATCTTTCGATCCACCGGATCTTTAAAGGACGAAGTGTCCTCCACTGGAATAACCGTGGCTTTATTCAGCCTGGAAATAGGCGGATCCACGACTGGTGGTACCGTCCATTTCTTAATGATGGATTCCTCAAACGGATAGCGTCTAGCAATACGCTTGGAAATAGTAAAGGTACGTTTAGAATGCTCCCATTCTCCTTTAATCTGATTACCAAAACATTTAGGTACCGGAAAAGCCTTCGCCATCTTGATGGGCTTATTAGTACCGAAAGGCCTCTCTGTTTCAGTTGCCTCTGCCGGTAAAGCCTCAAGTTTTAAGGTTTCTTGCACTGCCACAACTAGTGCGTCCACCAATGCTTCTTCCTGAATTATAGCAGGAGAAGAAGCGTCCTCCTCACTGTCTGAGGGGCCTTTACCTGGGATAACAGCCCTTGCAGAGGAACCTGCAACTGCCGTGACCATCTCTGAATCTGAGTCAGAGGTGTCAGATGGTATAGGGGTAGGCGGGGGTCGCTTCCTTGACCCCCGTCCCTGACAGGCCGCCTCCACCCGAGCCACCATAGACTCCAAAATTGCTGTAAATGATTCTATACTCTGTGCACCGGCGGGTCCCGAGGCCCCCTCGAGGGAAACAGGTGGGGGAATATGTGTGGCAGGGTCCATGATAACTCCAGTTACTTCCTGGATAATATAATTCAAAAGAAAAAAACTTTTTTTTTTTTTTTCTCTGACCCCCAGCGCCACAAAAAGCCCCTTAGTGTTACCTGCTAGGGATCCCTATCGATCGAGAGAGAGAGAGATAGACCCCCAGGCTCACCACTTGATGCTCAGAGTTAAACTGCAACAGCTTACAGCGCTGTCTTGACAAACAGGAAGTCTTTTGGCTGGCTGCCCAGGAAGAAGGGAGGCGGCTCCGCCCCTCTGCACGCCTTCCGGCGCCTCCCCCAAGCTCCACGAGGTGTAGGATCACCTCAAACATGGCCGCCCCCATGCTGGAGACACGAGGCTACGCCAAAATGGCGGCTCGTGCGATCCAGCAAAAAAAAAAAAAAATGGCGGCGGCCTGTGCTGACTAGCGGTGTGCTGCAGGGCACACAACACTCTCTCTGCATGGGGATATGGCGTGGTTGGCGGTACCGGCCCTGGCGGACCGCATGGCCGTTCGGGAGGCCTGCTAATAGCTGGAGATCTGATTTGGAAGGCAGTCTACATGTCCGTGGCTTCTGACTGGTAGGTAGCTTATACTTAACCCATAAGATTCCCAGAATGCCACAGATTACATCTTTAAAACATGTATACAATAGATTGTTAGCTCCCAAACCAAGCCTCCTGGCTTTTTGCACACATAAAATCACACTCAAAGTAGGAGGATTTGTGACATGTTATAGGATAGAAAGAACTCTTTCTTACCATACAGAGAGGGGCCCGCGTTCACCACAAAACCCGTCAGGGAAAAAGGGGGAACATACTACTCACCATACCGGAACCAGGCGGGCACCAACTCCTGACAGTACCCCTCTCCACCGGGGCGGGAGGGCTGTCGACCGATACGGACGCCGTGACTCATGGTCTTTGGCGTTTCAGCGAGACGTTTAACTCGCGGGTTCAGTCCTTTTAATGGGACTTTGTCGCGGCCGACCCAGCGCGGAGCTATGGCCTGCACGCGCTCGTAGGCTGAACTGGGGTGACCACCGGATCTCAACATCCAGCCCGTCGCCCAGTTCAGCTTTCTTGCTTGAAGATCTCACAGGAACACTGGAGAAAAAAAGCTGTCTAAAAATCCTTTAAGAAAAAAATTCTTGCCAGGACCTAAGATCCCAGCAAGGTATCTAGGTCCTTACTCCTAACTAGACAGAAAATAACTGATTTGCTGAGGCAGAGAGAGAGAGGATATGCCCTCTGGGACTGCCCCTAGGGTGTGGCCAGAGCTTTTTAATTTCCTGTCTAGTCCTGCTCCTGCGGAGGTAACATAACCCGAAGGTGGTGTATCACCGAGGACTACGTCTGTCGATGAGCGCTAGAGAAAAAAAAATTATGAAACCTTACCAAATATTAATTTAAATTTTCCAGTGTGTATTTGACTATTAAAGTAAATTTTTATAATTCAAACAATAGTATATAACAACTAGCATGAACCTTTATCTCCTCATGGACTTCCTTCCAGGCTGATATGCAGTGTCAGCTCACGTGACAGCCAGGAAACGAGAATATTCAGAGGTCAGCAATGGTCGCCTCCATGATTTTTTATTTTTATGTCAGGCGTTTTATATTCCTAGGACACATGATTGTGAAAGGATCTGCCCAAGCAAAGAATTTTATTTTCTGAGTAGTCTTTACATTGGTATCCAGCCCCTTTCCTAATAAAACCAGATGTGAGATTTGTGGGCACAGACAAAAGGAGAACATTACAGGAGGAAAAAGAAAATCATGTGACAGCCCAAGCAGTGACTTCGAACATGGCCAAATAATTACTTGTCAAAAAGTGAACAGAACATAAAAGTGAATATTAGTGCTTTATATTTTAAAAGAATAGACCTAATCTGACTAGAACATCTGGCATTGAAGTTTAGCATTTGTGCTGAGATCTTGCCATCCCATTAATCTTTCTTCTTGCCAGAGTTATCCTCAAGACGTACACAGCAAGCACCATCTGTTCTGATAACAGTATCTAAATGGGGTTTAATCACAAGCTGGGCATCCACTTATTATGCTTAACTTTATAAAACTAAGTTTCAAGGCTTGGCCAAAAAACAACTATATAAATACGATCTGAACCCACAATTACACCAGAGAAGAGGTTTTATTATTAGCTATGCTATATATTTTATCCATCTGTAATTACAACTATGCTTTATAGACAGACCAAAAGACAGACACTAAAGTTGGCACTGTAACTGGCGACTTTAGTTACACTCTTCCTAAACCAGATGACTAAAAATAGACCTTTAATATATACTGTGACTGGGAATTCTGTCACTCAGCCATCAAAACAACAATAGACAGAGATTGCAATGCATTTTAGTGGTGTACTTAAACATACATGTCAAGAGACTTTAAAAGCTTGTATTGCTGAAGCTTCCCAAATGCCTCCTTTGAACTAAAGCTACTGTACCCATTAAGAAATCTATTCAGCACTACTGGATCTAAAAGGAGGCTTTAAAAAGTAACTGCAGTTGTAACCAAACTCCTGTATCCAACATACTTGCCCCTCTGATCAAATTTGTAAATTGAATGCTAGACCTCAAATGCAGACACATGTATCTTCCTACTGTCCAACCTACCTGGGATTTGTAAGTGTTAATATCTTGAGTCACCCCAATAATGGTAAAAGAATGATGGGAAAAGGACTTATCTGAGAGCATTAGTCAGCCATGGTTCTTTATGGATGGACTCATCTGGAGAACTGGAGTATGGGCTCTAGGGTAGCACTGGCATCCCCCTGCTGATGAGGTCTGCAAATCAGTTTACAAATTTGATTAGGAGGCTGGTGGCATAAGGTTTTTTTTAGTTAGAATTCAGGGTTTTTTTTTTCCAGCATTTTGGATAGGTTAGCTAAAAGGTTTGAACTTTGAGATTTGAATTGCCATCCATGATTACTGCCACCTGGGCAGGAGGCAAAGGGGAATCTTCCCAGAGAATTAAACTCTTCTCCAATCTACAAATACATCTTTTTCCCTTTGACATTTCACCTCAATCTGCTGTTCCAGTGACCACTGAAAAGCAGTGGAGACACAAAGCAATAAAATCCACCAGCTGCTAAAAAGTGGCCATCCTTTTCCCACTCCACCATAGCAAAGAGTCTCATTACTCCTGCAGCAGCTTCAGGAGTCTTAAAGAGGTATTGAACTTTGCAAAAAAAAAAAAAAAAAAAATGAAATGGTTCACCTACAGCAGTGGTCCTCAACCCTGGCCTACAGGGCCCACTAACAGGCCAGATTTGCAAGATAACTGAAATACATCCCAGGTGATATCATTTGCTGCTCAGTGATTGCAGTATTCTAGTCTGCATCTCCCCAAGGTAATACTTAAAATCTGGTCTGTTAGTGGGCCCTGTAGGCCAGGGTTGAGGACCACTGGACTACAGGGTAATTACCTATCACACAGAACCCACCATCACTATGCTGTCCCGGCTCCTGTCACTTCCATCTTCACCAAGTCTTCCTTCTGGATTTGCGCTCTCTGGCCACCTGCATGGCCAGGCTGCAATGAAGTCACTCCCATGCTTGTGTGTGGGAGACACTTCACCACAATACGTGGTGGGTGCCATAAATGTGGTTTGAGGTGCACATGCGCAACTCAGATTACATTACCACTGACAGGCCAGTAGAATCATTAATGACAGAAGAGACTGCTAGGGTCTTTTCTGTTACACAAACCCTACCTGTCAATTTTTTTTTAAATATGAGCATTTAATACTGCTTTAATTCTACTCCTGGTCGCCCCAAAGTAGTACAGGACCCTTTTTCTAAGTTGGAGCGACTTGTGTCGCTCCTATTAGAACGGGTCCTGTGCTAGTCTATGGCAGGCGACCCACGGCGACTTGTCAGGCGACCAAGTCGTCTGACAAGTCACCCCAGTGTGAACCGGATCTTCCTAATGGAGGCACAGACCGCAATAAAAACTGACAGGTGTTTTAATACCTCTGCACTCTATCAAAAACTTTGGTTACACTTTAAGCACACACAGCAACAGTTACTTTTGAGATAAAAGTTTTACATAAATAAAAAAAAAAAAAAAAAAAAAAAGGGTGACTATTGTAAGCTATTGTCCATATTAAAATGGTTCATCTCAACCCTCCAACTGCTACAGGACATCTTGTCGCAGGACATCTTGTTTTGTTGAAAAAAAAATAAACAGACATATTGGCAAGAATCACTAGGTGAAAATAAAAAAGGCAGAAAGCTAAAAAAAAAAAAACCCACCAGGAAAGCAATCATATTTAAAAATTAATAGTAAGTAGCAATTAAATAAAATGTTTGCTTTTGGGTTTAATACTACTTTTTTTTCACCTGTAGAGCAAGGGAGGAAAAATCTGGCTTTGATGTACACCAACTGTGAAAAATACATGCACCATTTACAGATAAAAGGCCTGCAATGAGCCTGGTACATTCATCTGTGACCACGCTAGCCTGCAGCGCCTCCTACAGTAAGTGCATTGCAGCTTGACAAAACTACTTTGAGCACTGATGGTGACACTGCAGTAAATAAAATCAAACAGGACCCTTAGACCCAATATGTATTGTATCGCAGAAGTAACAGATGTTAAAGAACCTTCACAACTGTCTGTATAAAAACTGATGAGCAAGGCATTATCTGACTAAAATGCTAGGAGCCTTCACTTTTGTTAACATTTAATTAAATTCTGGAGGAGGAAAAAGACAGTTAAGGGGAGGAGGAGTAATTAAATTCTGTATCGATGTCAATTCTGTCTGTAGGTTTAGCCCTGCAATTCACCCTCCTGAAAAAAAAAACAAAAAAAAAAAAAACACCATAGCTGCAACATTACTGGCTAGCACTCAATTTGCAGCTCTGGTTTTTAGGCTCAAATCCCACCAGGGGCACACTCAGCATGGTGTCCTGCAAGTTATGAGATTTCTGTGGGTTTACCGTGGGTGCGCTAGCTTCATCCCACATTTTAAAAATTATAAGCAAGTTAAGGTTGTATAGGAAAAGCTTTTCTTTTTCATTTTTAAACCGAGCAAGGGAGGGTTATAACCTGTCAAATTTGTTTGTTCGCCATTTGTGTCCAATTGCTGAGATTTTGCATCACTTCCCGTCTCATAGCCAAACAGGAAGCGAGAGGAAACCCCTGCAGATTAGGGAATTCCTTGGGACCCCCAGGTTACCAGAACTAGTGTTCCCATTGGAAGATTTCCCTCTATTCCCTTTTCTGAGGACAACACAAAATTTGGATTTTTTTTTTTGTTTTTAACTTTCACTTTCAATGATAATGGTAAACAGGACAAGTAGAGAGGGTGAATCCCGCTAATGGGGACAGAGACCGCAACAACTGACAGGGGTTCTAATCACTCTCCAATCTAGCCAAAGCATAAAATAAAAGTTTTGCCTTTAGTTATACTTTAACTGATCCCCCTTCTACAACTGACACGCCATACACCATCTGGGAACAGAATGCCTTCAGGTTTGCATAAAGCATTTTACAGAAAATGGCCACACTATAGATTGAAAAGAAAAGGTTATTTTTAATAACCCAATTTAAAAACATTCAACAACAATATGGCTTCTGTAGCAATTGCTTTTGCTATATTTTGTTTTTATTTTTTTTCCACAAAAGTGTAGTTATCCTTTAAATACTAACCTATCACCCTCGGAGCAGGGGTGTTGATAGACCCTGGCATTCAGGGCACATGCCCTCTAACTTCTACTGAGTCCCCTGTGTCCCCTTTGTGATGTAGAAATGATACATGCTATGCGTCATACAGTTTTGGAACATTGTACACTTTTATCATACGTTATAATTTTGTCATCATAGCATAGCATTACAGTACTTTGACCAATTCATTTTTGTTCAGTTAAAAGGATTATATGGATGTGGTGCTCTTAAACTTAGGACGCTGAGGAAATTTCATTTTTGGCTCCTTCTGCGATAAAGGGAGCAATGATTGATTGTTCTGGTCTCATCATAGCCTCACAGGCTGGGTGTTTGATTGCTTCTTCCTGCCTCTGGAAGAAGTTTCCAGAGCTTAGGGTGGGAGATTCAAATCAGCCTGAATATTTATTGGGTTCTAGCCATTCCCTGGAAAAGAGTGTCCATCAGGGGGCTGGAATGGAGATAAATAGTCTAAGACACTGAAGGACAGGGTTCCTTTCCCCAGGCGGCTTCCAGAGGTGCAGGGCTGCTGCTGCCAACAGCCAATAGACCATAAAGCTTTAGAAGCTCCAGGAGTAAATTGACTGCAGAACCACACCAAGGATCTAGTGCTGTAAGGCACCAGCTCACTCACTAGGTTTAGTCTGGAAGAAGCTGGAAGCTGTCCTAGGAACTTGTGAGTAGTTGATCCTTGAGACTTTGTTGGGAATCTGCACTGGCTACTGATTACTTTGCTTGACGCAAGATGCCCAGACGTCCAAAAGACTTGCCTCATGGCCTTCAGCTGTTAAGACCTAGGCTGCCCAGTATTCTACCACTATGAAGGAGAGGCACTTATACCAAGGAGATTTGCCTTATGGTCCTCCCCAGATGTAAGGCCTAACCTGTTAAAAAAATGAATTCATGGTCTTCAGCTGTGAGGGCTTGGACTGTCCACTAAACGCGGTTATATGCCAAAGAACTTTGCTTCATGGTCGTCAGTTGTGAGGTTTTGGCCTACTCCGAAAGTCACATTATGGTCTTCAGCTGTGGGGTCGGAAACTGTTCAACATCTGTACTTGCTTAAGGCTCCATTCACGCCATGGCGTCCGCGGGAATGTCGCCATACCCGGATTCCGAATCCCTGCAAAATGCGTGACGCACTTGTAATCCCTGTTACTTTCAATAGCACTCTAATCGCAGCGAGATTTTGCCACGATTGTCACCTGATGAATCACTGTAAAATAGCGCCAGCAATTGGGGTACCAATGAAAGTAACGGGGATTGTAAGTGTGTCCCGCATCTTGCGGGCCATTTGTAATCGCGGGCAGCATCGCAGCAATTCTGCCCGCAATCCTGAACCCCATGGTGTGAGCGGAGCCTAAAGAAGAGAAGGTCCTTCAACTGCAATGTGTTGCCCGTTTTGGAGTATCCTATGCCCTAATTCTTATCTTACCCAATGTTCTGCCAGCAATAAAATGCCTGACAAGCAAAGCAGGCTTTTTGTATTTACATGGCTTACCGGAATACCTAAAATTATCGAATGAGTGACTATCCTCTTACAAGGTGGTGGAGTGAGACTTTCCAAGCTGCTTCAGTATCAATATTTGAAGTACCAATGCTATATTGACTCAGTACTACGGTATCTGAGTCCAATAGGTCTGGTAAGCGCAACCTTTAATATGGTAGGCTCCTACAAATGCAAGCAGAGCAGATGTAAGGCTTGTGCATTTATGCAACATGGCAAAAGTAGCTTTACATCAGTTGCAGGGCACACCTATAATATCAAACAATTCATTAGCTGTGGTACACAGTTTGTGGTCTATGGCTTGAGGTGCCCATGTGGCTTAATTTATGTTGGCAGGACAGTTAGAGCAATGCGCACCAGGTTTGGCGAACATCGCCGGTTTATTGAGCAGAAAAAAGACAAGCACAGCGTGCCAAGACACTTCTGTAAAGCGCATGGTGGGGATACTGCAGGCCTGGAACTATTTGGGATTGAAGCCATATCTATGACTCTCCCAGAAGGTGAAAGGTTTGCGATCCTGTGCAAGCAAGAAACATTCTGGATCTTTACGCTTGGGTCCATGTCGCCGGGTGGGCTCAATGAGGAGCTGGAAGTCAACACGATCATTTGACATATCAGTACGGGGGTGTGGGCATGGTAGAGTGGGTTCTAGCACATGCACATACACATGGTTACTAGGGGTAGGGAACATAGTCCCTGCCCGGCCATGTGTCTGTGAAGTGTGCACGGAGGCATACGCACATTCGTGTCCATACAACAATATCTGAGCAGCTGGGTATGAGAGTCGGTGTATATGTACAGATATATATTATATTTTTTGGGGATACTCAGGGTGTCACCACCGATGGGTATGTGTAGGTATATGCATTTCTCATGTGTGTGTGTGTATATATATATATGAGAAATATAAACAACTGCCATGTAGTATATTTGGTTGGCCTATATGGAGTAGTATTTTCATATACTAATTGATATTTGTATATGTGCCATATGGAATTGAATCTTATTTTATTGTATTTTAATGAGACTAGTATCCTTTTTTTTTTTTTTTTTTTTTTTTTTTTTTTTTATTTATTATGTGTATTATCCTGACTTATGAAATTATTTTGGTAGATGGATGAGAGATAATGTGGAATTAATATGATCTGTCGACTATTGGTATTAGGAAATGCTGATATACTTTTAGGATACGTTTATGTATTTTAAGCAGGAGACAACCATTGCTATGTAGGGAATGTGATATCCAAACATGTATCTATAATAGCTCTGGTTAATATCTGCGCTGGTATTGTACTGTTTTAAATTGTATTTTAAATTGTATCTTAAACTGTAATTTTAATATATGTTTTTTAAAAGTGGATAGCCCCTTGCTTCTCCCGTCCCAGCCAAGGTGGATAAGGATTATCGGTTACTGGCCCCTTTAAGAATACACAACTATATAATTAGGGCCGATGGTATCCCGGGTATATAGGGAAGGGCGTTAGCAGGAAGCAAGGTGGGACCTGAGGAAGGAGGCTCAGCCTCCGAAACGCGTTGTCCGTAGTAACAGCAGAGGCAGTGCACCCGTGTCTTGAATCCCCCACCTCGCAGCTCCGTACAACTTGTGGCTCCGGCTTTGGCTGAGGCTCTCCTGAGGCGCCGTAGATCACGTTGGTATAGTGTGCAGGCGCACTAGAACCGGCATCCGGTGACCAGGCAACACAGGAAGTGAAGGAGAGCGGGGATACAGCGGTGGCAGCCGCGGATGAGGAGACCGCAGAGTCACCATCTGGAGGGACGGGAGGAGCGAGTAGCTCCTGTTGGAATGCTGTAAAGCGATTGTCTTAAAGGAAAAGTGTGAGTGCAATTCCAATGTACTGTGTTATTGTCCTTTATTAAAGCGTTATTGCCCGAGGTTGCGTGCGCTTTTCTTTACAGATTTGAACTGGTAAGCGCAACACCTGTCCTTAGTGGTGGGATGTTCACATATTGGCATTATACAGTATATGGACTGACATCAATACCATCTATAACTACTCTAATCACATTGGAACTTTTTACAACCTTTTTGGATTCTTCTGAGGTATATCAACTATACAATTTCCTTCTTTTTATTTTCCTTTTTTGGGCATTTTTGCACTGTGCCCTTTATATCCATATGCTATATGGTCCTGCAAGATTACTATTCACTTATTTATTGAGTCTTTTGTACTGTGCACTTTATACCCATATGTTATATGGTTTTCTGAGATCATTATTCACTTATTACAATTTAAGACAGAATGGACAGTTGCTTGGGTGGCTGGTGGCCTCTGTACTGTTTGAAATGGTTAAAACCAGCAAAAACCAGCAGCCCCTGCGGGGAGATTGCTACATTAGTCTTAGATTTGATCCATAGTGGTCATCATGGTATCCTACCAGCCGCTCAACATTTTAAATCAGTGTTTCCAGAGGTGCCCCTGATTTATTAGGACCATAGAAACACCCCTGCCCCGGGGGCACCTTATGCTAGTAGGAAAGGCAGTTCATGTTTGTGCTTCACACAGAGGTGGCTCTTTAATTAGACAAATTAGGTGGTCGCCTAAGGCCTCGTGCTTACAGCGGCCTCGTAGCTAATTTGCCCAACGCATGTGGCGGGTGCTGTAGATCCCCTCCCGCTTGCTCTCCCCACCGGCAAACGATAGGAGCGGGTCCCAGGAGGAGAGACTATGTTGCCCCAGCGGGAAGAGGCTCTCTGTTTCCTGCCCAGGTTCCCCCCCCACCTTCTATCAGCAGATCAGAGCAGCTGTGTGTGTGGAGAGAGAGTAGCTGTGGGCTCTGCCTATCCCCCCTCTGTCTCCTCTTTGTGCCGCTGTACTCAGGAGCGGCGCTTACCAGGACAGCCGTCTGCTAGGTTTCTTCCTGCTTCTTCCTATTGGCCCGGGGAAAAAAAACCTAAAAAAAAAAAAAGTGCGAAATGAAGGATCGTGGGACATATAGTCTCAAGGACTGGCAGGCTAATTGCAATCCTAAGAGGGGAAACTGCTTCCCCCAGCATGCCCAGCTGAAGGGGAGGGAGAAAAAGCCAGGAGCCCAGGAAAGCTTTCAGGGAAGTGCACCCTGGACTCCAGAGAGAGGACTGTGCTGGGGGGGGAACGGCATCAAAGAGAACACAGCTGCCCTGCGCCACCAGAGGGAAAGCCACACAGCCAACGTCATCCCTTTTGAAGAAAGGAACGGAGTAATTGCAAGAATACAGATCTGGGCTCTACCCTGCGGAGTCGCCACGGGCAACCCAGAGTGATCCGACTCCTGATCAAAGGAACCGTTTTTGAGCTGGGTCAGGTCGACCATTATCTAGCGCCATCTATTTGCGACTCAGCTATTTGGAACTGCACACCCTGTTATTTTTTGGCCCTAATACTGCCTGCAGGCCCTATTCACGGGGGCAACATGCGCCAATGATTATGCAGTCAAGATTTAGGACTAAAGACTGCCCTATAACTGTAGCGGCCCCAAGGCCAGGGCCGGCACTACTAAAAGGCAGTTTAAGCAGCCACCTTAGGCCCCTTTCACATGGGCTGGCCAATCAGGTTCATCTGTCAGTTTTTTAAGCGGGCCTGATTGAACCTTCCAGTCTCCCCTATGGAGTGGCGGATGTCAGTGATGGCATGTCTGCTGACATCCGCCACTATCTGATCCTGTCTGCAAAATCCAGAAAGATGGTGATCCTGTTTTCCATCCGTCAGTCAGATTGGATAGAAACAGACAGGTGGCCTGTTTTCATCAGATTTCCCCATAGAGGAGAGTGGAACGGTCAGTCTCCGTTCCACACAGAGGGGATCAGCAGAGTCCCTCAGGCAGAGGCGCCCATGTGAAAGAAGCCTTAGGGCGCCAAGATAGGGGGGCTGTAAAATCTGAATTCCAACCCACTTGGGGATTCTGATTTTTACAGTGCTGTACTTAAGTAAAGCAGACTTTTACGTGGAAGTGATACAATCGGCTGTGAAGCCAGGGTTTATGTCCACCACTGCCGCGATGTTAAGAGCTTGTTTCACTTAAGCAGGCCTTGTGGCTGATTTGCAGCGTGCCTTTAAGGTGGACAGGACACCTTAACACTGCACATGCAGCATTAAGAGCCCGATCACACTCACCTCTCGCGTAACCTAAGACTTCTGGAACTCCAGCCGCCAGCCAATAAGAGTGACGTTACATCTGCATACTTCACCCCTGCCATCCACTGCACAAGAATCTCAAACTGGGAAGACTAACCGAGGATCTCCATCTGGGAGGGCCTGCTGCGTAGCCGATGGCCGTCAATGGGGCCTCATTTCTACGTTTTTTGACCAAGGCCTCACGAAGCCTAGAGCCACCTCTGGCCCCACATAAATGTTTAGTGTTGCAGCCCTCTATACTTACTTTGGCCTCCCAACAGAAAGGGCTGTTCAACATCAGCACACCTATTGAATTTCACTTAAGCTTCATACATGGCTAAGAGGATAGCTCTGAACACAGCAACCATCGTGAATAAAAGGAGATGGGAAACATCATTACTGTCATCTATCAGCAGGCACTTTGTTCAAGGGAAGTTCCAAGCTGGAAAACGCATCACTTTCATATATGGAGACTTCTATAAACAGACTGTAAGAATCAACGGTTTATAGCAAATCACAAATGCGTCAAAGAACCAGGCAGCTGAAACACAAAGGAATGCATAGATCTGAGAGCGAATTAAACATAGCCCTGCTACATAGTCTGGTCTGCAGATGCTCACAAATATCAGAATTTCCATAGTTTAGAGACATGAAATATCCTCTCTCAGCATTTTGGTGTTTACATGACCCCCATCATGATAGAGTTTCATTACATCCTTTAAACATTAGCATTGCTTTCATTCCTCCCTGAAGAAAAACACTAGCAATGTCTTCGAAATTCACACATGACAATTATCATTATATTGTATTCATGAATGTAATTATTAGCATCTTTAATCACAGTGTTCATGACACCATCTAGGCTTTTAAAGCTGAATTCCAGTCTTGCAGTTCTACAGACTCCTCTCCTATACTGAAATTGTGTACTCTGATTTTACTGCACACTATAAGCTTCTTACAGTGTGCATTAGCAAGCTGCAGCAGGTAAGATAGAGCCTGCTGTCTAGCGCTTTCTTCCCCAGCCCCACTGTCCCTGACACAGCCTTTTCATTACCTGAATTTTAGCATCACAGGTAGGGGTTACCTAGTGTGGTCTGCATGCTAATGCAGTCTGTCTAGGAACACACTCCTTTAAACTGATAACTATCCATTAAAGCAGAGTTCCAGTTGTTACAAAAAGTGTAGCTGCGGTTTTTATAAAAACACACTCACCTATCCCACGGTCTAGTGATACGGCCGCCCAAAAGCCTTGCTTCTCTCTCGCCTCTCCCTGGCATCACAAGTGTGGGCCGGATACGCACTGTGCCTCCTCAGTGGCTGGGCAATCTTCTGTGACCGGTGACGTGTCCCAGAAGATTGCAGGGAGGGAGGGGGAGAGGAGAACTTCTGCTTGAGCCGCCTAGGCGGCCCAAGCGGAAGTGAGAGTGGGTACCTGTCAAAACTAGGTACCTGCTCCACCCCCCCAAAAAAAAATTACATGTCAAATGTGGCATGTAAGGGACTGAGGGGTGCTTAAAGCGAAGGTCCACTTTTGGGTGGAACTCCGCTTTAAGGCACCTTGATATTTGCATTAATCCTCCCAGGGTAAGGCCACTGCTTGCATCAGGACATTTGAGATTACTTAGGCAGGGTGCGGTTCTGTTTTCATGAAGCGAAAATGTAGCACAATGCTGGCCCTTCCCATCAACCATTATCCGCCTGTATTGCATAGAGAAGCACAGAGACCCCACTATGACATCATGCAATCAGTTCTGGAATTGCAGCTGAACTGTAAAAGATTGTTAAGAATGTATTAGGATACATCTTAAAAATAAATACATGACAAAAGGAAGAAGATAACTAATCAATCTATATACATACATACATACATACATACACCAGGTGTAAGGAGGTACATCTCCAAAAAAAAAAAAAAAAAAAAAAAGGTTTAGAATCAGTTCATATTATATATATATATATATATATATATATATATATATATATACATACACACACACACACACACACACACTATAATATATATATATATATATATATATATATATATATATATATATATATATATATATATATATATATATATATATATATATATATATATACACACATACACACACACACACACAAATATATATATACACATACACACACACACACACAAATATATATATATATATATATATATATATATATATATATATATATATATACATACACACACACACACACACACACACACACATACACACATATACATGCACACACACACACACACACACACACACACACACACACACACACACACACATACATATATATATATACACACACACACACACACACACACACACACACACACACACACACAGCTAAGCCTGACATTTTTTTTTTTTTTTTGAATAAAGGCTATTTTACCAAAAAACAAAATTTAGGTTGATAGTTAGTACAAAACACTAGAGTGAACCTAAAGTGAGCACTAGGGGTGTTGAAAATAATTGTTGCATTGATGCATCGCGATGCGGCCTTGAACGATTCGAATCCGATGCAGAGGACCGGCTGCATCGATGCGTGGATGATGTCATCCCGGCTCCCCCCCCCCCGCCTCTCCAAGTACAGCCCGGCTGCCAGTGCACTCAAAAGTTAAAACCAATTAGTGTCAGGGCACCCTTCCAGTGTGTAAGGGTCAATGTAAACTGATGCCTGATTTTACCTTATCTCCGGTCTTTACATCTCCCTCACAGTCACGTGCCCTCTGGCCGGCTGATCTCCTCCTCCTCCTCCCTGCCGGAGGAGTGCACAAGACTGACTAGACTGACAATACCGGAAATAATAAGGTAATCACTCAGGCATCAGTTTACATTAACCCGTACACACTGGAAGTGTCCCTGAAACTGAGTCACTGACACTAATTTTGCATATATGTGCTGAATGTGCTAGTACAGTCCTGATGTGAAAAGTACTAGATCAAAGGGTATAAAAAGGTGCTAGCAAGCATGTCTAGTATAAAACATATATGAACTCACCCAATATAATATACAAGTGCGAAAAGCAGTGCAAGTTGGCAAAAATAAATCA
This sequence comes from Pelophylax lessonae, assembly GCF_965119305.1. NCBI lineage: Eukaryota > Metazoa > Chordata > Amphibia > Anura > Ranidae > Pelophylax > Pelophylax lessonae. The sequence goes on from NC_138774.1 coordinate 148,168,440, forward strand.
CAATAAATACAGTGCAAGTGACATAGAAAACCTCTAGAAAACCTCTATAACTGGTTTAATTATCCCTAGAGGTTTTCTATGTCACTTGCACTGTATTATATATTGGGATTTATTTTTTCCAATTTGCACTGCTTTTCGCACTTATAATATATTGGGTTAGTCCCTAATCCAGAGTGACATGGACACCGACTCCATCCGCCTGCTGATTGCCGGACTGACTGTGTTAGGAGGATAAACATCACACACGGTAAAAGTACATATAGCGGACAGTGTGCGGTCCAAACATTTAGAAGTCGCTGATGTTTTTTAAACTGGTATTGTTTTAATAAAAGTTGTGAACGAATTACGCTATGTGGAGTCCCTTGTGTTTGCCCTAAGCTGTGTAGGAGGCGTTGATGCAAAGGACGCTTTTTGCAGTGGACCCTAAGTCCTGGAGTCTCCACGGGGTGCATTTGGTGAGAAGAGGTTCCCACCACCAATATTCTTCCGCCTGCCTGGAAATGTGCATGGACTGGTGTAAGGAATAGCACAGGAAACAAAGAACTGATTTGTTATTTGCACAGAGCACCGGATTTATGGTTTAGAATTAAATGCACTTTACCAAGTGATATTGTTTACACACTTATGCACTTCAGATTATGATCAATATTTATTAATGCTGCCAAGTGGTATATTATATATATTTTTTTTTTTGTACTTCTTATATTGCACATTATTTTTTGATATTTGTATGCACTTGGTATAATCATATTATAAAATATTGTAGCAGGGTAATCTATACACAATAGGATTACTGCACTGCTTGTTTTGGTAATATTAGCACCTTTATAACCGTTGATCTAGTACTTCTCACATCAGAACTGTACTAGCACATTCAGCACACTTTTTGCTTATTTTGCACATCATTTATGTTAGTAGCGCTGTATCTTTCTATTCATTTACAATCTTTCTATGTGCAGTGACTCACACATTTTGATACAGCTGCTGCGAGTATTATATTGTATACTAGTGTGCGATTCCACACATAGTCGAGCTGATACTTTCACCTTTTTGAAAACCATTGGGCAGTGGGCTAGGCACGGGCATTGGGCAGTAATCGTGATGCATTGGGAAATCGAATCGAATTGTTGCCTTGATAATCTTAATCGAATCGTGAGACGAGTGAAGATGCACAGCCCTAGTGAGCACCAGTGAAACTCAGGACACACATCTGCAAATTTCAGCTTTACCATTAGTATCCCCATATTCCCCCATTACTCAGTTGTTGAGAGAAGTCTGCATTGCACTGTGTGGGTGTATGACCAAGTTCAAAAAAGTAGCTTTAAATACAGAATACATTTTGGGTCTGGGACGTTCCAGGACGTGCCAAGAAGTCCATCTACAAACCAGTTGTGTATGCTATTACATACAGAACTTACAGTTTGTGTTGTATTTTTAGTCACAAGTTCACGTCAAATGTGGTCCCTCCATATTTCCAAAAATGGTTGTCTAAAGGAGCAAAAAAGGAACTCTTCTTACCCTGTATACCTTCCACTTATGTCAATTAACACAGATGAAATGGAGTGAGGGTCACTAAATCATTTATCCGCTGCCCCTTTATGTAAAATTGTTGAGTGCAAGCAGCACCAGCATGTGTCAAAGTGCTATATAATAAAGTTATTTTGTATTTTCTAGCAAATGGAACACTTTGCTCTTCAGTGCTACAGCATTCTACTATTCAGAAACATTCATTGACAGCTGTTCCTTATGTATACAGAGTATTAGAACGATTTTTGTAACAAACATTTGCATCCTTATTATACCCAAGGGGCTGCATGTAGAGTTCATGCTGTCCTAAGCTGAAGTATACAAGATCAATGCTAAAATGTAGCATTATGGGTTAGCCTGCTATCTGTTTTAATATAAATATTTGATGCACACAGTTTTTCATAAAGTGGAGTGTGACAAGAACCTCTGAAATCTGTACTGCAATCAATTGTTAGGGAGCTTCCAGTGACTACAGGAAAAAGGAGTTAATTACAATGTTAAAACCAATAATAAAAAAAGTAATTGAGTGTCGTCTGTATTCCCATTGGAGATGGATCTCATTTCCTGTCCCAATGACTACACAGGAAATGAGCCATCAGCAGTAAAAATCTGATAGAGGTTCTAACCCTTTAATGGTTCTAGCTGGAGTTGGGCTTTAGTAGCTTTATCAAATCTATATGAACAAGTTTTGAATGCCTTGACATGCCTTTAGGAAAGAAGGAGTTAACTGGTCTATGGATGATTGGCTTGGGCATTGGCCTACAAATGGCCTTCAAGGATGTACATTACGCAACCATGCATGAAAACACAAGTCACACTTCCCTTTAACAAAATGACTTAAAATGTTTAAAACATTATAATTGAATGCTTCAGGAATATACATTTCCGCCCACCATATTTTAAAAGTGTAAAGATCCATCAGCGCAATATTATAGTGACACGATAATTCCAAAATACCAGTGTCCGGCTGCTAACACTAATTGTGTTCCCACTCCACAAAAAAAATCAATAAATAACCGAAAAGTGTTGCACCAGATCTTATATGTGCAATAAATCACAAAATATCAGAAGAAAAAAAAAATCCTATACGCTAATCAAAAACCATATTACATTAAATCACAAAAAATGATATAAATGTGTAACAAATCACAACTATATATATATATATATATATATATATATATATATAAAAATAAAAAGTGCTCCAGATATCCAAATAATGTGAATCGTAATGACAGAAAAAGTCCTAATAATCCCAGGAGAGTCCAACGCTGCACCTTCGTGAGTGTGCTCCAGTACAACACCACCAAAAGATTTCTAGCCTCTCACCTTAATCTTTGACCAAAGAGTCACCCCAGGTCAGATGCAGCTATGCCCCACAGGGTTCAGTAGAGAGTAGGAGGCATAAGGACTACAAAGTGTCTCCCTGGGCCAGATCTCACTCAACCACAAGAAAGGATCCCAGGCATGGAAAGAAATGAGCAAAGAAATCTAAGGGTCTCCGCTGGGATAATAAAAATATGTTGAGGTCTTTCGTAACTTGGTGGCTACAGATTTGGAAAATCTACAAGTGAGGAAAATTCAAGACCCTCAATGGATTAGGAATGGGATAGCAAGTTTAGAGAAGAATAAGCAGTTGGTAATACGCCCTGCAGACAAGGGCGAGGATTAGTGGTAATGAGTCTGGAATATTACAGGAAAGAGATGATGAGGCAACTCTCCGATAGAAATACCTATGATCCCCTCAACCGCCATCTCTTGAAAGAGTATAAAGTGCTATTGGAGAAACTAGTGAAAAGTGGAGTAAATAAAGAAATTCTAACGAAAAAGGAAGCCCAGTATTTTAATCCTATGGCCTGTAGAACCCCCATTATTTATTTTCTACCCAAAATGCATAAAAAATGGATTTTTGTAAGATCTTACCGTAAAATCCTTTTCTCTTAAGCTCATTGACAGACGTAGTCTTCTTGATTCTCAAGAGCTGGGTTATGTTGTCTCCGCAGGAGTAGGACTAGGCAGAAAGACAAAACGTTCTGGCTCCACCTTAGGGGCAGTCCCTGAGGGTATATCCTCCCTCTCTCTGCTACAGGGAATCAGTTCTGTTCTAAAGCAGTAACAGAGAATTTAACCCAACCCAACTCAATGATAGAGGGGCGGGTACTACGTCTGTCAATGAGCTTAAGAGAAAAGGATTTTACGGTAAGATCTTACAAAAATCAATTTTTCTCTATCGCTCATTGACAGACATAGTCTTCTTGATTCTCAAGAGCTGGGACATCCAGAAGCAGTGCCACAAATGAGGGGTGGGAATGACAAAAATCAAATCCAATCTAGAAGGCCCAACCGGTGCCAAACTAGAAGTTTTAAAGGCTCATTATAAACAAAGAATGAGACTCAAAAGAAAAATTTTCAACGGAAAAAAACCCTCGAGGCAGACCACTGGTCTCCTCAAATGGTGGCCTGCAAAACCTTGCGGCCAAACACGGCATCAGATGATGCCATTACATCAACTTTATAATGTTTTGTAAAGGTATGCACCGACGACCAGGTAGCCGCCTTGCACACCTGGACTACTGACGCCTGATGGCGAAAGGCCCATGACGCACTAAGCGCCCGAGTGGAGTGCGCCTTAACAGGGAACGGGGGCTCCCGACCCTTAATAGAATAAGCCTGTACCACCGTCTGTCTGATCCATCTGGAAATGGTCGCGGCAGATGCAGGCAACCCCTTTTTGGATCCATCCGGGATCACAAAAAGTGAATCCGTCTTGCGAAACGAGTCTGTCGTTTTCAAGTATACCCTGATCGCCCGGACCACATCCAAGGAGTGTAAAGCAAACTCCCGAGGATGACTGGGCTTAGGACACAGGGAAGGTAATACAATTTCTTCATTCAGATGAAATTCTGAAACCACTTTTGGTAGGAAGGATGGATTCGGACGAAGAACCACCTTATCTCTATGAACCACCAGATATGGGGAACGACAAGATAAAGCGGCCAGTTCTGACACCCTGCGTGCAGAAGTGATAGCCACCAAGAAGGCCACCTTCTGGGACAACGTAGGTAGAGGAATCTCCCTAATATCTTCAAAGGGAGGTTTCTGAAGAACCGACAATACTAAATTAAGATCCCAGGGTGGTAACGGCGCACGCACTGGCGGAGCCAGATGTCGCACCCCCTGGATGAAATTCCGCACCAAGGAATGAGTAGCCAAAGGCTTCTGAAAGAAGATAGCTAATGCTGAGACCTGACCCTTGATAGTGCTCAAGGCCAGTTTCTGCTCAACCCCTTGTTGCAGAAAAGCTAATATTCGACTAACCGAATAAGACCGTGGACGGAACCCCAAAAGGTTCACACCATGCAATGTAGGACTTCCATGTGCGATGATAAATCTTTCTGGAAGTCGCTTTCCTTGCTTCAACTAGAGTAGGAATAACTGAAGCTGACAATCCCTTGTCCTTCAGCACCTGGGTCTCAATAGCCAGGCCGTTAAAGCCAGCGATCGTAAAGCAGGATGGAAGATCGGTCCCTGAGACAGTAGGTCCTCCCTGAGAGGAAGTCTCCACGGGACGTCCGCCACCAGTCTGACCACGTCGGCGTACCAAGCTCGACGAGGCCAGTCCGGAGCTACCAGAATTACTGGAATTCCTTCCTCCTCTATCCTGCGAAGAAGTCTTGGCAGTAACGCGAGAGGAGGGAAGGCATACATTAGCTGGTATTGCCCCCACGGGGCGATCAGTGCGTCTGCGGTCTCTGCTAGAGGATCGCGGGAGCGAGCCACGAATCTCTGTACTTTCCTGTTGAATCGTGATGCCAACAGATCCACATCCGGGGTGCCCCAAGGTAGGCACAACTGGTGGAAAACTTCTGGATGGAGGGACCATTCCCCCTGATCCAGAGTCTGACGGCTGAGATAATCTGCCTGCCAATTCTCCACCCCCGGAACGAACACCGCAGAGATAGCTGGAACAAATCGTTCCGCCCAGCGAAGAATGCAAGCCACTTCTTTGGCCGCTCGGACACTCTTGGTGCCCCCCTGGTGATTGACATAAGCCACGGCCGTGGCGTTGTCCGACTGGATCCGAACCGGGCTGCCCTGGAGCTGCTCGGTCCAGTGAATCAGACAAAGTCTGATCGCTCTCAGTTCCAATACATTTATCGGCAACCTGGATTCTTCCAGGGACCAAAGTCCCTGGACAGATAACTGACCGAGAATTCCTCCCCATCCGGATAGACTGGCATCCGTGGTCACTATCGTCCAATATATTGGCAGAAATGACTTTCCCTGGCTGAGCATCGGAGACCGAAGCCACCAGACCAGAGATTCTCTGGTCTGTTTGCTCAATCGGATCTGATTGTCCAGGGATTCCGGATTCCGATTCCATCTGAGAAGAATCTCTTGCTGAAGAATTTAGGTATGGGACTGGGCAAATGGGACTGCTTCGAAGGAAGCCACCATCAATCCCAGAACCCTCATGCAAGTTCGAAGAGAAGACCAGCTGTTGGATAGTAACAACTGGACTGCTAATTGAATCTTCCGGAGTTTCCCTACCGGAAGAAAAACTCTTGTCCTGACTGTGTCTAGAATTAGACCCAGATATTCGAGCCTCTGGGTGGGAACCAGAAATGACTTTTGCTGGTTCACCAGCCACCCGAATTCCTGTAAAGAAATCATAGTAATTTCTATGTTTTGTAGCAAGGTCTGAGGAGACTCTGCATGAAGCAGAAGATCGTCTAGGTAACCAAGAATCGATATGCCTCTTTGGCGCAGTAGTGCCAACACCTTCGTGAAGACCCGAGGAGCCGTGGCGAGACCGAAAGGTAACGCCACAAACTGATAGTGGTTCTCTTCTACGGAAAAGCGTAGAAACCGCTGATGTCCTGCGAAAATGGGAATGTGAAGATATGCGTCCTTGATGTCTATGGACGCTAGGACATCCCCTGTATGCAGGAAGGCTGCTACTGTGCGAATGGACTCCATTCCGGATTTTCTTATGTTGACAAAAGAATTGAGTCCCCTTAAGTCCAGAATTGGACGCACTTTGCCCTCTTTCCTGGGTATTGTAAATAGGTTTGAATAAAACCCCTGAAAACGTTCTGTCCAAGGAACGTGGACTACCACTCCTTGTTGTAGTAAATCCGTGACTGCTCTCCGCAGATCTTCTAAACGATCCGGGGATAGTCGTGGAAGGGAAGAATCGCGCCGGTGGGAGAGATCGAAACTCGATCTTGTACCCTGACCTTATGACTTCGCAAACCCACTTGTCCGGGATTCTGGAAAGCCATGGATCCGGGAACCGGCGAAGACGTCCCCCCACCCCAGTTATGGGTGGGGGCGCACCTTCAGGCTTTGGACGATTTATCTTCAGGTCTGGAGGGGGCGGGCTTTTGCTTGCCCGACCAACGTCCCCTGAAGCCTCCTGAAGGAGCTTTGGAGGACTTCATTTTTTCACCCGCGGGACGAAAAAACCTCTTGTGAGCAGAAAAAGAAGGCCCTCGTTTTTGACGAGTTCCTTTACCTTTAACATTTTGTGGTAAAAAGGTGCTCTTTCCACCCGTGAGATCCTTAATGATCTCATCTAAGTTGGCTCCAAATAGACGCTCTCCTAAAAAGGGGATATTAGCCAATGCTTTTTTGGAACCTTGGTCGGCTAACCAACCTTTTAGCCACAGTGTACGCCTGAGAACCACCGCTGAGACAGATGCTCGCGCCAAAAATGGAGTGGCGTCTAACGCCGCATCACACACAAACTGTAACCCCTGTATCATTTGTTCCAACAAATCTGATACCGCCTGAGGGACCTCTTCTAAGTCCCGGCGTAACCACTTGGTCCATTCAGTTACAGCCTGCGAAACCAGACCAATAGCAATTATTGGTCTGAAAGCTGATCCAATCAAGGTAAACATGGTGCGAGACATAGCTTCTATCTTGCGATCCACTGGATCTTTTTTTTTTTGAAAAATTCTTTTTATTGATTTTTAAAGAAAGAACAGAGTAACACAAACAGACACACACAGCAGCCAAAAAAGGCACACAATAACCCAACAACAACCTCCCCCCCCCCCCACCCACCCAAAAACGACCACCAGCACCCTGAGAAGACCAGGAGCGTCGAGGTCAGGGGGTCAGCGCAGGCCACCGTCCAAGGACAGCACGACCTACCACCGGCCTCCGGAGTAAACAACCTTCGGTCCCTTCTCATAAACAACACACCATATCTCCCCCCTACCCGGGATCAACACATGTCAATTCAACATTAAAGAGACCCAGTATCTGGCTGTTCTTGCAGGACTACAATGCTAGAATACAAGATAGCATAAGTACACTTCTATAGAGCGTTCAATCCACCAGCTTCATAACAGTTACACAATATGCAGTTCAGCCCACAGTGTCTGAGGAGTCCACCCACGCCCTACAAACCTTGTCAAATTTTTTCGGGCAACCTCATGAGACATAGGTGGCTTTGTATAGGGGTAGCATTGCATTCACTAGGCCTTTCCAGAACAGTAAGGATGGCGGGGAAACCTTCTTCCAATGTAGTAAAATAGCCTTTTTGGCATAGAATAGAAGAACACTCAGCAAAGTCCTGTGGGCCACCGAGGGGACCACCTCCTCCACCAAACCCAGCAAACAGACTCGCTGGGTTCGCGGAATCGGAGTCAGCAGCACCTCGGCGAGACAGGACGTCACCGCAGTCCAAAACTGCTGAATTTGGCCACAGCCCCAAAAAATGTGAGTTGCATCTGCGGGGGAAGCGGAACAACGCCAACACTCCGCAGACGAAGTCGGGAAGATTCTGGCCAGACGGGCCGGAGTATAGTAAATCCTGTGGAGGAATTTAAATTGAATTAGTTTGTCCCTAGCAGCCACTAAATATTTGAAAGGCTCCGTCCATACATCATCCCAGTCCTCCCCCTGTAGGTCTGGCACCTCAGCCGTCCATTTTTCCTTACATCTAACTATGCCAGGGGGTGCAAGTCGGAACATATCCTTGTACACAGTGGAGAGAGTTTTGAGTGTGGTATCACAGGTCAACACGCATTCTAAGTCCGAAGGAGACAGCTCTACAGAGGATGAGGCAAATTGGGCCTGAAAGGCATGCCGCAATTGGAGGTATCTGAATATAAAGCCGCTAGGCAAGTCGAATTTCTCCCGCAATCGGTCAAACGGCAAGAGAGCCCCCGCCGCTGTTATATCACCCAAGGTTTTTACACCTCGCGTCGCCCACAACATCAAATCAGGTAAGTGACGAAAATGAGGAAAGGTAGGGTTCATCCACAACGGCTCGGACGGGGAGGATCCAACATAACTGGGGCATGTCAACTTCCAATGACTGGGCCCAAGCCCTAACAGTCGCCCTCATGGAGAGCGTTAAAGGGAGATCTGAGCCCAGACCCCTAAACAGCGCCAACCTAAGGGTTTCGAAGGAGCCCAGGTGGGCCGCCTCTAAGATTGTTGCCGAATCCTCCCCGTCCGCCCGCAGCCAGCGCCGCGCAAACACCATCTGTCCTGCCAAATAGTACTTGCGCCAATCGGGCAGTGCCAGGCCTCCATTACCCCACGGTTCCTGGAGGGCCCGAAGGCCAATCCTGGGAACCCCGGGCGACCAGAGGAATGAACAGACGAGGCTGTCCAACTTCCGGAAAAAGGTCAGTGGTACCCATAGCGGAGAATTGCGGAGGAAATATAAGACTACAGGCAGAAATTTCATCTTAAGGACACTAATACGACCTAATAAGGAAAGTTGTAGACGCTTCCAAGCTTGGATATTTTGTTGGAGTTTAGGCAATAGAGGAGCCAAATTCAACGAGAAATAATCCTGGGGACGCCTAGTTATCTTGATCCCCAAGTAGGTGAAGCTATCCACCCAACGAAGGGGCAGGTCCCCGGCCGCAGCAGGTCGAGCACCGTCATCGAGAGGCAAAATGGAGGACTTACTCCAGTTAACGCGAAGCCCTGAGCACCTGCCAAAATCATTCAGGATGGACAGGGCCGCCCTCAAGGAGGGACCCGGATCCTCCAGGAACAACAGCATGTCATCGGCATATAACGCCAGACATTCTTTAATAGAGCCGACTTTAATCGACCCCACGGCCGGGGAGCTGCGCAGTGCGGTCGCGATGGGTTCAAGGGTAAGGGCAAACAGGAATGGGGAAAGGGGGCACCCCTGCCTCGTCCCCCTCCCCACCCGGAAATACGGAGAAGTGAGATAGCCCAATCGTATGGCTGTTCTAGGGCTTGCGTAAAGGAGTCGGATCCAGGTCTTGAATTTGGGTCCGAACCCCATACGATCCAGCGTCTTGTGCATAAAGGCCCAGTCGACCGAATCAAAGGCCTTCTCAAAGTCGATTGAGACCACCACCCGCTGCCCCGACGCCTCCCCAGGAATTTGAAGATGGGTGAACAATCGCCGAATGTTAGTGTCCACAGATTTACCCGGCATAAAGCCCGTCTGATCCGGGTCTATCAATGAGTGAATAACCCCAGCCAAACGAGTGGCCAGGACCTTCGTCAGGATTTTAAGGTCCATATTTAAAAGGGCGATAGGGCGATACGAGGAGCAGTCCAGGGGGTCCTTACCCGGTTTCTGAAGCAGCACCATATAGGCATCCATCATAGAGGGAGGAAGTTCCTCCACCTCCAAACAGTGCTGCAACAGAGAGCTAAGTCTAGGCGCTAAATGTTCGGAGTATTGTTTGTAAAAGTCAGCAGGGAAACCGTCAGGACCCGGGGCCTTATGTGGTGGGAAGGCCGCAATGGCTCTTGCCACCTCTAATGTTGTTATCGGAGCATCCATGAGGGCGCTATCCTCCGCCGACAAGGATGGCAAGTCAACTCCCTCCAGGAGGGCATCCGCGTGCATAGAGTCACTATCCGGTAGCGGGGCGTACAGGGCCTCAAAATAGTCAGTAAATGTCTCCAAAATGTCACGAGGATCCGACCTGAGCACACCCCCAGCGGCCCTGATAAGCGGGATATTAACTGGCGGCTGCTGGTCAGCCACCAGCAGTGCCAGGAACTTGCCATTCTTATCGCCCTGTGCGAATATAGAAGCCCGTAGATTGTTAGCTTCTGTATGAGCAAGATCAGAGACGTGAAGAGAGAGAAGGCGTCTCGCCTCCAGCAATGCAGCATAGCTGGAATCAGACGGCAAGGCCGCGTTCTCCTCCGCTCCTCCTCCTGTAACATCCTCACCTCCTCATTGTGATCTTTCCTAGCGGATTTAATGGCCGATATACACTCTCCCCTCGCCACTGACTTAAATGCCTCCCACACCACTCTCTGATCAGCTGAGTCCACATTTTCTGGCCAATATGACTGGATCGACTTTTCAAGGTGGGAAGCGACCTGATCCTGTTGGAGCCAGCCCGCAGCCAGGCGCCAACCCCGCACTCCAGCCCCCAATTGGAGGTTCACTGTCAAGAGTAGCGGGTTGTGATCAGACACTCCCCCGGCCCTGTATTCCGAGGCAGTCAAAAGGGATTGCATTCTGGCAGTACCAAACGCCAGATCTATGCGAGCAGAGGAACGATGAGCGGTGGACAGGTGAGAGTATTCCCTCAAGAGCGGATGCTTCCATCTCCAAAGTTCAGTCAAGCCCACCGTGGAAGCCCAGGTGAGCAGATCCACCGAGGGCGGTCTATTGGGGTTGGAAGTATCCAAGGTAGCATCCAGGATGGCATTAAAATCACCCATGAACAGTACAGGTAAATGCATATATTCAGCCAACTTATCAGTTAAATCATATAGCAGTTGTATCCGAAAAGGTGGAGGCACATAAACAGCGACCAACAGCATGGTAACAGAGTACATATCCAAAAGCACAGCCACGTATCTGCCCCCTGGATCGGAGATCACCCGCTGGATCGAACATGGGATAGATTTACTAATGAGGATGGAGACCCCTCTAGCATAGGTGGAGTACGTGGCATGAAACGCCCTTTGTATCCACGGCCTACGGAGAGCCAAAATCAAGTTCCCATCCAGGTGGGTCTCCTGCAGGAGGATGACATGTGGCTTAATGAGCTTTAAATACTGAAAGACACTGGCACGTTTGAACTTATTGTTCAGGCCCCTCACATTCCATGAGAGAAGTTTTATATTGTCAGCCATGGGAATCTAGAAAAAAATTACACAGAGCCCAGGTAAGGGCTATGGGCAGGATGAAAAAAAAAAAGGGACCCATAAATTACCCCCTCAAAATATACATGAGCAAACAAAAACAGGTGCTGGTGCAGAACTCCCCATGCCATTATACCAGAACAACCCCCCCAACAAACAAAGAAAAAGGGAAAGTTGAACAAAAACGAGCTTTCCCAAAACGTGAAAAACGTAGTCTGGTATGCGGCTTCAATCCCAAACTGCCCAAAAAAAAACAGTGACGCACGTCAGTTTTCCAATGTGAGCAACAGTCCGGTAAAGAAGATGTTCTTACAGTTCCGATGGAGTCTCTGAGACCGGATCACCCGGTGTGCAAGGAGGGCGCCACGACACACCCCTCCTCCAATAACCAGTCTCCAGATAGCAGGATAGGGAACCCCAAAAGTAGACATTCCTAAACCATCAACAAGCCGTAGATATCCAGAAAGAATGGTACGACAGGAGGAGAAAGTCAGCAGGGGCAGCGTACAACAGGAAAACAAAAAAAAAAAGTAAAAAGAAAAAACGGACCACATCCAAAGGGGAGCCAGCCGAGAGCACTGGCAGTCAGGACTCATCACACGCCATCCAGCCAGTCCGAAGCCTCTTGAGGAGTGTCAAAGAATTTCACCGAGCCCTTGTACTGTACTCTGAGCCTGCTAGGATAGTGCATGCTATAGATAAGTTCCTTGGCCCTTAGGCGCTTCCTGACATCCGTAAAGGAACGCCTGCGGCGTTGTGTCTCCGCCGAGAAATCGGGGAATAGCATGACACGCGCGTTCTCAAAGCGAAGTTCAGGGTGTTTCCGCGCCTCCGAGAGGAGCATGTCTCTGTCCCTGTAATTGAGGAACTTCACCAGGAACGGACGGGGGGGGGCTCCAGGGGGTCTGGCCCCAGTTGGCACTCTATGAGCCCTTTCTACCACATACGTGGGGGGTAAATTCTCCAGAGAGAGCAGTTGTTTGAAGAACTGCTCCGCAAATGTAGCAGGCTTTTTCCCCTCCAGCCCCTCAGGAAGCCCCACCACCCTTACATTATTCCGGCGCTGTCTATCCTCCGCATCGTCAGCTCGGTGTTGCAAGGATTTCACAATGTTCTGGAGTTCAGCCAGCTGAGCGCCATGGGAGTGTGAGCTGTCCTCCACCTCCGAGATGCGATCCTCTGCAGCAGTGAGTCTCCCCCTGAATTTATCCAGGTCATGGCGGATGAGCGTGCACTCCGATGCCAGGTGATCTATGCGCACCATCAAGGCCGCTTTGCAAGCATCTATGGCTTCTAGGATGGGGGCCGTGATCGCCCGCTGGTCCGCGACCACCTCCTGAGCCTGTCCCTGAGAAGTGCCGGAGAGCACGGGGTCCGTAGGCTTCTGAGACTCCATGCCTGCACCCGTACCACCGCTCTTCCGGGAAGACGTTGGCGCCAAGATGGCGGAGGCGGAGCCCGAGCCCTGGCTCTTGACGGAGCGGGTCTGGCGCTGGTCCTGTGGCGGCTGCCGGGCGGGTTTTGGGGTCGAGGATGGCATCGCTGGAGACCTGAGAGCTTCCCCCACAAGATGGTATAGGAGAGCAGCCCCACCGCACACCGAAAACGGAGGTAAGTTGCAGGATTAACAGAGAGCTCCGGTCCGGCACGTCTACCCTCGCTCACATCCGGCCACGCCCCCCGATCCACTGGATCTTTAAAAGACGGAGCGTCTTCTAGAGGAATAACCGTGGCTTTATTCAATCTAGCAATTGGTGAATCCACCACAGGTGGTTCTGTCCATTTCTTAATGAGGGTTTCCTCAAACGGATAACGCCTGTTAATGCGTTTAGAAATAGTAGAAGTGCGTTTTGGCAGACTCCATTCTTCTTTGATTGGATTGCCAAAACATTTGGGCAATGGAAAAACCTTCGCCACATTGATGCGTTTTTTAGTCCCAAAAGGGATTTCAGTTTCAGCTATTTCTGACGGAATACCCTGTAATCTTAAGGTTTCTTGAACAGATACAATGAGTGCGTTTACCAACGCTTCCTCTTTGGCTATGGCTGATGCCGAAACATCCTCCTCACTGTCTGAAGAGACAGTACACGAGACACCAATCCCAGATGAAGTACCTGCAACTGCAGAAATAGGCTCAGAGTCTGAATCCGAGGTTTCAGATAATAAAGGGTTAGGCGGGGGTCGCTTTCTTGCGCCCTGTCCCTGACAAGCCACTTCCACCCGGGACACAAAAGTTTCCATAATAGCTGACAATGATTCAATCTTCAGTGGGGTGCTGGAGGATCCTGCAGACCCCTCGAGGGGATCCGGAGGAGATACATGAGTGGCAGGGTCCATGTTAATTCAGGACACCTTTGCCAGAAAACACAAAAAAACACTTTTTTTTTTTATGTGTCTCCCCCTAGCGCAATAGCGCCCCTCAGAGTACCTGCTTCTCGATCCCCACAGAGAGAGAGAGGGAGGGACCCCCAAGGCTCACCAACCGATGCAGTGAAGTTTCCCACCAACTGCAGTCAGCGTCTGTCTTTTACAGACTGGAAGGAGCTGTTGCTTTTTCCCGGGTAGAAGGACGTGGCTCCGCCCCCTGTGTACGCCTTCCGGCGTTCCCAGCTCTCCACGAGGTAGCTGGGCTCATGAAACATGGCCGCCCCCATACAGGAGACATTAGACTCCAAAAACATGGCGTCCGGCGTGACCTGAGGACATACATGCACCTGGTCTACGGCAAAATGGCGGCGGACCGCCGAAATCGTTTTTCCCCAGCACATCCACCTGCATCTCTGCTGAGTGGCGATTTATTGATCTACAGGAGATACACTACAAATAAGGTAGGATTATACCTCCTATGTCTGCTGTAATGCTACAGTCTGCTGGGTAGAGTGTTAGCTCTCAAACCAAGTCCACTTCCCACAAACACATACTGTATTTACTAGGGGGACTTTTAGTGTCAGATAAATACTGACCATGTATGGAGGGGCCCATAATTCATACTGCCTCATAACGAGGAAAGAAAAAAGGGAACGTTTACTCACCATACCGAACCGACAGGCACCCTCTCTTCACAATACCCTCTCCACCGGGGTGGGGGGTTGTGGACCACTCCGGACGCCTCGACTCTCTGGTTCCTGGCGTCCAAGCGAGACTTTTAACTCGCAAGGTCAGTCCCTCCACTGGGACTCCGTCGCGGCCGACCCAGCGCGGAGCTCTGGTCTGCACGCGCTCGTAGGCAGAAACCGGGGTGACCATTGGATCTCAACATCCAGCCCGTCGCCCGGCCCCGCATACTTACTTGAATGTGTCGCGGCCGACCAAGCGCAATGCAATGGTCTGCGCGCGCTCGTAGGCCGGCTGGGGTGACCACTAGTGTCGCCCAGTCCGGCGTTCTTGCTTGAAGATCTCACAGGAAAAAAACACTGGAGAAAAAACTACCTAAAAAATATTTTTTCTAAAGAAAAAATCTTGCCAGGACCAAAAAGATCCCAGCAAGGAACTTAGGTCCTTACTCCTGACTAGACAGAAAAAAACTGATTCCCTGTAGCAGAGAGAGGGAGGATATACCCTCAGGGACTGCCCCTAAGGTGGAGCCAGAACGTTTTGTCTTTCTGCCTAGTCCTACTCCTGCGGAGACAACATAACCCAGCTCTTGAGAATCAAGAAGACTACGTCTGTCAATGAGCGATAGAGAAAGTATAACTAGACCCCCGGGAAGACTGATCATCAATGCGATCGATTCACTGAGTTCAAGACTGTGCCAATATATCGACTTTTTTTGCAACCCATGGTCATGCATACAGAAGCCTTTTTGAAAAGATACTAAAGCATGTTATTCAATGTTTGCAATCTTTAAATGAGATTGAGACATGCATTCTGGCCACGGCTGATGTAAGCTCCCTGTAAACGATTATAGGGCATGAGGAAGCCCTAGGAGCTGTGAAGTGGGCATTACATGGTTCAGAATTGGAGGAGGAACACCAAGTATATTGTGGACTGTTTGAAATTTTGTCTCAGCCACAATTACTTTTGGTACTCCGGAGATTTTATCTTCAAATAAGGGGGTTGGCTATGGGGGCAAGATTTGCTCCAAGTGTAGCTAATTTATTCATGGCCCAGTGGGAGAGATCTTTTTGAGAAATCGTCCTGTGCAGCTCTTGTGTTATAAGAGGTTCATTGACGATTTGTTGATTGTTTGGAAGGGGGAATATGGATTCATTTAATCTTTTTAACGAAAAAATGAGCAGGAATAATAGGAGTATTGAGCTCTTATGGACAGTGAGTACTGAGAGTGTACAATTCCTGGACCTGGAGATCTTTAAGGGTCAGGAGCAGATTCTGATTAGGAATTTCTTCAAGCCCACAGATAGAAATTCCTACTTGCCCATGGACAGCTGTCACCACCATAATCGGTTTTTCAATATCCCAAAGGGACAGCTGACTCGGATACGTAGGAATTGCTCCAGTAAGGTAGAATATCTCTCAAAGTCCAAGGTTCTCATTGATTGTTTTAGAGATAAGGGCTATGACATGAATAAGGTTCTTTCTGATCAAAGAGAAGTTGTGGCTATGGATAGAAAGGTACTCCTTGGATATACTACCAAACCCATATCTTCCAATACTGATTTCAAGATGATTTTTGATTTCAATATAAGCAAGTAGAGCATATTGTTAAGAGGCATTGGGGTATCTTGAAGCATGACAAGGTTTTGGGACCCCATCTTCTGGAAAGACCTAGGTTTGTCTATAGAAGGGCTCCGATCCTAAAAGATCGTTTAGCCCCAGGAGTTATTGACCCTCCAATCATGAAGAAAAACACCTTATTTAATTTTCTATCTGGATTTCACACTTGTGGGAGGTGTAGTGTCTGTTGTCAGTCCAAATTTAATAAGAAAAGAAGGAAGACCTTTATTGCCAATAGCACGGGCAGGGAATATGTCAAAGATGTGATTCACTTGCTCCACTGCCGATGTCGTTTATATGCTGGAGTGCGGTTGCGCCCTCCAGTATTTAGGATGTACAACGAGGTGTCTGAATGTGAGTAGCAGAACAAATTAAAAACATCAAGAAGGGAGCAGTCTCACATAATGTGTCAAGACATTTCAGGGAGGTTCAGGATAGGAAACCTGCATCCCTGCGTTTCTGGGGCATTGAACTAGTAAAAAAACACTGGAGGGGTGGTAATTATGTTCGTCAACGGAGAAAGAGAGAATCCCTTTTGGATTTTTAAGGCTAAAGTTCTCTCGCCTTGAGGTCTCAATGTGGATTTTGACCTCAATTGCTTTATAAGTGACAATTATCATACCCTATGGGGTTTTCCCCTACTACTTAATCAGTGTTTTTTGCTGCACTTGCACACAGTTTAGTGGTCTGCTGTGGTATGTGGGATGCAGTTAGTAGCCATTTTTATCATATATTATCCATTAGTGTTTATCCTTTATGTATTTTTATTAAATTGTGTTTAGACATTATGGTAGATTTTTACAGTGCTATATTGATTATGTGATGGGATTTAATGCTATGTGATTTTATTGATTATTGCTGAGATTTGCACATTAGCTGTTTTTATGATAGTCAGTATTCAAGAAGCAATTTGTTAGATGTTTGCTGATATATGGCCATTATGAGAGATATGTGATGCCCGGCAGACAGGCTCCAGTAGGATTTATTCGTATTTGGGCTCTATGTAAAGTCTCCATGGATCCGGAATGACATTTGCACGGGCGCTGCGGTTGTTGTGCTTTGAGGCCATGGAGCTTTATGCACGCAGTGAGCTAGGTTCCGGTGTCCCCTTCCGTGTTGGGCGGGGACATGAGACTTGTAGCCAATGGAAGCAGAGTGCCGCGGGCCAGCTCAGCTTTATAATGTGCTCCGTGTATGCAGACCCCCACCTCTACTGAAGTCACTGCCTAGTGTGACGACGCAACGTGTATAGGGGACGGGGCCTGCCTTCCGGACGTCATATTCTCTCGAGCCAATTGCGGAACTGTGACTTTACATGCACTATCGAGTGCCATTCCTTTAAGTGCATTGATGTAAATAAATGGTTTGATATCACCTAGCGGAGACCCATATATTTCTTTTGCTCATTTCCTTCCATGCCCGGGATCCTTTCTTGTGGATGAGGGAGATCTGGCCCAGGGAGACCCTTTGTAGTCCTTATGCAATCTCTCCTACCATCTACTGACCCCTGTGGGGCATAGCTGCATCTGACCCGGGGTGACTCTTGGGTCAAAAAGATTAAGGTGAGAGGCCAGAAATCTTTTGGTGGTGGTGTACTGGAGAACACTCACGGAGGTGCAGTGTTGGACTCTCCTGGTATTATTAGAACTTTTTCTGTCATTAGGATTCACATTTGGATATCTGGAGCACTTTTATTATTTTTTATATATAGATGTAGATATCTATATATACATAGATATCAATATTGATATCTATATCTATCTATACATTGTGTTATATTATTTTTTGTGATTTAATGTAATATGTTGTTATTTGAGTAGCATATTGGATTTTTTTTTCCCTCTGAAATTTTGTGATTTATTGCACATATAAGATCTGGCGCAACACTTTTCGGTTATTTGTTTACCCACCATATTTACAATGGCCAAATATCTTACTTTTATGGTCTGTTTCAATACTATGCAAATGGATACATTCCTTAAATCATGAAGAGGTTTCTCAAATTTCTGCCGTGACCTTGAATATTTAGTTTAAAATTTTTTTTTTCTTTCCCTAAGAAAATAAAGTGGAACAGGAAGTCCTTGTCAAAACTTGAGCGGGAGGGAGGGAGGGGGGGGGGGGGACAGAGGGATGTGCACTCGTTTTAAAAGTAAATAATTTTTTTTTGGCAAGTAGCAGAATGATTAGGAAATGTAAGATCTTTGATGAATCACACTTACAGCATTTCCTTGACAGAATTTCTGCTGTAGAACTGGAGGAAAATATTCAAAGGTTTGCCATCTAAAAAGGAAAGAAGCAGCATTTGCCATTGTTACAGTAAAGGGACAGAATGCTCAATAGTTCTGGGGACTCAATAACTGATGGTAGGTTTCACTTTGGGTCCTAACCACATGTTCCACAACCTTGGTAAAGAGCTACTCAAGTGAATAATGCGGTCTAGCACTTGCATTCTGTGTGCTGGACTGACAGTTGCCCCTATTCAAAAGGGGTAATTAACAAAAATCCAATGTGTTTTGAGGGTCCAAAATGCCCCCTTAATCAGGGCTTGATATTGAAAACCAAATGAACGGAAAAGAAGTCAACTGGACCTTTAGTAAAAGTTCTTCCAGATGCCAAACCACCTGCGGACAAGATCTGAGCTTGTTTTTGGACCCTGAAACGTAAAAACTCTTGACCTGGACTGTTTAGCAGTTGTGCGGTGCTTCCATTTACATTTTTGTTGCTTTACTCTACAAGCCAAAGAGACCATGAGATCTTCTAGGATGTGCAACAACAACACTCACACACCAGGCAGTTTAAGTCAGAGTGTGCTAATATGCATCGACTTACCTGGAAGTGAAGCCCTCAAGCGGCACACTGTCACCGTTGAAGACTATCTTCACACAGTCTTTGGCGATATGAATGGCCGAGCAGAAGAGGACGTCACTCTTGCGCATGCACATGGGAGTAGTTTACAGCACGGCTGTGAAGGAACGGCATGGGTACGCTGTTCCTTTAGAGCACATGTGCTGGTAACATCACTGGCTGCATTTAAAGTAAATATCGCCTTAACTGTGCACATTTCATATTTACTGTACTTATAGGTAAGCCTTTTTATAGGTTTGCCTACAGGTAAAAATCATACATGGGAGTTTACTCCCACTTTAAGACAGCACTACTAAAGGATAACCTTACAGGTCCTATTTTTCCCCACTTACCAAACCTAGTCAAAAAGAGAAAAGTTCTGAGCCTTTAGTACCATTTGTAAAAGTACAGTTACCCACAGTAAATCTATAGAATCCATTTTTTACTGATCTAGCTTTAGCAGAGTGAATTCTAATTGCTGTGGATTATTGCACTTATGAGACCTTAACATGAGAGCTCTTGATTAAATTGGGCTGTATGAAATTGGGCTGTATGAAATTGGGCTGTATGAAATTGAGTGTGTCTAATTAGAACACAAGGAGAAACCAAAACAACTGGCAATGCTTCCATGAAGTAAAAAACACAACAACTTCAGTAAATCTAGAATCTAAAACATATTCAAACCAATGCAACAAAGCTGCCCTATATGCCCATAGCACATTCTGAACCACTGGGTCTTTCATATAACTCCCATCACATCAGATTCAGATTTGTATAAAACCCCAGTCAAAACATGAACAGCTTTGTAGCAATAGTAATGCGTTTTACCAGGACTCAATACATTTTTGTGATTTTACTTCATAAAAGCCGTTCTGATCATTTTGGCTTCTAGTTGTCCATGCACAGGAGCATACTGTCAAGGCACCAGGATAGAGGGACGGGAACAAGCATGTGTTCAGATGAGCTGGCTGGACTTTTCTATAAAAGATAACAGAACAAAGTACTTCATTTTTAAAAGTTAGCAAGCAGACACTACATGGAAAGAAAGAGGAGAAGAGAATGACCGTAAACAAAATGGATAGGTAGCATCACCGAAACAATGAACATGAAGTTAAGCAAGCTCAGGGAGGCAGTGGAGGACAGAAAAGCCTGACGCGCTATGGTTCATGAGGTCACGAAGAGTAGGACACGAATAAACAACAACAAACAGACACTAAATTAGAAAAAAATCTTCCCCTGTAGTGAGGCCTCCTGCACTGCAAGGATTCAATGCTCATTAATTCCAGTGGTCCGGGGATAAGGGTTTAATACATTACTCCTGGCTTCCCGAAGACTCCCTCGATCCATGTATCCGGTCCAACGTAGTGTCCTCTCTGGCACTTTAGGTCTCAGTCGCAAACTCCCCTCCATGCATAATATGCGGGGGTAATAGCTCTGCACCAAACAAGATGATGCAGAGAGGCTGCCCACAGAGAGAAGGGTAGTTCATAAAACATCTTATTCTCGCACCCCTAGACTGACTAATTGAGTATTTAAACATTGAAGTGCTGGGTGGGGTTGAGGTGCACTGCAAAGGTAGAGTTTGTCTGATTCCTGGGTTTATCTTAAAGAGTGCAGTATCTGAATGCAGATTTAATAAAAAATTAAAAACACACACACACACACACACACACACACACACACGCACGCTTTAAAACCGATACAATCACGATAAAACAACAAAAATAAAATGACAATTATAATTTCCATTACTTACTCTCATTAAGACACAACAGAAAATGAGAAAATCTCAAAAGAGTGAATTCAAATGCAGTCTTAGAGAAATGTCAAGGGACAATGGTAAAATTTTAGAATCTCTCCTTGCCTTCTGTCATGGTGACAATAGTTAAGTCAAACAAGTGGAGGGGTAAAGTTTCCCAGTGGGAACACAGACCGCAATAAATCGTATTAAAATATCAAAAAACTCAAATAAAATGTTTACCTTGACACATACTTTAAAAGTGCCATGTGTCGTCCCCCCTCCCATTATTTGTACAACAGGAAATCAAATTTATCGGAGCTGCAGAATTTATTAATTCCGGGAATCAACAGGCCTGTAATACGGCATGAGCAGTGGCTCCTGGTCACACAGTATTAGAAAGAGGTTGATTTCTGAAATTGGCGAGGCACTGCGTGGCTGTGGGTTAGCTGAGCAAAATGTAAAAATGTACCTCTCCAGTCAAGATACATCTAGATTTCTCTTGTAGAAAAAATGGTCCAGAATGTGATGTTTTATGCAATGTTATCCTTTAAAACAAGCATAGACACAGAGAAAAAGATGCATAATATTTTAATGTGTGTCTTTTATATATACTTCAGTACAGTGCCTTGAAAAATGATTGATAACCCTTGAAATGTTCCACATTTTTCATGTTACAACCAAAAAACGTAAATGTATAGTTGTCCGGTGGACAGATTCTCCCATCTGAGCTGTGGATCTCTGCAGCTCCTCCAGAGTTACCATGGGACCATGAGCTGCTTCTCTGACTAATGCGCTCCTTGCCTATCAGTTTAGGTGGACGGCCATGTCTTGGTAGGTTTGCAGTTGGGCCATACTCTTTCCATTCTCTGATGATGGATTAAACCGTGCTTTGAAATGTTCAAAGCTTGGGATATTTCTCTATACTTAACCCTGCTTTAAACTTCTCCACAACTTTATCCCTGACCTGTCTGGTGTGTTCCTTGGCATTCATGATGCGGTTTGTTCACTAAGGTTCTTTAACAAACCTCTGAGGGCTTCACAGCACAGCTGTATATGGAGATTAACTACCTCCCATCCGCGCTACAGCCTATATACGGCTGCAGCGCGGACTTGAATTTTCGGGAGGCCGTTTTTAAATGGCCTCCCAGAAGCAGGCTCCCCGCGCGCTCCCGCGAGCGCGCATCGGGGAGAATCTGTGTCGGCCGTGTCCCTTGGACACAGCCGATCACAGATCGTGGTGAATGGCCAATCACAGCGGCCATTCACCACGTGATCGGACCATCCAATGAGAGATGATCTCATATGTAAACATATGAGATCATCTCTCATCGCCGGCACTCCTTCCTCACCCGGAGCCTGCAGTGTGAGGAAGGAGGGGGGAGCCGTCAGCCGCCGGGGACACAGAGACATGTAATCAGGGCACTGATCACCAGTGCCCTGATTACTAAAAGGTAAAAAAACATACACAAATTGCCCCCAACAGTGCCCACAGTGCCCGCCATCAGTGTCCCCCATCAATGCCCACAATCAGTGCCCATAGTGCTGCCAGTCAGTGCCCATCAGTGCCTGCTCATCTAGGCACTGATGAGCACTGACTGGCAGCACTATGGGCACTGAGTGTGGGCACTGATGGTGCTGCCCATCAGTGCTCATCAGTGCCGCCCATCAGTGCTCATCAGTGCCACCCGTCAGTGTCCATCAGTGCCATCCGCCAGTGCCCATCAGTGCCGCCTCTCAGTGCCCATCAGTGCCGCCCGTCAGTGCTGCCTCTCAGTGCCACCTCTCAGTGCCCAGCAGTGCCACCTATAAATGCTCATCAGTGCGGCATATTAGTACCTCCTCATCAGTGCCCATAAGTGCCACCTCATCAGTGCAGCCTATCAGTGCCCATCAGTGCAGCCTATCAGTGCCCATCAGTGCAGCCTATCAGTGCCCATCAGTGCAGCCTATCAGTGCCCATCAGTGCAGCCTATCAGTGCAGCCTATCAGTGCCCATCAGTGCCGCCTCATCAGCGCACATCAGTGAAGGAGAAAAATTTATTTTCAAAATTTACTCGCAGAAAATAAGAAACTTTTTTTTTTTTTTTTTCAAAATTTTCTGTCTTTATTCTTTTTTTTTGTAAAAAATAAAAAACCCAGAGGTGATTACATACCACCAAAAGAAAGCTCCATTTGTGTGAAAAAAATGATAAAAATTTCATATGGGTACAGTGTAGCATGACCGCGCAATTGTCATTCAAAGTGTGAGAACGCTGAAAGCTGAAAATTGGCCTGGATGGGAAGGGTGCACAGTAGGCAAGAGGTTAAATTGTACACAGGTGGACTTCTAAAGGCAATTTGTTTAGGAGTATCAGAGTAAAGAGGGTTGAATACAAATGCTTAAGATTTTTATTTGTAAAACATTTATCATTTTTCTTCTACTTCACATTATGTGCCACTTTTGTGTTGGACTGCCACATAAAATCCTGATAAAATACATTTACTTTTTTGGTTGTAACATGACAAATATTCAAGGGATATTGAATACCATTTCAAGGCACTGTATGTGTATTTGTAGTCATTCTGCGAGAAGTTTCACCACCTTTAAAGTGCCACTTCTCTATATTTTTTTTTTTTTATTTATGCCTAGGAACTTGGGTAGCCTTAAGCCTCGTACACGCGCTTCGAAAGTCGGCAGGGAATTTTCGTCCGACGACCGATCTGCCGATGCTTCCGACAACCGACTCCGACTTTTCGGCCAAAAAAAATCTGGTGTGCAGGCTATAAAATTTTTGTCCCCCGTCAAAACACGGCCGATTTTCATGCAGTCAGTACAGATTTCGACAGGGAAAAATCTAATGAGCAAGACTGGGCATGCTCAGAGAAGAAAGAACACAAAGAAAGCAAACCAACACATGACATCACTTCTGAAGTAGAATTTTGTCGGGCGAGAAAATTCGTGTGCAGTCTAGGCACATTCCAAACAACAAAACACCACTTTGGACAAAAGACGGACGATCGGTCGGCCGATAATCGTTGTGTGTGTACTAGGCTTTAGTGTAGGTGGCTACATACACAGACCAATAAGAAATCTATTTACAGCTTGAAAGCAGAGAGATTTCTCCAAGGGTGTGTGTAGCTAGCTAAAATTCACAACCCATTTTCAAACTTTTTTCCAGTAGTCATGGTCTGCTGTAGGCGATGCACATCAAAATCTTCCCCCAGCACTTCCAAATTCCTCAAATTTAAATCACAAATTTAAATCACAAAGTCTGCCTTCTAGGAATAGATTTAGAGGCAACAAATATCTTATGACACAAAACACCACACATTGTACTGGCTACTAGGATACTTGGCAGTGGGTTCTAAAACCAGAGGATTATGGCACTGAGATAAAAGCCCACGTGCAATAGCCATATTGTACATTTAAAAGACATAAGCATAATTACTGATTGAACATGAATGGAATTACCGGTTCGTCTTCACTGTCTGTTCCTCCTAAGCTTAAAGAGCTGCGTCTCTGTGCAATGCCAGGAGTCTGAGCAAAAAACAAAATGAACATAAAATAAGTAAAAGTACAAAAAATAAAGCACAATCACAGATACAATAGGCCAGGGGTATAGAATAAAAATTAATGAAGGTCCAATCAGTAAAATTTTCTTCCAGCAGAAGTCTGAATCACATGTTATTGCGATGACTCAGATCCTTCACATCACAGCCCCTCTCCTCTTACATAATAATCCCATTCTTACATGTATCCTCAGCCCCCAGTGCATATCACAATCCTCCCCTCCCCTCTACATCACAGTCTCCCACTTTATAGTTTCCCCTTCACAGCAGTGTCCTCAGGTCCTTAACCCCCTTCCCAGTAGTGTCCTCAGCCCCCCCCCTCCTTCACAGTAATGTTGTCAACCCCCTTTCACATTATAACACCCCCCCCCCCCCTCATTTACAGCAATGTCCCTGAGCCCTGAGCCCCTCTTTGCATTACCCCCCCCCCCCCAGCAGTGTCCTTTTCCCCATTTACATCACCCCCCCCCCCCCCAGAGCAAGCAGTGCTCTCTGCCCTCCTTCACATAATTCCCCCCCCCCCCCCACAAGCAGTGCTCCGCTACCTTCAGCTCCCTCCCTAACCCCACACACCACATTGCTCTCTGCCCCTGCCCCCCCATCCTTCAAAGCCAGGTCTCCTGCCCCCATTCACTCTCCTACCTCACACCGGGACACCGAGTGGAGAGCCAGAGGCAGGACAGTTCTAGACAGAGCAGGAGGCACAGCAGCAGAGAGCGGGTGCAGCCAAAGTTATCTTTTCATATTAACAAGCTGCATCCTAGCAACCAATCACCTACTGGTTAACTTGAGCATCCTTTGCTCCTTTTCTTCATCTAGTGCTGCTGTACCTCCTACTCTCCGTCCAGAACTGTCCTGCCTCTCATGCTCTGCTCTGTTGTGAGAATGACCGTGAATAAAATGAAAACCAGAACTGGCTCCTAAATAGTGTGACTGCGTTGGTCTGGCTGGGACAATGTGACCCATTTTAATGACATGGTCCCTTCTTTGTGTTAAAGTGTACCTATAGCTAAAAAATTTTTATGTTTGTTTTAGATAGCGTAGGGGAGGGTTAATATCCCTATCTTATGTGCTGCCCGTGTCCTGCTGCTGAAATTTCCCATCACGTTCTGTCCAAAAGAAACGCAACAAGAAATGATAAGAGATCTAATCAAAGTGAGACAGTTGGCACTGGGACAGGTGCCCCCATTGGGCAATTTACCTTCACCTCTTGCTTTTGTGTCAAAAAAGAGAAACGTGACAGGGGGGTATAAACCTTGCCATACTATCCAAACAAAAAAAAAAAAATACAAAAATAAAACTGGCTTCACATAAATGGACCTCTACATAATATTAACCACTTGCCGGCCAGCCGCCATAGTTATACTGCAGCAGGTCGGCTCTGGTACGCAAAACGACGTACATGTACGTAGTTTCATGTAGCATATAGTGGGGGCAAGCGCACGCCCTGATTGGCTAGAGGGGGAGCCAGTCAGTGGGTCCGGCAGACACAATGTCCGCCGGGCACCCGTGATCTCTCCCCATGGAGACAGAACGGCAGTAAGCCTGCTGTTCTGTCAGTGATGAACACAGGGATCCAGTGTTCCTCCTATTTAGGAACACAGGTCTCTGTTCATCCAGTGAATAAAACCCACACACAGCTAGAAAGCACCCCCTAGGCACACATTTAACCCTTTGATCGCCCCTGCTGTGAACTCCTTCCCTGCCAGTACAGTAACCGTGCATATTTTTAGCACTGGATTACTGTAGTAATGTCACTGGTCCCCACCAACAGTGTTAAAAAAATAAAAAATAAAAAAAAAAAAAATCGCTGATCGCCACAATTACTATTAAAAAATAAATATTGTGAGAAATCTTTCCCCTATTTTTTTAGACCTGATAACTTTTACGCAAATCAAGCAATATACACTTATTGAGATTTTTTACACCAAAAATTTGCAGCAGAATACATATTGGCTTAAAATGATGAAAAAATTATGGTAATGTTTTATAGCAGAAAGTAAAAAAAAAAAATGTATTATATTATATATATATATATATATATATATATATATATATATATATATATATATATATATATATATATATATATATATATATATATATATATATATATATATATATATCCCAGAATTGTCACTCTTTTTTTGTTTATAGAGCAAACAAAAAATTAAATAAATAAAGATAATAAAATCAAATACCACAAAAAAGAAAGCTCTATTTGGTGGGGGGGGGGGGGGGACATCAATTTTATTTGGGTACAGTGCCGCACGACTGCGCACTTGTTAAGTAAAGCAGTGCCGTATCGCAAAAATGACCTGGTCATTAGGGGGTAAAAACTTTCCGTCCTTAGTGGTTAAAGAGGTTTATAGGGTTACATTACCAGATTTAATCATTTGTTCTCAAAAAAAAAAAAAAAAAAAAAAAAGGAGAAGAATACAGTAAACCCAGAGTTTTATTTGAAGTTTCCATTGTTTGGGTCAGAAGAACCTTACAGTATTAAACTCCACAGAACAAAACAACAAGTGCGATATTGACCTAAACTTACTTTGCCTGATGACCGTGCCAGAATCTCATGCAAGAAAGTTATCTCTGGAGGACTCCTTGGTAACCCGTCATCCTCTGAAAGTGCCCCAGAATCTTCAACTTTCTTGTGCAGGATACCCTGCGGTGGAGAGCCTATACGGATGTTTTGCTGAAGCTGCAGCTGCCAAACAGTACAGTGCACACATTTAGTCCATCTGCAGTACACAGAATGCTAAGCTGAGCTGATCCACTGCATGTGTCTTTCACCTTAGTGGCAGCCACACAAAAGACCAGATATTTTGTATACAACCGACTCGTGCTCGTGATGAAAGTAGTAATTACTTATTTAGTAATGTCCATTATTTCCCAATAGGAGCAACAGACACTATTATACTTTGGAAGTACTATAAATCATTAAAGGTTAAAAGGAACAGTAAATTACAAATTGGTTTATATGAAAGATCTTTGAATAACATTCATGTATAAAAACTAGGAGATTATTAAATTAAATATTTTGGAAAAAAGATTACTATACAGACATCTTAGCCCAGAGATCTAAAACAGGTCAAAGGCCCCACACACAGACATTATGGCACATTTCAGCTTCATAGGACAAGTTTGACTATGTAGTGTAAGCAGAGGATCCTATCAGGAGACAGGCTTTTGTGACCCTAGAGACTGGGCGATTTTGATTTTATCATTTTTTTTTTAAAAACAAATTTCCATGAAGATGAACAAATAAGTCAGCACGCTTTATTGTTGGCTCAAGGAGACTTTTGAAATGCTTTCTACCCATAGCCAATATAAGACTCTTGCAGGCATCATCAGAAAAGTCCACAACCCAGGCATCATCAGAAAAGTCCACAACCCAGGTAATGTAATTTTTTTTTTTTACATGGCTGGAAAAAGTATGGAGTCTCTGTCAACTTTTTATTGCTAGCAAATAGACATCAGTGGGCCACTCACTGGGTTGTGCCATTTACAATTTAAAATCAACACAAATATAGGGTTTTTATCTCCCCTGGGGAACTGCTCTCTGACTGGAATGAAAGATAAATATTGGGTATCGAGGGGTGTCAGTTTCCTAGAACAAAATATTACCAAATTTATCTTAAAATGTTCAATTTTTTGTTTGTTTATACAAAAAATTCAGGAAAAAACATCTTGTTTTTAATAGAACCAGAGTTCCAGGCTACAATCCATAAACTGTCTTGCAACTCTGGATTATCAAAAATTGCCAAAAAAGGCCAGAGGGGGAAGGGGTGGGACTTTGAGTGATGCCAAAAATCATGTAATCAATAGGAACAGTGTTAAATAAAAAGTTTTACATTTATTAACATAAGTTAAAACATCCCCGTAAAGTGGGACTTAAATGACAAAATGGTTAAAACAACCACCTAAGCAATCAAACCCATGTAGCACATCACAGCATGGGCCTGACAGTGTTAGTGCACAGCAGAGTACAGTCCCATTGGTTCTTGTCCAAAGCTCTAACGCGTTTCAAAGTATCCAAGTCTTCTTCAGGAAGATGCTGGACAGAAGGATAATACCGATATCTCTGTGTGTGGAGACCAGTGCTCAGGCAAGACTCCTAGTCATATAAAGTACAGCCTTGTGTCCCTGTGAGAGCAAGGATACACATGGAGCCCCAATCTAGCCCCTTGTAGGAGGCACAGCTCCACCAATGATGCTGATTAGCACACACAGGTCTACCATACATCTACCATGCAACTGCAAACAGCTCTTTGCTTTGTGGGGACGTTTTAACGCATGTTAATAAATTTAGAACTTTTTATTTAACACTGTTCCTATTACATGATTTTGGCATCATTCAAAGTCCCACCTCTTCCCCTTCTGGCCTATTTGGCAGTTTTTGTCTATCAGGGACAGATGCCGCTTTTTCATTATTGATATGGCCAACAGTTAGCGATTGTTGCGAAACTCTGGATTATGTTACGTTACAAGGATAATTGCAAGATTAAAACGGAAATTATGCCACTATAGGTAAATACTAAGCAGTCTCCATTGGGTTCTGTCCCACCCAAAATCGAAATTAAGAAAAAAAAAAAAAGGGGATGGTAATGGCTGCGAGTGCTGATCGGATGCTCGTTTTCCAGCAGGTCTCTTCAACCGAAAGCCGGTCTAACTTTAGAACGCTAGACCTTCTGTCAGAAAGACAGCTGTACACACTGACTAAAATGATATTCGGCCCATGAAATGATGTACCCAGCCTTAAGCCTTATACACCACTAGTAGTTTTTTTTTGTTCAACCCCCCCCCAGGGCTGAACGAAAAAAAAAAAACCTGAGAGCTCTGGAGGAGCCGCTGTACTACCTATCCGACGTTAGTACAGGTATCTCCCCTGCTGTTCTATTGTGTGCTGACAGGGGGGACGGCCCCCGCCAGAACACTCTGGCCAGTGCCCTTAGCCATTGGCTGAGACCGCTGATCGGGAGCAGATCAGCAGACCTTTTTTTTGGTCCCTTTGTCAGACCAACTCCAGTACGCATGGGCTGCCCGACATTCAGCCCATGTGTACTAGGCTTAAGACTACAGAGTTATCTGCTGCTACCTTTAGATGACTGAACAAAGCAGTAGGGACAGCATAAATATAACCCCTCCCACTCCCAGCTTAATTTATAGCAAGCAAAAGGAGTGAATCATAGGAAAACCAAGGGATGGGACCTGTGTCTTGTGATGTACCCTGTGAAATCCTTTTCTTAGAGCAAGACAAAAATCCTATTGTCTTAATTACACATCACAGGATCAGAGTCTTAGACTACTGGAACTGACAAAAGTGGTCAAACTGAGGTGTGGGCAACACAGCAAATAAGTCAAGAAGCCCTTAAAACTGATCAAGAGATGTGCTCCACAGAACACAAAGAGCAGTTCAACATGTCCTACGTGTCATAAAGGATAGGGAAATAACACTTGCGCCAAAAAAATGTATATACAAAACTAAATGTGTGAACAAAGGACTTCTGCTGCGATCAACCCACAGGGGTGTACAATGGAAGAGAATGTAATACTAATATTACCCAGAGCGCATGTCCTGTAGTAAGTGATGTGTGAAGACAAAGTGATTAATGCTGTTGAAAAAAACAAAACAAACTCTTTAGGCCCGTACACACGTACCGATTGTCGGCCGAAAAGATTTGGCCGACGACCGATCGGCCGATTGTAGGCTTGTTAGTATGATGCTTCCGACAGTGCACTTTCGGCCGAACAGAATCTGTCGTGCAAGCATTAAAATTTTTGTATGCCAACACCAGAACGGCCGATTGTTCGCCAGTCAGTACAGAATTCGGCCGACAGACAGCAGATTTGCAAGACTGGGCATGCTCAGAAAAGAAAAAAACACAGGGAAAGTTAACCATCACATGACATCACTTCTGCAGTCGGCGGACAAAATTCGTGTGCAGTCTTTTGCACTTTTCAGCGGACAGGACAGCCCGGGGACAAAAGACGGCCGATCGGTCGGCCGACGAACGGTACGTGTGTACGGGGCTTTAATTCCGTGCTAGATAGCTTCTCAGCTACCTATCCCTATTACCTAGATTGTGTGTACCATTTCAGCATATATACATATAAAGTGCTTAAACAGTGCATTCATAACTGTGCAGCCAATACCACATTTAGTTGTATAATAAATTAATATCATTTGAAACAGCTGTGAAAATCTACTGAATATCCTTAAAGTTCATAGGAAGACAACAGGAAAAAAAATGGTGAAAAAAGGTGATGTGTATCCGAATAGTCCAAAGCAATACTGCAGTGAAAGTGTCCAAAAAACGGTCAGAATAAGGGATTTTCAAATGGTGCAATGGTGGTGTCACCCTCCGTGCTGGTGCGATATACTGTAGGTAATTCCAACTCACCAGAAGTTGTTGACCCCCAATACCTTACGACAAGTGGGTCAGTAGAGCTTGGTAGTAGGTATCCAGCGGGGTCCCATCCGTCCGCGTTCGGGTGGTCCTGGTCCTAGCAGTAGATATGGTGAGCCAAAAAAAAAAAAAAAAAAAATCGCACTCCTCCTCTGTGTAATCCAGCGATATCTCCTCTTTAATTTTTTCTTCTATCACTCATAACTTCCTGTGTTTGACGACTTGTCTTAAACAGTAAACACAGAAAGTTATGAGTGATAGAAGAACAAATTAAAGAGGAGATATCGCTGGATTACACAGAGGAGGAGTGCGATTTTTTTCACCATATCTACTGCTAGGACCAGGACCAGGACCACCCGAACGCGGACGGATGGGACCCTGCTGGATACCCATTACCAAGATCTACTGACCCACTTGCCGTAAGGTATTGGGGGTCAACAACTTCTGGACGAGATGGAATTACCTACACTATATCGCACCAGCACGGAGGGTGACACCACCATTGCACCATTTGAAAATTCCTTATTCTGACCGTTTTTTGGACACTTTCACTGCAGTATTGCTTTGGACTATTCAGATACACATCACCTTTTTTCACCATTTTTATTCCTGTTGTCTTCCTATGAACTTTAAGGATATTCAGTATATTTTCCACAGCTGTTTCAATTAATATTAATTTATTATACAACTAAATGTGGTATTGGCTGCACAGTTATGAATGCACTGTTTAAGCACTTTATATGTATATATGCTGAAATGGTACACACAATCTAGGTAATAGGGATAGGTAGCTGAGAAGCTATCTAGCACTAGAGTTTTTGTTTTGTTTTTTTTCATCACTTTATAGCATTAATCACTTACTACAGGACATGAGCTGTGGGTTTAATACGTTGGACGGGTTTATTTGTAAGGAAAAATTGATGAATGGAGTATATGGTATAAAAGCAAATAACTGTTCTTGTAAAACTGCCTTGTTTGAACACAGCATCTCTGTAGTTTTTAGGACTTAACTATTGTTTGTAGTCAAAAGGTCTTTACTGACATGGACTGCAGATTTCTCACTTTGCAAAATACTTTTTAATAAATAGGAAAGAATGACGAGATCAGAATACCACTTAAGTAGGGATAAGGGAATTTTGAGAGACCCATGCCACCAATCAGCCACGACGTGGGCTGTATCTTTCAAGTTAGAGTGCTGGTGCGGGGCATGGATAGAGCCTTGGTGTTTTGCTTTCAAAGGAAATTTATTGCCATCAATTTTCTCATTCAGCACTTTTGTGTAGGCATTATATAAAAACTATTCATACCTGTAAAGCTTTAACTTTGCCATGGTTTTTTTCCTGTGATGTATCCTCTTTTGTAGAGTTCTCCACCTCAGAAATGAATACACTGTCATGGGAAACTGCCTTACTTCCCATACCGCTTTTGGCCCTTTGAAAAGCAAACAAGTGAAAAGATTAACAATTTTTCTACAGATGCATAAAAGATGCATATTAATATTAGGGATTGACCAATTATCGGCAACACCGATATATCAGGGGCTGATATGCACTTTCCCCTGATATATCGGAATCGGCTTTTTGATTTGCGGATTATTAGGGAAAGTTCTGCCTGCAGCTAGAGGCTTTGCCTGCAGCTAGAGGTGATGCCTGCAGCTAGAGGCTTTACCCCGCTACCGGTGTCCATAGCCGACGGTCGGCTGACTTGTAATGA
This sequence comes from Pelophylax lessonae, assembly GCF_965119305.1. Lineage (NCBI taxonomy): Eukaryota > Metazoa > Chordata > Amphibia > Anura > Ranidae > Pelophylax > Pelophylax lessonae. The sequence goes on from NC_138774.1 coordinate 148,201,020, forward strand.
CAACCGATGAGGCTAAGAAACCGCTCGGCTGTCATTACAAGGAGCGGGAGGGGACGTTCCCCCCCCACCCCGGCTCGCCCGGGTCTCTCGTCCCCCTGGGAAACCCGGGTATCTTACCTCCACCGCCGCCACACAAGAGAAGACCCGGGTCTCCAGAAATGATGCCATGACACCACTTCCGGGTACTTGGCGCTGTATTAAAAAAACTGACAGCATTCAAAACAGCCAAACTTGGCGTTTTGAATGCTTTTCGGTGCTGAGGAGAGGTTTGGGGTATTTTAGACCCCCAGATCCCTCCACAAGGAGTACCTGTAGAAAAAAAAAAACACACATGAATACAAAATACATGTGTGAAAATATCGGGCAGATATCGGCCGATACCGATATCCAATGACCAAAATATCTGTATCGGCATTAAAAAAAAACGATATCGGTCAATCACCAATTAATATACACTGATATATACACACATACATACACACACATACACACATACACATGAGGCTGCTTGGCCAAAGGCTGGTCAAGCTGCCCATGCTGATCCATGTTCATAGCCAATGGGCATGTAAGCATCAGAATAGGATCGCGAAGCAGTGGAAGAAGGTGGCCTGGTCTATCAATCATGATTTCTTTTACATAATTTGGATGACCAGGTGCTTGGGGATGACATGGCACAAGGATCCAATATGGGAAGAAAGCAATCCGGCGGAGGAAGTGAGATACTTTGGGCAATTTTCTACTGGGAAACCTTGGTTTTGCCATTCATGTGGATGTTACTTTGACGCTGCCTACCTAAACATGGTTGCTGACCAAAAACACCTCTTCAATGAAACCCTATTCCATGATGACCTCTTTCAGCAGGATAATATGCTCTGTCACAGTGCAAAAATGGTTCAAGAATAGTTTGAGAAAAACAACAAGTTTAAGGTGTTGACATGGCCTCCAAATTCTCCAGATCTTAATCCAATTGAGCATCTGTGGGATGTGCTGGAAAAACAAGTGATACATTAAGGCCTCACTTCACCAGGATCTGCTACCGCCAGCTTGGTGCCAGAAACCACAGCATACCTTAAGAGGTTAAGTGGCATCCATGTCTTGATGGGTCAGGCTGCTTTGGTGGCAAAAAGGGCCGTTTTGAATATAAGAGGAGTGGTGATAAAGTCAGGCTGATCATTTTAAACACCTAAACACTTCCAACATATTGCTACTTGTGCTTACCAAGAGCAACTCTGGTTTATAGGATTACAATCACCCATTGTTGAGTGTTTAATGCACATTGGAAGGAAGTAGTTTTGTATCCATATGGTTACATTTTTGAGGATAATTGTTGTGTTAGAAATAAGAGCAGTGGTGACCAACTTTGAGATAGGGGCCCCAGGTTGATGCCCTGGATACCAAAGGACTGCAAATAATATTCACTGAATGGAATGCAAAAGACAAAATACAATAGAAGTTGTTGGGGACTGAGCATGCTACAAGAGACCATCAGATTGAAGACATTTTACAGGAGAGGGTCAGATTTCAAAAATGCTATAAGAGTTGTTGGGTGCCATGGGTATTCTTTAGTAGACACTCCTAGACCACAGATGTATTACTTGGGCCACATATGAGGTTTAATTTAGCAAGATCTATTCTAAAAGATCATAGGAAAAAACTTATGTAAAATGAGTAGTCATACACTGCACAGAGAGAAGAGCTTAAAATAAATTAAATCCAGCAATTGAACGACTACAAACAAGTCTAAAGAACAGCACCTAGGTAAGTAAAAACACTGGCTACTCTCATCAGGGGCCCAAAGGGCTGCACAAAAAGTGCCAAAGAGACACAGGGTGGACACCATCGATTTAGAGTATAGAAAATAAAAAATTCTATGATCCTGTGCAACTCCGATCTAATCTGACTACAGTAATTGAGTCTCTATAGGTTGCTGCGCTTGGCGCATCAAATTGCTCTTTGCATGTCCTGTTTCAATAAGCCCATCAGCTCAGTTCACAAATGCATTACACATGTAATGTTTTTTTATTATGGTGCATGATTTGCTGCCCCCTTTTATGATGGAGAATAGATTTTTCAGTCAGTCATCACTGCATAGATCGGCTGAATTTACAGTGCTTTTTCTTTTTGGCTAAACAGATTTCCCCATTAAAAGGAATATTTTTGTGGAACTATGTCTTTACTTACACAGATTCATGATCTGGTTGAAAAGCAGACTCATTGGCTCCAGACACACTGACATCACTGCTGGACTGGCTGGGTTTTAGTATGTTTTCTCTGCTTGGAGCTGGAGACTCTTTCCTCTTCTTTTTGACAAATAACTTTTTGAATGCCTGGAATTTAGATTTCTTTTTTCCTGTACAAGAAAAGAAACATCAATGGGGTGCTGAATGTACCTTACAACCTTTACAAAGAATTAATGAGGTACCTGAACTACAAAGATTCAGATATTTTTCAGAATTTTTATTTTTTTTCCCCCGTGGTGTCGTGAAACTCGAAAATGTAACATCCGGTGCAAAAAAAAAAAAAAGTGTGCACACAAAAAAGTGAGAACACAGAGTGTACAGGGAGTACACATGGTCCTCCTCCAAAAAGAAACGACCCTTGCCTTGATCCCCCAGGGCTCAAGGCTCCTGACAGGGACTAGGGTACTCTCTGTCCAACCCAGCCGAAACCAGGCGGACCCTGTTCTCTTGAGAGGACTGCCAAAATAGTCCAACCTCAAGTACTGGGTGGGGCTCCCCCCCCAAGGGAAACCCCATGAGACCAGAAATCAATGTCCACCCCCTCCCAAAACTTTCAGGGCAGGCCCGAGGCCCCACACCCCACTAACCGTGCTGTGAGAAAAGTGCATACTGTGCAAAAGTGACAAAACCATATGTAGCACTGCCCCCTTGAGGACTGCTGAATTTCACACTTATGGGTCTCCCTGGATTACCATTAGCAACCTTAACTCTCCCACTTTTCTTCTTGGCCCATTCAATAAACAATCCAGGAGTATGTAGTTGTTTTTGTGTTTTATTGATAAATTAGGGACGGGAGAAGGGAATAGTGGGATACTCTGAATTAACTATGCACAAGATTTGAGGACTTCTATCACTTGGTACAGCCAGGCCACCTTGCCACTGAGGTGAATTTAGATTTAAGTCTCTTTCCCAGATGACTTGATGAACTAAATTTTAATCTTCAAGACACTCTTAGTATCCTAATTCTTGCTTGCTGACACCCTCCTTAGTATCCTCCTTCTTGCTTGCCGACACCCATCCACTGACTATCCTACTCCTGGGGTCAGGCCCCTTGACATGATCGCCTGTACTTACGATACCTTTTTGCCAGGGTCTCCAGTGTCTCCCCCTCAGGTCAGCTCTCCTGGACCTCTGAGTTCAGCTCCACTCCTCTGGCCCTCAGGATGACCTCATGAGGCCACATGCCGCTGCCACCCTCCCTCCAGGACTCTGTTCTCCAGCCAAAGACCCTGCAGCACATGTGCTCCTGGCTTTTATACAGTATCCCAGAATGCACAGAGACACCCTGTCTCTGCCAATCACCAGGACTGTATCAAAGCCTATGCATCCATTGGTCAGGTTTGCTCCCACTGTCCAACATGCAACCCTATTGGACCAGTGTGAAACACTCTAGACAGAATAAATCGCATACTGAGCACAATGTGCAGACCTCACTAACAGATTCTGCTCTCTGGTAGCCAAAGAGCAATATAGATTTGCCTGCAGCTCCTCTGATAGGCAAAAACTATACTCTCTCACTAGCACCTACCTAGGAGGGTGCTACACATAAAAAAGGAAGAAATGAGAGGGGGTAAGTACTTTGTGCCACAGTGAAATACCATGGCAGGCCCCTAGGCCAGGAATAAAAAATTCCTCTGGTCCCAGCCAAAAGGTCCAGCCCTAGAGGTAGGTGCGAAAAACATGGTTTAACATAGTGCAGTGACCTTGGTGCCATTTCAAAAAACGTGCTATGTATACAATTTTGCTTTTTAAATTTTGCACTGACCTTCTCTTATTAGGCCCCTTTCTCATGGGGAGGAAACCACTCAGCGGACTCCGCTAGCTCAGCAGGGATCGTTCCATTGATCCCCATGGAGCAGACGAATGACAAGTCTGTCTCTGCTCACTGTGCAGAGACGGACCTGTCAGATTCCAGCTCTCCTCTATGGGGAGATGGGATGAAAACAGACAGTATCCGACCCTCTGGATGGATGGCGAACGCATCGCCATCCGTCTGTTTTCAGCGGATCTTGTCAGATCGGATGACAGACGAGTGTCAGCAGACACATCTCTGCTGACATCCGCCTCACCATAGAGGAGAATGGGTGGCCTGATTAGGTCCACCTGAAAAACAGACAGGCGGACCTGATCAGTCCGATCGTGTGAAAGGTCTTCTACTAATCTCAGAATACGGTTCAATGTATGGCAAGCTACATAAAATCTGGCGAAGCTCAGCTTTATATGGTTGGAACTAGCTTTTGTTTTGTTGTGTAACTTATGTCCCAACACAGTGCTCTAGATCAGAGCTAAGCAACTGCCCATGAGGCATGACGGGACAGCTACTATAACTCCCGGAGGCATGATGGGAAGACTGGCAGTTACTTCCAGAGGCATGATGGGACTTGCTTGAGCTCTCCAACCTTGCTTCAGACCAGGGGACTCAAACTGGTGGCCCTCCAGCTTTTGCGGAACTACAAATCCCATCATGCCTCTGCCTATGGGAGTTATGCTTGTAACGATCAGCCTTGCAATGCCTCATAGGAATCGTATTCCTGCAACAGCTGGGGGGCCACCAGTTTGAGACTTCTGCTCTAGATAGATCAGTGAGTGAAGGATCCTTTCAACACAGTCTTTGCGCAGGCAAGCGGCTCTTCGGAGATGAGGAATTTGAAATACAAATATTACTCAATTTATGTTAATATCATGTCATTGCACTTTATCCCGCACAATTAGGCTTAGTTCACACTTCGTGTAGTGGGAACACTCATTCCTGCTCATAATTTTTTTCTGTACAATTACACATGTCCTACATGAGGCAGCCCATTCTTTGTGCATTTTTTGCACCACAGAAGCTCATGTGCCAAATTTAGGCACTGAGCCAGGTGCGTTTGGCAACATGTGTTTTGTCATGCTACAATTGTGGCAAAAGTATACTGCTTTGGGGTGCCATTAGGAATTATGGCAGGGCAAATGCCTTTTGCCATGATTCTGATAAATTTAGGGGTGAACGGGGCCCAAATCTGTGCTCCATTTTAAAAAAGGTACATGGCTGGCAAAATCTTGAAATGCAACCAATGAAGACAGCATGCAAAACAGGGCTCAAGGCTTCAGCTTCTCATTCAGTTAAAGTTTTACTCTACTAGTTCACCCTTAACCCTTTTGGTTGCCAATCTGTTAACATGGGAAACGGTTTCCTATTTTCTTTTCAAAAGGGATATTCCCATGCACTCCCACACCTTCTTCATGCATCTCATTTACATGTAAATGACAGCAACAACTTACAAACTTTTTACAGCCACCAAGGAGATTCAAACCAGCCTTCAAAGTTTGAATAGGACTGCTAATAATACATCAAAACAGAAGTGGAGACGTAACACAACACGAGTGTAGCACTACCCCCTTATGGGTTGCTGGTAAGTAGGTTCTTCTGTGCCGCTTGAACCGTCCAGACCTCCTGACACTCTAGGTTCAGACATATTGTATATACCTTTAACACACTGACACAATATGAATAAGTTAAAAGAAGAACTTGCAAAGACGTATTAGTCAACTAGACCCCAGATAAACAGCCAGGGCTCAGTTGAACCAACACCGGAACAAACTGTGAGAAACAGGTTTTAATAACAAAGAATGACATCAATAAAACACAGTCTCTTGAAATGTATGAATGGATCTCTCAAACTATATATTATAGCAGAAAAACCCTCTGGCTAAAGGAGAACCCCAGGCCAGCCTATACTACCTGTATCCTAATGAGAGAGGAGATAGTATAGATACCAGTAATGTATCCCCTTTAAGAGCAATAATATAACACTGTTCTACCGGCAAAGCCTTGCTAAGATCTTCACCGGCAGTTGGAGCTCATGAAAGAGATGATTCCCAATGTGGCACAGTGTATAGCAAGCAATGCAGAATAGTTGAATATAATCATAAAAGATCCTGTAACTGATCCAACTGTAAGGTGACTGTGTTCAGTGTATCAAGAACTTGAGTAAATGTTGTCTTGAACTCTGAGCAGGCGCGCTCTCACCAAATCCTGATGCCCAGCACAGAGAGTCCTGGAAGCACCGGCAATGGCAATCCTCCACACTATGTAGCCTCGAGATGGCTGCGCTCTGCTGCCTCAGTGAGTCCCGCCGACTCCACACGATCAGCAATGGTGCGGGAATGCCTGCGTTGCAGCAATGAACATCCGTCCTGCCAGGGCTGAGTCTGGAGGCAGATGGGCGGTGTTCATTAGGCCGCAGTCCGCCATCTCTCTCTCTCCATAGCAGACTGATGTGCACAAGATGGATCCCGGGAAGCAAGAGAGCGCAGGCCTGTTCAACAGATCCCTTTACAGTCTCTCCCAAGATGCTCTCCTGTAATCCACAGCTTGCTGGGAAATGCAGTTCTTAAACAATCCAGCAATCCATTCATAGCTTTACAGAGGACTACAATTCCCACAATGCCTTTCTCCTAGTCTCAGCAGTATGATGTATGAACCCTGAGACCAAACACTAGAGGGATTCAGAGACAGTCCGAAGGAGCAGAAAGTAAGTCTGCATTATCAGATAAATGGTAGTCCGCCCCCTGGCTACATGAGCTTCAGAAAACAAATCCACATATAGCATAAATAAGGAGTTTGAGAAATCTTGCAAGAATGGAGTGCTGTTAAAGTGACACTAAACTCCATTTTTTTTAGAATTATTCATTCTAAATAATCAAGTATACCATTGCTCTGTAAACAAAAAATATGTGTACTACATTTCCAATAGAGCTCAATAAGTCCGCAGGTATGTGTGCATTATATCTTGGAGGAGGACTATGTTCATATACACAATGAACACATGGAGAACGATCCTAGCCACCCTAGAACAAAAGTCTGAGAACAGCGAAAGAAAAAAAAAAAAAAGAAGAAGAGCTTGCCTTTGAGAGATGGAACAAGATAAAAAATAGAAGGTACATTCTAGCTATATTTAGACAGACAGATTGTATCTTTAATTTTAGTGTCACTTTCAAGAAAACTTGTCATGACAGAAACAGAGGCTGGTATCGCTGAAATGCTAGTGCTTGGGTGACTTCTGAACCTCTTGTCAGTCACAGAACAGATACAAATGTCCAGAATTGTGTTTTTTTGTGATCTGAAAACTACTGAAGCCAGTGGGTAAGCATCCAAAATGCTATCTACATCCAGGTAAGTAGCATTTTCAAAAAGGCATAAAATCCGCAACCTCAGTTTCTTCTCATGACAGGTGAAGGTGAACATTCTGACATGATTTCTGGATTACAGCAGTTCAGATTTATCACTTTTTAATAGATTGGAAACTGAAAGCTGAATGAAATCCAAGCAACCAATGGGATTAAAGGGGTTTCCTTTGTAGGTTCTAACATTTTTCAATCTGGCTCTTTATCCAAGCAGTTATCTTCCCTCCCTACCTTTGTAAAGGCTCTAAATTTATTAGGGTATTGTCACCCACATTTGTAGGTGGACTGTGTTTACAGCCCTGAAAAAGTGAGCCGGTGGTTTGGTTAAAAGTTGATGGTCATATTGGCCTGTGTGTTTAATGCTAAGGCTGAGTTCACACTGGATTGCCGAACGGCTCGCAGCAGGAGGTCCGGTGTGTCCTGTTCAGTAGCGGAGCCAGAGAGCTAGCTGGGGTGGCAATTGCCACCCCAGACGAAGTCCTTGCCACCCCTGTTGCCACCCCGCTGAAAACATTACACTCATAGGTAGGGCTGAATGATAGAGCGAGGGCGATAGTCAAATCACCGAACGTACGATACTCAGTGGTTGTAGAAGGTAGCAGAACAGAGCCCGACATCTGTCCCACATGTTCCGTGTGCCTACCTGCAGTTAGTTCTCCTGACTGAGCGGTGAGCAGCGGCGCCGTGAGCAGCTGCACAGCTAACCAATCACGCGCGCCTGCACACCTGATTGGTTCGCTGTGCCGCTACTCACGATGTGATTGGTTTGCTGTGCCGCACTCACCGCTCGGTCAAGAGAAATAGCTGCGGGGCATGCTGAACATGTGGGATGGATGTCAGGCTGTGTTCTTCTACCTTAGGTAAGTCTCTCTGCATTGAAGGGGACACGGCATGCTGGTCACTACATTGATGGGGGGCAATCATGCTGGTCACTACATTGATGGGGGGCAATCATGCTGGTCACTACATTGATGGGAGGGGGGTACGCTGGTCACTACATTGATGGGGGGGTACGCTGGTCACTACATTGATGGGGGGGTACGCTGGTCACTACATTGATGGGGGGGTACGCTGGTCACTACATTGATGGGGGGCATGCTGGTCACTACAAATGGTAGGTAAGAGACTACTACTGTAGTACTGTCCGACTGTACTAGTGACTGACTGAGTAGTGAGAAGTCTGTAAAAGAAAGGGGATCTATCTTATGGGGAACCTGCCCTTGCCCAATGCCTGGCCTGCTGACTGTAAGGGGGGGATCTATATGGGGGACCTCACCTCACCCTGGCCTGATGTAAGGGGGGATCTATATGGGGGTCCTCACCTCACCCTGGCCTGCTGTAAGGGGGGGGGGGGATCTATATGGGGAACGGGACCTCACCTTACCCTGGCCTACTGTACGGGGGGAGGTCTATATGGGGGACGTGTTGCTGCTACACTTTTCATTGGTTAAGCTGACACGCAGCTCCTTCGTGCTCCAAAACAAAACATAACGCGGAAGCACACACAGGAAACTTATTTTTAGTGTAATTGAACACTTTGTATATTGACCCCCCAAAATAATACCTTGCCACCCCGGTTTTAAAAGTCTAGCTCCGCCACTGGTCCTGTTCACTGTTTCAGGCCTGAATTTGGTCAGAATTTTTGGCTGAATTCGGACCTGAAACAGACCAGAAGAAGCACTTGAATTTCCTGCAAACCGCTCCGCAGCTGCCCTGGAGGGCAGTCCATTGAGAGATAGTCACACTCTCCTGACATGCGAACTGGATGAGGGGGAAACCTGCATTCAATTCGCACCAGTGTGAACCTAGCTTAAAGGGCTAGAACAATAAAGGATATCATACTAGGTTTTAAATCCAAATAAAGGTTCTACAGCCATAACTTTTATAATCATGAATGATCAGATGGTTCCTGTGTGGATGGGATTGGGATGGTTGTTTGTGGGGTTGTACATTCCCTGACATTAAAGTGGTAGTAAACTCCAAAACAAACTTATATTGTAGCTGACCAATTCTTCGATGTGATGGCTACATTTTTTTTTTTTTTTTTTTTTTTAGGTGTTCTTACCTTTATTTTCACCTGGTTATCTGGCCAGCAAGTCTGTTTTCCAACAGAACAAGCTCTTATGCACACTGGATTAGTTTAGAACGTTGAGACAAACCATTTACCATTGACAGGGGTACTTACAATCAGTGCTGTATTTTGGCCTAGGCCAACAAGGCCCAGGCCTTGGGCGGCACTTTGCGGGGGGGCCAGTGCTGTATTTTGGTCTAGGCCAACAAGGCCCAGGCCTAGGGCGGCACTTTGCGGGGGGGGGGGGGGGGCGGCAAAAAAGTCACCCCCAGCATGAAAAAAGCCCTCGATCCGTCCTCCCGTGGCACCGACCCGGCCGTGATGAAGCTAGGAGTCAGTGCAGCCAATCATATTATTCATGGAACGGGAGTGGGATCAGGAGACCAATGGGAGGTTAGAATCCTTCTCCCCTCCCCTCCTTGCTGCTCGGGGTATTGGCTCCTCCTTAGGGGTTACCCTTTTGCCTCCGCCCCTCCCTCCCTGGCTCCAAGAATGGAGCTCGCTAGCAAGTAATCCTGGCTCCTCGGCTCCACTCCTCCCTCACTGGCCTGCCTCCCGAGTATGGAGCTTACCCTCAGGTAATTCTGGCTCCTTCCCCGACTCACCATGGCACCTTGCTCTGCACTTTCCTCCCCTGCGCGGTTCCAACGTATAAAACGTTTTTCGTGGCTCCTCTCCTGGTACCTCGACCCCGCCCCTCCCCGGCTCGGCTCCCGAGTATGGTGCTTGCATTCAGGTATTTCTGGCTCCTCCCCTAGGCTTGCCCGCCTCTTCTGGCTCTCGAGAAGGGTGCTTGCACTCAGGTATTTCTAGCTCCTCCCCCAGGCTTGCCCGCCCCTTCTGGCTCCCGATTATGGTGCTTGCACCCAGGTATTTATGGCTCCCCCCCACCCTAGGCTTGCCCCACCCCTTCTGGCTCCCGAGTATGGTGCTTGCAACCAGGTATTTCTGGCTCCTCCCCCCAGGTTTGCCCCGCCCCTTCTGGCTCCCACGTATGGGGGATCACCCTTCCAAGTGTTCCTGAGAGCACATCTGACCCAGTGTCCCCATCCATCTCCTAGCCCTCCTCCCCTCCAGGGAAGAATGCTGGGGATGTGAGGACCAATCAAGCTCTGCTAGGATCTGCTCTTCCTCTCCAGTACCCAGGATCGTACTACCCTGGGGTGCAGCACTGAGGATGGGAAAGAACCAGAAGCTGCTTCAGGCTGTGAAGGCTGAGGACCTGGGCATCATAGTGGAGAAGCTACTGCAGTGACCCAAGGCAGGTAAAGCCAGTGAGCACACCCACCCACCTACATCCCTACCTACCTACTCTGATGACAATGGGTTTAAATGGGATGAGTCATTAGAACAGATTACTGGGCTGGGAGGGGGGGGGTGATCAGGACAAGCTCTGGGCAGGGGTGCTCCGGGGTTCCCATTCCCACTGGAGTCCCAGAGCCCAGTTCCTGGCACTTGGCCCCACTAATTCACCTCATACTGCAGGAGAGAATACACTGAAAGGGATTACATTGGGAGGATTTATTGGGGGGTTTACAATGAGGGGATTAGACTGGGGGGGGGGGGGGGGAGTACACAAGGGGTTTACACAGAATGAGGGTGGATTCACATGGGGAGGGAATTACACAGAAGAGAGTACACTGAGGATTACACTGGGGGAGGGGGGGGGGGGGGGGAGTAATCTCTGGGCCATTGTTTGTGATTCGGCACTGCATTACTTTAACGGACAATTGCGCGGTCGTGCGACGCTGTACCCAAATAAAATTGACGCCCTTTTTTCCCCACAAACAGAGCTTTCTTTTGGTGGTATTTGATCACCTCTGCAATTTCTATTTTTTGCGCTATAAACAAAAAAAGAGTGACAATTCTGAAAAAAAAAAAAAAACATTTTTCACATTCTACTATATAACATTCCAAAAAAAAAAAAAAAAAAAAAAAAAAAAAATTTAAAATCAAAATTTTTCATCCTTTTAGGCCAATTTGTTTTCTGCTAAATATTTTTGGTAAAAATAATCCCAATAAGTGTATTTTGATTGGTTTGCGCAAAAGTTATCGTGTCTGCAATCTAGGGGAAAGATTTATGTCATTTTTGTTTATTTTTTATTTTTACTAGTAATGGCAGAGATCAGCAATTTTTTAGCGGGACTGCGACATTGCGGTGCACAGATCAGATCCCTAACTGACATTTTTGACACTTTTAGGGGGACCAGTGACCTTACTACAGTAATCAGTGCTAAAAATATGCTCTGTAACTGTAATAATGACACTGGCAGGGAAGGGATTAACCCAGGGGTGATCAAAGCGTTAAGTGTGAGCCTAGGGTGTGTTTTCTAACTGTATGGGGGAGGGACTTTTAGAATGTACACAGAGACCTGTGATCCTAAATAGGTGGATCACAGGCGCTCTGTGATCATTTCAGAGCGAACAACGGTCTGCTGTGTTTACAACAGTAGACCGTCGTTCTCTCTCAGCTGGGAAAGATTGCGGGTGCCTGGTGGCTATTACAGCCGCCAGCCCTGTGGATTGGCATCCCCATTGCCTAATGGAGGCTCCCAGGAGCACTCCCGCAAACTGACGTACCCATACAAAACAACAAAATATACAAGTAGGCACTTTGTACCCACTTTTAAATAAGTGGAAGAGGTGGAGCTCTAAGAGAAAAAAGGTGGAGCCTACAGAAGAAGGGGTGTGGATTACAGATGACAGGGCGGGTCTGAAGCAGGAAGGGGCTGGCCTTGACAGGAAGGGGTGGGTCGTAGTTAAATTAGGGGGTGCACGAGTTTAGTCCGGCCTAGGGCAGCACAAAACCTAAATACACCACTGCTTACAATGAGCAGCTGTTTTTTTTTTTTATCCACGTAAAACCTTTCCCCAAAAAGGGAAAAAAAAAAAAAAAAAAAACACGCGATAACTGCAGGCTGAGCTGGAGTTTGGCTTCCGTTTATTATTGTATCTAAATCTGCTAATAGATCTAAAATTCCCTTCCCCCAAACTGACAATTCTATTGTTTAAATGTGCCCCTGTGCACCTTCTTACAGAGTGGGGGCACGCCAATACAGGAGGATTGTTACTGGCCAGATCACCAGGTAAAAAAAAAAAAAAAAAAAAAAAAAAAAAAAAAAAAAAAAAAAAAGGAGAAAAGAAAAAAAGCCAAAAACACAAATGCAGCGACCACATCCAGGGATTGCCAATCTCCAATTTATTACATTTTTGGTGTAGATTATAATACTGCTTTAAGGTCCTTTGCAGCAATCAAGTCATTTTACAAATGTGTGCTTTTATTTAAAAAAAAAAAAAAAATCCATTACTTGCAGGTTTAGACATTACATTTGAATGCACACGCACGTTAGCCAAATGCTGGAGGCCCAGACATGTGTGATTAATAGGTGAAAGAGCTTGCAAGGAATAGATGTGGACCACAGTAACAGTATAACAATTGTCTGGCTCTAACAGGGAACAGAAATATTTGTAAGACACAGAACAGAATGTGAGAAAAAAAAAAAAAAAAAAAAAAAAAAAAAAGCACAGCTTGCTGCACTGGAATGTTTCCTTCCCAAAAATCTGGAACCGAAACAATGTGAAAGAAAATACACAAATCCCTTTACAGGACTTTTTCTGTTTTAGTAAAAAGTAGTTGTGCAATCAATCCTTCCATTCTCAGGCAAACAGAATGGCTATAACCATTTGTAAACATGTCCAAAAACGAATAAAGTGAGCAAAAGTTCAATATGGGATTAAAATCTGGAGGATGTCAGAAACACACAACTAAATGAACAGATCCCTTAAGGTTAACAAAACACAGCTGCCTTCTACAGATCCATATTGCTCACTAGAATGGTTAGATATTTTAGCCACATTGGATTTTTTAAGCAAGATCAAAAGTAGGAATTTAGCCATTTCATATCCCCCATTAAGAATTTAGATTTGTACTGTTAGATCAGGGTTTCCAAATTATGACCCGCGGGTCACACACAGCCCGCTACAAGAATTTACCCAGCACACAGCAACTCTAATGTGATGAGGAACTTCGGATGTAAAAGGGGAACTCTGATGTGATGGGGGGGAATTCTTATGTGAAAGGATGACTATGTTATGGGGGGGGCTTTTTCTCAGAAAATAAGTACAGGAACTCAACTACGAACCCCCAACCCCCCCCCCCCCCACACACTCCAAACTGCATCAAATAGTGGGTGTGGTCAAATTCAACAAAGTGGGAAGGTCTTAAAGGGGCATTGATTACAAAGAGTGTATTCCATACAGAGTTCAGAGTTTGGAGGTGGGTGCACACAGAATGCAGAGTTCAGGAGTGCGTTACATACATAGTGCAGGGTTCAGGGGTGCACTCCATACAGAGTTTAGGGGTGCGGTACACAATACAGAAGTTGAGTCTCTTCCACAGCTGCTTACCTCTGCATTTCCATCCACATCTCATTTTCCCCCCTCTTCAGGTCTGCTCTTCATGCAACCCCCACTCCACTGCCCCATCTTCTCCCCACCTCTTTCAAAGCACCACCATCTTCCTCATGTCTTACCTTTGTTGCTGTATTAACCTGAAGCTCCCAGTCGGCTCTAGAACCTCCCTGAACATTGTATTTGGCTCTGCCTCTCTCAGAGATCATCCAGTGAGGGTGTAGGCATCTACACTGCACCCTGGGCACCTGCATCTCTCCTGTCAGCATCCTGCACTTTACAGCTCCCCCAGATCTGTTAAACATTGAAGCTGGACTTGTGTTTACAAGTGATAGCGGTGAGCAGGGAGCAGAGGGCCTGAGCCAGAGGTGGTGGAACTGAGTTCCACCAAGTTCCAGCTATAAAAAAGCCCTGATGTGAACAGGGAACTTTGATGTAATGAGGAGCTTGTGATGGGAGGGGGGGGGGGAGGGGACTTCTGATGTAAAGTTATGTAAAGTTATTTTTTTAATTAAAAAATTTTAAACAATCATCTATAAGGCCTCATGCACACTGGATGTTTCTATAGGCATCTGACTTTTTTCCTGCCTCTAAACTCTCCTGCATGTTAGCCTGTGTCCGCGCACACATAGGTTTTTAACCGCGTTTAGTGGCAGGGGCCTGTAGAGGCAGGAAAAACCCCACTGCGAGTGCTTCAAGGAGCAGCAGCGTTTGGGCAGAAAAAACACGACGCTACAAAAAGCTGCTAAATGCGCCTAAAAGCTAGTGCTTGAGCATTAATTCATTTCAATGGCCAGTATAAATTATTTATTCTGGCCAATGAAATGAATTAAGGCCCAGGAGCTTGATGTCTGTAAAAGCTCCTAAGGGCTTGTAAAACCTTTAGACACTTTACAAGCTTCAGGTATTTTTTTTCTGCTAAAATGCTGCTGGCTTATAGGAGAGTAAAAAAAAACACCCTGTGTTCATGAGGCCTAAAACCGATTTATTTATTTTTGGCACACGATTATTTGAAAAATATACAGTGTGGCCCTCATACTGAAAATATTGGAGACCCCCAAGACAGATGTTTGCCATCAACATGATTCTAGAATAATGTTTAGTTTAGGGAAACTAGTCAGATTATTTCTCACATTTGTAAACCCACTTTAGAGAAATTAAAGGATCCAACATTAACCGATTGCCTTAACCAGTAGCTCTACATTACTTTAGTCTACGCTTAGGTAATGGCCATTCAATTTAAGAAAATGACACACAGCTGGATTCAAATATAAAACAGAACCCTATACTAAATTCTCTACTTTCTGCATTTCCAGTAGAGAGAATAAATTATTCATATAGACAGACAATTAAAAAACAGCAGAATGGGAGGGGTTTATAAAAGTGGAACTCATTGCAGGGCATAGAAAAAGCAATAATAAATGAAAGGTACGCTTCTCCAAAATGTCCACTTCAAAGAATAATAAATGTAAAGAGATATGGTGCACTTATTCAAGTGAGTGTCTGGTATGTGTGTGGTCAAGCATATGTAACTACCTTGTTCTGCTTTTTTGTAATGTAAATATATATATATATATATATATATATATATATATCCCTACAGGTAGGTGCTAGGCAAAGTATAGCGGGCCTTGGCTGCCTAAAAGCAGTGCCATGATTTCAGCTGGACTGTCATGTCTCCCATGTGAGGTTACTGAGAGGGGAGTCTCCCCACTGGCTCTGTGAGAGGATTCTCATAGGGCAGTGGAGGAAACCCAATCAGTGGCTCAGTCAAGTTTGTAACTACCCCAGAAGGCAGATTCTGGTGCAGAGGATTCTGGGAGTGGGTATAAGTTTGAAGGGAATGCATGATGCAGAGTCTTTGGCGGGAAGCAGAGTCCCAGGAGGGAGAGTACGGCTGTCTCTCCTCCTGTCAGAGGAAGCGGGTGGAGGCCTGGGAATCCAAAGTGTGAAGCTGAGCTGCAGAAGGGATCCAGTGTGCCGAGAACCAGCAGAGAGAGGGGTCCAGTTTCAGGAAAGCCTACAAAAGGTCTTGAGTACTGTGGACTGCCCCTGGGGGTCTGCCTAGTCAGAGGGGACCACTCCGGAGAAGGTTCTAGGGATCCAGGAGTCAGCTAGCAGTTAAAGGGGGTGCCTGGTCAGAGGACCCTGAAGTATTAGAGAAGGTACTTAGGTAGAGGATCCTAAGTGTTAAAGGGGGCGCCTGTAGTTTGGGCCCTGAAGAGTCAGTGTACAGTGGGAAGTGTACAAGCTTAAGAGTTGCAGCAGCTCAAGTATCTACACAGAGCTACCTCAGCCAGTGCAGGGCTGGAGGGAGCCGTTCAGTGACTTTTAGCTAAAGCAGTGTCAGGAGTCAAGTGTTCTCCAGTCCAGGATCTTCGGGAGTTAAAGTCGAGGTTCCAGCACAGTTTTAGTACTACAGTATCTATAGGCATCAGGAAGTGCTGGTCAGCAATCAGCTGGCGTCAAGACAGCGCCAACAGGCATTTTTCTTCAAGTGTCCCAAAGTGTACCTAGTTGAGCCAGATACAATAAACACAATAAATAAATACAATAAAACAAAACAAACCAGAGATGCCGGAATGGTCATTGTCTCAGTTATCACACAAGAGTTTACAACTCAAAAGCGTTGGAGGTGTCACCGGTAACAATGGCCGAGTGAGCCAGCTCCTTGATCCCCTGACTTCACTGGAGTGGTCTCCCTTCCTGGGCCAGACCATTTGGCAAGTCCCAAGTACTCACGGACAGTGTTTTTCCTGAGAGACTCTGCCAGCAACTCCACTGTCAGCACTCTGGATCCTCTGCAGCTCAGCTCCACACCTGGTTTACTAGACCAACTGCCTAAGACCACCTTCCTCTCACACTGCAAGAAGAGAGACAGAGGTCCACCTCTTGGGACTCTGCTTCCCGCCAAAGACACATGTCCCCTCCGCTCTTATGAGCAATTCCAGGATGCATTGCAAGAATGCCCTCCCACTGGGACTCCCATGTAAGCTAATGTGTCACTGGCTGGTTTTCCTCCACTTTCCAACAAGCTCCCTCATTGGGGACAGTGGGGACACTCCCTTAGACTCACACCTGGAAACATGTGACAGGCAACCTAATAGATCAGGCTCCCCTGATAAGCAGAAGGAGCATAGATGCATTTACCTAGCACCTACCTAACTAGGAGGGTGCTACATCTATCTAAACACACACTTTATTTGAATAGATGTTATTAAAGTGCCTGAAGAAGCGACTTCATGGTCGTGAAACAGGGGTTGAGCAGAATACATGGACAAGTGATATCCCCAATCTTGAGGATTTATGTATGCGTAGGCATTGAAATTCTGTACGAAACATTATAGATGGTACCATAGCTTTTAGGGGAGCCATAGTCCAGTGTGATTTTAGATGTAAAGTTCATTGCCTTTCCTGTACTATGTGGAAGAAACTATTTGAATGTAAATTATTAATTTTTTTTTTTCTTTTATGGTACGTGCCATTAAAGTCCATTATTCTCTTAGTATTCCTTCACTTCAAAAAATAAGCTCACTTTTCTGAACAGGTTATGGGTTATACCCATACTTAGGGTCTAACATGCTCAGCATCTGCCTGCCCCCCCCCCCCCCCCAACCCTGTAACAGTGGGCTGGGGATCTTACCCCTATACCTGCTGTCAATTCAAAAAGAGAGCGAAGTGTAGGGCTCCACCCACACATCCACATGATTCATTCTCAGATCCCTGTGAATCAACAAACAACTACTGTCAGCCTTTGCTGATGACAGTTTGTAGTTCTAAATGAACTGATAAGCTCTCTAGGTAGTTAATTGAGCTGCCCATTATTCAGTAACTGTCTGCCAGCTATTAGAGGTACGGACAGACCGCTACACAGACGGTCTACAGGAGCCTGGCACTACATCCACGGGCCTGACATTACATCTATACAAAAAAATAAGGCAAATCTTTTACCTGCAAAAAATATGCCTTGATCATTTTTTTTTGTGAAGGTGAACTTCTCCTTTAATTTGCAAGAGCCCCAGGGCCTATAAAATAAGGTTTCCCAAATGCACGTTAGAGGCATAACACAAATGGCCATACCGTGCATGCAAACTTTTATGCTCATCTCTGATGTCCTGTAAAACTAATACTGCTACATAAAAAAGAACACTTATGAGCTGCTTGAGTGTCATGCTTTTGTTGCCATTCACTCGTGTGAGCAAACAGTCGATTGCTCAATTCCCCCAATGTCGAGTGAAGTGCAAGGAACCATGCACACTAGGAGCAGTGAAAACGGCAGAACCTCTGGCAGAAAAAGTGGTATAAAGAAAATGTTCATATGGCACAAGCGTTTAGGTGAGTTTATGGTCATTTGCTTTTAGAATTGTTTTTTTCCCCCTCAAGCATTCCCCTCTGCTAATTTTTCAATATAATCAATGTACACTTTACACGGGTATGAGCATTTAGCGTTCTTTCTGCCCAAAAACCTCCTCTCAAAAAACACTCAATGAGTTTTTTCCCTGCCTCTAGAACTTTTATTAATAAAATACCTCTAATCATCCTTATGTCCACAGACACATAGGATAAAATTAGGCTGCTTCTACAGGCAGGAGAAAAAAAAGCGCAAAACTCCTGGCAAAAAAAAAACCACACTGGTGGCTACACTCACTCCTCCACTTTATCCAAGGAGGAAAAATACAGCCACCCTTGCACAGAAGCGCTGTCACCCTGTGGAGAGGGTCATTTTAGGTTAACTGGTAGATTTAGATGGATTTTATACAAGGGACTAAAAATAAAAGCAAACTCCGTTTAAGCAGTTACAGAATCATTTTGTCCTTTGAGGGAAAACTATTTAAATAAATAAAAGCTGACCATTGCAAGTAATACTGTCAGTGTGAAATAGTTTATCTCAATCCTGCTTTGTTCAGGCACTTTTGTGTGAACACGGTCTCCCAAAATTCCCCCCAAATTGTCCCTGTGTCACATGGGTCTCTGGCTATTTCCACTCACATTACGCAGGCATGCTCCACTGTCATCACCATCAGGAAATCTGTCCTGGGACATGCAATTCAGCCATCTTTGGGGAGTTTTGCACATGAGTGCGCATTTAAAAAAAACAGAATCTGGAGCAGCTTTTCTTGGCAACCAATCAGCTTCTAGAGTTCATTTTCTAAGCCTAACCGAAAAAGCTGAATCTAGAAGCCAATTGGTTTCTATGCACAGCTGCTCCAGATTCTGTCTGCTCCAGTTGAAGTAAATCCCCCCCCCCCTCCCGAGCTTTAGCGAACTAGATGTCATTCAGTTACATGTATTTTAACATAACCAGTTTCCCTAGTTTTCCAAACTACAGTTGACTTTAAAGAGAATCCCTGATTCAGCATTTACAGGTGATGAAAAGTCATTTTGACCCCCCTTTACTTGATCTACTGCAATCTGTTTGGCAGACCAGTCCTGTTTTTTGTTTGGGACAGTTTCATTTGGCAACAATACATAAGAAAATGAAAAATAGCACTTTGCTTGGGAAAAACACACAAATTTGAAAGCCAGATGTGGTCTTTGAGGCAATCTTGTAAACGGCCTGCTTCTAAGTACAGGGTTTGGTATAAACAAAAAGCAGTTGTATAGTTCAGAGATGACACAGGCTGTCTACACCGGTTCTGTTGGAGCTTCTTCTAAAAGTGTATTGTGCGAGTGCTTATGTGTGGCCAAGAAACCAAGGCCTGGCATCGGTCTAACAGCACCAAAAAAGGTAGCAGATTTAGTAAGTGTTTACAAGAGAGCTGAGAAGATCATCAACTAATAATACATAGAGAAAAAGGTATAAACTAATAAATACATAGTTCTAAGCCATTAAATAATACACAGTCCTTCCCGTCAAGTAATAATACTGGTCCAATTCACCGACCTAACACTCCACAATATCCAAATCTGTATTCTACTAAATCTTAATCTGCTTTTTTCAGTTCGTCATCCATGGTAAACATTGCAAAGGAGGCACTCTTTACGTCTAGAGGAAAAGAGATTTCATCTCCAAATACGGAAGGGTAAGAGCCTTGAAAATTTGGAATAGACTCCCTCCAGAGGTGGTTGTGGCCAGCTCCATAACTTGCATGAACCAATTGAGGACCGCCCCACGCAGATATACTGCCACAGGACGGCCCTCCTAAACGAACTGACGTACCTGTACTGCCAGGTCTGTAAGTGTAGGTGGAAGGCCATGTCTTGGTAGGTTTGCAGTTGTGCCATACGCTTTTCACTTGCGGGTGATGGATTGACCAGTGAAAAAGCCCGTGGTGTACGTGCCCCTGGCGTGGCAGCCCAGGGGTGCCTTAATTCTCACTGGTGAGGGGCAACTCGCCTTGAGTTTTTCGGCACCTTGGTCACTGCACCATACACACCTTTTTCGCACCTGCCTCTTGGGCCAGGCCTTTTGGCTTAGACCAGAGGAATTTTTTATTCCGGCCGAAAGGCCTGCCTTTGTATTTCACATTTGCACCTTTGCACTTCTCCACTTTCCTTCCCCCACCTTTTTGTTTGTGTGTGATTTTCTTTGTTGTGCGTCACTTCACTTTCACCTTTTTTCTTCCTGCACGACAAGTACGGTGTGGGTCTTTGTGCCTGCCTGGAATGTCTTGGGAGGGGGCGGATATGGCCTTCTGGCCCCACCTAGTACTTGGGGAGGGCTGTTTCGGCAGTCCCCCTAGAGAATGGGGTTGGTTTGCCTGGTTTCGGCCAGGCAGACCATTGGAAGTACCTCAGTCCCTGTCAGGAGTCTTGCGCCCCGGGGGATCAAGGTTAAGGTCCAACCTCTTCGGAGGCCAGACCATTTCACACACCCTGTGCAGTTTGTGTTCTTCACGTTTGCGTGTGTGCACTTTTTATGCACCGGGTGCAAGTCTTTTGAGTGCGCATGCGAGATTGGACTGTTTTTTTTTTTGTTTAGTTTTTTATAACCAAACCCTGCAATTAACTGCACCACAACTTTATCCCTGACCCGTCTGGTGTGTTCCTTGGCCTTTGTGATGCTGTTTGTTTACTAAGGTTCTCTAACAAACCTCTTGAGTGCTTCACAGAACAGCTGTGTTTATACGGAGATTAATTTACACACAAGTGGACACCATTTAATAATTAGGTGACTTCTGAAGGCAATTGGTTCCACTAGATTTTAGTTAGGGGTATCAGGGTAAAGGGGGCTGAATACAAATGCATGCCACACTTTTCAAATATTGATTTGTAAAAACATGTGAAAACCATTATTTTCCTTTCACTTCACATATGTGCCAATTTGTGTTGATCTGTCACATAAAATCCCAATAAAATACATTTACGTTTTTGAAACAAGACAAAATGTGAAACATTTTCTGTAAATCACCGCAAAATGATATCGCTCACATTCACTGCATCCCCCCCTTTTTCCATATAAATAGGATAAAATAAAAGAAAGTTAGCCATACAACAGCTATCCTGGTCTTGCCTAATTAATGCAGATGGCCAGGCCAAATTTTACATTTCTCTATCCTTTTAATTCTTGCAGTAAAGCCCCAACCTGTGCTTTTTGTTGCTTGTAAACCTGTTGCTGGCCACAAATATTTTTAATGCATCCCTCTAGCATGTTATTCAAAAGGATTTGTAAAATGTTTAATGTTGCCCTTGAAGCCACATGAAAAGACCTTCCAACTGTACAGTATTTTTAATAATTTTTTTGCATAGGTATACGAGCACGGGAGTACCCAGCTTCACATTCCTTTTAGACAGTATTTTCCTATTATCCCTAAAGTAGTTCTAAAGCCTAAACATTTTTTGCAATTAGGGTAAAAAATATTTTAGGTAATGGTATCAGTCCCACACCCCCTCACTTGATCCAGCTCTGTGCCCGTCTGCAGTGGCTCTTTCCTCTCACTTCCCAGACTCACAGGATTTCCTGAGGGAATGGGAGCCATTGGCTCTTGCTGTTGTCAGCCAAATCCTATAAAAAGGGAGTGGGGGGCGGGGGTGAGCCTAAAGGACACAGGCAACACAGCTTGGGATCGAGCCTGCAGGTATGCCCCAATAGGAAGTGGCTGCCTATGGTGGCACATTAAGAAGAGAAGTCATCAGGAGAGCCAACAGGAGAAGAGGAAGAATTCCATTTCGTAGAACAGGTAAGTAGAAACCGGTTTTCAATATTAAAAAATAAAAAATTATGTTTTCAATCACGTTAATGGCCAGAATTTAACAGGATTTGCCACACCATAGACTTTAGTTAGATTTAGTGATCGAACTATATTTTTATTTTAGTGCCGATACCGATATTTTGGTCATCGGATATCGGCATTTATTTTTTTTCACAGGTACAGTTGTGGAGGGATTTGGGGGTCTAAAAGACCCCAAACCCCTCCTCTGCACTTAAAAGCATTCAAAACAGCCAAGTTTGGCTGTTTTGAATGATGTAATTTTTTTTAAATCTGGCTCCGAATACCCGGAAGTGATGTCATGACATCACTTCCGGGTTTTTACATGGAGACCCGATCAGAGCCGAATGCGGCTTTGATCAGGTCTTCTCTTCGGTGGCCGTGGAGGTAGGATGCCCGGGTCTCCCGGTGGGATGGGAGACCTGCGGAAGGCGGCGGGAGGGGGGGGGGGCACATGTCCCCTCCCCCTCCTTGTAATGACAGCCGAGTGGCTTCTCAGCCGCATCGGTTGTCATTACAAGACAGCCGACCGCCAGCTATGGACGCCGGTACCGGGGTGATGCCTCTAGCTGAAGGCATCACTCCGGTACAGCACTTTCCTGGAATATCGGTAACCTCAGGGGCCGATTCTGATATATCAGGGAAAGTGCATATCGCCCCCCCGATAGATCGGCATTGTCGATAATCGGTCGATCCCTAGTTAGATTTGCTTCCTAGATTAGGTTGAAACAGGATTTGCTGAACCTTTGGCGATTCAAAGCTGGGAAGATTTGCATATTCCTACTGATAACAGATACAGTAGGTTACAGAAAATACAAAACCCCTCTGATTACCCCAAAATTAACAATATCTAATAAATGAATAACTGGTTTAGCCAGCTGCCAAAAAAAATCACTTTCCAGTGCTCCCAAATACCATAAATTATTTTAAGCACTAGCTCCTACAAAATTTTTAATATAAAAAAAGGTGATGAATTTTAAATCCCCGTAATTAAAAACTGGAACAAATATATACATTGAAACTAAAGTCCTCAAATTTTCCACAAAACCTGGAGGCTCACCAAATATTAGGACCCCCTAATTACAAGAAGGTCAAAACACTTTTCTCCAAAGAGATGGGGGTGTCAGGTCTAATGTACACCTCCTTCCCACTCGAATGGATCTTATGTCAGATTTCCACTCCACTTAAGCTGGCCATAGACAAATCGAAATTTAGTCTGTTCAGCAGGGACCGGCGGAGTTTCAATCCATGTATAGCAGGCTAATTACACTGAAGGTGTTCTATCGATCAACTTCAGTACAACCAGCCTGACTTTTTTTTTATCACTGCAGGTGGCTATAAGGTGTCAGCAGAGCTCATAACATGATAGTGGGGAAACCTTCTGCTAGTAGAATAGCGCAATTTTAGGGATTTCCCCATCGACACTGACTGTGTTAATGGGGGAATGTATGGTCAGCCTAACTCTCCTCAAT
The DNA here is from genome assembly GCF_965119305.1 of Pelophylax lessonae. NCBI lineage: Eukaryota > Metazoa > Chordata > Amphibia > Anura > Ranidae > Pelophylax > Pelophylax lessonae. The sequence continues at coordinate 148,224,529 of NC_138774.1, forward strand.
CCTTTGGCTTGGAGCATGTAAGCAAAAAAAAAAAAAAAGAGAAAGATATCTACAAAGTGTAGTACCTCTCACAGCAATAGTCCTAAACCTTGTTGGTATTGTACTCCCTTTTATCATAAATACATTACTTTCAAAATTTCCTTTTAAATCCTTCAAATAGGGGGGTTCACAGTCAAAATAGGCATCCTACATAAATGTCCCTCCACCAATGCACCCGCACCCACACAAGGACCTCTTCAGCTTGCTTCAGATCAGGTGGAACCACAAATATACTTGGGCCAGGAATTAATGACCCTTTTCTCTTACAAAGCGAGTCAAAAAGGCATGTTTTAGAATCACTCCACCATTCCCAGACCCAGCGTTCTTCCCTCTTGACCAATGAAACCACTTCTGCCCTAGTTCGAGAAGTAGGCAAGACTGTTGCTTTTTAAATTCTGTTCCTGGCTTTAGTTCCTATTCACTTAATATGAAAACTATACACTATTATCTATCTACAAAAAAAAAAAACACAACACACCCATAGCGAACTAGCTGGAAAGCTCTAGTCTTTGAAATCTAAAAACGATGTTCTGTTAAAAACAAAAATCCCAAAAATATACCAAAAAAAAAAAAAAAAAAAAACTTAAGCACCCCCCCCCCCCCTTGTTGTCCTCTGCAATCCGCTAATCTCCGGCCACAGTCTAGGTCCCGTGCCACCATCTTGGTCCTCCCCAATCATTGGGAGGTGGCTGCCTCTATGGGTCCTTTCAGTCTACCACCAATGAAATGCACCAGGCCTGTCCATGGTCCACAGTCTCCCAGGATATGGAAAGAGATGGCCAACAGAGAGGCAGCATTCATAACTTGAAAGCTGTACAGGCCAGAAAATGGTCTACTGTTGCTGTTGGATAATATTAATCTTGAGGTTTAATAGAATTCTGAATGAAAATACACTTGTAGATATATGATAAAGGACCTATAGCAGCAGGTCACACTTTATTCTTTCTTATCAGGGCTTACAGTGCCTTGAAAAAGTATTCATACCCCTTTAAATTTTGCACATTTTGTCTTTTAACAACCAAAAACATAAATGTATTTTATTGGGATTTTATGTGATAGACCAATACAAAGTGGCACATAACAAAGTGGCACATAAATGTGAAGTGGAAGGAAAATGATAAATGGTTTTATAACTTAACAAATATCTGAAAAACGTTGCGTGCCTTTGTATTCAGCCCCCCTGAGCCAATACTTTCCAGAACCACTTTTTGCTGCAATTACAGCTGCAAGTCTTTTTGGGTATGTCTCTACCAGCTTTACAATTACACATTAGAATCTTTATCACGGTGAAGCCTAGTGGTGTCTGAAAATACTCATCATATATAACAACTGCACCCTTGTCTTTAAACCAACTGCTTATTAAAAGGTCTGCGTCTATAAATTGCCACTGCATGTATAATTAGTTTATACAATCAGTCATGCAGTCCCTAGACGGCTAATCCTGTAAATAATTCTAGCTTTCAAACAATTTGAATGCAAGAGGAACATCCACTGGAAAGGAGAGCATGTCATCGGTCTTCTCTTCTATTACTCTTATGTATCCATCACAGCACATGTTAAAAATAGCTTTAAAAATACATCTAAACCTTAACACTTAGACCAAATAAATTGTTTTACATGTTCAAGAAAAATGCCGAATTCACAAAGCTTTAAAACGAACTTAAGGAATTTTTTTTCTAGCCATCCGACAGTCTAATAAAATGTAAATATTAGTCACAAAAAAAAAAAAAAAAAAAAAAGAAAGAAAAGAAAGAAAGGGAGGAAGATACTTATTCTGGTGTGTTAGCTTTGTGAATTAAGTCTCATGTTAAAGTAGAACTGGACAAAACTTTTTTTTTTTCACTTTGGATAGCGCAAGAGAGAGTTATAACCCGTTAAATGGTGAAAAAAAAAAAAAAAATCTATGTCCCATTGCCGAGATTTACCTTCACTTCCGGTTGCATAACCAAACAGGAAGTGAGAGAGGAAATACCTGAAAACTATGGGAATTCTTTGGGGACCCCATGTCACCAGAACTAGTGTCCCCATTGGAAGATTACTTTTCTGGGGACAACCCAAAACTTGGGGTTCTCTTACTTTCACTTTCAATGAGAATGGTAAAATAGGACAAATAGAGAGGGTGCATCTCCCTAATGGGGACACAGACAGCAAAAAAACCTGACAGGTAATCTAATCTCTCTCCACTCTATACAAAACCAACAAAAAAAAAAGTTTTGCCTTTATTTAGACTTTAAATATTTAGTCTTTTTCCTGATGATCCAACCAGCAGGGTGTATCCACAGACACTTCCTTTCCTAGGGTGACAAGACTTACTCAATTCAGTTAAAGAATTCTCATATTTAAAATCCAAAGTCCTCTGATTTCCCCCCCCCCCCCCCCCGAGACCTGCAGTAATAACCATGTTCTCCTGCTGTAGGGGTTAATACAGCCATTGGACCGGTCATAGGCACTTGCCAATAGTGAAGACTATGCCCATCCTTTCTGCCCCTCTCCTACATTCATGGAAGGTGTACCAGCAATGAAAAGTACTTTATGCATGGAGGACAGGTGGATGAATGAATGGTCTGCCTCCTCCATTCATAGAGTGATTTCATTGATGGAAGCCGGGAGGTGGGGGGGGGGGGGGGGGTGGAGAGGACGGGTATAGTCAGCAATTGTGGGTATTGGATATTTTGGGCCTATGATAGGTCCAGTGGCTGTATTAACCCCCACAGCACTGTATGATTACTGCTGTGGGGGTATGGGGAGTGGGGTCAGAAGACTTCAGATTTCACTAAGACAGCTGCCAACAGCACAAGGAACATTTCTCTCTGAAGTATGAGCCCTTATGTGTTAAAACAAGCCCACACTGACCACTGACCTCTGTAGCTGCCTGCACTATAAAGTAATTCATTCAATGTTCCCAGCAGAAAAGTTGAAGTCAATAAAGACAGCAGCTGTACTCATGCTGGTACCCTCTCCCAGAGCAGCTGCTCTGATCTTGCTGTGAGATACGTAGGCTAGAAAGCTGCCAAGTCACAAGATTGCCCAATGACTTCAGTGCTTCTACTGTGAAAATACAACAGTGCTTCTACTGTGAAAATACAACTGTATTTTCCAAAAGTACTATAGAAAGTAAGTCAGGTTGGATCAAAAGGCAAGAGCCTGTGACACGTACCAGGGGAGCTGCATGCTGTCAATTTTAATTATGTTATAAATGTTAGCATGATGGTACTGCTTTAAAAAAGCGAGTTAGCGCCCCTTGTGGCTGAAGGCCATACTACACCAGGCCCCACACCTAAAGGAGAACGTCTTTTCACCTGCAAATGGCACCTGTTCCGGCACCGAATACAAAGTCAATTTGAGGGAAATAGTGTTGAACACAGACTTGCTCCCACCAGCTCTTTATACGTGCTACACTTTACTGTTAAGTCCAAAGGCATGGAGGGCAGTTGCTATATACTTTGCAAAACCTAGCACACTTGTGGTCCAGGCCCAGTTCATAAGTAGAATCTGCTTCACAACAGGCCCCACCTTAGGGTCCCTGCTGCTTAGAAGGCTAGACCATACAACCACCAATCAACCCCTCCAACAAGAACCTCTGTTACCAGCCACCACCTCCACCTCTCCAAAACCGTCTGCTTCTCCTTTTTATCTTGTAATTCTTTGGTCACCCAAAAGGTTAACGTGAAGGTTTACACTTCGTTTCCGGTCCCCTTACAATGTAGGATTCCACTCCTACTGTGTTCTCGGTATATCAGACTGGACAATTCACTTAATTAGCAACTTTGTCCACTGAATACAGTTGACATACACAAACAGTTCAACACAAACAGTTTTCCATCAATCACATCACACAATGCAACAGGGTATTCGGTGAACAGCGCTATATTATACGTCTCATACCTTTGGCATATAATAATTCCCAACCAAACAAACTCTTATAGATGTATCAGTTGGAGGGTTACGACAAACCATTTCTGGAAAGGGTTTTTGCAATTATCAGCTTTCATTTATGTAAACCTTTATCTCAAAAGGAACAAAACCGTTTGCTGTAACTGCTTATAAGTTATTAGCTGGAACTTGGCTCTGATTTGTTACTGTATTTAAAGGAGAAGCTCCAATCAAGTTTGTGTTTATTAAAAAAGTCAGCAGCTACAAATAGTGTAGCTGCTGCCTTTAACAAACACACACTCACCTGTCCCAGGATCCAGTGATGGGCTCACCCGAGCTGCTCCTTACCTCGCTCTTTGGTACTCTACGCTGGCATCTCAACAGTGAGCACCTGACTGACAGCTTGCGGCTTTACAGCCGGGTAACCGTTGCACTGTGCACAGTGAATGGTCCTGCAGTCTTCTGGGAAGTGGGAGCGTGTACCTATCAAAACCAGGTACCCGCCACCCCCCAAATAAAAACCTACTATTTGGTGAAGAGGTAGGGAGGAGGAGGAGGCCTTAAAGCAGAACTTTATTTTTTGGGTGGAGCTCCCCACTAAGTTGTTCCCAGCTTATTGCTCTCCACCATGACTGCCCTGACCCCCAGCTCTGCCACCCTCTGGACACTGAACAGTCTTCCTGAGCCTTGTCCGATTACCAGCTATCCAAAGGAGCATTGTGGCCCCTCTGTATTCCTGTGTAAATGCAGTTGCTGAAGCAGTGAAGCAGACATTTCAGTGACAGGAGTTTTATGAAGTTATGTAGAGGAAAGGGTTGCTATGCACAATTAGTATACAGAGGGTTGCTGTGAAATTTGGTGCTGTTGGAGGCTAGGATACAGTTGTGGCTGCTGTATACATTTGCCAGATTGGATAGCCAATGATTGGGCAAAGGGTGGTAACTACCTGGGCATTAGAGGGATAGCGGCTGTACAGAGGCCTCAGCTCTGAAGTTTTAATGTCATATGCAGAAGTCCATGTGCAATCTGCAGCATTGCCATTAGAAATCATGTGCCCCCTACAGCCTACCTGACAGACCGGTGCCCCCCCAATGACCCAATGTGGCCCAGTACATAAAGCCTGCCTGCACCCCCATTCAAGTCCTGGCTGCACACCCTTCAAGTTATACAATGTAAAGTGACATCCATTTTTGTAACCACTCCTGCTTTTTGAGAATACCCACTAGCAGCTGGCAGGCAGCTCTCCAGTTTTCTTCTTGTTCCCTTCAAGCTGCTCACCTTAATAAATTTTCAAATGTTGACAATTGTGTTAAACCTGGCAGTGACTGGACCGACTTCTGCTCTAAGCTGCGGGTCCTGTCCGGGGGATGGGTCGCCAGCCTCCAGGGACTGGATGTGCGTTTTTTTTTTTTATTTATCTGTACTATTTTCTGGGATGTTCTCTGACCTGATGATGTTATTATCTGTACTCCATATTTGCTGGTGTGCTGTATTTCGGTATATATTGTGTATTGCCCTGTTCGCATGTGATTTTTGTAATTTGTATCACTGTGCGTTTTTCTCAAAAAATCTTTCTTTGATTAAAAAAAAAAAAAAAAAAAAAAAAACCTGGCAGTGAAGTCCACCCAATGCAGCTTCCTTTATGGGGCAACAATGCTGTACAGCAGAGTTGCCACTCTCATGTAGGCTGTGCCTACTTGCTGTACAGTGGGAGATAAAAATGTTGCAAGGAGTGTGACTATAAAAATTGTCATTGCTGATTCCTAAACCGGTGACTTGTCAGTCAGCAGCTGGTGACACCTAGACCTGACTACGGCTTTCCAAATAGGCAGAACTGCCTCCATTGTGGAAACCCTCCCACTGTGAGCTACAGTGCCTAGAAGAGGGAACGTAGGAGACACAAATGAAGGAGGATTTCGCTCAATCAGGAAGGCAAAGAACATTTTGTTTATACTGTTAATCTTGAGCATCACATAGTAACTGTATTTTGTACATATTAGGACTGTCATACAGAAGCCTTCAGCTTTACTTTAAACGTAAAACTCCAGCCAGAACATATCAAGTTTGACTCCCTGTAAGAAGAGTGGGAAGTGCTAGAACCCAGGTAGGGCATTTATTACTGGTCATGTTCCTGCATTGTCTGTGTGGCCATTGATATATGAGGAAGAGGATTTTTTTGGTTCATGTAGACACCAACATAATTTAATAAAGTGAAAATAAAAAAAAAAATAAAAAAGTTTTGGCTGAATTTTCACAAAATAAACATTTCTTATCCATCATAAAAAATGTAGTTAAGCATATGCCACAGCATCTCAGGATCATTCTCCTTCCTGATAGCATAATTAACCCAACAGATATAGGACAGATTACAGTGACTGGTTCATCTCTTTAGAAATCACCTGAACATTTTCTGCCTTAATGCAAGATTGGTTTTAAACTTTATATGCCAAGAGAACAATTTAAACACTAAACTTTAGGACAGTCTATAGACTTAACAACCAAAATGTACATTTACCTGAGCAGTCTCCAGGGGTCTCTTCATTCTCAATGGTCTGTGTTCCCTCTGCTGGTTTTGCTGCCATAATTGTGTCACTAAGGAAGAATTCATCATGTTAGAATATTTCTGCACATAAATATGGCCTGTTAAGAAAAAGACTGAGTGCATATAAGGCTTATAATTAGTGAGAATGCTCATCAATGTTCCCCTTCAAACTAAGCACAGACTTCATTTGAATACACTAGGCGATATCCGATTGACAGCACATTGCCCATTCAAGCCATATGTGATGTAGGATTGTGTTCCGGAGCTCAATGCCTGAGCTACCAAATGGTTCAGTTGCTAACATCTGAATTTACATTCAACATTTTTAATGGTAACAATGCTTGTAAAAAAACAACAAATATAGTATAGAAATATTAATAGCGGGGGGGGGGGGGGGGGGGGGGAAGAGTACCGCGCTTTAAAGGTGCTTAATGTAAAGTTACTAAATAAATATATAAATCGTGTGCAAAATACTGCATAAAAGTGCCTAAGTGCTTCTATATATGGTGTGTGGCTTATAACCATATGTGCATCACAACATTATTGATAAATAATAATAAATACTAAAATATTGCTCTTAAATACACAGTAAATAATCTCTAGTAGGTGATAAATTAATAAAATTCTGAATAATAAATTATAGTGCTCTTGAATCCCTGGAAGAAGCTGCGTCGGAACGCGTAGGACAGCCAACCGGAAGTGACGTATCGGCAACCTATTGACCCATGTCGGCTTTGTTATGCTACTGAAAAAGACGGAAACAATGTGAGTGTTATTCTATTTATATTTTAATAAAGTACTGGATATACTTCACTATATTGGCCCATTTATTTCGGAGATTTAAAGGTCCCTTATACATCTCCTGGCATACCGATCCCGAAACAAGGAGGAAATTCGGTTACCAATAGCTGTATCCAAACGCCATAGAGGAGGAAGGAACACATCTCTGAGGCACATATCATAAGGTGTATTATAAAGGGAATGGAGGTGAGCGCTTAGGACACCTAGTGGTCACTTCACGGAAGAGCACCTGCATGCAATTTGGAGAGAAGATTTGTTTGATCACAGTTTATTAATTTTAAGGACACTTTGGCACTTTAATATTTATACCCTTTAATATTTATACCACCCAATTGTGTATTTATTGTGGATTCAAGAGCACTATAATTTATTATTCAGAATTTTATTAATTTATCACCTACTAGAGATTATTTACTGTGTATTTAAGAGCAATATTTTAGTATTTATTATTATTTATCAATAATGTTGTGATGCACATATGGTTATAAGCCACACACCATATATAGAAGCACTTAGGCACGTTTATACAGTATTTTGCACACGATTTATATATTTATTTAGTAACTTTACATTAAGCACCTTTAAAGCGCGGTACTCCCCCCCTGCTATTTGTATCTGAATTGTGAAGGTTACCAATAATAGTACCTGCAGCATTAAAGGAGATAATTAGTTGCAACATAAGGACAGCGCGAGAATTACACAAACCCCCTTTGAGTATAGAAATATTGTTTATACAAAAGCAAACAATATTACATACAATTTACAGTCTAAAAAAACTCACATATTTAAATGTGTTTTGGTGTTTGAGGGCATTCCATATTGCATTTATGCAACAACTGCTCAGGCTGTTTAAAGTGAATCTGTGGCCAGGCCATGTTATTCAATAATTAACATATTCAATTATTAACATATCGTTAGCGAGCAGTAATAGTGCTTTAAAGCAAGTTCTTACTGACCTCTCTAGCTGCAAGCACCAAGAAGCATTTTATCCTCATGTTCACAAGAGAAGCACTGGAGAGATTCAAGTTATTCTCGCAGGCAGCCAAGCTACTTATGCTGTGAATTGGAAACTGAATGGTCTCACAGTACCTAGAGGTCCGGTCAGTGCGGACTGAATGCCCATTATCCTGGCCTCCAGGATTTACAACCCTTTTAAAAGTGTGCTGGTCCCAACAAGGTGTTTGCCACCTCAAGGACTTTTTAATTTACATTTTTGCTAACCACTGGGAGTATAGATATTGCTTTACTTCTGGTACTGCAATGCTGGAACTTTGGCTGTGCAATCCTACAGCTGCAGAGTTGCTTGAAGCCACTTTGCCTGGCCCTGCTCTCCTTTTGCCCAATCACACGTTGCGTTCGATTATGTGAACTTATTCACTAAAATGCAAAGGGGAGTCATTACTGAAACTGGAGCAGACAGAAGCTGTGCATAGTAACCAATTGGAATCTAGCCATAGCTTAAGTTTTGAAAATGAAAGCCTAGATGCAAGTTGTTGCTATGTGCAGCTGCTGCAGAATCTGTCAGCTCCAGTCTTCATAAACTCCCCATATAGTATTATGTGATTGGACAGTGGAGGGAAGGGGCAAGCAGTTCGGCTGCTGTGTAGCGAAGCATATGTCTAGTGTCCAAGCGCCAGGAGGCTGGCTACAGTAAGAATGTAAATTGTAAATAAACCTAGTTAACTTGAAGGCTCCCCTTTATAAAACAAATAAATAATAGTGCACATTTTGCAGGAAAATGTGCATTTATTAATTTTACAGGAGCCTGTCAAGCATTGTACCCACGATCCATGTTAGCTGCACTTTCCCATTGACCGTGATTTTGGTTCTGCGTGCAGGACTTTTGGAAGTCTATGGGAAAGCACAGCCAGCCCGCTTGAAAACCACAAGTACACGGTCCTGCGGCCAAAGCGCAGCAGATCAGTGTCAAGCTGCCCTAAAGAATACACAAAAAAGACTTGCAAGTAAACAGTTTTTTCTTTTAACATAAAAGATATTTTTTTTAAACCTAGTTCTAATCCTAAAAATATTATTTAAAAGTTAAGGCATTGAAAGAAAAACTTGAAACAAGCTGTATGTAATCAGAACCTTTGCAAAGGTTTGTGTGACTTCTCTATAGACCTAAATAGTACTGAATACAAACCCCATTGACAGAGAGGAGTGTAGTACATAATCACAAATGAGCACTAAAAGTTAAGAAATCCCTAGCCTTTCCAGGGAAATATTGTAACCGGCTTCAAGAGTCTGAAGTATTCCAACAATATACGTTTCCTAGTCTGAACTAGACAATATTTTTGGAAAATGACCCTGTGAGTAGTCAGGCCAAGGAAAACGTTCAGCCTAGTTTGGCCAGTTTCAAACTATGGAGGAGCAAATATCAAGAAATAGATTTAGCAGACTGACACTTGAGCTGGCAATGCCGGTGATCCGTTTATTTATATCTGCGCGAGACAATACGCATCGCTTGTGAAATTAAGAGTCAAAACAAGGAGGAAACCATCACGTGTTTGTTTTGACAAGCGACATTTTAGAGTTCCATAAAAGAAAACTACCACAAATAATCCTCACACAAAATCCCAGTTCATGTTGGGTCAGTGCACAAATGTCTGCATTGTGTTTTTCACAACTCTTGGAAATCTCCCTTCTGAATTTCTGCTTTAAAAAACATAAGAAATAAGAAGTTTCTTGTTAAAGACCAGGAACTAATTTTTGGAAGAAAAAAAAAAAAAAAAAAAAAAAAAAAAAAAGTACCTTCTATTTTGGGGTAACAGACGTATTGTGAGATAGGGTTTCTTTTGTATGATATGGTTATTTTGCCAAATTTTACAGAATGTAAAATAAATCCATCAGGGTAAACAATTCACCAGTGAACCTACAAAGTAAAATCAGGCTGTACAAATAGATTGAGGAGGCTCATTTCTAGGTTGGTAGGGGAATTATTCAAGTGTAAAGTGCAGTATTTACTATCATTTTTGAAACAGGACTATTCCAGCTAGTCTCAACAAGGGTTCTGTGGAGGATGCTAGGATTTCCTTGAGCTCTGGCTGATTGACCTCCTATTTAAATGGTACCTTCATAGTTTCAGAGCCAACACCACTTGGTAAAGCCAGGAGAACAACACAAATTACGTTTTTAGATGTATGCAAGGATGGAATCTTGAGAAAAGAAACAAAGGAACTGCGCTCTTACATCATAAAATACATATCACCATAGTGAATAAAGAAAAAGTGAATAGACAAATACACCTTAAATTTAAATGATAGAAAATACATAAAAACTGTGAAGTCCATATATAATCTCACACGTGAATAAAGTCCCAAGTATAGGAAAGGTTCCTCTCCACCAGAATGCAGAAACACTATACACTCACCAGACTTAATTGACCCCTATTACAGGGAGTCAAATTGCGCATATGGGAAAATCCAAGATATCATTCATGGAGGTCATAAGAATGAATTCAAACCGCTGCTGTCATCCATTCAATATGTATATAAATAGCGTATTCAAAGCTCCAGTGTTGCCATATAGAAAGGGAGAGGAAGTAACACTCTCATGGTGCAGTATTTCAAATCATTTATTTAAAAAAGAAGGTTGTATTGCACTTACATCAAAGACGACAGGGATTAGCATCGGAAAACCCCAGGGTGGGTGGAGTTTGAGATAAGTCATTCCCGGTCAGCTGGAACGCATCTTGGATTTTTTCCATATTTGCAATTTGACTCTCTGTAATAGGGGTCAATTAAGTCTGGTGAGTGTATAGTGCATCTGCATACTGGTGGGAGAGGAACCTTTCCCATACTCATTGCAGACGTGATTCACGTGTGGGATTACATCATTTTATGATAGATAGATATATAGATAGATAGATAGATAGATAGATAGATAGATAGATAGATAGAAGTGCGCAGTGCCTTTGCTTTTCACAGTACAGGCTTTTTTTACACTTTACAACACACAGCTCCTTATTGTAGTTTATTTGTTTTTTGTTTATTGAATTGTGCGGGTTTAGAACCTATTGGGTTCCTATATTTTTACATTTTTTTTTTTTTTTTTTTTAAAAACGGTGGCATCCTGACCAGCGCTGTAAGGGCTGCATTCTTCTTACTGTATCCCAATATGAGGGTCATTTTTCCTCATAGACCCCTGTTGAATTGGTTTTAGTAAGTGTTCCGCAAAACTTGAAACCTATTTTAGGGGGTTCCTCAGGTGTAAAGGTTGAGAAAGGCTGGACTACATATTTTTTACTGAAAAAAAGGTGCCTTGGCGAATATGTCATCAATGTGCTGTAGACAGAAGGAATTAAATTTCTTTCTTCCTCCCCAATGATCAGACTGCAACACTGTAGCTTTGAAGCAAATTAAAAAAAGACAAGCGACTGCAGCAGGGGATAATCTGTGTAGACAAATTGTGAAGGCAAGAACTTCACAGGCACCAGGACTTTCATAACTAGGTCCTCTGAACCAACATTTTAGTGCTTACCCTGGATGATGCCTGCATTAAGATGGTACAAAAGGTTCACGAGTCATTTGCCATGCTGCTGAGAAAATCAATTTGGTACAGTGCCCTTAAAGTTGACCAATAATGAAACTTATTATAGTCATGTTAATAGCCTTGCTGAAATGGATAGCATGGCTAAATGCCTTTTTTTTCTAGGAAATTCAAGAATTTAAAACTTGTGTAAAGACAAAACCCTAACCAAAAGTTTTGAAAGAGCAGGGAATGGTTAGGACCCACATCTGTTTTTTTTTTTTCCCTTGGCCATGTCCGGTCATGGAGCCTTCCCTCCTGTTGCGCTCAACAGGCAGAATTTCCACCAAACCCAACCCATTCACCTAAATGGGGTCTTGCTGCAACCACACGTGCTTACGGCAAGTGGACTGGGTTTTAAGGGGTTAAAACAGGCAATAAGACGGCAGCATAACACTTCTGGTCTGCCTGTCGAAGTGCCTTCTGAAGAATGATCCCCCATCGATCACTTCAGAAGGCTAATGCGAATGTAAACTAGCACTTAGTATTTCCAAAGTGTGTATACTTTGTCATCCAAAGAATCCCTTACCCGAAAATGGACGCCAAAATATCAGCTAATGTTACAAATTAAAAAAAAAAAAATCAATTTCACTCATCTGTAAATTATACTACCCTCCCCCTACCTCCTTTTTTTATACATTTGTTTATGAGTAATATATGTTCCTCATTTATAGCAGAGGCTTGCAGTATTTTAAACAAATGTTTTTCATCCACCTCTGTGTGCTAGTAGTAATGCAGACCATCTGGTTGGAGTGAATTGTTTTTTTTGAAAATGTAACAGGAGGAAATGCCTTTGGTGCATGGGGTCACATTCAGCCAGTAATTACATAGAAAAAAAAAAGAAAGACAAACATTATGACCAGCAGCTATTTTACATACCAGTCAAAAAAGGTGGTCTTGAAACATTGACTCCGCTACAAGATCTCTAGAGTTTTAGAACAAATAATACTAGAAAGTAACAATGGAAATGGGAAGGGGCAACTTATTTAAAAAGCACACAAAGACCTTGCAGATGACTTGACAAAAGAGACGATTGTTTTATAAAAGCAACAAGTAAAGGGATTCAAACATTCTTTGTTTTTAGCTTTGTTGTTCGTCACATTACGAGTTTTATTATTTTCTTAAGGCATTTGAAAAACTGAGCAGTCTCCTAAAATGTGGCAATATAATACCGGCATGCTGATTACAGTTAAAAAATAAAAACAAATTAAAAAAGGGGAATTGTTTTTTTTTGGAAAAAAATAAAAAATAAAAAAATGGAGACCTCTGTTCCTAACCAATCTATCTGCTTAGGGTGGACAGTGGCATAGTGTGTGAAAACTAGTCGGGAAGGCATGGCGGCTCAGCGGTTCGCGTCCCTTTGTCACACAGGGAACCTGGTTCAGTTCCAACATAAGGCATGTACGTACGCTTGTGTTTGCATGGCTTTTCTGCTACAACTTGCACAGCTCAAAACACATGATTGGGTTAACCTTCTCACTCAGTATATTGTCCCTAGTATGTGTGAATGTCTATAGGACAATACTAAAAGCTCTCTGAAGTAAATTCCTAAAGGCCAAAACACAAAAGTTATGAAATGTTTCAGTGCCATGTAAATTCACACATTTATCATTGCAGTTCCACTTGTTAAACTTGACCCAACTTTCTGAAAATGCTTACAATGCTGTTAGGGGGCTTGGGTGAAAGATCAAAAGGTCTAGGACATCTCATCTTAGAGACAGAAAAAAAAGAATTGAGGACACAGATTCTTCAATTCCTTTCTCTGCAGCCTCAGCTGCATTGTAGATCAATGAACAGGAGACAGAGGCTCCCAATTGGCTTGCTGCCACGCTGCATGCACATAGGGGGGAATCAGATGTGGGCAGGACAGGGAGGGGGATTGGAGTGGTGGGGTAATTACAAAAGTATGTCCAGTGTCTACGTCTCTGCATCCACCAGCTGAAAGCAGACGAAGAGAGATGCGCAAAAAACACTTTCAGCAGCTGCAGAGAGCCGCACAGGGCATTATTCTCTTATGGCTCCCTGCCCCACTGATCCCTCTGCTTTCTGGTCCGAATTGAATATTAAAATTTAATTAAAAATAGTGTTTTTGGTGCTTCGATGCAGTGAAGATTGGCTTTATGTTTCAATGTTTTTATTGGATTTTTTGTAAGAAAAAGATTTAACAGCGCACACGGAGCCAACATGGCTCAACCATTGTCTTTGAGGGCATTAAATTTCACAGAATACATGAAATACAATGGTGCCAATCAGAAAATTACAATAGCAAAAATGAGAAACCAATAAATCAGTAACAGGAACCGTAAGCTCAGGTTGGGCATCCATGAAGATTGGCTTTAAATCGTCATTGTTCCATTGAAGAAATTGGAAAAAGAACCTAGGAAGGGAATTAGAGCACCTTGGATGGGCCCAAATTTGAAGTACAGCTAAGTCCTGCTTTTGCTACGCATCCATCATCTGTTGTAACCAATTATAAAAAGTACTCCTTTAGTGGTATATGGCACCTAGCCACCAAATTGCATGGTTCCTGGGCGATCCCCAAACTGCTTCCATGGATGCCCAGAGCTAGGCATAATTTTTTCATATGTGATGGGTCTTTCAGATAGACTTGTTACCACAACAGTCTGGGCTAACTTTTACATATCCTTTAAGCACCATGCCCCAAGTGAGGTTCTTCTCAAATCAAAGACAAGGGCATTGTAAAAAAATACCAATTCACACTCATGACCTACAAATGGTCACAAAACTAAAAAGATCTTTGTAAAGATATGTATATTGTGTTAACATTTGATCTTTATCATGCTTAAATACGTTTTGATATTATACAGTAGACAATAGCAACCATTCTACAAGACCCATACACAAACCAATATTGCTCTAATAAGACACCTTCCTTGTCAGCCATTTATTATTCAAAAGACCCATCTTGTTGGACCCAGTCAAGGAAATCCCAAAACTTACATCAATTCCTGCTGAACCAGCCGAGATTTAAACCATCTATGGGTGGCCTTATATTTAAAAAGCTTTCCTGGGTGCACAGTGTGGCAAGTTACATAGGCCTAACAAGGAGATAGGTTAGTCTGAAATGCAGGCACTGCTACTGTGAAACCCAGCTATATAGATAAAACTGAACACCCCTCCTACAAGGTGGGGGGGGGGGGGGACTCAAAAAACTGACAAAACACATTTTTAAACTTCTTGCTTTTGAAGGATACAAGAAGAAAATATGCTCTTTAGTAAACTTGTTAACTGTTTTACAAGATAAAAACACCAGCTTGATGTTCAGAAGACAAGCTTCTAACTACAGGAAACACGAAGGAAGTTTCTGACACAGCAGGCAACCTTCATCCTTGTGGATGCAAGATCAAAAGACCAAGCGCAATGCAGACATTTATCACTTCCCTCCCTGCCACCAGCCCATGTCCATAAAAAGCTCCTGAGAATTTCTGCTGGAACTCGGAGCAACCTCAAATAGAACAGCAAATACTGCAGTGTTTATGCTCCCACATGCTAGTGGATATTTGATTATCACAGCATGCCAGAAGATTCTATGATCTTTTCTGCTAGGAGAAGATTTTAGAGCCCAGATGCAGACAAATCTTTTGGACCCCTCTTTGATGTTCTTCTATGATTGCCCATGCTCTTTTGTTATGGTTCCATTTAACCACTTGCTAACCAGCCAGTAATAATTTTACTTCTGGTCAGCAGCTCCCCTGGACTTAGCGACATGCGAGTAACATTGCACCAAACTTCATTGCACCCCCTGCCTCTTTTGCGGTGTTTATCAGCAGGCTAGAGTTCACAAAAGTTCGTCAGCAGGCTCGCAGCCCATGATTTTGGCTGTGAACCTGCTGATTGCTGTGGCCAACCACAGCACAGATCTGCTCGTGTGTTAGTAAACACAACACAGATCTGTCTTTTTTTTTTTCCTCCCGATTTCACTTACCCTTCAGAGCTGAAATCAGAAGAAAAGCCAGCCAACCTGTAAGTGAGTAAAATCCGCACACATACACTTGTTAGGCACACAGTTAACCCTTTGATTGCCCTCCTGATCACCCCTGTTATCCAGCCAATGTATTATCACTGATCCCTGTATTAGGGTCACTAGCGAAGTCCGAGTCAGTCAGTTAGCATCTCTCCTAGCCAGTGTCTGATTGCCTGCTACATTATCACCGTCACAATATAAGTCACTAATCACCGCCATTACTAGTATAGGATCTGTCCGGGTCCATATCCTTGTCAGTTTTAAAACTTTACAGGTGTCCCCAAAAATGCAGTGTTATCAGGATCAGCACCGATCATTGCCAGCACTTGCAACATGTAGCAAAATACATTTTGGCCTAAATTACTGAAGAGTTTTGATTGATTTTATTGGCTATGTTTTACAACAGATATTAGAATATAGGTGTTTTTGCAACATCTTCAGTCCCCCCCCCCCCCCCCCCATCTATGTAAGGAATTAAAAACCAAGCGGTGATCAGATGGTTGATTAGCCGTTTTAACCACCCCTCCTTCTTCTTTGCAACCACCCACCCACAACTTAAGGAGGGATTATAGTTTTTTTTTTTTTTCTTCAAATTAACAAACATGTTATACTTACCTGCTCTGTGCAGTGGTTTTACACAAAGCAGCCCAGATCCTCTGCTCCTCGGGTCCATCACCGGCACTCCTTGCCCCTCCGCCCAACGGTGCCATTGTCTCAGCCAATGAGGAGGAAGAGTCCTGGACAGCCAAGACTCGTGCAACAATGCTTGATCAAGATGGGGCTCAGGTAAGTATTGGGGGGGGCTGCTGCACACAGGTTTTTTATCTGAATGCATTCAGATAAAAATCCTTCTGTCTTTAGAACCATTTTAACATTCACCTGAAATGTGTCGCACACATGCAATAGGGCACAATACTTTGCGTTGTGTGAAACCTAACATGGTCTGTCAAGTTGACATGCAGACACCTGTCAAACTTGCCCTTTTAAGTCAATAGGGTTGCACTGAAAACACAAACTAAACACTTTACAGTTTATTGCAGTCGTTGCAATATTTTATGTCACACTGTATTTGCACAGCAGTCTTTCAAACGCTATTTTTTTGGAAGAAATACACTTCTAGGAGAAAAAAAAAATGCACACACGCACACAAAACAAAAAAAAGGTAGCCTGAATTTTTGTGAAAGAGGAGATAGATAGCCAACATGTCATGCCCTAAAATTGCGCAAGCTTGTGGAATGGCGACCAACTACGGTACTTAAAAATTTCCATAGGCGACGCTTTAAAAATGTATAATGGTTACCAGTTTAGAGCTACAGAGAAGGTCTAGTGCAAGAGTTATTGCTCTTGGGGTGATAACTCAGGTATGGTGCGAACACAGCTGCAGGCATCAACCCAATACAATCCGTTGAAGCTGAAGGCTGCATATTTGCGTTACGTCGGCGTCTAGGAGTTAAAGTACATTTGCACTTTTCCTTGCTGCCCTTGTGAAGTCCCACAAATATCCGGTCAGTAAATTCCACCTAATGCAGCTTGGTGTGATGGTGTGGCTGCGTTGCTCCTGAATGTAGAGTGGAGTTGCCACTTGTAACGGAACAGGGCACCCCGGACCGGGTACCTCCATTGACAGATGCTCTCTATATGGAGATATTGCTGGCAAATATGAAGTAATCATTCCAAACCATTACTTATCTGTCTTTAGATTCCAGTGACAGTGAATACTGTCACACCACTCACTTAGGCTGTGCCCGTTTCCACTAAGGCTACGTTCACATCTTGCCGTTGCTATTTACAGGCGTCTTTTCCGCGTTTAAGGCGTTTTAAGGTTGACAAGTGACCAATGGAAAAAATAAAAACGCCTGTAATCTGCCCAAAAAGAAGCTCATGTACTTTTTTGAGCGTTGGGCGTTTTGCTTAAAACGTCAAAACGCTCAGATGTGAACAGGGGCCATTGAAATGAATAGGATTTTTCTTGTTGGGCGTTTTTTGAGCTGATCCTAGAGCAGAAAAACGCCCCAAAACGCCTACATGTGAACTTAGAATAACTGTAGGATGAAAAATGTTGCAGGGGGTCACTATCACTGCTGAATCACAAGTTTGTAGCTTGTCACTCAGCATCTGTTGCTTGTATAGAATGTCATAAAGAGCATACATGCTGCATTTATCTGTACTGCATCGCACATCACATCAGCATTGCAGTGTTACAAGGGCACATAAATCACAATGGTTTTCTATGTGCACTAGCAGCGACCTGTGTTTATCCAGCCCGGAAATATGCAGGTCACTGCACATTGTGTTAAAAGCCCTTAAAGTAGTTGAGGGTTTTTTTTAATACTTGCCTAGGTGGATGCAGCATCAGCCCAATGTTGCATCTGTCCCCCGCCAGCTCTATGGTGAGAACAGAGCAATCAAACACCCCTGATTGCTCGGTTCTCAGTGTTCTGTGAGCAGAGAGCTGGTGACTGTCAGTTACCACCAGCTCCCTGCTCTGGTGTTAACATTACGGCCAAATAGCGAAATGACTCAGATCTGTTGTCACCTGCAGTAGAATTACAGGAGGTATTAAACCCCATAACTGAATATTTTGTATTTTACTAGTCCTAAAATGTGGTGAAGCATATTTTTTCTTCCCCTTCACCTGTTGATCCTGCCAGCAACACTTTCTGTCCTCAGGGGTTTCCACTGTGAACGGAAGAACAATGGAGACACCTTTGGGCAGCAGCATTGTCAGTTTGGAGAGAGGGTAGGGTTAGATGCTCACACTAGAAGATTTAGAGCAAGTTAAAGCCATACTTCAGCTGACACTTTAAGCAGTTTATTTTTTTTTTTATTATTTTGTGATAATAAAAAGGTTATACATTAAATAAATAAAAGCTGACCTTATCAGTGTAAAAATGGTTCATCTCCACCCTCTAACTGCCACTTTTGCTGGACAGCTTCGTCTGTTCACGAAAGTTAAATAAAACTGACCGGATCCACCAGTATAAAAAAAAAAAAAAAAAAAAAAAAAACAACACACCACACACAAACAACACAGCCACACGATTTAGGAATTGCGGAGCTGCAACAGAATACAATTTTGATTTATGGTTTATTATCACTTTACTTAACATACAGCTTGTTCTTTGAATTTTTCTCTGTGTACACTTTCAGAAAACCAAGTACTGTATATAGCAGCCAAACTAAACTAGAGCAATGTTTTTGTTACTGCCAGCATTTTTATATATTACTTTACCCCTAAGCATTAGGCCCAACGTCCTGCCAAAGAAAAAACAAACAGTTAAAGTTGTTGTTTGCAGCATGCCCTAACCCCTGAAGAAAAAACTAAATTTATTTTACATTTTTTGTTTTGTGAACAAGCATACTTCCTTTATATAAAAACTTTCACTTTATGTGTTGAATAGCATTGTTAGAGGCAGCAACTTTTTTGTCAAACAATGCAAGTTACAAACCCAGCAGTGTTTAAAAAGCCAGCCAGACCTGCTGCCAGTGTTAAATGTGCCCCCTGGTAGCTTCATAAACAAGCAGTCATTTCCAGGACAAGTGAAACTGGCCAAATTTCCTGGATCAAGCTCCCTTTTCAGGAAAGAATCAGAACAAAGAGTAGCATTACTAAGTTCCACTATTTGCAGAGGAAATTAAAAAATGTGCTGTACATCCATGGTCCAATGCATTTTGCATAGTGTGACTGTTTGCAACGGTACACAGGGAGCCTGTGTGTAACCATAGGTAGGAGATTGCAAAGGAAAGAATACAATGAGGAAAATTTATACAGCAAACAATTATGAGGACTCAGATTTTATAAACAATCATTAATTTAATAAGTATGTAATGCTGTATGCTTGTATAGAATATCAAGAGAACCAAAAAAATTAAATATACATATATACACACACACACACACACACACACACTGTGTGTGTGTGCGTATCATGTATATTATATATATATATATATATATATATATATATACATACATATATACACATACACACACACACACACACACACACACACACACATATATCAGTCAGATGAGATGTCAGAGGTTGCAGACATGGTACAGGAGATGTCAGAGGCTGTGTGGATATGGTACAGGAGATGTCAGAGGCTGCAGACATGGTACAGGAGATGTCAGAGGCTGTGTGGATATGGTACAGGAGATGTCAGAGGCTGCAGACATGGTACAGGAGATGTCAGAGGCTGCAGACATGGTACAGGAGATGTCAGAGGCTGCAGACATGGTACAGGAGATGTCAGAGGTTGCAGACATGGTACAGGAGATGTCCGAGGTTGCAGACATGGTACAGGAGATGTCCGAGGTTGCAGACATGGTACAGGAGATGTCAGAGGTTGCAGACATGAGGGGGGTGGGATGAGTGGCAGCAGGGGTGGCGTGAGGGGGGTGCAATCAGTGGAAGCGGTGGTGATAGCGAGGGGGGTGGGATCGGTGGCAGCGGTGGTGGTGAGGAGATGGGATCAGTGGCAGCAGTGATGGTGAGGGCGGTGCGATCAGTGGCAGCAGGGGTGGTGGTGATGAGGGGGGTGGGATAGGTGGCAGCGGTGGTGGTGGTGATGAGGGGGGGTGGGATCGGTGGCAGTGATGAGGGGGGTGGGGTCGGTGGCAGCGGTGGTGGTGATGAGGGGGGTGGAGGTCGGTGGCAGCAGTGGTGGTGAGGGGGGTGGGATCGGTGGCAGTGGTGGTGGTGATGAGGGGGGTGGGATCGGTGGCAGTGGTGGTGGTGATGAGGGGGGTGGGATCGGTGGCAGCGGTGGTGGTGAGGGGGGTGGGATCGGTGGCAGGGGTGGTGGTGAGGGAGGGGGGATCAGTGGTGGTGGTGAGATCAGTGGCAGCTATAGTGGTGAGGGAGATTAGTGGCAGAGGTGATGGGGGGGTGCCATCCTCCCCACCGCCACTGCTTCCCCCCCATCCTATCAGGGATAAGATCTGTGGGGGTGGTGAGATCAACAGGGGGTAGTGGTGGGTGGTGGTCTGGACTGGTGGAGGTCGGAGGATGGGATCAATAATTGAACTGCTGATTTTTATTACTAACTTGGTCAGTCGGACTCGATTCCCCGGGTGCGATCATGCTGCTGGCATCTGTGTAGTACACACTGTGTACTGTGTGTTGGGTACTCTCGGCACAGTGACCGTCCCGTCTTGCTGACAGTCACATAATCCACCGCCGGCGCCGCGCAGCCGCTCCCGCCAGATGTGACGTCATGCCGCTCATAGCGGCTGACGTAGCAAAGACTTCACCAGGGCTGCAGCGGCCATCACAGCGCGGCCGCGGCACAGTCCCACAATCTTAAAGCGGCCCCAGGGCCAGCGGCCCCCCGGGAAATTTCCAGGTATCCCAGTAGGCCAGTCCGGCCCTGGTCAGAGCAGAATGAAAACTCCTCCTATAAGCTTTAACTAGACACTGATAGAAATCACAAGACTGCTATATACTGATGAGAAAAGGTGATGTTTAGCAGTTTATATTTACTAAAATAATTGCATTTCCATGCTCTGTGTACTGTGGGAGACCAGAGATAGTAAATGCAGGGTCCTGGAATTAGTAACACTTTAAACTCCACTTCCACACTCTGCAGCAGACAGACCCATTAACTGCTTCAGAAGATATTCCACCTGAAGCGCCATCCTCCTACATTTTTGGCAGATTTCATAAGCCACCTACAGACGTCTTCCTTTCATAAAGGAAAGTTTACATACTTTCACTAGGGCAGAAATGAATCTCTCTAGCCAATGCCAAAAGACCACAAGTGGATCTGTTCCAAATTATCAGGCTGCAGATGTTTCCTGCCAACATTCTTTTAGTTAATAATACTCAGTCTATACGGGTAAAATTTTCACCTTTTTTAAAATGCTCCATCCCTATCCCCCCCCCCCGTCAGCTCAACATCAGCGCCAGCAATTACAACAGCATAGGACAGTAGAGTGCTTGTGTATGTCTGCAAGCTTGCAAAACATCTTGTTTGCAGCAGACATGGAATACCCTGGTTTCTGACAGCATATTAACAAGAATAGGTAGCACCAGGCAGGAAATGCAGGCTGTGGCATTCAAGGCTGTAAAGGAAAGGGCTTCTAAGTAGCACGAAGCCTATAATTAATATTGCAAATGATCATATCTGGTATGAACTTGGGGCTATGAAAAGATCAAAATGCACAAAACACACATCTCCGTGTGCTCCAACCACCTTGACAGTTCTGAGAAGTGTCATGTAAGTGTTTGGGAAGTGGGGAAAACAGATAGTGGGGCGTTTACCTTAATGAAGGGAATACATTAAGGTGAAAAAAACACCTTGACTTCAGAACCACTTTAAAGAGAACCTTTGGTCTGGTAAGAAATTTCAAATACTCTTAACTGCTAATCAACATGCAGTTACCAGTCCAGGAATTCAGCTCTGTCCTCACCCAGGCCTGTTCTTCTGGTCCCCAGCACCATCATCTTGCATCCGGGAAGCAGGCTATGGCTTTCTGTGGCTTCACAGCCAGCTCCTCAATGCACTGTATGTAAATGGACCTGCAGCCTCGCTGGGACCCGTGACATGCCCTAGAAGGTTGCGGGCAGGGAGATCAAAGTGGGAGCAGGTACAGGTATTTGACAAAACTAGGTACCCATTACCAAAAAAATAAATAAAACCCTCTCCAAAAGGTGTTGGGGGGGGGGGGGGGGAATAGTAGAACTTTCCTTTTGTCACAGCTCTCGCCATGCCATACAGATGGCCAGGCGTGGCCACCGTTAAGTACCCAACAGGGGATTTGAACCTGGGTACGTTGATGTTCGGTCCGGTTATCCTGCCTCTGAGCCACACTTTAGCTCATATGGTTCCAGTCTTGTTTATCTGGCATTGCCTGCAGCACTAGGGGGCTGGACTTTACCTGAGTATGCTCCTGTCTCTCATTGTCCACCTGAAGCTAATTGCTTGTTTAAGCAAGGTATAAAACACTGCCTCTCCCTAAAGAGCAGTGTCAGTTTACTGTTCCTAGTTGACAGATTTTGTTCCTGTGTTCTTGTCTCCTGAGCTTGTTTTCCAGACTGACTCCGGCTTCTGACCTTAGCTCCGCTCAGTGTTTATCCTGACTCATGTCATCCATTGACTATGGTTATTCCTGGCCTATCAATCCATTTGTATTCCTGCAGGTACTGCCAATTGGAGCACTTTTCCTGCCAAGCCCCCGTGCACAGCCCAAGTGGCTTCCTTACCTGGTCACCTTGGACTGTAGATATCTGCAAGGGTGAGTGTACATCTCTGCGCTACAGATTCCAACCAATGTAAGCCCTGACATAATAAACTGACCATATGGAGTCCGCAGAGATGTGCAAGCAGCTCACCCAGCAGGTGTCCAGCCTGGCCCAGACTGTGTCTAAGTTGCAGCATGAAGTGCTGACACTTAAGGCACAGTACGCCCAGCCCTGGAACCTGCGCATCCAGAACCTTATGTCCTGTTACCTGACAGATTTGACGGTTCCCGTTCCTCATTTACAACCTTCCAGATGGATTGTCAGCTCGTTTGTCCTTAAGCCCAGGACCTATTACAGTGACTTTATCAAGGTTCATTCAGCTGGTAATCTGCTTTCTGGAAGGATGAAGACATGGGCATACCAGAAGCTGCAGGAAAAAAGTGCCATCTTGGACAATTTGGAGTCATTTATAACTGCCATGGACTCGCAGTGTCTTACCTCCCAGAAAGCTACTTCCAAGCCTGCTTCAGGTTCCCGCAGACCCGGGGTACCTAGAGAAAAAGGAAAAACTCATACTAATAGGAGGACTCTGCCTAGTTACGGTACAAGCCCACCTTCAACAGCCAGCCTAGTCACCCTGACAATACCCCAATATGCCTTGATTCTCCAGAGGATAAAGAGGAGCCCATGGAGATCGGTACCATGCACACCAGGTTGTCTTCCAAAGAAAGACTGTAGGAGAAACTGTGGCCTTTGTTTCTATTGTGGAGAGAGATGGGGCATTTTATCACTTTTTGCTCAACTCCTCCATCCAGGCCTAAGGCTCTCCCAGTGGATACCATGCGGATCCGTCCTGTCTTCCCAGAAACACAGCCTGGAAACTGCCAAGGTTGCTGCCAGCCCTGTCCCTGTTCTGTGACTGAAAAGGGCATCCAGACTATAGCAATCTTTGAAACCAGTACCCCTGTGTAAGTCCCTCCTCCAGCTGCAGGCACGACCGTACCTCTTCCCAAAGAAACTTCTGTTCTAGCAAGCACCTTCATTTCTTCCTGCTTTGGCGATGAAGTTCCTCCACGTGACTGCACATTTGCTTCTAATGGCACTATGGTACATAAGCAGGATCTGAAGAGGTTAGAAGAAGCATTAAAAGCTGTGAATGTCTCCCCTGAAAAAAACCTCTGCGAAGAACCTGTTCTCCAGAAACGAAAATAGTGATGCTGAGCACCCTGCTCCTGCGCTCAGAACTGGGTCCTCAGGCTGCTTCTATCCTGGAACTCACACTTGGCATCCACTATGGCTAAGCTTTGCTGCCCTCTACGACCGGGGTGGTCAACAACACTGCAAATATAAAAACACAAAGAAAGGGCGCACCAGCCTAGAGCATTATCCTCAGCGGGCTTTTAATAACATAAGTTTAAAATCAACTACTCACAAACATGCATAGTAATCCAGCATATCAATTCCATAGAACAGCATCAATTTTAAAAAGTCCAATGTCTCATGAAGACGGAGGGCTGACGTGTTTCGAGGCCGTGCCTCTTCCTCAGAGCCTGAAGGCCATGACTGAGTCCATGGTTTAAATACAGTGGACAAGGCCCCCACATGACCTTCAAAATCGTGGGAGGAGATTCCGCCCTTGTGGGCGTGGCTACACAGCTAATTACCCAAACCATAACAAAAGACTTCTAATAGTATAACACTCTATGGATTTATATGCTGAGATTATATAATGACCATTTGCACATGACCTTCATAGCAGATACATTAATAAATAGATAAAAAGTAAATGCTTGTGGTACTATCAATTTCAAAAACGAAGCAATTCATCCCCCTCGCACAGAGACTGCACAGCACCAAGGGACAAGAGTCAATATAGCTCACAGCAATTGCTGGTCCTTCCAGTAATGCCACAAAGAACACCAGATATCCAATACATAGATGAGTATACATAATCCGTGTGGACAAGTGTAATATGGCCACGGGAATTCAAACAGCTACTGCTATAATCTGTAGGCATTTATTAAACATCTGTTGGTGTTGGCAAAGATGGTGGTTACCTGCACCGTTGCTTAGATGTCTGCCAAGTTGAATCCGCGCTGTCCTGTCATCAGAGCAACATGCTACAGTGCTGCATAACGGTGGTGGAACGCACGCCGTCCATAACCAGAACAGCCGTGCGTGCCACCGGGATGACGTCACTTCTGCCCGTCTGGATATCCGGGCGGTGGAACGCAACCCCCGGATCCGGAAGGGACAGGCGTCCAGGGGAGGCGCCAGCCACACGTCATCCCGATGCCCTACGTAATGGGACATCTGAAATGGAGTCAGGAAGCATCCCTGATCCTGTGATACCCGCCGTGCTGTGCAGTCCTATGGCGCATTCACAGACACCCGTGCGAGGGGAATGTGGCCGCCGTTAAGTACCTAACAGGGTATTTGAAGCTGGGTACTTTGACGTTCTGTCTGGTTATCCTTCTGAGCCACACTTCAGCTCATATGGATCCAGTCTTGTTTATCTGGCATTGCCTGTGGTACTAGGGGGCTCGACTTTACCTGAGTATGCTCCCGTCTCATTTTTTAACCGAGTATGCTCCTGTCATTATCCACCTGAAGCTAATTGCTCATTTAAGCAAGGTATAAAACACTGCCTCTCCCCGAAGAGCAGTGTCAATTCACTATTCCTGGTTGACCGATTTTGTTCCCGTCTCCTGAACTTGTTTTCCAGACTGACTCCGGCTTCTGACCTTACCTCCCCTCCGTGTTTATCCTGACTCGTGTCATCCATTGACTACGGTTATTCCAGGACTATACTTCCAATTAGCAGTACCGGCAGGAATACAAATGGAGCACTTTTCCTGCCAAGCCCCCATGCACAGATTCACAGCCCAGGTGGCTTCCTTACCTGGTTACCTTGGACTGTGGATATCTGCAAGGGTGAGCGTACATCTCTGTGCTACAGACTCCAACCAAGGTAAGCCCTGACACCTTTTCAGGGGAAGTTCCACTTTAAAGTGGTCAACCCTTACGTATACCCAGTGAAGGGGCTAGCCTTAGGTGATAAAGAGAGGAATCAAATTCTACTTAGATTGTACCGGTTTATCTTCTGTTCCCTACAAACGTTCAAAGTACAGAATTTTACAGCTTTTCTGAGCTTTCAGAAAGCAGGGGGTGGGGAGTTGAACTTAATCAGTAAGGGGAGCTGAGAGCTTATTGGAGGGAAGGGACACACCCCCCCCCTTCACATAGCACACAGGAACAGAGCTGAGGCTGCCAATAACAGGCTGGAGCCTCTTTCCGACTCAATGCTGCCAAAATATAGCCGGCAATACTGATGGATGAGGAAAAGCCCAACAGGGTGGTTGTACAGATCTATTTTTTTTATACAACCACTGTCCCCATACATGGGTCGAAAGTCGGCTGGTCCCTACTGAACTGGCCAAATGTCAATCCATGTATACTTTAGTACTGTTGATAGAGACAAGTACACACTATAGAGGGATATGCTTTGCTCATATTTCATGTTAGACCACTTACAACCACTAAGTTTAGACAAGATCATGTGAATTGCACTTGTGAGTGGGGCCACTCGTCCTGCATGTGGGAGGTATCTTTCACGCTTAATCATGCTCATCAATGCTCGGAACCAGGCATGGACAACGGTCATGCGAGAATCGAACAATATAGTGGTTCCCTGACTTAGAGATGAGCTGCACACTGTGTGAAGAAATCAGTTACACAGAGTCCCTCTGTAGAGTGCTATTCGTGTTAACACACACACACACCACACTTCTCTTCTGTATACTACGTTTAGGAGGGACACTGCCATCCCATGACCTCTCTTCCATTTCAGCGCACCCCTGCCACTCAACTCCAAGTGACAAAATGGGGTCCCACCATGCACACAGCGTTGACCTCATGGTTGCACTTGACACCCCCTCTCCTGTAGCATGCAGTCTCGCCCACTAAGTCTCTGTACAGTGGGTTCAGTCCCAGTTGCTTTGGGAAACCAGCTGCCAGGGAGGGAGCCAGACCACCAACCCCCTCGCCATCAGAAGCCCTGCCACCAACACTAGGCACCAAGCTTCACGACTGACTGCAACATAACTTGCACTAGTTCTAGTTATCCATAGCAACTGCATTCCTCCTCAAACGAGTCCATGCTGAGTAAACCATCCATAGTGGCTTGCTTTATATCCTATATACATTACATACATACACACACACACACCAGGAACCATCATGCACCCTTTTAAATTACTTCAGACCAGGCTTTAAAAAGTTAATACAACTTAACTTGAACATTGCGGGAAAGTCCAACTAGTACATTTAGTGCCTTTCCAGTGCCACATGTCCCTCTCTACCTAAACTAGGCTGCCCAGGCATACCTTAGTAAGGTGGTAGTGCATAGCTGGCATTTCCCCAAGGCTTGGCAGTTTAGCCCCCTTCAGGTTCCATAGTAATCATGCCATCTTCTTAAGTGGGCCGAAAGCTCTAAGAACCCGG
Organism: Pelophylax lessonae; assembly: GCF_965119305.1. Taxonomy (NCBI): domain Eukaryota; kingdom Metazoa; phylum Chordata; class Amphibia; order Anura; family Ranidae; genus Pelophylax; species Pelophylax lessonae. Next base: position 148,251,986 of record NC_138774.1, read on the forward strand.
CCTCCCCTCCTATATTTATATCACAGGGCGGATAGGCAAAAAGACCAGAAACAGAGGTGCAGAACATTAACCCCTACCCTAGCATGGGCCAGCCACTACCCAACATTCTGCAGCAAACCTGCCTACACATCAATCTCAGGTCTCAAAACTGAAACCTTTTTTGGAAGGCTTAAGATGGACCCTGAACTTTCTAGGCCTGGAACAAATGCCGTTTTGTATTATTAGTCAATGGTACAACATTTTTGTGCATAATGGTATGAAGCTGTAGCAAAAACCAAAACAGATTAGTAAGTTCTGGACTCAACAGCCATTTGTGGAGGAGCCAGGGAATAAGAGTTTGTGACAACAGCAACAAGAAAAATAAAGACGACCACCAAAACAAGCCTTTTAAGACCACTAGCTAGGAGTCTTCCTCACTCTTGGCATTTGTCTATGCCCAACATTATACAAACATACCTACACACTGTGCAAAAAATATACTGCCTTATACACTATAAGGCAGTATACAAAGTATACAAAGTATTGGGATGCCTGCCTTTACACGCACATGAACATGACATCCCAGTCTTCGTCTGTAGGGTTCAATATTGGGTTGGCCTACTCTTTGCTGCTTCAGTGTGTCTATGGGAAGGTTTGACCATTCTTCCAGAAGCACATTTGTGAGGTCAGGCACCAATGTTGGACAACAAGGCCTGGCTTGCAGTCTGCACTCAATTCATCCCAAAGATGCTCCATCGCGTTGAGGTCAGGACTCTGTGCAGGTCAGTTAAGCGAGTTTGGGGTGAAGGAGCTTATCTAGGTTTTTATGGACCTGGTTTGTGCACTGGTGCGCAGTCATGTTGGAACAGGAGGGTGCCATACCCAAACCTGTTCCCACAAAGTTGGGGGAGCATGAAAATATCCAGAATGTCTCAGTATACTGACAAGAGTTTCCTTCACTGGAACTATGGGGCCAAGCTCAACCCCTAAAAAACAACCCCATGCCATATTCCCCCCCCCCCTACACCAAATAATTTGGACCAGTGCACAAAGCAAGGTCCATAAAAGACATGGATGAGCGAGTTTGGGGTGGAGGAACTTGACCAGCCTACACAGTCCAGACCTCAACCCGATAGAACATCTTTGGGATGAATTAGAGCAGAGACTAAGAGCCAGGCCTTCTCATCATGGGAGTAGGAACCGGGGGGGACACATCCCCCCCAGGAAATAATGCGAGGGGGACAGGTATGGAGAAATCCCCCCCAGTTTAGTACTTGGAGCAGGGGCTCCCTGTATGTATATAGAGAGGAGCGCAGCTGAGACCGGAGCTCCCCCGATCCTCAGCGAGTTACACAAACACACAGGCAGCTGATCTCTCTCCCCAGCTGCCTGTGTGAGTGCAGAGTGCAGAGACGAGCACTGAACCCGCCCCTCCCCCTTCCTGTGTGTTTCCTGTACAGTACACGGAGGAGAGGAGGCGGGAACAGCTCTCTCCACTCTGCAACATCTGAATCTGAAGGTCTGTGATGATGATTATTATAACTAATATAATACTGTACTAACTTGCAAGGGGCGGTGTATGGTGCTATGGGGGTGGAGATGGAGGGGTGTGTAAAGCTGGGGAGGGGGTGTATGTAAAATTCCTACCATCCCCCACCCACTGTCATCTTCATCCCCACTGTCATCTTCCTACTATCCCACCCACTGTCATCTTCCTACTATCCCACCCACTGTCATCTTCATCCCCACTGTCATCTTCCTACTATCCCACCCACTGTCATCTTCCTACTATCCCACCCACTGTCATCTTCATCCCCACTGTCATCTTCCTACTATCCCACCCACTGTCATCTTCATCCCCACTGTCATCTTCCTACTATCCCACCCACTGTCATCTTCATCCCCACTGTCATCTTCCTACTATCCCACCCACTGTCATCTTCATCCCCACTGTCATCTTCCTACTATCCCACCCACTGTCATCTTCATCCCCACTGTCCTCTTCATCCCCACTGTCATCTTCCTACTATCCCACCCACTGTCATCTTCCTACTATCATCTTCATCCCCACTGTCCTCTTCATCCCCACTGTCCTCTTCCTACTATCCCACCCACTGTCATCTTCCTACTATCCCACCCACTGTCATCTTCCTACTATCCCACCCACTGTCATCTTCATCCCCACTGTCATCTTCCTACTATCCCACCCACTGTCATCTTCATCCCCACTGTCATCTTCCTACCATCCATATTGTAAAAAAAAAAAAAAAAAAAAAAATGAATAAGGGCTCTTCACACGGGCGATCTGATCAGATCCGCCTGTCAGTTTTATAGGCGGATCTGATCGGATCCTCCATGCAGCTCTATGGGGCAGCGGGTGTCAGCGGAGACACCTCCGCTGCCATCCGTATCCGATCCTGTCCGTGAAATCTGGACGGATGGAAACCCTATTTTCCATCCGTTCAGGGATCGGATCGGATGAGAGCGGACAGGCGGTCCGCTCTCATCCGATCCCCCATAGAGAGCAGCGGGGGCTGTGACTCCTCCCTCTCCGCACTGCAAGCGGAGATGGAGCTGTCATCGGCCGGCTCAGAGGGGATCGGCGGATCGATCCCCGCTGAGCAGCACGGATCCACCTACAGAGGCGGACCGTGTGAAAGAGCCCTTAAGCAAATTCTAGAAAAATGTAATTAAAATAAAAAACTACTGACACCAATGGCAGAACTACCACACAAACATTGCACTTGCAACCGGCCCTGGCGTTCCGCCACCAGGCTGGGAGGGAAGGGCCCCGTCCGGGGGGCCTTTATGGTTTCTTGCATCGGGGCCCTGAAGGTTCTAGTTACGCCACTGACCTGGAGAGTGCTGATTACGCTGTAAAAATGTCCAGTGCATTCGGCTTCCGAACACCTACTGTTAGGGTGGGGTTTACGACCCAGAAAGGCGCTGATTGGCTGCCTTCTGGGGGCGTAACCTGGGCGCAGGAAAGAGCGCTTGGCCACCCCCACCTTCGTGATGTCCTGGCTGTGATTGGTCCAGTCTCCAGCCTGGACCAATCATCATCCAGGACATCCGATCGCTGACGTTGCAATGGGGGCGGTGCCGATGCGTGCGTCAGTCACTCACCGTCACCGCCGCTCACCTTCCCGCCGAAGAGGAGAGGCCGCCCGCCGGTTCCCGCCGCAGAAGAGGACGAGGGAGAAGCCGCTCACCTTCCGCCGCCGATAGCCGAGCCGCCGCCAGGTAAGTGCATTGGGTTGAAGGGAGCATGCAAGCTGGTCTCTGCATTGATTGGGGGACAATGCTGTGGGCACTCTGCAATCATTGGGGGACAATGCTGTGGGCACTCTGCAATCATTGGGGGACAATGCTGTGGGCACTCTGCAATCATTGGGGGACAATGCTGTGGGCACTCTGCAATCATTGAGATTTTCATGCACACACGCACGCACACTCTCTCTCTCGCAGTTTACTGAAAAAGCATATACCTGGCGAGTAAAAATGCTGTCCCCCCCCCAGACTTGTGTGGGTTCCTACACCCTTGCTTCTCATCCAACATCAGTGCCTGACCTCGCAAAAGCGTTTCTGGAAGAATGGTCAAACATTCTCATAGACACACCTAAACCTTGTAGATAGCCTTCCCAGAAGAGTTGAAGCTGTTTTAGCTGCAAAGAGTGGGCCAACTCAATATTGAACCATATGGATTAAGATTGCTATTAAAGTTCATGTGCGTGTAAAGTCAGGTGTCCCAATACCCATCTACGATCTAGTAGAATATATTAAAAAAAAAAAAAAAAAAAAAAAAAAAAAAAGGACTGTAGATGGTGTTATGACCCTAGCAGCTTCCTATCAAATATGGTCCACCAAGATCACATCACTACAATCCTAAATAATACTTCTAAAAAAACATTACACATGATGACTAACATCATGAAGCGATAGGGATAACAAAACATCAAAAAAAGTTTTAAAGGACTGCGAAACTGTAAAGCCATTCCTGACAGACCCAATATATAGCTTTTCTTAAAACATGATCCAGCACACATCTCACCTACACACTGAAAAATCCATCTGCCCCTAACTTGCCCTTCAAGCTACAACTGTAATTACCTACCATACACAAAACCAATTTTGGTTCTATAAACAGTACAAGTCACTGCACAAAACCTTTAAGTGGCATACCTGTAATTTACAGCACACAAAGCAGTCACTTTGCTGTAACTGGTCTTAATAATGGCATTCACACTTATCTGATCACATCATCGTAGGCGCTCAAAACAGTTAACCTTTCCAGACAGAGAAATTACAATTGTGAATTTTTTTTTTACACCAGGAATGAGTTTACATTACAGCAATACACCAGATCTCCAACAATCAAAGCACTTCACTATAGGAATATAAAAAAAAAAAAAGGCTCATGCACAGCTTTGTAAAGTACACAGTAATTCTGTAAAGACATAAATATAGACCACTTAAACCTATGGTCACAACAGTAGTGGAGGAAGGAATTCCAGCTTTTCTTCCTGTAGATTCCGTTTCATCCAAGGCAGCATTTAAAAGACAGAAGCAACAAAAGAACAAAGAATGAAGGCTTGACTTACTTTTTACCTTTCAGACAACTATACAATGCAGACATTGTCTGGCTGGGCTTGCACTTATTGCATTGCCTTCCCTGTGAGGTCTGTGATGTCTTGGGTTGGGATTGTACAGTACTCACGATCCAATTCCATAAATGCCCACACATACAGCACCTACTATTGCTGAGAGACAGCAGTGGCTTCTATACAGACAGATCCATGATCTCTCGCTGGGAGTAAGGAAGGCTGTGCCTATTCCATAAATGGGGAGTCTCAGTGCCCTCCCCTTTTCCATTCTCATTTTTTCGCTCACTCGCCTTTTGCTATCAAAGCAGCATCCCAAGTACATAGTATTTTAAACTGCTTGACCGCACTGCCCTGGGGCAAGTACCTTTAAGGTAATGAGAAAGGAAGGAAGTTCTGCTACAGTGCTTTTCAAAAAGAGTTGTTTCTGCATTTGCAACACCACATGCAATTTCATAACTAGGCTGCTACTTTTCTCAAGCTTGCACTTGTCTCGGTACAGTTTTTGCTTTTTATAAAAAAGTACCACGATGGGCTGACTTTCCTCAGTCCTTAATCTGATTTGGTCAGTAGATAATGACTGTTGCCCAAAATAAACTTTATTCAATTTACAAACTGCACTAAATAAGTTATGTGTGGGGTTAATAGGTTTACTGCAGGCTATGCCTTCCATTTCCTTTGCTCTGGTTTTAGGATCTATAAATGGCAACTCAAACTATGATCTTCATAAATATGAATGCTGCTCAGCAAAATGCAACTCTGTTGAAAGTCAGAAAATCAATTTGAGCCTGCAAGGTCTCACGTCTTCTTTTTGGTACTCCAGTAATCTGATTCTTTGTCACTTCCTTCCCTCTGCCTGTCTGAGAAAAAGTCCACAACACACCTAAAAAACATTGAGACTTACAAATGGAGTACTTGGCTTACACACTTGTTGATTCTTCACAAAAAATTACAGTTTTATATATCTTTATGTTTGAAGCCTGAAATGTGGCAAAAGGTTGCAAAGTTCAAAGGGGGCCGAATACTTTCGCAAAGCACTGTATATATAAAATTGCATCGAATCATTTTGTACATGAAATGCTATCAAGTTAGCAGAAGTGTTATAATCCTATCTTGTTTTTATTGTGGTCTGTGTCCATGCTGGTGAGACTCACTTTCCCCATCTATCCTGGTGACCACGGTCACTGAGACAAAGTGAATGGAAATCCAAGTTCTAAAGTTGATTTTTGTAGGTGTGACCAGTGAAAGATCTGCACACAGTGTCATCACCCTTGTGACGTCCATCTCTAAACCGGGCCCTTCAGACATCCCCATCCACGCTACTCCTCAGTCGGAACCACCCCACATGCGGAGAGGCACGAACGAGGAGTGTTTGGAAGATCACTTCAACTAAATGGATTCAAGTCATGAGGCATAGGAGCATTCCAGTGCAGCCAGGAAATGATGAGATCTCACAGACTTTCACTGTGTATTATGGTCTATAGCAGGGCTTCCCAAACTTTTTTGGGTCGAGACCTACTTCTGAATACAGTTATTTTTCGGGACCCACTTGCTTGTAATTGAATATTGTAAAGTGCTACAGAATTTGTTGGCAATATTTAAATGCAAATAATAAATAATAATAATAATGCATATTTTAAAGGGAGGGGGATGTTAAATTAAAAATACCAATTTACTACTTTTCGATTTATTATTGAATACACTTGCCAGATGTTCTAAGTGAGGGGTCATAAACCTGTGGCATGTGTGGCATATAAGCGGAGTTGTAAGTAATCAGCACCCTCAGACAGTATAAGGCAGGCACAGGACAGAAATCAACCACCCCAGGACAGTGATCAGCAGGCTATATGGCACTCACCCTCCTTCCTCTCCCAGCGGTCCACAGTAAAGGTGAAGCCCCTGTTTGCCCTCTCCAGGGCCCAGCACACCTCAACCAGAGTCTCCATGAGGAGGAGCTCTATGCTGGTCTTGGTGTCCTGGCGCTTCTCCATCAGATTCCCCACTGGCATCACAGAAGCTGCCATGAACTCCTGACACCGCTGGGCCACCTGGTCCTCCTATGACACAGAGGCTGCCACCTCTGCCCGCTATAGCTGAGAGAATCCCGCCGCCGGTCAAGCCACTACCACTGCCACCAGAAGAACCGAGGAGCTGGCTCTGCACCCCATGAACATATCCTACATAACAGCCTAGATATGTACTCATTGATGCAAGTATCCTCCTCGTTGGAAATGCAGACCGGCCTCCATAAACTGTGTGGGTGGGGTCCTGAATCCATCATGATTTGACTGCTCTGGCGCTCTGTAATTTGCGTGGGCTCACACAGCACAATTTATGTGGGCCAGCTCTCAGATTTCCGGCTCAGTGTGACCCACTCAAATGCAGCTCGCGACCCACCAGTGGGTCCCGACCCACAGTTTTGGAACTTCTGGTCTATAGGACACCTACTTACAACCATGCAGTCTGCCTCCTAGAGCTATACTGCATACACACACCCCTCTCCTGCGTATATCCACTTCTAGACTGGCCCCACACAGCTTGGTCAACTGCCTGGCCACCATCAGCAGTACACTGGTGTGCAGTTATTGCCATGCTTGGTCTACCTGGACTTGCAGTCTACATTGTGTATATGCACCACTGACGGATTCTGACCCAGCGGGACTTGCCATACAGCCATACCCAGTTTATTTCCAACTAGGTTTGGCTATATATCGCCCATGAGGCCCAACGACTGACCCATTATGGTAACTAATTACCTAAGCCCGTATTGCGTCAATTTATTAAATTGTAGCCCACTTTTAGCGCTACTGATAACACTTTTGGGTTTGGGGGGGGGGGGGGGGGGGACGTGTGATGTATGCCTGGAATGTGCCTGCAGCTGCTTTGTGTGCAACACAACGTCGTCATTTCAATTTTTTGTAATGTTGGAGGTGCACTCTATTGTTACTTTCTTCAACAAAGTGGTTTAGAATTGACCGGCTGATCCGCTGTGATGATTTCCTTGGGACCTGCAGTCCTCCCTTTATATAGGCTTGTGCCAATCTGGAGGATCATGCCCTAATCATTCCCAACAATTTACAAGCTTGATTTCATTTGGGTTGGGGCAACGGCGTTTGAGATAGATCTTGTGGCATCAGATTTTTCATTTGGTACTCTCTCTCTCTACATCTATAGCTGAGGTGAGGTCACAGTGTTTTTTTTTACCTTTTGCTTTATATATCAAAGTTCTAAAGTTGTCGACCAGAAGATAAAAGGATAAATCAATTGGGGCACCCAGGATAAATGTCTAAAAGAAAATCCCATCACTTTGTATCAATTTCCTCACATATTCTATTTAGCTCTTAGACAGGAAGTGAAGGGAAATCTTACCAATATAACACAAAATGTTGTGGTATGCTTGAGTGTGCTATGGTACCCCCAAAATGTAATTAAGCATGCCCCAGCCCATTCATACATCTGTTAGTGTGGACCCGCACATAGGACAGCTGCTGTAACTTTTTTTTTTTTATAGAAGACAGCTGGCAGAGAAAGTCCACCACTTTTTTGTATATCCTTCTGGGTTTTGCATTAGATAAGGTCATACGTCAGATCTCAGCTGAGAAGGGAGGGAGTGGAAGATCTTATTAGTGGTTTCATAAGGCATAAATTTAAGGGTTTAAAGGATAAGTACACTTTTGGGAACATGTAACCTGTTCCCATTCCTGCTGCCCCTGCCCGATCCTCCCCACCCCCGGTGACAGCAGTACAGGGAGAAGTTCCCCGTACTAGCGGTCACTTTTTGAAAACAGCGTGCCTGTGCGGGGCTCCGCCCACAAGGCCGCATTATTCATTTACACAACTCTGTGTCTGAATGAGCTACAGAGGCACTTTGTTCCAAATCAGTGACAGGTGGGAGTTTTGCACACACTTTTATAAAGCATTGGGGATGTGGTTAACAAATATGCATAATTTTCTGGTTCTATTTGCTTTAGGCCTTTTTTAAAATGGAAAAAAACCTGGGAGGACATAGTCAAATGAAACGAGAGCGTGGAAAAAGTAGAGCACTGGAGGGAGATGCAATGGGCACTGCAGGAAAGACCATACACATCCCTGACCACTGCACTCAGTGGGGTTGATATACTTAAAAACAAAAAACAGGCCATTTACCCTTTGCACTTTCCATGGGAATCCTGCTGAACGGGGAAACGGTTATTGATTGCCAACAGTCCCCAGTAGCGATTCCTTTAGGTAGGCTTGTGCAAATGATTAGTTCCAACTTCTAAGTGTATGTTCTGTGTGCAGAAAATGCATAGTTTAAAGTAATTTTTTTTTTCCCCTTTAATGATCCTTTGTATGGAGGTTTAGGTCTGTCTGAGACTCTTGCCAGTGGCACATTATTTAAGGCATATTATGTGGGTAGAAGAATGTGTGCAGCAGTGTGTACAGTAAATAGGCTCAGGTTTTACTCAACCACGTCTTTGTGCCACACCCACTAAACAGTAATGCAGGAATGCACGACATTCACCCCTGTGTCCAAATAGAGTACCCCCCATTTTCTGCTTAAAGAGGAACTCCACTTATGTTGAGAAGAAAAAAAAAAAAAAACACACATTCCCCTCTGGGTGATCTAGGAGATACTTTCCTCCCTCCCATGTGCAGTTGGTTTTGCACAGAGCAGCCTGGATCCTCCTCTACTCGGGTCCCTCGTTGCTGCTTCTGGCCCCTCCCTCCTATAGAGTGCCCCCCCAGCAAGAGCAGCTGCTATTTGACCCCACCCCCTCTCTCTCCTGATTGGCTCACTGACTTTTGACAACCGCGGGAGCCAATGGTGCAGCGGCTGTATCTCAGCCAATCAGGACGTAGAGTCCCAGGACGGCCGAGGGATTTGTGGAAATCGCTGGACACAGAGGGGGCACAAGTTTTAGGGGATGCTGGGGGGCTGCTACACACAGAAGGCTTTCCATCTTAAGGGTGCTGGGGTAGGCTGCTACACACAGAAGGGTTTTTATCTTAATGCATGAAGATAAAAAACCTTCCTGACTTTACACCTCCTTTAAATCATAATAACAAATCACCCACATAGCCCTGATGAAAACAGTTTACATATCCTGGAATGTTTAGTCTTGATACAGACAAACAAGGTGACACACACAGGTTAAAGTGGCAATTAAAAAGATTTCCCACATCTGTGGCTTTTTAAAGTGTTTTGTATGTGTGTGTGTGTGTGTGTGTGTGTGTGTGTGTGTGTGTGTTTATATATATTTAGCGCGTTTGCTCTCACGTAAATGCACTGTGTAAACTAGATACTGAGCCATGGGAAGCAGAAAAGAACTGCCAAAAAGACCTGTGTAACAAGGTAATGGGATTTTATAAATAGATGGAAAATATATAAAAAGATAGCTTGAAAGCCTTAAAATTTGACGGCAAGTACTGTTCAAGCACTCATTAAGAAGTGGAAAATTCAGGGATCTCTTGATACCAAGCCAAGGTCAGGTAGACCAAGAAAGATTGCAGCCACAACTGCCAGAGGAATTGTTCGGGAAACAAAGAAAAGCCCACAAGTAACCTCAAGAGAAATAAAAACTGCTCTGGAAAAAAAACGGTGTGGTTGTTTTTAAGAAGCAAAATACGACAAATTATCTGCATGGTCGAGTTGCCAAAAAGAAGCCTTTACTGCACCAATGCCACAAAAAAAGCCTGGTTTAGGCATATTTTTAGGCAGCTTTTTTGATGGAAGTTCCGGTGTTTAGAGGAGCAAACGCCGTGTGTTCAGGAGGTCTTACTGGCTCACCATATGTGCAGGTATGAAAGAGTCCCATACACACATCCCCATTTTGAAGTGTTCATAAACCCATACAAACATTTATTATAATGCAGCTTATCAATTCTTACATGTGATAGCTACATTAGTTTTCTTCTTTAGGCTTTCTATTTTCATCTGGTGATCTAGCCAGCAAGGCTGTAGTTTTTCCAAAATAACAAGCTTTCCAACAGAATATATTAGTTACTGGGAGGAGATAAGCCATTTAAGACTAGCAGGCGTGCTTACAATGATCAGAATTTATGTAAAACCTTTATCCCAAAAGTTAAAGAATGGTTTGCTGTAACTGCTTATAAAATGTTAGCTGAAGTTTGCTGCTGTTCAAAGATGCCCCCTGTGCTCCTTCACTCAGAGTGGGGGCACTCCTACAGGAGGTGTGTTGCTGGCAAGATCACCAGGTGAACACAGAGGGCAAAACAACCTAAAAAAGGAAAACGAATGCAGCCACTACATCTAATAATTGATAAGCTGAAATATTTTACATTTTTGGTATAATACTGCTTTAAGGTCTTATTCACACTGCAATGGATACAGATCATCATCTAATAAACTGTATTTTATGAACCAAATTCATAGACAACAACGAGTAGTGGTGTTTAACACTCCTCCCTCCCTGAAACCAGTCGTCTTTTTTATTTAAAGAGTTACTAAAACATTTTCGCATCAGCAGTATATAGCAGTCTTGTGGCTTCTATCAATGTCTGGTTAAAGCTTAGAGGAGTTTTCATTCTCCTCTGACTGTCCCATGAGGCTGCAGGACCTCTGACCCTATGTCTGGACAGTGCTGATTGGCCCCATGCTGATCACATGCACCCTCCCAAGAAAAAATATAAAAATTAGCAATATACACCAAAACTGAGCATGTGCAGAGTGCCCCCAAGGCTCTGTACTATCAGGAGATTGATTGGGGACTATGGAAGAAGGGGAGGATCAGAGAAGACAGGATCAAACAGCCTTTTTACACAAATGTGGAGGTTCCACATTAAGTATAACAAGCTTTACTGCATATACAGACTTATTTTTATGGTTGTGTGTTTAGTAACACTTTAAAACATATTTTATATGGTACTAGGAGTATCCAATTAGAGGATAAGTGTTTTATATACACTTCAAATCAGCAAGGAAACCAAAAATGGAAAGGACAGGATAATGACAAGAGCCAAACAGGAGAAAAATCAGGCTACAAAAATATTTAAATTAAAAAAAGGGCTTCGATCTTCCAGAATTAAATAGTTCGACTAAAGGAGTCAAACATTCAATCTACAGTTTACTGGAAAAGGACACCTCTTTGATTTAATCGAAACAAATTCCAAAAGCCATGTCTTTAGGATGAAATAATCCATATGGTTTTAATGACCTGGGACTGAACTCTCATTGCGTACACACAAGAGACTGCCCTTCCAAGCTTCCACACAACAGACATGACTTTTTGCTCGTAGAGGGTGAATGAACTATAATGATCCAAAAAAGATAGCTCGAAAGCCTTAAATTTGACGGCAAGTACCGTTCAAGCAAAAAAAAATAAAAAGAGAAAATGGAAATAAAGTGTAATTGCAGTAATTGCAGACACATTTTACATTACTTTAGTTAGATATTATAACCAACACGAAGCTGGTACTTCCACGCAACTCATTTGTGTGCACTATGTGCAGTTTCCATTTTTTTTTTTTTTTTTTTAACACCCCCTCCCATCAAACTATTTTTTTTTTTTTAAACCAGACTTAGATTTGTAACCTTGTGTCTTTGGTATTCTCCTGAAGAGGAAATGTATTCCAAAACAATTCAGATCTGCGATTGAGCCATTCAATTGGCTGTGGAGATCTCATTATTAAAGCAAAAAGATCCAGGATGCAGCTCTACAGCAGAAATGGGCATTTTTATTATGGAGGCAGCTCTGGTCAGCTGAATTGCCAACAGATCTTTATATTCCAATGGTAGGTTTGCTTGTGCACACTTTCCCAATCAATAGTAAAGAGATGTTTCAGTGAAACCACTGGACTTCCCAGTTATATTGGTCTATAAACACATTATGCAAAAAAAACGCTCCACAAAAAAGGTGGGCAATACCAGCATGTAATGGCTGGGGTGCAGATTTACAGAAGTTGGCATTTCCATTTTGAGCCAAATTTCTTACCAGATCTTTTATGTCGCTTAGAAATGCCAATTGTATTTTGTGTTCTTCTCCCAGTTAGTATTCTAGTGGTTGTAAAGGCTGAAGGTTTAAAAAAAAAAACAAAAAAAAAAACAAAAAACTGCAATCTCCCCGCAGTTTTACTTAGCTAAATCCGATCACAATCCAGCGCTGTGCACAAGAGCAGCAGCTCTCTCCACTCTCTCCCTCCTCACTGTCTCAGACAGCAGAGGAACCTATTTGCTCCTGCTGCTGTCAATTACAGACAGTGAGGAGGGAGTAGGGGGCAGGGACGAGCCTCGCTCTGTGTGTCAATGGAAACACAAACACAGCTGAGGACTCACATCAGAGTCCCCTGTAGCAGATGGCTTGCTATGGGGACACTCATTGGGGGGATTTGGAGCCAGAAGCACTGGCGGGGGACTCCAGAAGAGGAGGATCAGGGCATTGCACAAGTATGACATGTTTGTTGTTGAAGGGGGAAAAGAGTAGGAAACAAGAACATGTACCTACTATGGCAATTCAGGGAACTGGTGACCTTAAAAGGTTACAAGTACTACCAGATTTAAATACAGTAACAAATTGAAGCTGAACTACAGCACACTTTATAATAAGTTGCAGCAAACTTTTTTTTTTTTTTTTGCTTTAGGGGTAAAAAAGGTTTTACATGAAGAATTAAGATGCAATATAATAAAATGTTTTCTTTTGAGTTTAATACTACTTTAATATTATAGACATCGAGAAAAAAAAAAAAAAAAAAAAACGACGACACACGACTTTCATTTTGAATTAGGGAATACCAATACCCCAAAAAAACAGGCAGATATTCTTATATAGGCTCTACATTCTACTCTGTGATGAGTTGGTGTGCTCATAACTAGGTAGCCAAAGACTCTTTAGCACAAGCTCATCCAGACAGCTGCTAAAAGGAAAGCACCACAGCTTGTTAACATTCCTACCAGAGCATGCCATGGCTTAATTTTACAAACACCAGTCTAACAATTAAGGGTGAGGAAGACTCACCTGAAAGATGACCCAAAACAAAGTCGTAAAGTCACGCTATGCTTTAGCAAGGACCAAACAAACCAAAAAAACTTGCAGTTTCAATTCACAGCAAGAAACAAGGACTTGGCAAGATCAACAGGTAATTTCTGTATTTTTCCCAAAATATTCTTAGCCTGGAAAAATGAAAACGAAAGCGGCCATCACATCTAAGGACTAGTAAACTACAAACCCAATTCCAAAAAAGTTGGGACACTGTACAAATTGAGAGGTAAAAAAGGAATGAAATAATCTACAAATCTCATAAACTTATATTTTATTCACAATATAATATAGATAACATATCAAAATGTTGAAAGTGAGGCATTTTGAAATGTGATGCCAAATATTGGCTCATTTTGGATTTTTTATGAGAGCTACACATGCCAAAAAAGTTGTGACGGGTAGCAATAGAGGCCGGAAAAGATAAATGTACATATAAGGAACAGCTGGAGGACCAATTTGAAACTTATTAGGTCAATAAGCAACATGATTGGGTATAAAAAGCCTCTCAGAGTGGCAGTGTCTCTCAGAAGTCAAGAAGTAGAGGATCACCAATCCCCCCAATGCGAAAAATAGTGGAGCAATATCAAGAAAGAAGTTTCTCAGAGAAAAATTGCAAAGAGTTTGAAGTTATCATCTACAGTGCATAATATCATAAAGACAATATAATATCATAGACAAGAATGGGACAACATTCCTATTCCTAAAAAAGGTGAGCAACTTGTCTTCTCAGTCCCCAGACATTTTATGTGAACCCCATTGGAATTACCTGGTTTTCTGCAGTAATTTGCAATAAAATGTGATCTGATCCTCGTTGAAGTCACATTAGATCAATTACTGCAGATAACCAGGTAATTCCAACAGGGTTCCCATACTGTATAATATAAAAACCCACTTTCATACACACATTAAACATGGAACAGAACAGATAAAGAACAAACATCCAAAAAGGACAGGACAGCCAATGCCAATTCCCCTTTACATGCTTTAGAGTATACTGGATTCATATAGAATCTTTCCATCTTTAGAATTTTTTTTTTTTATTTCAACAATCTCAGGGTTGGATCAAGAAGGATGAGAAAAATAATAAACAAAATCTTAGTTATTCAAAAGTATTAGAAAATCATTAAGAAAAAAAAGTAGTGTCTGTGTAAAGAATACTTAAATTTACAAACCAAATACAGATAAAATGAACATTTTTGTGGCTGGAATGGGACATGTATTAATACTGGACTGTGTACACTTTGGTATTTCCTGTAGAATAGCAGGAGCCAAAAATTACATACATCATTTAACTATGGCTCTCTTGTTAAGACATATGAGCAGGGTTGCTCATACAGACACTATTCACGCAGACAGTGAGATCCTCAGTACTGGAATACATTACATCCATAGAAGTGTCTATGGTTGAATATGGAAAAAAAAAAAAATGTAAACAACTTTACAAAATTAAATTTTCATCTATCTTTCAAGATAGTTTGAATGTTCCCCCTTATAGTAGGTCTCAATTTTGCTCTTATTTTCCCAATCTCCCCACATAAAATTCCTCTAATAAAATAATATACATCCACATTTTCATATGGAGGAGTAGTTTGTTAACCTGAAAACAAAAAAAAAAAAAAAAAGTTTCATTTATTTTGGTACACTGATGGATCTGTCTTTTATTAAACACACTTTGCCCTGCGTGGTCACCCAACATCCCCTACAGCAGCTGTCACTGTGCTCTGCCTGCACAGATTTGTAAATGAACTACAAGTACGTACCACCTGCAAGTCACAGCATGGGATTTGTAGTTTTTAATGGGGACAGACACAGAGCTGGAGGAGTCCTGCAGGAACCTGTGCATTGCACCCATGATTCTGGTTGCAATGCTTTGCAGAATCAATTGCAAAAAAAAAAAAAAAATGCAAAAATATGGGTGCTTATTTTTTGTAAAGGTGGTCTTAGCCTTTAAAAGGTTAAGTTCACCTTTCCAGAACAATTAGAAGCCTTTTCTATTGTCTTTTCTGTCCAAGTCATCCCAATTATTTTTCACTAGCCAACAAACAGCCTAGGTGCTTACACCAGTATCATGCGTAGGCATGCTCTGTACACGAAAACATGTACAGGCATTCTGAGGCATCCAATTCAGGAACTGCCACCAAACGCCCTATTCAAATGAAGAAAGCAGCAACAGATAGTTGATCTTCAGCTTGTCCATATTCTGTCCGTGTATACTTTCATAGATCCTGATTTCCTGTTACCCCACTTGGTTTTCCCCATGACTTCCTCTCTGCCTGACCTCAGCTCATTTAAGGACTATGCTTCTCTTCATCCACTGTGCATGACCCTTGCTTGGCTCCTGACCACGCTGTGATCTCTCATGCCTCTGACCATTTGTTTATGACCTCTGCAATACAATACCCAATCCCAATTTTTAGTACGATATAAAAAATGTGAGATTGCAATGAGTAGATACCAAAACATGTCAAGCCCTAAAAATGCACATGCCCATGAAAATGGCAAAAAAAAAAAAAAAAAAAAACACAAGTTTGGTAACCTAAATTTCCTGCAAGTGAAACCTGTCCTCCGAGTTGATAATCTCCCCAGGCAGCTAAATTTGGTGGGTGGGGCCAGGAGTGTGGCTGCTTACTCTACTCCTCCCACAGGTGGCCACCTCATTCTGGCTGATCCTGAACATGCGGAAAGAGGAACCAGAACAAACAGCACATCCTAAACCTCTTCAGGGTTTTGGTAAGCGACTGAGCACCCGGTCGCTACATAATGTTCACCAACCACCCCGCCAATACTTTTTTTATTTTTATTTATTTTTTTGTACTTTAGCCCCATAACCACTTCACGACTGCCCTATAGCAGTTTTATTGCTACAGGGCGGCCGCTGTGCGCCAGATCCCACATAATATATATATATATATATATATATATATATATATATATATATATATACACACACACACATATACATACATATACATACACACATACACACACTCTCTAAACTCAAATACACACCGCTGCCGGCTTGGTCTGATTATTCACAGTGGGAGCCGACCAGCAGGTACTGCAGACTAAATGTCCACCGCCACCCGCTGAACGTCTGTTACAGAGGCAGAACGGCAGTCTGCCTATGTAAACAAGGCAGATTGCCATTCTGTCAGTAGGAAAGGCATTGATCCTGTTTTCCTGGAAAGCAGGAGATCCATGTCTTCCCTTAGTAAAAGCACCTCCCACACTGTACACCAACACTGGCTAGGAACACAGTTAACCCTTTGATCTCACCTGATGGTAAACCCTTCCCAGCCAGTGTCATTAGTACAGTGACCGTACATATTTTTAGCACTGATCACTGTATTAGTGATCCCCAAAGTGCCAAAAAAAAAGTGTCAGTTTCCAGTTTCCAATTTGTCCTCCGCAATATCGCAGTCCCACTATAAAAAAAAAAGGCACTGATCGCCACCACTACTAGTAAAAAAACAAAAAAAAATTCCATAAATATATCCCATAGTTTGTAGACACTATAACTTTTGCATAAGTCAATCAATAGACGTTTACTGGGGGGGGATTTTTTTTAACTAAAAATAAATATGTAAAATATGTAGCAGAATACATATTGGCCCAAACTGAGGAACAAATTTGATTTTACATTCAATAGATTATTAGATTATATGTAGAGAATTCTACTACAATAGATTACAAAGAACACATCAGCCACATCGTTCTGTAATGGAAATGGTTCTTTTGGGCCTGTAATTATAATAATCTATAATATAATATTCTATAATCTGCAATTATACTCTAACCTCTTGGGGCCCTGTGTATCACATATGCAGCAGCAAGGAAGGGGGGCTTCCACACCCAGCCACTGCACATATGTCTTCACAGCATCATGAGGTTTGTGTCACTGACAGGTCTTGGTCAAGGTTTCCGATTGGGAGCCAGCAAGTTGGCTCCCGATCATGGGACCGCAGCGAGAGGCTCTGCAGTACGCTAAAGAGCACTATGGAAGGTTGGCACTATGGAAAGTTGAGGGATTTGCAGCTAGCTTAATGCATACGAGGCTTGGCAGTTATGGGAAGTTGGTGGGTGGACACTGCGGGTACTAATGTCTTAGAGGGTTGAGGGCACTATGGATGGTTAGGGAAATCTGCAGCTAGCTGGAGTCCCAGAAAGTGTAGCAGTGGGCCATGGCCTGGTGGTTGAGAACCACTGATCCAGAGGATGAGATCTTAACCCTGAAAAAAATGCACTCACACACAAAAAAGAAGCACTGTGGGGAGCGGTTTCAGAAAACAGGGGCATGTGCAGGAGCATTTCTCTGTTCACTCTGTGCCGCTCCTCTGTCTCTATATGTATGTAACCATTCGGATATGTAATTTCACAAGGGAGTTCACTCTGGGTCTGTTTGTCAGTTTTTCAGACTGACATAAAAAACTGGCGCAACAGGACTCAAAAATGAACCTCAATAAACTCCTAGGAAATTATTAATGGGAAGATGCACGGACCTGGATGTTGTGTGGCAAAGTCCAAAAAGTCCATAAAAAGCACCGGTCTGTGCACTCCAGAAGGCTGCTGATTCTCAAGACGAGAAGGAACTTGCAATATACTGGAAGATAAGAACAGCGCCACTCTAAGTGCAGTAAAACCAATACTTTATTTGACATATAATAATGCTGGGTACTCACAAGATAAAACGTTTAAAAAGCATGGTAAACGTATGTAGAAAGATCCATTAATCCAGTGCCTGGGCAAGGAGGGGCTGATGTGCTCCAAATAGATCCGTCCGACTGCGGGAGTGAGCAGTATCCGGACCCCGAGGACACCTGCAACGCCTATGGGCCTGAGGAAGGAGCGCATGCTCCGACAACGCGTCGCCTACGTCATCACGCCCACGCTCTACGCCCAACCCGGAAGTCCGCCGCCGGAGGCGTTGCAGGTGTCCTCGGGGTCCGGATACTGCTCACTCCCGCAGTCGGACGGATCTATTTGGAGCACATCAGCCCCTCCTTGCCCAGGCACTGGATTAATGGATCTTTCTACATACGTTTACCATGCTTTTTAAACGTTTTATCTTGTGAGTACCCAGCATTATTATATGTCAAATAAAGTATTGGTTTTACTGCACTTAGAGTGGCGCTGTTCTTATCTTCCAGTTTTTCAGACTGAACCACAATGCATGTCTAAGGATGGATTTAACCCAAGTTTTGTTTTAAATTAAATAAAACCTTTCTAATTTTTCTTACATATTAGTAGGGTGCGGTATAGAACTTCCAGAAAAGAAGCTTTAGTAACCACTTGTAATGCTCAGCCTCCAGGATTGAACTGGAACCCTATAAAATGAAAGGATAGACCAGGGACAGTTCGTCTGGGAAAGAAAGAGCTGAATGATGCTGGCTGTCCTCCAGCCAGGAAAGGAGGAGGGATCTGACCTCCTGCAGCTTCTAATGCACATTGTGACATGAAATCAAAGTAAGCAATCTCCGTACAGAAGAGCAGTCTGTACCATTGTGCAAGACTGAAAGGAAGAATGTCGGAGCTTAGCTCTAGGTCCGGTAAGATTTTGAAATGACCGTTGCACAGCTAGGAATACATAAAGCTTTGCAAAAATGGAGCCCCAGCCATATACAATTCTAGTATGGGTGGTGACTCCCTGTAATAGTTGGTTCAGGTTTGAATGCACATTTTCCAGTTCTTACAGTTGATTAATTTCAATGGGCTGCCAAATGCATGGGAAAAGAGCAGTGCAGGTGTTACCTTCACAAATCGAGCCGCATCAAACTGCATAAATGATACTGCAGTACCATGTGACTTGGATGGGTTACGAATGCATACAGTTTTCTGCTTGCATTAACATATAATGGCACTCGCATGCGTCTACCAAGGGTAGCATGTTCCCTGCCGTGTAAGAAACGCGCAGGGAAAAAAAAAAAAAAAACCTACGTGCTTTTCCTGCATTGCATTCTGTTGTGAACAGGCCCTGGCTGACTTTCATGCCCATTGTGATTTCTAATGCAGAATAATAATGAATAAAATATTTTGTAGTGACATGACGATTTTCAATCAGAAACCATTATTGAAGGAATTGTAATGACTGACATGACTTTTTTTTACCCTGTTCTGGCCAGTTTTAAGATTTCTATATTAACTTGAGATTTACTAGAATCACAATTGTCCCCAAAAAAAGGGAAATGTGTCCTGCCTGCTACATTCCCCCCTTCTCTCCTTCTCATTACTCTCCCCCACACACTGCACAGAATCCAGCTTCTCCCATGACAATCACATCCCTGGGTTATGAAGACAGAGCTGTAGGCATAAACTGGAGGGAATGGAAGTGGATGAAAATATATATATTTCTTACTCTGCCCTAAACAAATATACACCCACCAGGTACACAAAACTTGTGCTTGAAGCCATCGGCCGCTTGTTTTCCAGCATGCTTGCTTGACAGATGCCGATTGGGAGATTGGCTTTTGTCGGGCAGGGTGCTGTACAAACGGGCTGAATGTGGCTGGTTTCTACTGTACCGGCTAAGGCCGGAAGATATCCGACCCATGTGTATGGGGCTTTACTAATGAACACAGAAGTACTTAGTACTGCGCTCTCCTGTGTTCATTGCCAAGCACATCTCCTCCTTTATCAAAGTGGTCAGTACTTTATGTTCATTCAGTAAGTGAAGAGGTCTGTAACATCAAAAGGCAGTTTACTGACCTCCCCTGCTCCACTGTCCTAATATGGAGAGAGGAGGGCACACTGCGGGCAGCAATCACAGTTATGACAGATTGCAGCTATTCATTGTTCAGTAGAGAGTTTGGGGGACCCTTCTGGCATATGTTTATGATCACTTCAGTGACCATAAAGCTTATAGAAGAAGGGAATGCAGCTGACATAAGGCATACTGAGCTGGCCGACTACAAGCAGTTCTGTTCTGCAGTATTCCTGACACTGGTGGCAGCGAAAAAGGTTAGAAATGCTGCATTGAGGGAAATTCACAGGTTCCCATCACAGACTTGTCTTTACAAATGTGCTAGTTGCCTGGCAGTCCTGCTTCTAAAACTGTGTTTCTGACCTAAAACTAGTATGGGACTAGCAAGTCAGAACGACATCAGATGTCTTGATCTGCTTGCTTGCACCATACAAAGTATTGATACTGCTGGTTAAGCATAGCAGTTACTGCTGGATCTCAGCAGTCCATAGAGAGAATTATTGTCCGAAATACATATTTCACTGGACCTTTAGGTTATATAGACAATAGTGCCACCAAAACAGTTTGGACAACAGGGTGTACACGTAATCTCTCCCACCCGCAGGTGGTTTAGTGAGCTTTTGATGTTGTGTATTTAAAGATGGCTGCCTCATATCCATGACCATGTGGTTGTGGGGGGGGGGGGGGGGGGGGGAGTACAACCATGTGTTGATGACCTCACCCACAAAATGACCTATATGTGGTCAAGAGGAATGAATACATCCTGTGGGTGGTCTCTAGTATACAACTATATATATATATTATATATAAAAAAAAAGAAGAAAAAAGGAAGAAGTCCATAGCCCCTACAGGGGTTTGAACACCCTTCAAAGCCACTGCAGGTTTAACTTTAAATGCGCTTTTTCCTAAATCATTTGTCTTGCTTGCAGTGTCTTCCAAACACTCGGTCACCTCTGCAAGCTGTTCCTTGAACTCTGTTTGGGCATACCCCTTTTACCACTTCATTTGGTAGTTTGTTTGTTTTTAGTCCGTTTGGAGCTGTGGAAAGACCAAGCACGCAGCCAGTATTTCTTATTGTCCTGTTCCTACAGCTATCCAGTGTAAGCTGTTGACATTCAACTACCAGAGCTAAGTATTTAATATTTTGGGATATTGGGAACAGGAGTGTATGTTAAGTTGTGGTATTTTGTGTAAGATTGAGTCAGCAGTTTAGTGAATAAGCCCTTAGCACAGTCACTTTGAGCCAGGACAATACAAAAAGATTGCGATCGTTTTTGCATTTGTGTTCCCCCTGAGAGTAGAGATGCATACTCTGTCCCAGGTACTGGAAACCTGTTGCAGAAGAATTGATTAAGCTACTCCAATCTATCCAGACCTTGGTACTGAACTTGGTATGCAGGTTTTGAGTTTAGATTGTAGCACATAGCCGCTGCCACTACAGGGTGGTTAGTTGTGCAGGCCCTGTGCCGCGAGTTGCAGAAGAATGAAGCGCTTGAGAAAAAAGTTGCAGAAATTGAAAGATGTTGGTTATGACCAAAGAATATATGCAAAGTAATGCAAGTCAAGTAGCTGCCCTAGAGGAGAAATGCAAAGGGAGAGCGATGATTGCAGATCCCACATGGAATCCTGAAGGACATGCTCCAGTCTTCAGAGGAGAAGAATGTGTCCTATATGAGTGTCAGGCACATCCAATAATCACACAGCAGAGAAAAAAGGAAAAAATAACTTGGAGTGGACTTTCATCTGAGCATTTCCTTATGACCAGAAGGAGGACAAGGGACTTTCATCATTTGAGATTTTCTTTCCACAGACTGCCAAGGACATTGCTAACCTTGCTCAAAGTAATGTTGCAGCTTCCAGGGACTTTGATTGCCCAGAATATACGGGAGTCGAAAAGGAGAAAGTCTTTAAGAGATACTGAGAATTCTATAAAATCAAGGAGGTGGAATGTGTTGCTATAGATATTTGAGGATTTTCACCCCCCAAGTTGCTCCCAAATTTGAAACACACAGTTTTCATTGGCTCATGCTGCCATCATTTAAATCCAGTGAGTGGGGGTGGGGGCACTATAGGCTGTATGCGTTTATGGACACGAACAGTCCAGCTTGTACGTCTGCCCCCCATAGCAGGTTGCTTGCCATGGAGGCAGACACAGAAGAGAAGAAGGAGCAGAGAGCACTGGAGGGGGGAGGGGCCACAAGAGGTGGTTCGGGGCCACTCCATGCAATACCAGTGCATAGAGCAGGTGAGTATAATTTTATTTCCCTGCTTACAAAAAAAAGGAAGATGGAGCATTTAGAACCACTTTAAGCAGAGAAATAAAAAAGAAAAAAAAGAAAAGCAATCCTCTACAATACAGTGTGTTCCACATGCATTACATCTGTCACTGATTAACTATAATATGCAGGATAAAACCGCTAGGCTATATTGCCACCCACTGATAAAACATGCTTCTGTTTTATTTAAAAATGGGGAAAGGAAGGGGGGGGGGGGGGGTTGTAATAAAACATGAAAAAGGTTTTTTTTTTCCTTTTTTAACCACTTTACCACCGGAGGATTTTCCTGCTAAAAGACCAGGGGTTATTTTGCGATTTTTTACTGCGTGACTTTAACGGACAATCGCGCGGTCGTGCGACGCTGTACCTAAACGAATTTCACGTCCTTTTTTTCCCACAAACAGAGCTTTCTTTTGGTGGTATTTGATCACCTGTGCGATTTTTTGATCACGCGCTATAAACAAAAAAAAGAGCGTAATTTTTGCAAAAACAACAATATTTTTCACTTTTTTTTATATGAAATTCCCCCAAAAAAAAATGTAAAAATCAAAATTTTTTAAAATTTTCGGCCAATTTGTTTTACGCTACCTATGTTTGGTAAAAAAAAAAAATCGCAAAAAGCGTATTTTGATTGGTTTGCGCAAAAGTTATCGCGTTTACTAACAAAGGGAAAGATTTTTGTCATTTTTGGTGTTTTTTTTTTTAACGAGTAATGGCGGCGATCTGCGATTTTTTTTGCGGTACTGCGACATTGCGGCGGACAGATCGGACCCTTGACTGACATTTTTGACACTTTTGGGGGTACCAGTGACATTACTGCAGTAATCAGTGCTATATATATGCACTGTTACTGCAAAAATGACACTGGCAGGGAAGGGGTTAACAGTATTGGACAGGGAGGGGTTAAGTGTGTCCTAGGGGCGTGATTCTAACTGTGTAGGGACAGGTCTACTAGTGTAAAAACAAAGATCAACAGTTCTACATAGTAGAACTGTTTGATCTTCACTTTTACACAGGGAGAACTGACAGGTGGCTTGTTTACACAAGCCGCTCTGTCTTTCTCCCGCTGTAGCGGCGATCGTAGTGTGACCGGCGGACATCGGGTCCGCCAGTCACACTCCCGCACTCCTCCGTGAACGAGCCTCGGCGGGCGCGCGCCTCGGCGGGCGCGCGCCCGCCCGCTATTGGCTCTGGAAGGAGTGACAGGCGAGCGACGTAGACCTACGTCACTCTGCCTGGCCGGGGCCGACTGCCGCAGTAAATATACTGTGCGCAGTCGGCAAGCGGTTAAAGCCAGCGATAACTCTAATAATAATAGTACAGTTCAGCACAACACAAGGTGGAACTCTAGCAAAACGAAAAAAAAAAAAATAAAATAAAAAAAAAAAAAAAACAAACACACACACACACACACACACACACACACACACACACAGCTTTTCCCTCTCTTTGAATAGAGTAGGGGTAAACCCAGTATTCTGCTCAGAGCTGCCTCCACATTTGAGAGACTTTATCCCATTTCTTGTAACAGTGATAAGGGAGCAGAGGTCAGGTATTCACTACCAAAAAGGGAAAAAAAGACAAGAATGGAACCCTAAGCTTTGTGAACAAGATTTACTATTCTAGATCTAGCAAGTTCCTGGCTATGCATTCCTACTATCAGCTGACCAACACCCATGGAGCATTTAGTCATAAATGGGAAAGTTGTAATAATTACAGTTGAGAAAGCTAAAATTACAGATAGTTAAGACTCCACCTAATGCTTTTTATCTTCTAATTGTAGGCTAGTGATGCTAATATGACAATGGAGGGATAGGTCTACTGAACAAAGCCTAAACAGGCAAAGCACAAAAATCTTGAATTATGTAAATCACAGTATATTAAAAAAAGACATGCCGGTCCAACTGGGCATGCACAGCTCGGCGTACATTCCGGCACTCCTCGGTTACTTGACTCCCCTGCGTATGTACAGAAGTGACATCATTGATGCCCAGCCATTCAAGCAACTGAACAGATGGAACCTGGGAGAAAATTGAAGTGCTCAGGACCAGTGGGGGCACTGACAGCGGAGTGCCTCATTTGATAGGTAAATCAGTCATAATGTGCTAACATTCAGTTCATACTAGTAAATTATGGCATAAAAATTACTTTGGGGCACTTAATAAAAAATAATTCTGCTTTAATACTCAACTCTCCCACTGCCCACGCTGCTGTCTCTGATGCAAGGAAGACAAACTGCCTGAGGAATCTTCAGAATCTGACACTTCTGGGAGTGTCGGATTCCTGTTCCCCCACTGTGCTGTGATCTACTGCCCTTACATTACCGTGTCCTGTAGGGTCCTCAGGAGAAACCACAGATCACAGGTTGGGATATCAAGAGATCAATCAACATGAATATGTATTCCATAATTATAAGGAGGGGTCTCTCTTCCTTACAGCAGAGATTGTCATACGCGAGTATATATTGTTCAGCAAATGACAGTCATATGGACCTCCATTCACTTTTGCACTGTAAAAAAGATGAACCACCAAGGTAACGTGGCCAATTACAAAGGGAAAGGCAATGTTGACAATGGTTGAAGAGAGTTAATGCAGAGGATATGAAGGTCTTGAAAGTAACAGCAAGACAAAAGTACAAGTTAAATTCATTCTGGTGTCACATTTAAAAACATTAGGTTACCCCAAGGCATTTTTTCCCCCTATTGACCACCGATGTGGTGGGGTGTTTTTTTTTTTTCCTTTCACTAATAAAAGGAGCTTTTTTCTTACCTAGCAAGAACAGACAGGGAACATTTTTTCCCCACCTACTGACCATTGCCTTTTTTGCTTTACCATTGGTTGAAGGCCTTGTTCACATGGGGTGAATACATCCATGCCTCGTGCAGGGCTGCGTTTTACGGGTCACAGGGATACACCGGTTTTGCGTTCATCCCTATGTTAGCAGCCCCTTTGTGGTCTATTGGGATGCAGCAGCTGCATTGACACAGCCGCTACTCCCAATGTAGCATCTGTGCTGATGCATGACACCGAACGCACTCTGGATGACCTGTGACAGCTGGGTTCGCCACCATGAACACATGCCGATGGTGTGCCCTAAATGTTGCTATGGGACCCTTATTTCTAGTTACACCACTGTAGGAAAATAAAATAAAAAGTCCCTTTAACAATGTTACAAAAATCGCTACAAAAATCTGCTATCAATTAATATTTTCCAGAACACCAACATTTATCCAGGAAAATTCCTCCCACTTTTATTTGCAGAACATGTTTTTTTGCCTCATATGAAATTAAATACAGATTGATTCACATAAGAATTCCTAACATCTTTGGTGGATCCCAGTTACTGTCTACATTTTTTGCTTTTCATTTCTAGATAATGGGCCAGAAACGTACTGCTGAACACGAATGCTCTAACGAACACCACTAAAAAAAAACAGAACTGTCCCAAATGGCCTGCCCAAGAATTCCATTGCCTACCACACATTGGTCACTCCCTACAGATACGATTGAAGAAAGGTATGCTAAAAGCACATTTGAAAAACCACCTCACTGTTATGGACACAGATTTTTCACTAAGTGATAGTGCAGCAGGCATCAGTCAAAACGTCCTGCGCTTTCACCAGGTAAAGCAGATGTGTGCAGCACACTGCTGATTTTTTACTGCCAGCCAACAATGGCATATTAGTAGCTGACAACCTGCAATGCACCTCACATTTTGTGTATATTGCTTTACCATGTATTTACAAAAACAGAATAAACCTGTATTTTATACAGTGTATAGCGATATACAGTATTGCGGGATTGGGGCGATTAACCTCTTCATGCCTAAGGGTAAAGCAAATCTTAATGCCCAAGCACAATTTTGCAAACTTGACATGTGTTAGTAGAACTGTACACATCACCACAACTACTTTGTGTATTATACCTTTTTTTTTTTTTCCCCCCCGGATAAATTGGACTTTTATTTGGTGGTAAATGGTAATGTAGCACCCTCCCAGGTAGGTGCTAGTGAGAGTATCATTTTGAGTGCTGTCTGCTTACCAGAGTGGCTGCAGGGAAGTCCCAGTTCGCTCGATGAGACTGAGGGGGCTGTGGTGCGCACACAGTGTGCCAGGAACTTGAGGTTCTGTGAGGCCAATGCCATGAGGGTCCCAGATTTGTCCCCACCTTGCACCTACACCTGGGCTTGGGATCAGAGCAGGAGGATGACAGCTGTGTCTCTGCGCTGTGTGCGGAGACACAGCTGTCAGTTCCCCATGTATCTCTATGGGGAAATCGGATGGGAGCAGACCGTCTCCGCTGACATCCGATGCCCCATAGGGATGCAGGGGGGGGGGGGGGACCGTTCAGATCCGCCAAAAAAAAAAACGGACAGGCGGATCTGAACGGTCTGCCTGTGTGAAAGGGGCCTTAAAGTGTGAGCTAATAATTTGAGGAATACTTTGATCTTAGCATGGGCAAACAGATCTGATGCTCCATCCCCTTTAAAGCCATAACCAGCTAAGCAAAAAGCATTTTTAGAAGGTAATAATCAGTGGTAGCCACTTCTGTTTAAGTCACAGTAAATGACTATGTACATTAATGTACACAGTGCACAGTCTTTACCATTCCACGAGACCCAACACTGGTTTAGTTCTAGTGACTTATCTTCTGATTCGAGAAGCAGGTAATATGCCCATTTCAATAAAGCGCTACTCTCAAGTGCATTTTGTCCAAAAACAATCTGTGCGTACTTTGGGGTTGCTGCATATATGTTTATTTGTATGGCTTCTTTAGTAGCTCTGTGGATGCAGAAGAATTTATAGGTAGTGAACTATATACACTGCTCAAAAAAAAAAAAAAAAAAAAAAAAAAACTAAAAAAAAAAGGAACAATTTGAACACACATCAGATCTCAATGGGGAAATAGATCATGCTGGATATCTATACTGATATGGACTGGGTAATGTGTTAGGAACGAAAGGATGCCACATTGTTTCATGGAAATGAAAAAATTATCAAATTACAGAGGGCTAAGTTCAAAGACACCCCAAAGTCAAAGTGAAAAAAAAAAAATATATGATTTAGCAGGCTAGTCCATTTTGCTGAAATTTTATTGCAGCAACTCAAAAAAATTGTGCTCCGTAGTTTGTCTGGCCCCCATTTGCTTGTAGGCATGCTCCTAATGAGGGTGTCCTGGGGTATTTTCTTCACACATCTGGACCAGGGCAATCACTGAGCTCCTGAATAGACTAAAGGTGCAACCTGGTGGCGTCGGATAGACCGAATCATCATGTCCTAGAGATATACTGGATTTAGGTCAGACGAGCGTGGGGGCCATTAAATGGTGTCAATTCCTTCGTCCTCCAGGAACTGGCTGCATACTCTCGCCACGAGGCTGGGCATTGTCATGCTCCAGGAGGAAGCCAGGACCCACTGCACCAGCAATGGCAATCAGGGTGCCACTGTCTAGCCTGTAGAGGTCTCTGCATCCCTCCATGGATATGCCTCGCCAGACCATCACTGAACCACCACCCAACCAGTCATGCTGAAAAAGCACAAGGCGCCAGTGGCGGACCTGCCAATTCTGGTGTTCAATGGCAAATGCCAATCGAGCACCATTGTGCCAGGCAGTGGGCACAGGGCCCACAAGAGGACATCAGGTCCTCAGGCCACACTCATGAAGTCCGTTTCTGATTGTTTGGTCAGAGACATTCACAACAGTGGCCTGCTGGAGGTGCTCATTCTGTCCCTCCTTGCACAAAGGAGCAGATGCTGGTCCTGCTGATGGGTTACCTTCTACATCCCTGTCCAGCTCTCCTAGAATGTCCTACATGCTCTTGAGACTGTACTGGGAGACTCAACCTTCTGGCAATGGCACATATTGATGTGCCATCCTGGAGGAGTTGGACTGCTTGTGCAACCTCTTTAGGGTCCAGGTATCACCTCATTCTACCAGTGGTGACACTGACCCTAGCCAAATGCAAAACTAGTGAAAAAACAGTCAGAAAGAGGAGTAGAGGAAAAAATAATAAAAAATTATTATTATTATAATAATAAATAATAATGTCAGTTGCCTCCGCCTTTAAAACTATTCCTCTTTTGGAGGTCCTCTCATTGTTACCCATCTAGTGCACCCGTTAATTTCATTAACACCAAAGCAGCTGTAACTGATTAACAACCCCCTCTGACCAGAATATCCCAGGAGTTTAATTGACTTGATGCTATACTCGGATTAAAAAAAGCATTCCTTAAATTTTTTGGAGCAGTGCATTTAGTTTTGGGACAATTCATAGTCAATATTAGGAGGATTTATTTAAGACCGCTTCATTCTTTTAAAATTTGTCACTGGCTGGTTCTCTTTAAGCAAATTAAGATCAGAACACATTTTTGACACCTCTGCTAGCTCTACTGTTTTTTCCTAATATCAGACAATTGCAAAAATTATGATGATATCTAGAGGTTGGATCAACACAAGGCACTCAAAGTACAGTAGTCCAGTTTTAGGTAGGGAAAAAAAAACCCACACCCCTTTTTTTTCCCCCTTAGGAATGAGGGTCATGTGATCTACAACAGAGCCAGCAAACAGTGTAGCAAAGCTGCTTTTCTGCAGATTGAATGCTGTGGTCTGGCTAGAATTCTAAGCCCATATTCAGCAAAATGACCCAATAAGTCTTGTAAGAAAAAGAAAATAGATTAGATTAATACTACGCAAGCCACAGCTAGAAAGAAGCTTTGGCAGTGTACAAAACCAAACACCACAATGATGCCTTTTGCAAGCCTCCAGCTTGTGGACTTGGAAAAAATTTGCTGGGAATATTCAGATAGTAATTTTAAATTGAAGCCAATAGAACATTATAAATTTTGCTTAAGCTAACAAAGTGCCATTTTTAGGGCAGTGAAAGTTTATGAGTTTGTGTGCAATAGCTGGGTCCCGAATGGGAATAGTCTGTCCAGTCAAAAATCCCTCAACATATTTTTCCCCAAGTCAAAAGGATCATATTTTGCAACTTTGTAATTGTCTACATTACAGCAACTCTGTCATTTAGCCAAATTTGCTGAACAAAGCAGTGTCTGTAAAAGGCTATAGTGCACACTTACTTCTTCTAATGCCTTTGCTGATGAACACCACACTCTTGTAAAGAAATCCTCTGCAGAAAGTTCTTCCAAAACAGCAACTTCTAGGAGTGTCTGCTATGCTTAGTGGTTCTTCCAGCTGACCTCCACTTGACTACTGAGCCTTGTAGTGATGTTGGTAGGTAGGAATGGGCACAGCAGGGTACACTGTACTTTGTCTTTCAAATCCAACACTTCTGTTAGTGTCAAACAGGGAGAGCCCACTTCCAGCACATACCTTGGCCTTTCCCAATGTATCCTGGACCCTCTCTTGGCAGTATCTTAGGTCAGCAGTGAGATGGCACCTTCAATACACAGAGCTCATCAGTCTTCACACAAGGCCCAGGGTTTTTACCAGTGCAGTAAATGTTCCCAATGCCCCTGGGTTCAAACCAACACCCAATTTCAGTTACCCAATGGGGAGCATTATACCCCCAAATTTCATGCCAACTGTAGTACTCAGGGAGTCCTCCATTTATTGCAATGTATATGTGGAGCCTACTACGTAGTTAAGGCAATATGCCAACAAAAAGGTAGCGAACTTGCTACTCAAATAACGGTGAAATATTAACACTAGTAGGTAGATATCTCAATCTATACCACAAATTTGATGCATCCTTTGGTCAAGTTTATCGTCCTAGAAAGAGTACAGGAAGATCCAAGAGGTGGTAATTGGGACAAATGAATACTGCAGAAAGACATTGTGGATCGAAAGACTCAATGGTACGGTCTATCCAGGTTTAAATGAGGTATTCACATACAAACCTTTTCAAATAAGACAGTAAGTTATGGTCGGAGTATGGAGTTAGTTATTAAGTAAGGGTGTAATATCAGGCAAGATAATTGTGTTGGAAATATACAGTGGGTATAGAAAATAATCACCCCCCTTTAAAAGTCACATTTTGTTTTATCCAGCTGTGTTTACTAGTGCAACTTATAAAATCAACCAGTCAGGAAAAAAAATAAAGAATTATACGCCAAAAGGAGGTTCAACCAGTTATTAAATCCAAGGGTTCACATACTTTTTCCACCTGCACTGTGAATGTTTAAATGGTGTGTTCAATAAAAACATGGCGACATTTCATTCTTTGTGTGTTATTAGCAGACTGGGATTGTCTATTGTTGTGACTTCGATGATGATCAGATCACATTTTATGACCAATTTGTGCAGAAATCCATATCATTCCAAAGGGTTCACATCCTTTCTCTTGCAGATTATATAAATAAAACAAATCACCAAGTTGGAAAAAGGATCACCCCGTTATTTTGTCAGTATTTAGTCTTTAGTCTGTTAGGATATGTCTCTACTAACTTTGCAATATTTGCCCACTCTTCTTTGCAGAACTGCTCAAGTTCAATTTAATAATGACTGTTTGTGGACTGCAAGACATTCCACAGATTTTCAAAGGGGGTTTAATTCTGGGCTTTGACTATGCCATGCAAGGACCATCAACTTTTTTTCCTTCAAACACTCTGTGGTCATTTTTGCTGTGTGCTTTGGGTCATGGTCATGTTGGAAGGTAAACCTTCCCATTGACAACTTCCTAGCAGAGGGCAGCAGAGTTTTCTCAAGAATTTTTTTTTTTTTTTTTTTTTTTTTTAGAAAATAATTTTTATTGAGTTTGTCAACACATACAAAAAAGGTAGAACAAGAAAAAACAAACAATACCAGATCACAAAATCGGGGAGCACAACAGATACAACCCCACATCCCCACCCTCCTCCCCAACTCTCGGTGCAGAGTCCAATTATAGACAAGTCCACCAGAAGGAGAAATAAGTGCGTAAGAGGATATGCCGTTAGCATGCAATTCGGTGGCGTCTCCCCCTGCAGTGTGCACAACCACGAACATTCAACAGTCCCCCCTCCCTTTTATCCTACCAAGTTGGCTCAGCCAGAGATACAAGACCACACATCCACCGTGCTCGACAAAGAGTTTCCCCCAGGAGTCCGCCAGCCATCCGCAGATCCAGAAGCGTACATACCAGCGACCCTGGCAGGTGTGTAGTATACCTGATAAAGGATCTTATATTGTACAAGTTGGTCCCTAGATGAAACAAGACATTTGAGGGGCTGGAACCGCATATAGTCCCAATCATCCTCCAGTAGGTCCGGAACTAGAGATGTCCACCTTTCTCTACACTTGGACAGTGCCTTGGGGTGGATGGTAAACAAATCCTTATAGACAGCAGAAAGTGTTTTAGGCAACTGTTCCGATGCCAGTAACCCTTCCAGCTCAAAAGTCTGTAAGGCTACGGAAGGGCCTCTGAATTGAGAGTGGAAGGCATGACGCAACTATAGACAAACTGAAGAAGTACATGTTATGCAGTTGGAATTTAGATTTTAATTCATCAAACGTGAGCAGCCGCCCTCCTCCCACAATATCTTTCAACTGTCTGACCCCTTTCCCCGCCCATATTCCGGGGTCGTCAGCAAAGAAGCCATCTGCAGCACGGAACAGAAAGAGGAACTGACCTTGTTCCTCACTCTGAACCCAGAGATGACCATGTTGTGATTTCCGGTTCTGTCTCGTTTACCTGGCTAGCGGCCAGGAAAGCAGCCGATCAGACCGATCGGCTACATTGGAAGCCAGGAGGAAAGATTTGGGGTGTAATAGACCCCAGATCTCTCCATAAAATCGGACCCATCATGGCCCATGCAGTCACAAAGGGATGTTGTTCATCCCTTGTAATAGCAATAAAAAAATAAATAAATAAAAGCACCCCCGTACAAATGCAAAGTTACTCCCGAAGGCATATGTAAAAAACGGTGACTGCACCACATGAGGCATCGCCGTGAACGTTAAAGCGAGAGCAATAATTCTATCCCCAGACCTCCTGCATAATGCAAAAAGCGATGCCTATGGAGAATTTGACACTGTAGTGTGCCGCCATTCCATGGCAGACAATTTTAAAGTGTGACATGTTCAGTATCAATTTACTAGACATGACATCTTTCACATTATACAAAATAAATTGGGATAACTATTGTGTTTTGTTTTTAACTCACCGAAGTGTATTTTTTCCAAAAGAATTGCGTTTGAAAAACAGCTGCGCAAATACCACAAAAAAAAAATTGCAACAATCACCATTTTATTCTCTAGGGTCTCTACTAAAAAAATTATATAATGTTTGGGATTATAAAAAATTATACAATGTTTGGAGTTCTAATAAATTTTCTAGCAAAAAAGTAGGTTTTTTTACATGTAAGAGTGAATTGTCAGAATTGGGCCGGATACGAAGTAGGTAATATTCTTACCGAGTTCAGGGTTTTAGTATTCAATAGTTTTTTTATTGAGTTTAAACAAAAACAGCAAAATAGTAGAACAGTAAAACTTAGAAAAGGGGTAGCATACAGAAAAGTACCACGCACCCCAACAGGGCTTGTCAGTACATGAATCATAAAACATTATTGGCAACAAAGAATTGAATAGTAAAAAGTTTGACATCAGGATACACCAAGTCCCAAAACTGAGGTTCTTTAAAAGGAGGTACAGCTATAGTCCAAAGGACCCACCAAGCCGAATAACAGACTGGCAAGCAGAGGCCCCGCCCCACCCCAGACACCCCTAATGGACACAAACTGTGTCCACAAAAGGGCACAGCCCCCCCCCCCCCAAATCTCCCTCCCCCCCAGCAGAAGAAACCATTGGGCTCCCTCCAATGGCCAAAAATATATTGACCCAGACCCATATTTGGGAACCCAAACTAAAGCTCTGAAATCAGAGCAAACAGCGTCTCTCCTGCAGCCAGACCCCCAAGGGAGCAAACAGAGAAGAAAGACCAGAGAAAAGAAAAAAGGAGAATAGCCCACACCACTATGGGCAGAGAAAGAGAAGGAATAAGAAAATAAAAAGGGAGGAACAGAAGAAAAAGAAGAGTAACAAAGAAAAAGGAGGCCAGGACAAAAGCAATGTAAAGTAATCACATGTCCCCCCTGCGCCGGACCCCAATCCATTCGGCCGCAACTACGGAGCCTGCAAATACTCTATCCAGGGGCTCCACAGGCGGTCAAATCTATGCCGCCTATCCAAACTAATACTAGCCAACTTCTCATTAAGCATAATCCACGACATTTTATGTTTCGCCTGCAATATATTGAGTTCAGGCGTTTTCCAAGCACACGCTATAGTAATCGAGTTCAGCGTTTTAATCGCGTATCAATAAAGTTGGTTTGTAATTTTTTTTTTTATATAATATATTTGGGTTTCTGTGCCTATAAAGTCCATTATTGCTTCACAATTTTTCAGTTCCCTGCATAACCACTCAGCAGTTACCCATAAGACAATCTTGTAATATTCACACAAGCAGTGTAAGTGCACAAACCCCTCAGCAGCCAGTCCCTGGCCTATGAGCAAAAACTCCTTAGAGGCTAGACTCAAGAACAAGTGGAACTTCAGGCAAAAGGCTAGAAAAGCAGTTGAAATGAACAAGAATTGTTAGAATAATAATAATAATAAATAATAATAATAATAATGTTTTACCTGTCAAAGGCTTGGTCTACATATTTTGCTACTCTTGCGCTTGGCACGTCTCAGCTGATCAGCACAGCAAGGTAGGCAAATCAAAACACTTTCTGGTTCAGCTTTACTACTTTCTGAAAGGCCTCCTTGCTCATTAGATATGTGTGATCATGCAAATGTTTTATGTAGTGAGCAGGCAGCAGATCTACACTGCTCAAAAAAAAAAAAAAAATAAGGAACACTTTAATCAGGGTATTAAGTCAACTCCTGGGATATTGATCTGATCAGTTTAGGTAATCAGTTTCAGCTGCTTTGGTGTAATGAAATTAAACAGGTGCACTAGATGGGCAACAATGAGATGACCTCCAAAAACAGGAATGGTTTTAGAGGAGGCGGCCACTGACCGTTTTTTTCCCCTACTCGTTTTACATTTGGCTAGGGTCAGTGTCACTATTGGTTGCATGAGGAGATATCTGGACCCTATAGAGGTTGGAGACAGTCCAACTCTTCCAGGATGGCAATACATGCCATTGCCAGAAGGTTTGCGGTGTCTCCCAGCATACAGTCTCAATAGCATGGGAGGAGATTCCAGGAGACAGGCAGTTACTCTAGGAGAGCTGGATGGGGCCATTGAAGGTCTTTAACCCATCAGCAGGACTGAAATCAGATGCTCCTTTGTGCAAGGAGGAACAGGATAAGCACTGCCAGAGTCCTAAAAAATGACCTCCAGCAGGCCACTGGTGTGAAGGTCTCTGACCAATTAGAAACAGTCTTTATGAGGGTGACCTGACGGCTCGATGTCCTCTAGTAGGCCCTGTGCTCACTGCCCGGCACAGTGGAGCTCGATTGGCATTTGTTATTGAACACCAGAATTGGCAGGACCCATTGTCAAACCCTACGCTGGTGCAGTGGGTCATGGGTTCCTCCTGGTGCACGACAATGCCCAGCCTCCTGTGGCAAGAGAATGCAGCCAATTCCTGGAAGATGAATTGATACCATTTAATGGCCCCACGCTTGCCTGACCTAAATCCAATAGAACACCTCCGGGACATTATATTTCGGGTCCATCAGATGCCACCAGCTTGCCAGATCTGGGAGCAAATACCCCAGGACACCATCCGTCTCATTAGGAGCAGGTCATGACATTGTCAGGCAGGCATACAAGCACGTGGGGGCCAAACTACTGAGTACCATTTTAAGTTGCTGTAATGAAGTTTCAGCAAAATGGATTAACCTGCTCCACCATTTTTTCATTTTGTTTTTCGGGGTGTCTTTGAATTCAGCCCTCTGTAGGTTGATCAATTTCATCAAACAATGTGGCATTCTTTCTTTCCTAACACATTACCCAGTCCATGTCAGTATAGATATCCAGCATGATATTTTTCCCCATTGAGATCTCATGGGTTTGCAAGTGTTCCTTTTATTTTTTTGAGCAGGGTATTACCTAGTGGGCAGGCTGGAGGGGAGAAGTGCGGCAAGAAGCATCATTGTGAACCAAGAAAGAAGTGACTGCCTAATGCTAAACATGGCTGTTCCTTTGGACATGCTGTATGTAAGCGCAAATTTTACATGAAAAAAATATTTAAGACATACAAACACATTATCTATATATATATATATATATATATATATATATATATATATATATATATATATATATATATAGCAAATTTCAGGGCTTATGGCTTGATGTGGGTCTGCCCTCAGTACCGGTAACCTCTCCAGCCCATATGAGCTGCGACCCTGGGTGTGAGAACTGAAACAGGGACAACTCCGGCATCTTTGTTTGTGGTTTTTATTGATTTAAAGGAAATGAGTGGGATACTCCTTTAGGCTTCAACTAATTACACTTGGGACTTTGGTTCTGAAAAATGCCCGTTGGCGCTTCCGACACCAGCCAATGCTCACTAACTTTGAGAACACTCTGTAGAACAATAAAAGTGCTGAATCCTCGACTTGTACTCCAGAAGATCCAGGACTAAGATCTGTAGGACCTTTGGCACTGTTGTACTGTAAAAATCACTGAATACTTTCCCCCGTCCTAACTGGCTTGAGGTAGTATGATGAAGGATCCTGTATGGCTGTAACTTTAACTGACACACTCTGTACACTTCAGGGCCCAACTACTGGTGCCCCCTTTAGCCTTGAACTCTTTAGGGTCCACTAACTATGTACCCCCTTTACAGCTGACACTGGATCCCAGAACCTCTTCCGGAGTGGTCCCCTCTAACTTCAAGCAGACCCCCAGGGGCAATCCGCAGTACTCACGACCTGTGTACGCTTTCCTGGGACTGGACCCCTCTCGCTCTCCGCAGGCTCTCGGCATACCGGATCCCCATAGCTCAACTCAACACTCTCTCTGGACACTCAGGCGACACCCCGAGACATCCGCCTTCCTCAGACAGAAGGAGGGACAGCTGCATTCTCCTTCCTGGGACTCCACTCCCACCAAAGACCCTGTGTCACGCACTTCCCTCCATACTTATACCCACTCCTAGAATCCTTTGCAGCACAATTTGCCTTCTGGGGTAGTTACAAGCTGGGATGTGTCCCCTGATTGGGCTTCCCACACAACCCTGCTGTTAGGCAGACAAGGCCCACTATACATTTACCTAGAACCTACTTGTAGGGTGCCACACACACACACACACTTAAAAGGCAATCGGCAATAAACCGTTTCTCCATATTGCTCTTAACTTCAGTAGATTTGTTGCATGCATCAGCTGGAAGCTACGCCTTAACAACTGTTTACACATTGGAAACTAACAAAAAAAAAAAAAAAAACTTCCCTTTTTGCACTTGTGTGTTTGGCATTGTGTCAGCTGCCTCATTTTTTTTTTTTTTTAACCTAAAAAAAAAAAAAAAAAAATTATATATATATATATATATATATATATATATATACATACAAATAACAGTCCCAGGACAATAAGTAGAGGACTTTACACAATTAAGATGAGGAAGATTGTTTTTCAGTAAAGCTGTATTAAAAACTCAAAACCAAAAAAAATGTAATATTGCAGTTTACCAATCCTTAGATGTGGTGGCTGCATTAGTTATTTTACCCTCCTTTTTTCACCCAGTGATCTGGCCAGTAATACACCTCCTGTATTAGAGTGTCCCTACTTTGGGTAAAGGAGCACCTTTGTGGCAGATTTAAATACACTAAACAAATTGATGCCAAACTCCAGCTGTCGCAGCATTCGTTTCCTTTCGGGATAAAGGTTTTACGGAACTAACTAAAAGCTGACCATTGTAAGCACCCTTGTCAGTGGTAAATGGTTTGTCACATCCCTGTAACATCTGCAAGAGAGCTTGTGCTTTTGAAAAACAGACTCGCTGGCTGGATCAGCAGGTGAAAATAGAACCTACAGTCAGGTCCATAAATATTGGGACATCGACACAGTTCTAATCTTTTTTTGGCTCTATACACCACCACAATGGATTTGAAATAAAACAAACAAGATGCGCTTTAACTGCAGACTTTCAGCTTTAATTTGAGGGTATTTACATCCAAATCAGGTGAAAGGCGTAGGAATTATACAGTTTGTATATATGCCTCAGGTTTTAAAGGACCAAAAGTAATGGGACAATTGGCTGCTCAGCTGTTCCATGTCCAGGTGTGTGTTATTCTCTCATTATCTCATTTACAAGGAGCAGATAAAAAGGTCCAGAGTTCATTTCAAGTGTGCTATTTGCATTTGGAATCTGTTGCTGTCAACTCTCAATATGAGATCCAAAGAGCTGTCACTATCATTAGGCTGAAAAAAAGCAAACCCATCAGAGACATAGCAAAAGCATTAGGTGTGGCCAAATAAACAGTTTGGAACATCCTTAAAAAGAAAAAATGCTCCGGTGAGCTCAGCAATACCAAAAGACCCGAAAGACAACTGTGGTGGATGACCGAAGAATACCTTCCCTGGCCAGATCAAGAACACTCTCCAGGAGGTAGGTGTATATGTGTGTCAAAGTCAACAATCAACAGAAGACTTCACCAGAGTGAATACAGAGGGTTCGCCACAAGATGTAAACCATTGGTGAGCCTCAAAAACAGGAAGGCCAGATTAGAATTTGCCGAACAACATCTAAAAAAGCCTTCACAGTTCTGGAACAACATCCTATGGACAGATGAGACCGAGATCAACTTGTACAAGGAGTAATGGGAAGAGAAGGAAAGGAACTGCTCATAATCCAAAGCATACCACCTCATCAGTGAAGCATGGTGGCGGTAGTGTCATGGCGTGGGCATGTATGGCTGCCAATGGGACTGGTTCTGTTGAATTTATTGATGTGACTGCTAACAAAAGCAGCAGGATGAATTCTGAAGTGTTTCGGGCAATATTATCTGCTCATATTCAGCCAAATGCTTCAGAACTCATTGGACGGAGCTTCACAGTGCAGATAGACAATGACCCGAAGCATACTGCAAAAGAAACCAAAGAGTTTAAAAGGGAAAGAAGTGGAATGTTATGCAATGGCCATGTCAATCACCTGACCTGAATCCGATTGAGCATGCATTTCACTTGCTGAAGACAAAACTGAAGGGAAAATGCCCCAAGAACAAGCAGGAACTGAAGACAGTTGCAGTAGAGGCCTGGCAGAGCATCACCAGGGATGATGTTTATGTGTTCCAGACTTCAGGCTGTAATTGACTGTAAAGGATTTGCAACCAAGTTTTAAAAGTGAAAGTTTGATTTATGATTGTTAATCTGTCCCATTACTTTTGGTCCCTTAAAAAAAGTGTGAGACACATATACAAACTGTTGTAATTTCTACACTGTTTCCCTGATTTGGATGTAAATACCCTCAAATTAAAGCTTAAAGTCTACAGTTAAATCACATCTTGTTTCATTTCAAATCCATTGTGGTGGTGTATAGAGCCAAAAAGATTAGAATTGTGTCGCAATATTTATGGACCTGACTGTAAAAAAACAAAAAACTAATGCAACTACTGCATCTAAGAATGGGTAAAGCTGCAATATAATAAAGGTTTTTTTGGGTAGGATACCAATTTAACTAAGCTTTATTTAACCATACATATACGACCGGGTAGGAGTCTTGTCCTTCTGATTGGACGTTCCCGAACGTCCTGCAGGAGGTGCGAGATTACGCAATCTCGATGTGCCTGTGTCCCTCGGACACATAGCAACAAGTTTTGGCAGGAGGGCCCTGTGATTGGCCCTCCTGATCACATGACAGCTGTGTCCAATCACAGCCTTCATATAATGTAAATACAGCCATTGTAACGGCTTTGATCTCTTCTCCTCACACAGACCCTGTCAGTGGGGAGAAGAAGAGACGATCTGTGCTGCAGCCAGGGGATCAGTGAGTTTGAAGCATTTTTTTTGATAATTACTCACTGATCACAGGGGGGGGGGGGTCTGTGCTGGTAATCAGAACATTACCAGTGCAGCACTGGGGGGGGGGGTGCCACATGAGTCAGCAGGGATGCCCACCCATGATCACCAGGGATGGCCACCAGGGATGGCAATCAGGGCTCAGAGAGCCTGCCAGTGGTGCCCTTCCTATCAGTGCTGCCCACCAGTGCCCATTATTGTCATCAGTGCCACCCACCAGTGCCCATTATTGCCCACCAGTGCCACCTATCAGTGCCAACCAATGCTGCATATCAGTGCAGGAAAAAACAACTTATTTACAAAATTTTATAACAGAAACAAAAAAAAAAAAATTTTTTTTTTTTTTCAAAACTTTTCGGTCTTTTTTTATTTGTGCACCAAAAAAGAAAAAAAACAAAGCGGTGATCAAATACCACCAAAAGAAAGCTCTATTTGTGGGGAAAAAAAAATGACAATTTGGCTTAGGTACAGTGTTGCATGACCGCGCAATTGTCATTCAAAATGCAACAGTGCTAAAAGCTGAAAATTGGCCTGGGCAGGAAGGGGGTGTAACTGCCCTGTATTGAAGTGGTTAAAAGAAAACTTGCAGGTAGGTAAATGTTTCGCAGAGAACATTTAGCATTAAAAAAAAAAAAAAATGACCTGTTGTAATGGGAAAATGAGAGCTTCTGCTACCGGCTCTGGTGCTGAAATCCTAAGTTTAGGTGCTAACCTAGAACAAGCATGCAGTTGGTAAATTCTGAATTCCGATCCTTCAGGCTTGTTCCAGGTCATTTTGGCAGAATCAGCATCATAGTCCTGGAGTAAGCAATAGCCACTCCCAAACTTTAGATCAGATGTTCATTTACTACATACATTTATATAGCACCACAGGTTATGCAGTACCACTCTTAGGTCTCTATCACACATGCATATATACACATATATTAGGCCAATTTAGACAGCCAATTAACCTACCAGCCAATTAACCTACCAGAGTGCCTTTAGAGTGTGGGAACCCGGAACACGCAAACTTCATTCATGTGTCTCCAGTACTAGAATGCAGAAGTGCTACCCACCAAGTCATTGGGCTGCCCTTTGGCTTTAAGGGTGGAACCACACATAGCATCTAGATGTTCTTTCAAATAACATTACCTTAATCATTTCAGGAAAAAAAAAAAAAAAAAAAAAAAAAAAGTGTGAAAACTGTAGATGAGCTTTTTGCATTCAGATGTAGTAATCCAAAACTGGCTTAAAAGAGAAGTATGGATAAAAAAAAAACACACCAGAACCCCATTTATACTTACCTAGGTGGATATAGCAAATGATAGAGAAAGATGGGGCTTTGCGGGCCAGTGGGAGTAGAAGGATCAGACAAAGAACCGTTTGTAAAACCAAAATTACATTTTATTTGTATAAAGAATAATAAAACTCAGCATGGACTACCATGCATATGTGATAACAAAGGACTGACATAACATACAATAATAAAATCAAACAATTAACGTCACTACTTATAGAGAAACATATCCCCAGAAGGGGTTATGAGATCATAAACATATGAAAATCGAAATTATACGGTAGACACATATATATATCTATTGGCATTTTTGATTTACAGCCCTGCCCCTGGCAACACAATCTGGGACGTAATACATTGGATCCTATGCAAGAAACACATTCTTGATGTCTGTTATGA
Source organism: Pelophylax lessonae (assembly GCF_965119305.1). Lineage (NCBI taxonomy): Eukaryota > Metazoa > Chordata > Amphibia > Anura > Ranidae > Pelophylax > Pelophylax lessonae. The sequence continues at coordinate 148,293,108 of NC_138774.1, forward strand.
TAAATATGGAAGCAATATAGCTCCAAGCAGCATTAGTATCGCTACAGCTTTGTCGCCTAGCGCAAGTCACTATCAAGAAGGGTCAGTACAGAAACTAAAACCAAATATACCTATGAAATAATTGAAATATAATGTTATTATGTATGATATATCATAAAATTTATGACTGACTGGCATTCATTTGATTATGCTTTTATGTTGTTCATAGAAAACATCGGTCTGTTATGGTCTCTCAGGCCCTGAGGAAGCCTTGAGCGAAACGCGTCGGCTTGCTGGGGACCTACCGTGACCGAATCCAGCTTGAGACCCAATTTCCATCCTATACAGATTTTGGTTACAACCCCTTCTGGGGATATGTTTCTCTATAAGTAGTGACGTTAATTGTTTGATTTTATTATTGTATGTTATGTCAGTCCTTTGTTATCACATATGCATGGTAGTCCATGCTGAGTTTTATTGTTCTTTATACAAATAAAATGTAATTTTGGTTTTACAAACGGTTCTTTGTCTGATCCTTCTACTCCCACTGGCCCGCAAAGCCCCATCTTTCTCTATCATTTGTTTTGTAAATCCCTCACAGGGGTAAGGGCCTATATTACACGGTAATTTTATATAGGTGGATATAGCATCGATCGATCTGATGCTGCATTTTCCCCCTGCCGGCTCTGCAGTGAGAACAGAGTGATCAAACCCGCTCAGTTCTATTCCTAGCCACTCAGGTTGCAGCCAGTGCTGGAGCTATGGTGGATGAGTTGGCATCCCAGGCTCTCTTTAACAGAGATTCTGACTTACGGTCCATGACATCTCATATTCTGTGTCCTCAAAAAAAAAAAAAAAAAAAAAGTGGTCAGACCTTTTAGGTCACTTGAGACAGGGAGGCATCCAATTTTGGACTCTTTAGGAATTCTTGCACCTCCTCCTTAAAGAGGAATCCCCTTCTCCATGTCTTTGGTCTAACCAGACCTCTTTCAGGAAACTGCCATTCTTGAAGAATTAAATCTTTCAAGGATTTGGTGAACAGGTAATACCTTGGATTGGTTTTTAACCAGTCCTTTATACATCCTATCCTGTGCCGAGGTTTCCTTGGGGGGGGTTCTGGGATTTCTTCTGTAGCATAAACAGCTTAAAAGGAGTCCCCCCCCAGATTTTCCAGACCAAACAGATTTCTGTTCAATATGGTCTCTTCTACCTCACTATCTGGGTCCACATCAACCTCCTCCCTAGAGCTAAGCTGAGACTTAGCCTGACTTTCTACATTCCTTGGTCTTCCTCTTCCCTTGCTTGAGCGGTTCTGTTACCTGGGGGGGGGGGGGGAAGCTACAGAGGTGCTTAAGGACTAGATAGTGACTAGCATTTCCTCCTGCATAGACTTAAAGGAAATCTTTCATTAAACCTGAGGCCTCCTTAGCTAGTGCCGGCAGATACAGGGGGTGCTTTATCAGAGGCCTCCTGGGTTCCACCTGGGGATTCTGCAAGAGAGAAGGAGATAACAAAACCGATCACTCCAACTGCCCCATAGTAACTTGGCTACAGGTCCTGCTGAGGGAGAGCATGGGAGCTACCAGGGACCAAGCCTGGCACTGGTATCAGCCCAAAAAAAGGCAAAGAAAACGACACTTACCGGGTTCCGATCTGATTTTGCCTGTAGCCACCTGAACTGACCTTCCCTCCTCCTTCACGAGGTAGGTTGCGTCAGGTTTCGTTTCTTTGGCAGCTTCCGGCTCTTTGTGGCTGGAGAGTCTGCCTTACTGCCGCCATGCGGGTCCAGCGTCTCCGCCGTACTTTATTCCCTCTTCCAGGTCGTGCTGCTCATGCTCCACCTTTCCTGCACAAACCGTAAGTTCCAGTTTCAAAGCAAGGCTTGGAGTGCGCTTTCCGGCGTTATTTTTATTTATTTTTTTAATTCCTGCCGAATGCAAAATCCAGCCAGCTGAATGGCCGGGAGGTCCGGAGGAGATCCCTGCTGAATAGCAGGCCACAGACTCTGGAGGGACCACCACTGTGACCGACTGCCTGTATCCTGGGGTGACCTGTGAGAAGCCTAGAAGACGTGCAGGTAGAGTGTGGCCTTCACTGGCGTTGCTGCACCTGCCTCATAGGGGGACCATCAAACAGTCCTGAGGTCAGAGAAAAAATAAATTGTTTCGCTGTAGGAGAAACAACCAAACTGAGGGACAAGGGGAAGGGTGGGACCTTTAACAGCTGTGAACCGATTGCATTTCCTGTAGGGTGGAGCCTCTCATCTCATGTGTTTGCCGTTCTGGAAGGTGAAAGGAGAAAACTGTTTGCAGGTTTTCTTGTGCAAAATCTTTAGTAGAGGCTTCCTTCTGGGACGACAGCCATGCAGACCAATTTGATGCAGTGTGCGGCGTATGGTCTGAGCACTGACAGGCTGACCCCCCCCCCCCCCCTTCAACTTCCGCAGAAATGCTGGCTGCATTTATACATCTATTTCCCAAAAACAACCTCTGGATACGACACTGCGCACATGCACTCAGCTGCTTTGATTGACCATGACAAGGCCTGTTCTGAGTGAAACCTGTCCTGTTAAACCGCTGCATGGTCTTGGTCACCATGCTGCAGCTCAGTTTCAGGGACTTGGCAATCTTCTTGTAGCCTAGGCCATCTTCATGTAGAGCAACAATTCTTTTTTCAGATCCTCAGAGAGTTCTTTGCCATGTTGAACTTCAGTGACCAGTATGAGAGAGAGCGATAACACCAAATTTAACGCCCATGCCCCCCATTCACACCCGAGACCCTGTAACACTAACGAGTCACATGACACCAGGGAGGGAAAATGGCTAATTGGGCCCAATTTGGATATTTTCACTTAGGGTGTACTCACATTTGTTGCCAGCTTAGACATTAATGGCTGTGTGTTGAGTTATTTTGAGGGGACACCAAGTTTACACTGTTATACAAGCTGTACACTCACTACTTTACATTATAGCAAAGTGTAATTTCTTCAGTGTTGCCACATGAAAAGATAATAAAATTTTTTACAAAAATTGAGTGGTGTACTCACTTTTGTGAGATACTCTAGGAGGGTGCTACATGTAAAAACCACTAACGTCAAAAAAAACACACATAAACGTTAGGCATAAACCAAGTTTTTACAGCTGCTTTTTCCTGGCAGCAGCGCTGGCGTATTTTTTTTTTAAACGTCCTGTGCGCATGAGGCCCTAACATTCACAAACTGGAGCTGAATTGAAGCCCGCAAAATAGGCCTAAATGCTTTACCAGACAAAAAGTGAAATGAATCACTAAACTGCTTAAACTTTGTAGCAAATGCTGTTACTATGCCAAAATCATACACACCACTCTTTAAGACAAGTGTCAGTGACCATCTGCATTCAGACTGCACAGATCTGTAATCTCCATCCTGAATCTTTTGAGACTTCCTTTATTTTTTTTAACTTGATGCATCACCAGTTTTAAACTTCCAAGAGTGGTTTGAATCATCTCAGTGCCTGTAAATACCTTCTTAAAATGTATTTATTTTTTTTTTGCCCCTATAGGACACCTGCAATGCTTTATGTATGTAAGGGACTGCAAGGAGCCTGCTGTTGGGTGTATTACTATTGGTGTACAAAAAGAAAAAAGTCAGCACACGTTGTTCCCCGGGGTGAACATGTGCAATACTGCGAAGCCTTGACAAAAAGCTTAACATGTTCCCTATATGCATTTTTAGTAAAGTGATTGTAAAGCCTCACCTTGTAAAACAACCCAGTTTAGTTTTCCTATACAGTGGGTAGGAAGTGGTTAAATTATGGCGGGCGGAATGCGCTCTTGTTCTGGGAAGACGTCATATGACGGCGTCCCAGAATCAGCACGCAGTGTGGAAATCACAGCTGCTCCGTGTTTCCAGGACACAGGTCTTTGCCCATGTGATCGGCTGTGTCCAAACACACCGACAGAGTTTGAGGTGAGGAGTGCTGTAGGGTAGACCTGTACAGTGATCATCAGTGCCCTAAATACAGTACAGCGCCAGCAGTGCCCATCAGCGACACAAATCAGTGCCCATTAGTGATGCCAGTCAGTGCTGCCTATCCTTGTCCACCAGTGCCACCCATCAGTGCTAATCAGTGTGACATTAGTGCTTCCTCATCAATGCCACCTAATCATTGCCCATCAGTGCCACCTCATCAGCACACATTTTTTTTTTTTTTTTTTTAAGAAATAAATGAACCAATTAAATACCACAAAAAAAAAAAAAAAAAAAAAAAAAGGCTCGATATTCGTGTAATAAAAATATACACACACTTATTTTTCTTCATTTGAGTACAGTGTTGCATGATTGTGCAATTGTCATTCAAAGTGTGACAGCACTGAAAGCAGGCAGGGACATCAGGGATTTCAGATAAAAAGGAAGCAATACAAAGAACAGGCTAATTTTTCCATACAAGTACATGGTACAGCAGCCACATATCAGGAATCAAACTGTTGGGTTTACATATTCTTTATTATTCTATTTTGACTACAAAAGGTGCATATAGAAAGAAAGAAAGAAAAAAAAAAAAAAAGTGTGAGACGAGTATTCTTAGATCGCCCATTAAACAAACACTTTGCAGATTTTTTTTTTTTTTTAGCCATGTGCCTTTGTGCAGAAATGTGATCTCACCGTTTTCTAGAGAAGACCTTTAACCTGGTCTGGTTATGCAAGCACGGAAGTGGATTTTAGGGTCATATGGCTGAGTAAGGAGTTTAAGGACTATACAGAGACTATAGCTTCTTGTTCTCGATTTTTAATGGCCTGAAATCAAGGTGTAGGAAAAAAAAAAAAAAAAACAACACACACACACACACACACACACACAGCTTTAACCACTTAAGCCCCGGAGGATTTGGCTGCTAAAGGACCAGGGGTTTTTTTGCGATTTTTTACTGCGTGACTTTAACGGACAATTGCGCGGTCGTGCGACGCTGTACCTAAACGAATTTGACGTCCTTTTTTTCCCACAAACAGAGCTTTCTTTTGGTGGTATTTGATCACCTGTGCGATTTTTTGATCACGCGCTATAAACAAAAAAATAGCGTAAATTTTGCAAAAATAACAATATTTTTCAAATTTTTTTTATATGAAATTCCCCCCAAAAAAAAGTAAAAATCAAAATTAAACATTTTTCGGCCAATTTGTTTTATGCTACCTATGTTTGGTAAAAAAAAAAAAAAAAAAAAAAAAAAAAAAAAAAAAAAAAAAAAAAAAAATCGCAAAAAGCGTATTTTGATTGGTTTGCGCAAAAGTTATCGCGTTTACTAACAAAGGGAAAGATTTGTCATTTTTGGTGTTTTTTTTTTTAACGCGTAATGGCGGCGATCTGCGATTTTTTTTCGGTACTGCGACATTGCGGCGGACAGATCGGACCCTTGACTGACATTTTTGACACTTTTGGGGGTACCAGTGACATTACTGCAGTAATCAGTGCTATACATATGCACTATTACTGCAAAAATGACACTGGCAGGGAAGGGGTTAACTTTATTGGACAGGGAGGGGTTAAGTGTGTCCTAGGGGCGTGCTTCTAACTGTGTAGGGACATTCCTATTGGTGTAAAAGCAAAGATCAACCGTTCTACATAGTAGAATGGACAGATCTTCACTTTTACACAGGGAGAACTGACAGGCAGCTTGTTTACACAAGCTGCTCTGTCTTTCTCCCTTCACAGGAGCGATCGCAGTGTGACCGGCGGACATCGAGTCCGCCGGTCACACGCACTGACTTGTCTGAAGCGCCCGCCCGCGATAGGCTCGCAAGTCAGTGACAGGCGAGTGACGTACCGATACGTCACTCTGCCTGGCCGGGGCTGACTGCCGCAGTATATAGTCTTGCGGCGGTCGGCAACCGGTTAATTTTACCATAAAAAAAAAAAAAAAAAAGAAGAAAGCGCATAAAACAATTTGGAGCTTCAAAAAAAATAAATAAAATGAAGTCCACTGGAACCTGCCATTTCATTTAGGAGTAAGTGAGCGTTCAGGGTTGAAATGGGAAGGTCTCCATGCAAAGATATATGTAAATCAGCTTTAAAACCTGGCTCTACACAATACAAACTGTGTTGACTTCTTTTAGGTTGGACTGATGGTTAGAGAGGATGACCAGAGGTGAAGGGTTAAGAATAACTGCATAGGACAAGAAAAAGGGCAGAGCAAAGCCAGCAATCATAGAAGCTGGTTGACGTTTAGTTAACAGTGTAAGCTGGGTTTCTTGGGCGCTCAATAAGAGATCTATATAAACAAGATGCAGACAACTAGGGACTACTAAAAAAAGGTACCACTGTCAATGTCACTTTGTTTTGTTGGCCCAATTTCTCTTTAAAGTGAATATGGAGTCACTTCAGAGAATATAAACTAGCTTTAGATTGTTACCTTGTGAGATTAGAATTGAAACATGCAATAAATGAATCATCGAGGAAAATAATTTATAGGGCAAGTTCAGGTTTATATAATTACTGTGAATAAAAGAGTGCTAAAATACCATCTCCAAATGTTTTTCCTAAGTACCATGCCTATAGAAGACAGACTGGGATTGGCCATTGCATCCAAATCTCCAATATTCAACATGCCCCCCTACCTATTACTCTCATGTCCAAGTGTGCCAATATTAAAATTTTAGGGACGCCATTATAAATATTTGCACAAAATGTTCATGTAGCAACAACACAGGTTTGCTTTAACCACTTAAGCCCCGGAAGATTTTACCCCCTTCCTGACCAGGGGGTATTTTGCGATTCGGCACTGCGTGACTTTAACGGACAATTGCGCGGTCGTGCGACGCTGTACCTAAACGAATTTGGCGTCCTTTTTTTCCCACAAACAGAGCTTTCTTTTGGCGGTATTTGATCACCTGTGCGATTTTTTGATCACGCGCTATAAACAAAAAGAGAGCGTAAATTTTGCAAAAATAGCAATATTTTTCCCTTTTTTTTATATGAAATTCCCCCAAAAATAAATGTAAAAATCAAAATTTAATATTTTCGGCCAATTTGTTTTATGCTACCTATGTTTGGTAAAAAAAAAAAAAAATCGCAAAAAGCGTATTTTGATTGGTTTGCGCAAAAGTTATTGCGTTTACTAACAAAGGGAAAGATTTTTGTCATTTTTGTTGTTTTTTTTTTAACGCGTAATGGCGGCGATCTGCGATTTTTTTTGCGGTACTGCGACAATGCGGCGGACAGATCGGACCCTTGACTGACATTTTTGACACTTTTGGGGTTACCAGTGACATTTCTACAGTAATCAGTGCTATATATATGCACTGTTACTGTAAAAATACACTGGTAGTGAAGGGGTTAACTTTATTTGAGAGGGAGGGGCTGTGTGTGTCCCTAGGGGCGTGCTTCTAACTGTGATTGGCTGGGGCTTCAACTGTATGCAGAGTGATCAATGGATCTACATAGTAGATCCATGTGATCATCTCTCATACAGAGAGGAGAATGACAGGCAGCTTGTTTACACAAGCTGCCTGACTTTCTCCCTCTCCCCCGCCGATCGCAGAGTGGCCGGCGGCGATCGGGTCCGCCGGTCACACGCGCGGGGGGGGTCCGTGACCACGCGGGAGCGCGCCTCCGGCGGCGCGCGCTCGCTCCCTAAACCCTCACAGGCGAGCGACGTAGACCTACGTCACTTTGCCTGTGAGGGGCTGACCGCCCACGTAGATAGTCGTGCGGCGGTCGGCAAGTGGTTAAATGAGATTCATTATGGAGGAACATTCAAATCTGCACATGCAGCATTAACAGAACTAAATGGCACAGTGAGCAAGTCAGGATCAGTGTTAATTTTGGCAGAAAATTTCGATTTAGTTTTAGCTATAGTCTTGACTAAAATTCCATTTTAGTTTTAGTCGTATTTTAGTCATCTGAATTGTTTTAGTGTTTTTAGTCAACTAAAATCTCATACTTTTTAGTCAAACTACAAACCGAATAGGTTTAGGTTAAATTGTAATGCATTATTTAAACATTTCTCTAGCATTTCCAAATTAATTGTATATGCCTGGAGTAAAAAAAAAAAAATCGAATAATAGGATATTATTTCTGGGATTAACTACAGACACAGATTTAGGCTCCGTTTCCACTATTGCGACTTGTAGTGCGACTTGACACATGTCAAGTCACACAAGTCCAAACACATTATTTTCAATTAGGCCCGTTCTAACTGCAGCGACTTGAGTCGCAGCGACTTGTAAAAAGGTTTTTGCACTACTTTTGGGCAGACTTCAGTGCGACTTGTCCCTCATTATAGAAGGAAGTCGCACTGAAGTCCCCAGAAGTAGCCGCAAACAAGTCACACTACAAAGTCGCGCTAGAAGTAGCGTGACTTTGTAGCTGCAATAGTGGAAACGGAGCCTTAGCCATTGTGATATACTATATAACCTCTTTATAAATAAAACCAAAGTTTCATAAACAAAACAGAAATATTGCTTTTTGACAAACTAAAAGTGCAACTTTAAAAAAATACAAAAAAAAAAAAAAAAACTTTAAACTCCATTGGCTGTAATGTCATTGCACATATTACCTGAATATATTGCCAACATTAAATATTAGGGAAAAAGTTAAGAAAAGCCTTTTTCTTAATTTTTTAGTTTTCAGCAGCTTAGTAGATGTCCCTTACTTATGCGGTGGTGCAATACAGGTTTAAACTTTAATGTGATATTATTACAGGCTCTGGATGGAATTGTGTTGCGGATTTAGAAATGGCCAGCAGAGGAGTGTTAATTTTGATGTCAATTTTCAACTTAATCTTAGTTCTAGTCTTATGACTAAAATGCCGTTTTAGTCGTATTTTAGTCATCTGAATTGTTTTAGTCGTATTTAAAAATGTTTTATTTAAAATGGTGTTAATTTAGTAGACGAAAACCTTTTAGTCAACGAAATTAACACTGGTCAGGGTAAAAACACCACTTCTTCTCAAGCTGTAATTTTTTGATAAAGTGAACAAAAAATGGAAAGGTTAAAATCTTGTGTCTTTCAGTTATTCATTTTGTTTTCCATGAATAGCAGCAATAAATAATTAAAAAGGTATTCAGGTATCCAAAAGAGTAGAAGCTCCCCTTTGACTAGCTTGTGCCGTCATTCCGCTTTTTACGAGATTGTAAGATTCACTGGACATTATGTGACAAAACTCTATCCCTACTCTCCCTTGGGAGATCACATGCCAAATAAACAATACTTTGTTTTATGAAGCATGAAAGAGACAATTGTAGGAATGTCAGATTGTTACCATGTCAGAGCACACCCTGAGCATAATCCGGAAGCTCAACACTTGATACGCAACAGTAAAATTTAAGAAATAATGGATTTGTTTGTTTTCTGAAAATGTTAACAAGGCACCTTGGAATTTTTTTAAAGATTTACATATCGGTGGAGTCTTTGACCATTTTTACTCATTTCCTATGAATTATACAGTATCTGAAGTACATCTTATGGATCATGTAAACATGTTCTCAAAGTTTTTCTTTTTTAAACTCCTAACTTTTATCACTCCCTACTTACAATTAAATAAAAAGATAATGCAGACTAGAAATAAATTTGGCTGGATTTAGACCGGAAATGGACCAGTAGACGGACAGGACCCCTCTGCGATTCACACCGGAGCTGCTCCAGAGATAAGTGACTGGCTCCATAGAGAGCCAGTCACAATCTCCTGACATTTATGGTTTCCCCGCATCCAATTTGCAAAAGTGTGAACCCAGCCTAAATCTGATTCTTCACTGCATCTGAGCACCACAAACCAAAATTACTATTTGATTCATTTTTAGTATTCAAAGCCAATTCCCCCATCCATCCAGGTCTCCATGCTTTGTCAAGAAATCACTTTGAAAAAAAAAAAAAAAAAAAACCTAGAATTTCTGGCTGTGGCCATCTTCAGTAAGGGCAGATGATTCACATAGCATTTACTTCCTAGAATCCACCTTAGCTCAAGCATGAATTGAGGAGAGTGTGCTTAGCCGAGAACCCTTCTCTCCTCCCCTCCTGAAGACTCCTGGGATGCATGTCCCCGGAAGAACTATCCTAGGCAAGAAACCAGGAAGTAACTGAAGAAGTGTAAAAAAAAAAAAAAAAAAAAAAAAAAGTTTAACACAATACAGTAATTTGCGTTTTTTTTGTAATGTTATTTTACTATATAAATCATTAAAAATGAAATATTTTTGTGTTTTCCATAGCTCTTGCTCTGTCTCTTAGTATCTTTTATGTGTTTAAATGAGTTTCTATTGTTTTAAAAGTGTGTTTAAAGACCTTAAAATGCTTTTACACGTACAGTGACAGTAAAAAAAAAAAAAAAACATGCCTACAATGCATTTTAATAGGGTTTTTCTATTTCGCGGAATTTCACTTTTCGCGGCTGGGTCCAGAACGTAACCCCCGCAATGGAGGGGGGTTTACTGTATGATCTACTTCCCTATCCATGTACTAATGCCAGCAGCATGAGGATTAATAATATTAAATGTTGATTTGGAGAGGGAAGATCCACTCTAAAAAGAACTTTACTACATAACTGATCATTAACTTTTTGGTAATCAGAAGGTCTTGTTCCTTATTGGATATATGAATTTCAAGTGTATGGAAAACATGCCTCCATTATTGCCTTATGCCAGCAGGCTGAAGGAGGATTGAATAGATCAGAAGTTTGTAATAAAGACTCAAGGCTGTCCTTGGTTTGAATGGCATGATGCGATGATGATATGGTCAGTTAGTCATTCTTTCCTTGGAAGAATCACTATCAGGGGAGATTCCAAGGCAGATAGAGCTCTAAAGCATTTCACTTAGGCTGGCCATACACTATACAATTTTCTTGTTCAACTTTCCTTTAGATTTACCAAAACCATGTAATATAGGGTCAAACCTACAAACTTTCAATTTGTATGCAAACAGGCAGGCCCTTGTACTACATAGTTTAAGGTAAATCTAAAGGAAATTGAATAAGAAAATTGTATAGTGTATGGCCAGCCTTAGCATTTACATCAGCCTGTCTCGACCTTTTAAACACGGAGGAACCTTTGAAAGAAATTTTCATTTCCCAGGGAACCTCTGCCAATAATTACTAGATCTACAGCTCAAGGTACATTAGCATGATGGTCAGTGGGCAAAAGGCTTTTTATATCGGTAGTCAATGGGAAGAATGCTCCCCTTACTGATAGTCAAAAAGATAATTGGTGTGAGTGGATACGCATCTCAAAGACAGATTTTGCCCCTTGTTCTACAACCTCTGGGGAAACCCTGGTTGAGAAAGGCTGCTCTACACCATTATGTACACTCAATTACTGTAAACTCATAAAAAAAATGTAACATGGTAATTCAATTGCAAAAGTCATTTTCAATCTTTCATTAAAATAATACCAGGTCATCCTGCTGTGAAGGTCCTTGTTTAGGTAGATGTACACCCTACCTGAAAAAGGCATTTAGTTTGTTAAAGCACTACACATCCTAAACCCTTTTCCCTTTCTTCATGCACTATGCATTTACTCCAGTGATGTACATCGGGGTGGGTTTCCTGATTAGTCAGTCCATTTTAGTGATGGAATATAAATATACTAAAAACTGACCAACATCCTCCCATATATCAAAATGTTGGTTTTAGGCAAGCTGAGCCTTCAAGCTACCCAACCACTAAGTAAAAGGTTATCTGACAGGCAGTTTAGACCTGATCAGAGTCAGAGTCAATCTGATATTTTGTCCATTTAAATTCATGCAATTCAAGTTAGGCTCGCCACAGACAGGTTGAGTCTGTGTGTGGTTAGGCTGAATGTACCGAGTTGAGCAATCAACTTGGGTACAATAAGCATGCCGGTTAATTTGGGATTATCGCTAGTGGCTGCTATAACCACTGTCTTCTCCAGGTGGGGACGGCTTTCCCCACCCAACTCATCCTCGGGAGCAGACAATTGCTTGGCAGGCGGGATTACCCTGTCAGCACTGTATGCAATGATGGGGGAATTTCTTTCCTGCAACCTCAGGTTGCAGGAAAGAAATTTGCACTGTCTATGGCCTGCCTTAAAGCGGAACTTCACTCTCCCAATCAACATTGAATTATTTTTTGGATAGGAAAGTAAATCATATTTACTGGTCTTAAACTTTCTTACATTTCTTCCTGTTTCTTGCCTAGGCAAATGAGGACATACATCCCAGGAGTCTTTAGGAGGGGAGGAGAGAAAGGGGGGGGGGGGTTCTCAGCTAAGCACACTCTCCTGCATACATGAGCTAGGGGTAGATGGATTCTAGAAGTAAATGCTATGTGAATCATCTGCCCTTACTGAAGATGGCCACGGCCAGAAATGCTAGGGGGGGTTGTTTTTCAAAGTGATTTCTCAACAAAATAAAGCATTGAGACCTGGATGGATGGGGAAATTTGCTTTGAATATTAAAAAAAATTAAATAGAGTTTTGGTTTGTGGTGCTCAGATGCAGCGAAGATCCGCTTTAAACCTGGTGGGGAGAAAGCAGACCTCCACAGCAAGTACGATAACCCTCCCTCAACCTAAGGGTAGGTTCACACTTGTGCTGGTCAGGAACGAGGGTGATTTTGTGAGCAGGAAATCGTGCTGCTCTTTAGCGGCCACTTGTGGTGTCATTTATGCCAGTGTTTTTACATGCGCAAAACTCCATGGTGCCGCACCACCATGCCATGGCATTTTTAAAAAAGGTCAGGCACTCCAGGGACTCCCCCCCCCCCCCCCCACATTTCTGCAGGTAGGGTAGCCCATTGAAATTAATGGGCTGCCCTACCCACAGAATGCAGGTCACACTGATGTGAACAAAGCCCCCTTTTTTCTATTTTGATTATTTACCTCTTGTGTTTTTTCCTGCTCTAACTCACCCCCATTCTTGCCCAAGCAAAACGACATGTAACCTGCTCCTG